>NC_037669.1:30898806-31498806 GCF_003255815.1 Theropithecus gelada | reverse complement strand
ATACTGTCTTCCACAATGGTTGAACTAATTTATATTCCCACCAACAGTGTAAATGACACTCTTCATTTTATTTGTTTTTATTTTATTTTGCTTCTTTCCTCAAGCCTATCATTTGCATCCTTTACTGTGTTTTCCACAGTTTCCAATTTCTGCTTCTAATTTGTCCTTTATTTCTGTTATAGTTTAAGTTAGTTTTTGTGACTTCTTTTTTATCTTCCCTCTTATTTTAGAGAGAATTTTTAAAAGGTAATTAAGGTTCTGATTATTTTAGTCTTTATTTTTATGAAAATTCACTTGCCTACAATATTATGTGCCCCATCAAAAATTTTTAGAATGAGTATATTTTATCTGTCAGTAATTTCTATATTTCTTTCCTTTGTTTATTTGTAGTACCTTTGTCATAGTTCTGTGTTAGTTCTTTTGATTTTATTACAATTCATATTTGAGTGAAGTTAGCACTTCTTAGACTTGGGATTCACTTTGAAGCTTCCTATGCGCTAAGAATAAATACTATGTTTTAAGCTTGTGGAAATTCTCCTTATGACCCAGAAGTGCATGTGTGTGTGTGTGTGTGTGTGTGTGTGAGAGAGAGAGACTTCTTTTTGCCTTTACTTTTCCTAACACACTGAATTAACCTGGCAGTGTGACTCACAATATGCAAAATCTTTTATTCCCTGCCTTACTGACAAATATCTTTCAGCAAACATGGCATCTCTGTGTTATTTCTTACCTACCCTTGATTTACCTGTTGTTTGAGATATTGTAGCAAAATGAGTCTAGAGAAGTGATTGCTACCACGCAATATTCTTATTCTCATTAATTCAAACCAGGGCTCATTAGTTAAGAGTCTGCTTATTTTGGAGATCTGTGCTCTGATAGGTTTGTCTGATATTTATAGACATGAGCATATGTTCTACATTTCTTTCATGCGTCTGCTGGACTTTATTCAGTAGCTCTTTCTCAGAAATTTTGGTAAGTTATAGTTGTTTCTTAGTTTTGTTGAAAATGGAGATAGTACTCTTATTGCTTATTTTCTTTGAGTTTTTTTGTGATATCTAAGAATGGAAAGGAGAAACCACAATCTTTTACTGACATTTTGAAACTGGGAGTACTCTCCTTTCACAATATTTTGAAGAGTCAAAGCAAAGACAAAATAAATCTAAAACAAATGAGAACAAAATTTTCATCAGTTTATTGTAGAAAATCATATTAAGAGTTTTTTCCTTGTAAATCTTCACAGTACTCTCTGTATTGCTGCATTTTTTTAATGGGCCTAATGTTGGCCTTTCTTCTGGTTACTGACAGGGTACATTTTAATCAACTAAATTTTAGAATTTGCATCACAAAGGATTGATGCTGTGTTCTAGGTCTCCACCATCTACTTCTGGGGGTCTGAAAAATTATCTTTCTTAAACAAACTTTAAGTTTGGTTTCTGACCTTGTTAGAATGCAGGTGTTTAGTGCAAGTTTTCTGGATCTTTTCTTGCTCCGTCAGCTTCTATCACTAAACAAAAGGGTATGATGCAGTTTACAATTTTTTAAACAGTGGAATTACATGAAATACTATCGCTTTCTACTTGTGCTTCTAACAGTCTTCTTGTCTCTGCCTAGGTTTGGAGGATTAAATATGATATGTTTCAGTGAGTCTCTTCTCATTCCTATATACTTTCTTCTGTGCCACCTTCTGGGAATTACCATTTTGAAATGATGATAATAAAAACAGCATGATAGGAATAAATCTGGAGAGGGTAAAACCTTGGCTCTATTTGGTTCCTCTGGAGTTGGAGAATGGGTACTTGTTTTTCTAGTCAGTACATCTTCACTGTTTCAGAGTTAGGCACTTACAGAGAAGGTGAATAAAAACTTTTTCCTCAACTTTACTGGGTCCATCTGGCCTGTTCTGGTTCAGAGATTAGAGCATGTGTTGCGCAGTTCAAGAATGTACTTCTTGATTTTATCCACACAGCTGATGCAATTAGTTGAAATTCCACCCAGATTTGGCATATGGTCTTCTGTTATCTTGAATTTACAGTAATGTTGCCAGCTTAAAAAAAAAGCTTTTATATTTTAATGAATATTTTAATAGGAAGTTGGGAGAGCTGCCATAAGCATTTTAAGCTTGCCTCCATATTAACTTCCGTATTCATACAATGAAGCCACCCGTTAAATGCCTGCGAGCAGGGCTTCAGGTATATATATATATATATACTCTCCGGGGCTCTTTACTAAGTGCCCAATAAGCACATTTTCCTCTAGAACTAATAAAAGTTAAGCTGTTCTAGGTTTTGACTCTAATATACTAATTATGAACTTTATATTAACCTAGCTCTGGATAGTATGAGTACATGAAAGTGATAAAATTAATGTGTAAAAATATATATTTCAACGTTTTTGTTAACTTTACAAATATTACTCTACTTGAAGTTTATCTTTTTAAAGAAAAAAAAACTCGATGTAAATAAATGTGGCTTTAAAAAGACTTAGAAGTTGTACTCTTGTTAACTATGAATAAAGTTTCCTTTAGTTCGATTTGCCAAATTGCTCACAACACATAGTGAAACATTCAGCTTTGTCACATTAGTAAATAACCAATTAGTTATAAAAATTTCCACTATTGTCAAGAGACACACAGGAGTTAAAGGAGCCTGCATATCATCCAGTTTACTCCAGGAATTATTTACTTTACTTATCAGTCTTCACTACTATATTCATCAGTATCTTAGTATTTACTTCACTTATCAACAGCAGTATCTATCTATTGCCTAATGACAATTAGTACTATAGGGTCTATTTTTTTCCTTTTGTTTTTGTTGACATGTGATAATTGTACACATGTATGGGATACAGGGGTACATTTTGATACATGTGTTAATCTGTTATGATCAAACCAGGGTAATAGGCATATCCATCACCTCAAATATTTATCATTTCTTTGTGTTATGAGCACTCAAAATCTGTTCTGCAGCAGTATAGGATAAATATATTGTATAGGGTCTATTTTAGACTGGTACATTCTGCAACACCATCAAAGATCCCATGCCTGTGGAACTAGATTGTAAGTACTCCTTCACTTATATCATACCTATCTTAAGACAAAGGTTATCTTTTTATTTCCTCCCGTTACAATGACTACTGGGCACAAAGCGTGCTATAAGTCTCAATCTAGAAGTTTGCTTTAGTGGATGAAATGTGAAATTTACAGTTAGAAGACCTGAATTTGAGTTTCAAGCTCTGCCATTTATGAGCTATATGACTTTGGGCATGTTGTTCTCTCTCTCTCTCTCTCTTTCTTTATCTCTCTTATTTCAGAAAGGTATGTGAATGAGTAAATTTATTTGAATAAGCTTGGTAAACTATAAATATGCTATAAAGCAGTAAGCTGCATGGCCTGTGTGTAGTGTTTCTTCAGATAGATGGCATTCAATTATGACCAGAGCCAGATCAACTGGGCAATTGACTAGACTGCTAAAATGTCACATAAAATGTTAAGAGATGAAGAAAATGTATTTATCAGAACTCCTGGATACAGAGAGATGGGAAGTGAGTCTGCATGCGTTTTTAAGCAGCATTTTGGTAAGCCACTTCGGATGGAGGAATAGACCCTGAAAGGATATGCTCAGCTATCAACAGATGGTACCTAAAATGCTGTCTAAGGAAGATCAGGCAGGTTAACTCCAGCCTTCTGTTTTTCCGAGGTGAAGACAGAATCTGGAACTGCCAATGGGGCCTTCTTTTCCTTTCCTTCCTTCAACACACCTGAGATCTCTCTATAAATAAATACTGAACTGTGATTTAGAAAAATATCAGCTTAATGTGCTTACTACATCAATAGCCTCTCTGGGACAAGCACAGGATGTGATCTGGTCATCATCACAATGATATTTAAATTTTGCAGTGACATGGGAGTTGCAGTAAATAAGAGCTAAGTGTCTTCGGTGCTAAGTTCTTGAACATCTTCATC
Source organism: Theropithecus gelada (assembly GCF_003255815.1). Classification (NCBI taxonomy): domain Eukaryota; kingdom Metazoa; phylum Chordata; class Mammalia; order Primates; family Cercopithecidae; genus Theropithecus; species Theropithecus gelada. The sequence goes on along the minus strand of NC_037669.1, from coordinate 31,494,845 downwards.
TCCTGGCATTACCTGTTCTGACTTAGATCTCTGTGGTTCAGCTTCTAACTTACTGATCAAAATCTGTCAGATTTCTTGTAAACTTATAGCCCTTGAAATATCCAATGGTGGCTTCCTGCTTTATTTAGTATTAAAGAAGTTTCTCATCACCTCTCCATGCTAGAGTCAAATGTCTATATTTGTGGGTCCGCTCAGCACCTAGGAACTAAATTAGCCATCTTCTGTCTTTCAGGGATTGGTTGCATGAAATCCTGATTATTTTGCCTTATGAGCCACCCTTGGTATGTGTAGGTAAGAAGTATAGACCACAGTTGATGTGGTTTGAATGTTTGTCTCCTCCAAATCTCATGTTGAAATGTGACTGACAATGCTGAAGGTGAGGCCTACTAGGAGGTATTGTATCTTGGGAGCAGATCCCTCATAAATGGCTTAGCACATTCCCCTTGGTGATCAGTGAGTTCTCGCTCTGTTAGTTCACACAAAACCTGGTTGTTTAAAAGAGTCTGGGACGTCCCCACCATCCCCTGCCTTGCCCCTGCCAATCCCTCCCTCTTGTTCCATCTCTTACCACGTGACATGTCTACTTCTTCTTTGCTTCACCTTCTGCACCTTCTGCCATGAGTTAAAGCTCCCTGAGGCCTCACCAGAAACCGAGCAAATGCTGGCACCATACTTCCTGTACAGCCTGCAGAACCATAAGCCAGTTAAATCTCTTTTCTTTATAAACTACCCAGCCTCAGGTATTTCTTTATAGCAATGCAGGAACAGACTAACACGACAATAGACGCCACTGCTTGGTCTAAAGATTGCTTTTTTAAAATACTAAAGTTCAAGAGATAATTTATAAAAGCTGACAATATTATGTTAGTATCCCTGAAAATTGTTTTGATTCTCTGGACCTCAGAGCAAGCCCTTTTTAGAACAGAAACTACTTATTTATACAGTCTTGACTTGGAGGATGATTTATTATATATTCATCTGAGAAAACTGCAACTCAGGCAATTTAGGACTTTTAACTATTTTTAAAATCTCCAACAGCAATGGGATATGTTTCCAGACAAAAGCAATGTCACTTGATGAATAATCCACTTGTTATTTATCTTTCTGCTTTTGGGAGACAATGCTAAGTCAGCTAAGGACATCTCCAAAAGGGTGTTATTATTAATAGAAATTAAGTGGTATACCACACAGAATATGTTTTCTTCAATTAAATTCTAAAATGTGATGGAAAATAGTTCAATAACCCTAGAGCTGATATCTGATTTAGGATATTTTTCTGCATATAATTTAATTTAATCTTGGCTTTGTATGAAATTTATAAAATTTCAATGAGATTAAACCATAGATGCTGGTATTAATTTGCTTAATGCAATCTAATCCTTTTGGTCTTGCTTATGGTCTGAGAAGCGTCTCAGGACCTTGACCTCTTTTTACTCATGGCTTTAGGGCTTTGGGAGGCTATAGGTGGTACATAGACGGGTGAAGCCATAAAGTAATATAAGCTATGTAAATGTGAATCCATCACTTTCTTGCTTAAAATCATCCTAAGGGTCATCCTAGTTTTCAAGGCAAAATTAAAATTGTTTAATATGCAACACATACCCACCATGATGAAACCCTTGATCACTTTTTAAATTTTATCACTGATCAATCCTTCCCAACTTCCCCTGCAAGATACACAAGATACACATACATATACAAACATGGGCACACACACACCCCATTGCAGCTTCTCAAGAATATTTTGTTCTGTCATGCTTCTTCACTTTTGTCCTGCTCTTTTCTGTGTCCCAAAATGTTTTTTTCTCCCTTATTTGCCAGACCAATTTATTTATCTTTAAAGAGTCAGCTCTCTGCTTTAGTACCACTTCCCAGGTTCGCCCCTTCTTTGCATTTCCTTGTTACTCTGTTCATATCTCTATCATTAACATTCATCATCCTGCGTATAATTGTTGATTTCTTCATCTATCTCCTCCAGCTAAACTGTGAGCTCCTTATTAAGGTAGGATCATTACATTTTCTTGCTATATTCTGAGATCCAAAGTAGAATTTGGGCTACAGGAGGCATCCAAAATCTGTTTTTGATGGGTGAATGAATGAATGCATAAACTAATCATGCAATTGATCAATGAACAGTGACTAAGTAAGATTAGTAGCTAGTCTATGGCCATCTTCTGCTCTATATAAGGGATCAGAGTAGGAAGGAGACTGAAATTAGAGCACATAGCAATTTTAGGGAGGGAATTTTAAGTTCAGAACACCATAGCTTTTATTTCAATAGCTCTGCAGTAGTTCCTGATTTTCCGAAAGGGACACTTTTTAATACAGAGGAGCTTCAGTCTTTTACCTGACCCAGGACTTATCACTCTATGCAGTTAGACAGAGGTCAATTCAGAGTTGGTAATGGAAGAGGGTGAAGTTTAAGGACTAATATAGACAGCTATCCAAAGATAATTATGTCAGATACATTTGAACCAGAGCAACTCCATCTTGAATAGGGGCTGGGTAAAATAGGGCTGAGACCTGCTGGGCTGCACTCCCAGGAGGTTAAGGCATTCTAGGATAACACAGGATAAGATAGGAGGTCAGCACAAGATACAGGTCATAAAGACCTTGCTGATAAAACAGGTTGTGAGTAAAGAAGCTGGCCAAAACCCACCAAAACCAAGATGGCAACAAGAGTGACTTCTGGTCATCCTCACTGCTACACTCCCACCAGCGCCATGAGAGTTTACAAATGCCATGGCAATGTCAGGAAGTTACCCTGTATGGTCTAAAAAGGGGAAGCATGAATAATCCACCCTTTGTTTAGCATATCATCAATAAATGACCATGAAAATGGGCAGCCAGCAGCCCTTGGGGCTGCTCTGCTTATAGAGTAGCCATTCTTTTACTCCTTTACAGTCTTAATAAACTTGCTTTCACTTTACTCCATGGACTCGCCTAGAATTCTTTCTTGAGCGAGATCCAAGAATCCTCTCTTGGGGTCTAGATTGGGACCCCTTTCTGGTAACAATTAGACTGATCAAAAAAGCCAGTAGACAGATTACCATTAATGTGGAGCAGTAACGTGTCATGGTTACCATTTCTAGACATTTGTTGAGAGAACATACATCTAGGACAGCAATTAAATTGGACACTGATTCTCTTTGGAGTGCTGGGGAAATGTGTGGTTCTATAAAGGTATATTTTGCACACACAGCCATAAGCCCATATACATATTTATGTACACACAACTGAGAAAGAACAATTAAACTGCACTTACTCTTAGGGTAGATAAAAGAGATTCTCTAATTTTTTGTTTTTGTTTTCTCTCACATCCAAGAACTTTATTGCACACAGCTCTGCACAGAGGCAAGGGCTAGTGAGGGTGGATGCACCCAGGAAGTCTCTAACGGGAACCCACAAGGCACACTCTAGCTAACATTCTAGGTACCTGGGAGATGAGGGCGACTCCCCAGACGTGGGAACAGGCCAGATCTTTATAAATAAACATCTATTGAAGAGAAATGACAACTCTAATTCATTTGCATACACAGAGCACTATAGGAGGATGAGGTAACCGAGGACCTAGAGGGGTGATGAGTGTGCTCGGATGTCTGCGGCACTGGGCGGCTGCGAGCAATGCCAGGGCAGCAAACGATGGGTACTTGGGATACGGTGCATGTACAAGACCAGCTACTTGGGGCGGCTGCCCGGTGTGTGTGTGTGTGTGTGCGCGCGCATGTATGTGTCAGGCTGTTCGTTCTGGAATGAGGAGGGGTAGTATTTACATCATATTCTGTGGCTGGTGGGCTCGGAGAGGGACTACTTTGTGGAGAGGATGAGGGCCACGATGAGACTATAGAGGCCGAGCACTTTGGCAAAGACGAGTATCAGAATCATGCCCATGAATAGTCGGGGCTGCTGGGCGGTGCCCTGCACACTAGCTCCCCCCATGAAGCTGATGGCACAGCCAGCTGCCAGGCCACTCAGGCCCACGCTCAGGCCGGCACCCCGCTGGAGGTCCTATGAAAATAAAATTTAAATCAGTGCACATACTCTTACCTTAAAATCTCCACATTAAACGAAACAGTAAGAACAGATTTGTTGGTCAAAATCATGACCTGCCTTATGATTAGGCAGAGTGTCCACATTTTGGGCAAGAGAAGGATCCCATTGATTCAACCACTTGCCAGAGGGCTTGACATTCGCATCACTAGAGATTAATTTGTTTAGGATGTCATGCTTTTGGAAATTTCCTATTGAAATATTAGTTCCCTTAGAAAGAATATATCACATTTACTTATTATGAACTCTAGACACTTAAATGAATCAATTAGTTTAACATTGCCTAATAGAGAGCCAAAGGAAATGGGACAATGGAAATTTTCTTTTTTATTTATAGGTGAGAAAAGTCCAGCACCTGGGATATTGCCCTAAGAGAGTGAGCATCATCAGGAAGGTCCATCACAGGAGACTGCACAGCCGTAGGCAGCAGGAGGGAGGTGGTCACCTGGGGAGCTGGGGTGAAGGCAAATTAGAGCAAGGAACTGACAAAGGAAGATGAGGAGAAGCTGATCAAATACATTCATAATTTTGTTAGTATTACAAACTAATTGATAGAAAAGTACCTAACAGAAAGGGAAATAAAAATAAAAAATATATCTAGTCTATATTATACACTGTGGAGACAACTTGGATCCAGGTTTTAGACCAAACTTAAGATTTTTAGAATACTAGTCATAGCTAACTTCCACAACCACAGTGACTGCATCTATTCTGCATATCACATTTAGGCTTCATCAATGAGATATCTAGGAAATATATTCTTCTCGGCATGTGTCAAAGACACTAAAATCCAGATATCTAAGGACATGTGTTTTAATTGCTTCTCTAGAAGTGGTGATAATTATGCATCCCACATTCTAGTGACTTAATCCTTATTGCCTCCAACTGAATCTCTTTTAGAGAAGTCATGTGTATTTGTAGATTTACTATCTAACTATCTTATGTTTACATTAACTTGTAACAACCCAACCCATAGCACTGTCTCTACAACTACAGAGTTAAAAGTAGGGGATAGCTCCAGTCTTGAGTTTTTTAGAGGAGATACAGTTAATTACACTGAAATAGAATTTGTTATTGAGAGATACATGAAGGGTGAGTAAAAAGAAAAAAAAAAAAAGATGACCAATGGCTAGCCTCTTGATGATCGAAGATAGGCTTAATTTGGGTTGTAACTCATCTGTTTATGAGGTATGTGATTTAAAAAAAAAAAAAACATATTTGGTTTCCTTACCTAAAATATAAGCCCAGCTAGAATATTGCCCAATCATGGAATTACTAGGGTTTATTTCCCACCCACTGCTGGGGTTTAAGAGAGAATTTCCAGACAGGAGGCATGAAAAGCATAAAGAACTAGATGGCTGATTTCAAGTCTTTGGAGTGTTTGGCTGTGATCCATGAGCATTTTTAAAAGTTCAAAGGGCAGAGGCAGGTCAGAAAAGGGGAGTCAAGAGTCAGGGGTCAGAGACCAAGTCAGGCCTTAGCTTAACAGGAAGGAACAGGGCTAGGATCCCATGGAAGTGGGTGACAGCTGGGGACAAATTAGAAGGGGTTATGACTTGCTACAGATCAGCTCAGACAATAAAAATGCATTAACTCACAAGGTAATTGTGAGCACAGACTATTAAAAGTCATGTAATTTGAGGCATTTAAAAAAACCGTACAGCCCTTACAGATATTACTATTTTTATCTTATGCAGTAAAGATGAAACAACTGCCAAGAAAAAGTTTGTCAAGATAACCCCATCAGGGGACAACAAACAGCTGTCCTCCTTTTATCCTATGGAACATGCACTTGGCATTCACAGAAAATGTGCCTTTGCTTCTCCTCATGTGTCTGACACTCTATCAGACTCAGGGCATTCACCTTCTGCTTTGATCTCTGGGTGCTTTTAGTGAATCCTCCAATTTCCAACCATAAAGGCTAATGCGATAGCAGGACTTCAGGCATTTTTCATCAAGAAATCTCTCAACTCCTGCTACCTAAAGTTAAAAAATGCGTTTCTGAAGGGCACAGTTATTTTTTTCCTGTTCTCCTATTTGTTGAGTTCTTTGTCCTGCTGGGGTGATGTGCTTATGTTCCATTACCATAAATTCAATTGTTGGAGAATTTGCTCTCAATATTTTGCCCTCTGGAGACAAAGATACATTTAGAATGAATTGTCTTTAGCAAGTTGCTTGCTTTCGTTTTGTTGATGAGTTCTCTGAACTTTTTACTGCCTGTTTGAAGCTGTTATTCCTTTTAAACAGCTTTTTATTTTCTCAAACATTGCTGGTCACTTTACTGTCCAGTGAATACTTTTTCTAACTACAGGTAGACATTTAACTGCTAGCCGTAGAGGAACTACTGTGCTAAAGATCCTTCTTTTATGTGTTAATTCAAAAGATCAGTTTGTCATTGTTTTTCTTATGGAACCATCTCTCTCCTCATTGGTTCTATTTCTTTTCCCTCATTCTTCAATGCTGCACATATTCTTGGGCAGCAGGTTATGCTTCCCCTTTTTTATAATATTAATCTAACATTCAGTCCACTCCATTAATATGCCTCGGTTCAGAAACACAAAGTGGAATGCTCATCTCAACCTCGTTATCAAGAGCAGTTGTTGTTCTACACACTGCAGTATTGGGGGGTCCTGAGGTCACAAACCATATGCATGTTCTCTGTATATAGAATATTAAACTCACAATTTAATACAGCCACAACCTAGTGTGAGGAAGACAACCTTGGATTAGAAGTAAAGAAACCTTCTAATTTCTGTTCTGCATCAAAAAATTTAGAAATCTTGATCAAATGATCTCTGAGGTTCCTGATAAGTTTAGAACTCCGTATTTTTAAAACTTCTTTTCTTCCTCTACACATACAGCCTATCAGCAGTGGGAAAGGAACAGAGTGCTTGGGAAAGTCTCAACAATATAGCTATTTGAGCTGAAGCTTGAAAGATGAGTGTAACATTCCCAGAGAAGAAAGGAAATCTAAGCAGAGAAAATAGTATGTGCAATGTCACAAAAGAGCAAAATAACATGAAGTATTTTGAGAACTTTGGTCAAATAGCTAGTTTTGGACTTAAGGGAATCTCAAACCCAGAAGAACAACTTTTAAGCTAGTGAACTTTGTACTGTCACATCGTATCACTGCCTGAATAGATAGAATTTAATAGCTGACAAATTGACATTGAATCACAACTATATGAGGGATTGCAAAGGCTGGTGGGGTAAGTGAGTTTTCCTAGCTCTCAGAAAGAGGGAGCTTCACAACAGAGGCTCTAGGTCCAAGACCAGCAGATTTTATTTCCAGAATGGTCTGAAGCTTCAATCTGGTCTGAAGACTAGACCAGTGAAAGGTTTTTGGAGCTTGAGTAAGAAATAGATTTGAAGGATATTAGTCCTTAGTATAATTGTCCATGGTGCAGCCAGAATGAAGAGCCAAACACAGTATAGCTGCTAGACAAAGAGGCAAAAACTAGATATGAAGTTCTGGGAAAGCAGGCTCAGAATGGAAGTTTGGAAGTACAGCCCGGAGATAATAGCAATAATATCTTCTACACAGGAATTTTGTGGTGATTAAATTACATAAGGTAGTTAAAGTTTAACATAGTTTCTGACATATAACAGGCACTCCATAGTAGCTTTTGTTGTTTAAGGCACTGAAATGTAACCACTAAAGGCCTTACTCAAGACCTTACCAGCTTCAAGTATAAAGGAACCAGACCAAAAAAGAGGAGAACAATTGGTCACATGTTCCTGAAGCCGAGAAATTGTTTCATTTTCCCCCTGTCTCCATGGGGTTCCATGTGATCTCCCAGAGAGCACTCCCTAGTGCTTTTGCACTCTTACTATGGGACCCAGGCCTTATTTCACTCCTCCAGTGTCTGGGGTTACAGTACATTGAGTTTGACATGGTGCCAACATGACACCATAACTTTGAACTAGAAGTTCTCTACACCTCCCACTCAGAGGCCCAAGGGTCAGCTTTGGTGAACTGTAGTCAGAGAGCACTAGGGTGTGAGTTGGAAGATCTGGGTTTTCTTTGAAGCTCTACCATTAACAAGCGGGATGTCCTGTGCGAGTACTCGATTTGTCTCTACTGAGTTTCTTATCTGGGAAAAGAGATGACTGAACTGGATGACACCCAAGGACTTCTCCAACTCCAGGACTATGAAACAATGACAGCACCTAAAGAACTCTTTATCAAAGTTGCCAAAAAGGCTTGACACATCATCTTGAGCATTAAATTAGCACCAACTGTATAATGCCAGATACTAAACTTTTGCTAGAAAGTGACAAAGAGAGAAATAATGCCCACAATGCTCCAAAATCATTCTTTTAGTCAACAAGATGTTCTTCTCAATATCTCTGAATTTGGATGAAGAAAGACATCAAAAGAAATTAGGAGGGAGGGACCACCATGGCCAACTCAAAATAGCTGTAAATGGAGGCTCCCGCTGAGAAGAATGAAAACAGTCAGTGAATACTGCACCAGCAACTGAGGTGTCCAGGTTCTCTCATTGGGACTGGCCAGGTGGTTGGTGCGACCCATGGAGAGTGAGGAAAAGCAGGCTTGTGTGACAGCCCACCTGGGAGCCACACAGGGCAAGGGGAGCTCCCACCCCCAGCCAAAGGAGGCAGGGAGTGATCATGATACCCCGCCGGGAAAACCACACTTTTTTTCATGAATCTGTGCAGCCTGCAGATCAGGAGATCCCTCTCATGAGCCCACGCCACCAGGGCCTTGGGTCCCAAGCACAGAGCTGTGCAGATTCTCCGCAGCCACTTGGCAGCAGACTGCCAAGACTACTGAGTTCCCGAGGGGAAGGATTGTCTGCTGCTTAAGATGACTGAGATCCCTGGCGGGAGGGGTGGCTGCCATCACTGCAGCTCCAGTCGGCTATTTTTTTCCCCTGCTGGTGCTGGGGAGATTGGACGATTTGGACCCAGGGGGAATTACCCACAGTGCAGTACAGTGGCCATGGCAGATTATGGCCAGACTGCCTATTTAGGCTGGACCCTGACCCATCCCTCCTCACCAGACACGGCCTCCCTTCAGGAATTTCAGCAACTCCAGCCAGGGGTTTAAGGACAGAACTCTGATCTCCCTGGGAATGAGCCCCTAGAGGGAGATGCGGCTGCAGTTTCCACAAATCAGTACACTTAGTCATTCCCCTGCTGGCTCAGAAGATTCCAGGCTGTCCGGATGAGTGGGATTTCCCCCAGCACAGCACACCTCTTCTGACAAGGGGCAGCTAGAGTGTTTTGTTAAGCCGTCCCAGATCTTTTGCCTGTTGACTGCGTGAGACCCCCAACAGGGGTCACTGGACACTTTATACAGGAGCATTCCCACTGGCATCAAGTCGGTGCACCTCTGGTATAGAGATCCCAGAGGAAGGCACAGGCAGCCATGTTTGCTATTCTGCAGCCTCCACTGGTGACACCTCCAGGTACAGGAGGGACCGTAGTGAATAGGGTCTGGATAGACCCTCAGCAAACCACCTCAATCCTATGGAAGGGGGGCCTGACTGTTAAAAGAAAAACAAACAGAAAGCGAAACAACATTAACAAAAAATCTCCCACAAAAACCCAATCCAAAGACCAGCAGCCTCAAAGACTGAAGCCATATAAACTCATGAAGATGAGAGAGAATCAATAAAAAAATGCTGAAAACTCAAATAGCCGGAGTGTTTCTTCTTCTCCAAATGATCCCAGCACCTCTCCAGCAAGAGCAAAGGATTGGGCAGAGGGTGATATAGATTAATTGACAGAAGTAGGCTTCAGAAGGAGGGTAGTAATGAACCTCACCGAGCTAAAGGAGCATATTCTAACCCAATGCAAAGAAGCTAAGAACCACAATAAAACATAGGAGCTGTTAACCAGAATAACCAGTTTAGAGAGGAATCTAAATTACCCAATGGAGCTGAAAAACACAGCACGAAACTTCACAATGCAACCATGAATATCAATAGCTGAATTGACGAAGTGGAAGAAAGAATTTCACAGCTTGATGACTCTCTTGCTGAAGTAAGATAGGCAAATGAGATTAGAGAAAAAACAATGAAACAAAACCTTCTAGAACTATGGGATTATGTAAGAAGACCAAACCTATGACTGATTGGGATACCGGAAAGAGAGAATGGAACTAAAATGGAAAACACACTTTAGGGTATCATCCAGGAGAATACCCCAACCTAACAAGACAGGCCAACATTCAAATTCAGAAAATCCAGAGAAACCTAGTGAGATACTCCATGAGAAGATTAATTCCAAGACACATAATCACCAGATTCTCCAAGGTCAAAATGAAGGAACAAATATTAAGGGCAGCCAGAGACAAAAGGCAGGTCACCTATAAAGGGAAGCCCATTAGACTAACAGTGGACCTTCTCAGCAGAAACTCTAAAAGCCAGAAGAGACTGGGGTTCAATATTCAACATGCTTAAAGAAAAAAATTTCAACCCAGAATTTCATATCCAGCCAAACTTCACTTCATTTTATAAGTGAAGAGATAAAATAAAATCCTTTAAGGCAGAAATAGATTCCTTTTCAGTTAAGCAAATGGCTGAGGGAATTTATCACCACCATGCCTGCCCTGCAAGAGCTCCTGAATGAAGTGCTAAATATGGAAAGGAAAAACTATTACCAGTCACTGCAAAAACATACTGAAGTGCAAAGACCAATGACACCATGAAGCAACTACATCAACAACTCTGCAAAATAACCAGCTAGCATCATGATGACAGGATCAAATTCACACATAAAAATATTAACCTTAAATGTAAATGGGCTAAATGCACCAATTAAAAGACACAGAATGGCAAGCTGAATAAAGAGTCAAGACCCACTGGTGTGCTATATTTAACAGACCCATCTCACCAGCAAAGACACACACAGGCTCAAAATAAAGGGATGGAGGGAAATTTACCAAGAAAATGGAAAGCAAAAACAAAGCAGGTGTTGCAATCCTAGTCTCTGATAAAACAGACTTTAAATCAACGAATATCAAAAAATGCAAAAAAGAGCATTATAGAATGGTAAAGATCAATTCAACCAGAAGAGCTAACTATTCTAAGTATATATACACCCAATACAGGAGCATCCAGATTCGTAAAACAAATTCTTAGAGAACTACAAAGAGACTTCCACACAATAACAGTGAAGACTTTAACACTCTACTGTCAATAATAAGTCATTGAAACAGACAATTAACAAGAATATTCAGGATTTGAACTCAGCTCTGGATCAAGTGGACCTGATAGATACTACAGACCTCTCTACGCCAAAACAACAGAATATACATTCTCCTTGGTACCACATGTCACTTATTGTAAAATGAGTCACATAATTGGAAGTAAGACACTCCTCAGCAAATGCAAAAGAACTGAAATCATGACAATCTTTCAGACCACAGCACAATCAAATTAGAACTCAAGATTAGGAAACTCATTCAAAACCACACAGCTACATGGAAATTGAATAACCTGCTCCTGAATGACTCCTGGGTAAATAATGAAATTAAGGAAGAAATCAAGAAGTTCCTTGAAACCAGTGAGAACAAGAAGACAATGTACAAGAATCTCTGGGATGCAGCTAAAGCAGTATTAAGAGAGAAAGTTATAGCACTAAATGCCCACATTAAAAAGGTAGAAATATCTCAGATTGACACCCTGACATCAAAACTAAAAGAACTAGAGAACTAAGAGCAAACAAACCCCAAAGCTAGCAAGAAGACAAGAAATAACCAAGAGCTGAGTGGAACTGAAGGAGATAGAGACACAAATGACCCTTCAAAAAAATCAATAAATCCAGAAGCTGTTTTTTAAAAAAATTAATAAAGTAGATAGCTAGACTAATAAAGAAGAAAAGAGAGAAGAATCAAATAGATGCAATAAAAAATGATAAAGGGGATATCACCACTGATCCCACAGAAACACAAACAACCATTGGAGAATAGTATAAACACCTCTATGGAAATAAACTAGAAAATCTAGAAGAAATAGATAAATTCCTGGATACATACACCCTCCCAAGACAGAACCATGAAGAAGATGAATTCCTGAATAGACCAATAACAAGTTCTGAAATTGAAGCAGTAATAAATTGCCTACCAACCAAGAAAAAGCCCAGGACCAGGCAGATTTACAGCTGAATTCTACCGGAGGTACAAAGAGAAACTGGTACCATTTCTTTTGAAACTGTTCCAAACGATTGATAAAAAGGAATTCCAACTCATTCCATGAGGCCAGAATCATCCTGATACTGAAACCTGGCAGAGATACTACAAAAAAAGAAAGCTTCAGGGCAATATCCTTGATGAATATCGATGCAAAAATCCTCAATAAAGTACTGGCAAACTGAATCCAGCAGCACATCAAAAAACCTATTCACCACAATGAAGTTGGTTTCATCCCCAGAATGCAAAGCTGGTTCTACATGCACAAATCAATAAATATAATTCATCACATAAACAGAACTAAAGACAAAAACCACATGATTATCTCAATAGATGCAGAAAAAAACTTCAATAAAATTCAACATCCCTTCGTATTAAAAACTCAATAAACTAGGGATTGATGGAACACGTCTCAAAATATTAGAGCCATTTATGACAAATCTACAGCCAATATCATACTTAATGGGCAAAAGTTGGAAGCATTCCCCTTGAAAACTGGCACAAAAAAGGATGCCTTCTCTCACCACTCCTATTCAATATAGTATTGGAAGTTCTGGTCAGGGCAATCAGGCAAGAGAAAGAAATAAAGGGTATTCATATAGGAAGAGAGGAAGTCAAACTGTCTCTGTTTGCAGATGCAATTGTCCTATATCTAGAAAAGTCCATTATTTCAGCCCAAAAGCTTCGTAAGCTGATAAGCAACTTCAGCAAAGTCTCTTAAATCAATGTGTAAAAATCGCAAGCATTCTTATACACCAACAATAACCAAGCAGAAAGTCAAATCATTAATGAACTCCCATTCACAATTGCTACAAAGAGAATAAAACACCTAGGAATGCAGCTAACAAGGGAAGTGAAGGACCTCTTCAAGGAGAACGACAAACTACTGCTCAAGGAAATCAGAGAGAACACAAAACAAATGAAAAAAACATTCCATGCTCATGGATAGGAAGAATCAATGTGATGAAAATGGCCATACTGCCCAAAGTAATTTATAGATTCAATGCTATTCCCATTAAACTACTATTGACAGTCTCACAGAATTAGAAAAAAACTACTTTAAAATTCAAATGGAACCAAAAAAGGCCTGATATAGCCAAGACAATCCTAAGCAAAAAGAAAAAAGCTAGAGGGTTCAGGTTACCCAACTTCAAACTATTCTACAAGGCTAATGTAATCAAAACACCATAGTACTGGTATAAAAACAGAAACATAGACCAATGAAACAGAATAGAGATCTCAGAAATAAGACTGTACACCTACAACCATCTGATTATCAACAAATCTGACAAAAGCAATGGGGAAAGGATTCCCTACTTAATAAATGATGCTGGGAAAACTGGCTAGCCATATGCAGAAAATTGAAACTGGACCTGTTCCTTACACCTTATGCAAAAATTAACTCAAGAAGGACTAAAGACTTAAGTGTAAAACCTAAAACTATAAAAACTCTAGGATAAAATCTAGGCAATACTATTCAGGACATAGGCACAGGTAAAGATTATTATAAAGGTAATGACAAAAGCAATTGCAACAAAAACAAACATTGACAGATGGAATCTAATTCAACTAAAGAGCTTCTGCACAACAACAGAAACTATCATCAGAGTGAGAAGACAACCTACAGAATGGGAGAAAATTTTTGCAATCTACCTATCTGACCAAGGTCTAATATCCAGAATCTACAAGAAACTTAAAAAAATTTACAAGAAAAAAAACAACCCCATTAAAAGGTGGGAAAAGGACATAAACAGTTCTCAAAAGAAGACATTTATGTGGCCAATAAACATGTAGAAACAAGCTCAACATCACTGATCACTGAAGAAATGCAAATCAAAACCACAATGAGATAACGTATCATGCCATGCCAGTCAGAATGGCGATTATTAAACAGTCAAGAAACAATAGATGCTGGTGTGGCTGTGGAGAAAACACTTTTACACTGTTGGTGGGAATATAAATTAGTTCACCCATTGTGGAAGACAGTGTGGAGATTCCCCAAAGACCTAGAAATAGAAATACCATTTGACTCAGCAATCCCATTACTTCCCATTACTGGGTATATACCCAAAGCAATATAAATCATTCTATTATAAGGATACATGCACATGTATTTTCATTACAGCACTATTTACAATAACAAACACATGGAATCAACCCAAATGCCCATCAGTGATAGACTAGATAAAGAAAATATGTTACATATATACACAGTGGAATACTATGCAGCCATAAAAAGGAGCGGTCATATACAGGGCCATAGATAGAGCTGGAACCCAACATCCTCAGCAAATTAACTCAGAAACAGAAAAACAAACACTGTTATGTTCTCACTTACAAGTGGGAACTGAACAATGAGAACAAATGGACCCATGGTGGGGAAAAACACACATTGGGGCCTGTCGGGGCAGTGGAGGGAGAGAGAACATCAGAATAAATAACTAATGCATGCAGGGCTTACTACCTAGGCGATGGCACATATTTACCGGTGGAACAACCCTGCACATCCTGCACATGTATCCTGGAACTTAAAATAAAATATTTAAAAAGCAATATAAATAAATAAATAAATAGACATCAAAAGTGTTACGTAGCTACTTTTGGATACCTCAATAATTTGGTAACTGCATGCTATGTGATTCTTTTTTATAAGGTAATTGGAGAATCATACCTTCATTGTATACCGACAGTATGTAGGTGTACTAGAGAGGTCCTCTCTGAACTGTATTTGTTTAATGCTTAACAAATACATAGCTTTAAAAACATTTTCTATAACTTGGCTGATTCTCCCTAGAGGGGAAAAAAATCTTATTTTCTATTGCAGATGACATATGGTCTAATGTGTGAACTAATAACTAGATTCATTAGTTTACACATTCCTGATAAGGGAAATCTAACTTTCATAATTAAGACTTTGCACAACAATTGTGTTATATTGTTATCCAGAGATAAATTCTTTCCAAACATTCCCTGTTCTGAAGCAGTTTCAAAGAGTTTTCCAAAGGTCCTTTCCCCATGCAAAGTCTTAATTTCCATTGTTTTATGAGTTTAATGTTGTCATTCTGCATAGCAATTCTCAGGAAAGCTGTGAAAAAAAAATTAAAATTAGGTATTTTTGATACATTTCAGATAGTCTTGATTATCAAAGTCAGCATAAATAAAAAGATTCCTGTTAAAAATTTAAAGACAACAATATTCTTGTAGGAGTACAGTCTGTAAAAAGAAATGCTTCAGCTTTAGTGGAGTGAAGGAAGGACCTTCTTGAAAAAGAACGGTTAATGGAGTGTGTGAATAAGGTTTTTTTGTCTGTTCTAAAAATGGATTCTTCCAAATCACATCTTAGTTCAAGACTGTTTTTGAGAGAGAAAGATGCACAAACAAGAATATATGTATATTGTTTTATTCTATATCTTAGGAGAAACAGAATAAACTACAGTATGAGTGATTCATACTAGGTGTTAGGAGAAATATCATGATAGTTTATAATAATATGCTCTGGAAGGGGTTACAGAGGAAAGAATTCAGTTATCTTTTTGTGGAGGCTCTAAAAGTAGAAGAGGACATTTAATCTGAGGGAGCTGGGACAAGTTAGTAACTCTTGTTCCATCATTTGTAAAATGGGAGAATCTCTCAGCATCCTTCTGATTTTGAAAATACTTCTGTTATACAAAGTGTATCTTTGGTTGAAGTTGCTACTCTTGGAATGGGGGAGTTTAGGTGAAACTTGGCTACTCATGAGATCTCTGCCTCCTGTTCTATGCACAGTATTTTCCCTCTCCTGGGGCTCTCTGCACCTAATAAATAAAACTGGAAGCAATAGAAGAAACTATGACTTTTTAATATTCTTATATTTAGGCCATTCTTAAGTTTTAGTTCTTTAATGAAGTTGCTGCCATCCCATCAACCCCCTACTGTATTTGTTTTTCTTTTATTTTCCAGCATCTCTGACTAAATGCAATTCACAGAGGTCTTCTGGGTCACGGGAGAGCTATCTTTCCTCAAAATCCTCAGATGACTTGAATGTATGAAGATGACCTGGCAATTCATCCTTGCTCAAGGCTCTAGTGCTCCTACTAGTGAAAGCACTTAGGTGTTTGAAATGACACCAAAGAAGATCTTTCTGAGTCAGCATATGGGAGCAATTGGTAACAGTATAACACCTGGTGAATATTATCATCATTATTATTGGAACCCACTTTTTCTCCTATATCTATTTTGCTCATTTCCATGGAGCTAAAAGACATTGTGAATGATAAAGTAGAGTGGAAACCTGACCAGTGTGGCCCCTTCAGACTATACAGGACATGAGGTTATCAGAAACTCCTTTTAATAATGCAAAAGCAGAAATGTTGAAACAAAGGTTTTGATGAATTATATTTTTAAGGCCAGACTGGTTCTCTATGTTCAAACATAAGCATGTATTAGTTCCTTCCCCAACGTATTTGTACTGTTATATACACCAGTTTATGTCTCTTAGTAGTATATGGTTCATTAAAACCAAGAAATGTGACAGTGAAACTACTGATTTTTGACCACTTACCAAAGCAACTCATCATGAAAAATAACACATTATAGCACTAACTCAGAAAAATATTGCATCATGGCAGTAAGGTTATTAAGAAAAAGATTTTTTTTCCTAACTTTTAAATATTAGGATGTTGTACTATGAGTTATTTCGATGTAGAAGTTAGGGAAGCAAATTCAATTTATCAGGAAAATTACCCTCATATTTTAAAGCAAGAAATGGATTAAACAAAGAGATGTTTCAGAAAAAATATGATCTCCTAAAAACAGCACTATATAGTGTGTCTTTTTCCACCTTGACAATCTACTTTCTGTCCTTTTTGTATTCATAAGTTCAAAAAAGTGGCAACAAATTGTTGCTTTTCCTAATTGTGCCTGGATTGTGTATAGTATATGTTAGACAAACCTACTTTCTCGTGATCACAGCAAAGGGTTATAAATCTATCAGCAGAGTGATTCCCGGAGCATATGGCTCACGGGGGAAAATAGCCTGCATTTAGCCAGCTGTCCAGAGTTCAACAATGTTGGTAACATATTTCAGACCAGATAAACTAGAAAATATATTTAGAAAGTGCAAGCCAAGAAATTTACATTAATCTCTTCCATTTGATTCAAAAACATAAATTGCCATTGCACTATTTCTTAGATTAGAACTTAATTAAATTATTTCTGATCACACAAGATCTGATTGAACAGGAATAATATTCAGTATTTCAGATCTTGAGCTGATGACATCCGTCTGGTTAAAACCATAACAATAAGCTTTCTGATAACTAGTAAGTTATTCAAGTGCATATCTGACATGATTTCTGAACCTGTAAAAGTTAAAAGAGCAAGGGAAAATCCATATACATAAAATGAATCATCTGCAAATTTTCACTAGCCTTCAGACATTTAAGTAAAAATAAAACTCATTTTAAGATTCAGAGTCTATGAATTAAAAATTAGTGAGTTAGGAAAGGGCCCTGGAGATATGGCTTAGTTAGGGGCTGGGACAGGGAAAATGTAAGATGAGCCTAAAGTATCTTGTAGTACCAGGACGAAAGGAAGTACTTTTTTTAAAAAAAGGACAAAAGAAAAGGGAAAAGAAACAAAGATGGATGTCAAAAAGATATAGTAGCCAACCTGATAGAGCTTCCAGTGGTCAAATCTGAAGAAATTTGAGCAATAAAATAAACAACTATAGCACTGGATTAAAATCTGGTGAATTTAAAATAATCCGTGAATCCATACTAATAAATAAAGGGCTGAATAAGAAATAAATGGAGGATAAGGGGCAAATCTTTCATACACAATAATTCCAAGTAATATACCTCTAGAAAGCAAAGCTTAATTCCTTTTCTCTTGAATGTGGGCTAGAGTTAATTTCACTTCCAAAGCATAGAGTATGAAAAGAAAAAATGGTAACGTTAGAGTGAAGAGACATGATAGACCCCACCTTAAGCCAGTAACATCACTAATGATAAATTATGTTGATAATATGTGCCCATTATGATATGATGTAATTAAAAAGGCACTTCACCTCTCTGGTATGTTTCCCCAAAACTCATAACCCCAATTTAATCATGAACTAACATCAGACAAACCTAAATTGAGGAGCATTCTACAAAATATCTGACCAGGCTCTTCAAACTTGAAAAAAAGAAAGACTGAGAAATTGTCACAGTCTAGAGGAGAGCAAGATGGCATGATGACTAGATGCAGTGTAGTATCCTGGAGCAGATCCTTAAACAGAAAAACAGCATTAGTGGAAAACTGATGAAATACAAATAAAGTCTGTAGTTTAGTTAACAGTGTTGTAACAAGCTTAATTTCTAAGTTTTGCCAAAGATACCATGATTATGTAAGAATTTAACATTAGGGGAAGCTGTGTAATGTTGAGTTTGAATTTTAAAAAATATCTAACACTCAGTTTGTGAGTTTGCATATTCAAAATAAAGCCAGACCCCCATTTAAGAGTGTTAAAATAGCCGAGATGGGCAGATCACTTGAAGTCAGGAGTTCAAGAACAGTCTGGCCAACATGGTGAAACCCCATCTCTACTAGAAATACAAAAAAATTAGCAGGGCATGGTGGTGCACTCCTGTAATCACAGCTACTCGGGAGGCTGAGGCAGGGGAATCACCTGAAGCTGGGAGGCAGGGGTTGCAGTGAGCCGAGATCACCCCACTGCACTCCAGCCTGGGTGACAGAGTGAGACTCTGTCTTTAAAAAAAAAAACGGAATGTTAAAATAAATAGAAGATCGCTTTGTTAGAAGAACACTGTGCTCCACACAGGTCCTCCTAATGACCTTTGAGAAAGATGGGATGGCCATCTATTGATGGATTCATTCTTGCCAAGATCTTTCAGTTTTTATAAAGGGTATAAAAACTTAATCGATGAACAAAAATATGGGTATGTATGAACAAAACTTATTAGATTATTGCATTCTCGAACCTTGTCAGGAAGGAAAATAACAAATTCATTATTGCTTATGCACTAAAATTTGAATAAAAGAAATAATATTTATGGAGGATTGTTTGAAAGATATGCAGTATGTCCATTTTTCTAGGCACTTTAAACTCTAGATCTGGTTGAAATATCATCAGGTTTGTCCAATGTGTTATAGGCATCATACTAACCCTCCAGGCAATTGATTTATACTACATTCTTCTTTGATAAAATTCTATTAACCTGAATTGAGAGCTATATAGACTAATCCATGAGGTTATCACTGTATTTTCTAGAAGAATGCTGCTAGAGTTATTATTTCTCACATTACTTCATGTAATTCAGGTGTAGGATGTTTCCCAAGTATCAACAACAGAATTAAGCATATCTTTCTTGAGAAGTTGATGGGGGATTTTAACCTTATGCATCTTTTGGATTATGAAATTGATGTGTTTCCCTTTTTGGAATGAATGCTAGAAAACTCACGATCAAATTTGTGGTGGGCATCTAACAAGTATATATAACTTCTGAGCATGCATTCCAAACGTTAATCTCACTTTGACTTCAAACATTTTGTTATTGCTCTTTTCTTTTATCATTTATATGTATTATTTATATCATATTGTTGAGATGTGTTTATTTTTGAGAAGTTTTGAGAATGCAGATAGACAATTTTTTTTCAAGAAAATTAGAGATTAGCCTATCACTCAGATCATCATTGTTAACATATTTCAGTATAAGCATAGGAATGCTAGACTTATAGAATCATGCTGTATTTTATGTTACTACCTTTTTAAAGTCAGATTCAAGTCTTCCGTTTTGGAGAAGAGTGTGTATAAAAAAAGGTATAAATAAATACATTGATATAAAAATTTTTTAAAAACCCATTTAAGTCCTTGGTCTTATTTTGTCTTGGTTAGATCTTTTCAATTTGTAGGTTAAATAAATTCTGTTTCTGTGTCTTCATATAGGCACTGAGAATCTTAACATTTAGGAATATACCTGTAGTCACCAATTTATCTATAACCCTGAAGATATAGAACATATTTTGCCCAATGCATAATAATACAGTGACTGATCATTCAATGATTCCTTAATTAATAAGGAATTGAGCATAAGCATTCTATTTCTTTTTGTCTTAATTGGAACTTGGAACAAATTTACCTTTTCTCTCTTAATTGAAGAATGGCAACATTCATTAGGTAACTGTTGAAGTAAAAGTTTTACTCAGGGGCCTCTTTAGCATTCTGCTAGTCCAAGAACTTAACTAAATGAGATCTTAGAAGTCATAACAATTTTGATACATAAGGCATTATAGAAGCATCAATGCTGTAATAATAATACTAATAAGTTTCACACCTATGTCTTTTTAAAATAGTGAAGAGAAGAGGAAAATAGAAGATAAGAATGAAATACATGGGATGTGTAAATAATTTCTATTGGAGAAATCATGATCTTAATCCTTTTAAGCATGTCTTATTAAAGAAGATCAAGGGGGAGAAGAAAAAGAAGGAGGAGGAGGAAAAGGAGATTTTTAAATAAAGGAAAAAATAGAGACAAGCTAATGGATTTTCATGGAGAAGCGTTAAAGAGGAATAAAATAATCTCATTCAAAAAGGATGTTAAAGGCATTCTAAGGCCATGAAAAATGCTCACTGGTTCACAGTTTTGGACTGTTAGAGCTGGGAGGGCATCTTTAATCTACTTTAATCTCTCTCTCTCTCTCTCTCTCTCTCTCTCTCTCTCTCTCTCCCTCCCTCCCTCCTGTTCCATTTTTCTCTCTTTCTCTGTCTCCCCATTCTTCCTCTGTCTCTTCATTCTCCTTTGGATGAGGTAATTGGGACCCAAAATGTTAATATAATCTTTCTCAAATTATACAGCTCTGGGGCAGAGCTAAGGTTAAAAACCTAGACCTCTTGATTTCTAGCCCAATTTTCTTTTTGCTTCAGTGGACGGGGACACAAATATAGCAATGCCAAAACACAGTACACTCAAACATAAATCATGGTTAACTAAACTACTGCTGAGGTTGGGTGGCTCAAGATACCGGACTTCTGTGTGTGTCTAAATTGGGAGTACACAGTTAAAGATTTCAGCAATTACTTGTATTTCTCTCCTACTGATTTGTACATAATAAGTGATGAATAAATATAATCTATAATAAACTATTGGATTATTGTTGAATTTCTACCCAGGCTGATTCTTTAATTAGACCTTTGATGGTGGAGTTACTATGACCTTGAGCCCTTAGCTGCTTCCAACTTCTACCGCATTCCCCATGCCAGTCATGAACCCTAGATCACCATGTTCTGTAAAACAGCTGGAGACAGTCGCACACTGAGTAAACTTCATTCTCTAACCACTAGCCCTTGATAGATTCAGACAGTTGCTCCTAATTAATGTTCAGGAATTCTTCCTTCCCCTAATTAATTCTCTGGAAAGTTCACATTATAGACGCTGTTGTGTTTTACATCTATCTTCATGTCTAGTTTTATCTTCTGAGCCAATAACCCCATCTATTATTTCACTGAGAAGCTTGAGGCCATTTTCTTTTCCTATTTTCGGAAAATATGTATGTACGTAATTTGGGCACATATCTATGTGCTTCTATACACTCATCTTCTTTCCTAGTTTAACTGCTACATCTGCCTCCTAGTCCCGTTTTCCCCTCTCCATTTCCAATCTTCCCAATTTCCCCACCTCTTCAGATTTTTCCTGTCTGGTTTGTTCAAAATATTTCTTTAGTAATTCTCTCTCTCTCTCTCTCTCTGTGTCATACCTTTAAATATGTTCATGTCTCCACCCTCTTGCTGCTCATTTACCTGGCCCTGGCTCTTGGAAAATGCATTAACTGTCAGTATTTGAGTTATTGCTATTGTTCTAATCCTTTGCAGACTTGTATCTCCAGCCCATAGCTTTCTCCTGAGCCATGCCTAAATTCTACTGAATTATGTTCAAGACCATTCCAGTTTAGTTCAGTCCATTTAAGAAATTTTGATTTCCCATCTGTTATCACCTTTCATTTTTTAATTTCTGACTTGTTACACCTTTATTTCATTTTCCTTGGTTCTCTGATCTCCTTTTATATTTACAATTACTCCAGTATTCCTCCCTTCAGTTTCTCCTTGCTTCTATCACATTATATTATGGTTCAAGTTGGCATTTCCATGTAGCAGAAGTCACTCTTCTATTTCTGCTTTGGTATTACATGTCAGGTATATAAACACCCATACTCATGGAATTGATAAATGTGTTTCCTGCATAGGCTCTTCTCAAGCAGCTGGCGATTAGGCAACTGTCTGACTAATTCCTTATTATCTCACATTCCAATGATTAACAATGGCCTTCATGCAAGATTTGTAGTCAGTGGATTCTGAGCAAAAATGAGAGATTAAGCTCCCCAAAACATGTTTTTGTTCACATCATCCCTCTCTTCAAAATTTTTCACTGTCTTTCCATGATATATTCTATAGAGTTGAGTCCAAATCCTTCAGTCTGGAATTCAGGGTTTCCACTCAAGTCCACATCTCTGATCTCCTCACATCTCTCATCAACATGAATGTCCCTCTTTTTACAAATCTACCAGATTTATCTACCCAGACCTGTGTGTGCATTTTCACTGCAGCACTTTTGCTTATGCCATTCTTTCCACTATAAATCAGACAACTATATCTATCTACATCTTACCTATCTGATACCAACAACATTTTTTAAATAAAATTCAAGATCCATTACTGCTTAAAACTCGTAGTTACCTAGGACCAGGTAGACTCTTCCCTAACTTGATAAAAGATTTCATCCTAAACCAATAGCCAGTATCATATTTAATAGTAAAATTCAAATTACTTCTATGAAAATTCAAAATAATATAAGGATGCTGGCTATTACCAAAATGATTTCATACTGCATTTGATATCTTTATATTAAGAGCCATTTATTTTGGAAAGAAGAGACCAAAGTTATCTTAATTTGCAGATTATATGGGTGTTGCCTACTCAGACAACTCAAGAGAATTAAATGTAAAAAGTAATAGAACTAGTAAGAGACTTCTCCAGGTTTGCTGATTATAAAATAAATATTCAAAAAGCAATAGTTTTCTTATACACCAGCAATAACTAGTTAGACAAAAATAGAATGAAATAATGTTATTAACAATAAAAGACACAAATATTTTATAATAGGAAAGAATAAATTTAACAAGAAATGTTCAGGATGTATACGAATCTGCAACATTTTAATGAAACCTATATATTGTATCAATCATTCAATATTCAATTCTGTCACCTCCAAAAAGCTTTCCAAAACCAAGATAAAAACATTCTCATCTGAACTCCTGTCATTTTTATTATGAATAACAGTCAACTAATTCTTAATTACATAGTTCTTTACATTTAGACTGTGAGATTCTCAAAAACAAAGATTGTGCTATATGTATGCTGGTTATCATAAAATTTTGGTCACTTTAATCTCTAGCCTTGCTTTCTTATCTGTAAAATGGGAATTATGTGAATATGTCCATCACTAGGTTACTATGTAGGTTAAAGGTAAAATTCATAAATAATGGTAATTTTAATATTTTATAGTAAATAACATTTGATAATTATAAAATCATATATTAATTATTTAAATTACTAGATTACGTTTGTAATTCCCTAGTGTACAACATGGCACATAACAAGGCCTCAACAAATGGTACCCTTTAGTCGTAACTCTTGGTACAACTCTTGGTTACACAGAGTTGACCAAAGTATTGACAACTGTCAAGAATAAATAAGCCCTTTATTTCTAGGGGTAGAAATATGGGAAGAAACACATAAAAAACACAGCAATTGCAATTCAGAACTAAAGAAAGTCAGGAACCAGGTAAAACAAGGTAAGGGACTAGGAATCAGGAGAACACATACACAAGTTTGGGACTGCTTGAGAGTAAAGGTTGCTGAGAAAGAATGGATCCAACAGATACTTCAGAGATCAGAAGTCTCTGAAGTAATGGAAAATCCTTCACATGTTTTTGAAAGAATATTATACTTATGCCAGTAGGAAGATGAATGTATTCAGGAAGATGACAATTCGGATTTGCTAATGTTTTAAGAACTAATCATATGGAAAGATTAAAAATAGTAGCTCTCAAATCAGTGGGAATATGAGTGTGGTGGCGGCAGCCAAACTGTACACTATTAAAATGTCACGTCTATTCCTATAGTAGATGCACAGTAAATGTGCTTTGGATAAATGCCATGCACTTTAACAATAATTAAGATCACCTAGAATGATCTTGCTTTAAGGTGTAATGAAACGATTATTATCAACTGGTTCAAAAGCCAAATTCCAATTAAAAATATTTATTCCACATGAGCAACAAAACTACCAAAGGATATTCTGAATCAGCCTTAGGCTAGCCAGTTTGACTTCGAGAGAAATTAAGTTTTAAAACTACCCATCTTCGAATTCTTCAAAAAGAATTTAAAGAAGCAAAATTCCTATTTTTATTCTAATCTGGTAAATAGTATCAAATCCCACTGCTAGAATAGATGCGAACCCTCGTGTAATTTATATTATGTAACATTTATATGTCTCTAACTATTTTATGATCAGCAAGTTTTCACCTGTACCTGTGTAACAAACCTGAACGTTCTGCACATGTATCCCAGAAATTAAAGTGTAAGTTAAGAAAAGTTAAATAAAAAAAAAGAGAGAGAGAGAGAGAAATGATAATGTTTTGCCTAAGACCTGGGTTAAAATTCTGACCTTGCTGCTTACTAACTGTTACTTGGGTGAGTTATTCACCCCCTTAAAAACTGATTTTCCTCATCTATACATTGTTTGACAGTAATCTCCACCTTTTGAGTTGTTTTGAAGATAAAGTGAGATAATTTGTATAGAAAAACCTTAGTAAATTGTACTAATTAACACTATGAAAATAATAGAAACACTATAAAATGTGTGTGCTTGTGTGTGTCTATGTGTGTGTGTTTCAAGGCCTTAAGAAGGCATGTTTATCAAGTGAATTGACTAAGCTATAAGTTTTATGAAGGTTGGAACCGTAACTGATTTTTTTTAAACTTGGAGTTTAGCTCAGTACCTGGTACTCCACAGCTATTTGTTGAGTGAAAAAAATGAATAAACAGATACACAGACATTCAAGAGGAGGCAGTTTTTAGAAGGAAGGTTTAGAAGGAAAGTGGGTTACAATCACCTATGCACCTCTTTTGTTGCCTCATGTGTTTTTACCAAGACAACACAATTTCAAGGAATTCAGGGACACTAAAATCTGTATAGTATAAAGTGAAAGCACTGCCATCCAGCTGATGAATGTTTATAACTAAGAGTAAACAAGATAACATGGATCATAGCCTAGTTGTTGCACAGTACTTCTATTCTTCAAGTAACCCTCTGGGTTTCTTAGTAACCTCATGCTCTCAAAGATAATCATGCAAATCAGGATGATGCTTATCAAAAAAGATATAAAAGCACACTGATAAACCATACATCCAATCAAGAACTAATCACACACCTTTGAAAATTTATGAGCTGTTCCTATAGGAAAGGGTTGGTAAACAATAGGCAGCAGGACAATAAAAAAAATAAAATAAAATAAAGGGTCTACTAGAATCTGAGCTCACAAATGTACCCTCCTTCTTCCCAGCTTGGATAGGAGATCTTAGGGGTCACTCTGAGCCTTTGAGGTGTGGACTGGTTTGTCCTGGACCCTGTAGGAAAGTGAAGGAAAGTGAAGCTTGAAAGCACTTATCTAATAAAGACAAACGTGAATGCAAAAATATGTGAACCCCACGCAAAAAACTAAAGATAATATGGCTAAAAGAACCAACTTCAGAATCAGGTCTATCAGGGCCAGAATCCGGGCTCCATCACTTATGAACAAAGTGGCCATATTAAAGTAACGTAAAATTTCTGTGTCTTGGTTCTCATGGGAATGATGATATTTTGTAGGGTGACTTGAGTACTCAATGCAGCAACACAGGTCATCCATTTGGTGAAAGCATTCGATAATGAAAGCTATTATTTTTATGTTAGGGAAAATGATCTCAGTCTTGGAAAGAGAAGCACTCTTTCTCTTACCTAAAAATCAATTAATAATAATCTTGCCTTTCCTTAAGTTTTTAAATGCCTGAACAATGAAGGTTGAATTGTTGCTAATTGAGAGTATAGACAAACCAGAGAAAAAAGAGACACGGGGC
This sequence comes from Theropithecus gelada, assembly GCF_003255815.1. NCBI lineage: Eukaryota > Metazoa > Chordata > Mammalia > Primates > Cercopithecidae > Theropithecus > Theropithecus gelada. Next base: position 31,468,482 of record NC_037669.1, on the reverse strand, counting down.
CATTGCTGAGGAAGAAAGACCTCCGTTTTTCATTTCTGATTTAAGCCCTAGATGAAACCAACTTTCAGTGTGGACTGTGAACTGGACAACCAGATCCTAGTGGCATCCTGCCATTGTGTCTGGAATTGGTTCCTTCTGGCGGGTTCTTGGTCTGGCTGAGTTCAAGAACGAAGCCGCGGACCTTCGCGTTGAGTGTTACAGCTCATAAAGGTAGTGCGGACCCAAACAGTGAGCAGCAGCAAGATTCATTCCGAAGAGCAAAACAGTAAACTTTCTACAAAGCGGCAGGGGACCTGAGCTGGTTACTGCTGCTGGCGCCGGCGGCCTGTTTTTATTCCCTTATTTGCCCCCTCCTCCCCCCACATGCTGCTGATTGGTCCGTTTTTACAGAGTGCTGAGTGGTGTATTTACAAACCGTTAGCTAGACACAGGGCACTGATTGGTGCATTTACAATCCTTTAGGTAGACAGGAAAGTTCTCCAAGTCCCCTACCCGATTAGCTAGACAGAGCCCTGATGGTGTGTTTGTAAACCTTTAGCTAGACAGAAAAGTCCCCACCCGACCCAGAAACCCAGCCGACTTCACCTCTCACCATTACTAGCTGTGTTACCTTGGGCAAAATTCCGACATTCCCAAGCCTCAGTGTCCACCTCTTTTAAGATGAGAATGGTGCTACCCCATGCAGAGAGTTGTTGGGGGTTTAAATGAAATTAGAGTATACAATGATTAGGACAATGTCCCGAAGGTCTAAGCATTAAAAAAATAGATAACAATGAAAATAATAAGTAGGACACTTGCAATCTAGAAGTTTAATGTCATTGAAGAATTCCTTATAAGGACTTAAAACAGTGAATTCAAGGTGAAATGAAGTATTACTGGCACTACATATTTCATAACTAGAGTTAAAATTGATACCAATTTGGGAAAGGTCTTTACAAACTTGTGATAGACAATAAGCTCTTATTTTCTGTCTGATTTCCCCCCAAATTCTCCATTATTTTTCTCAAATCCTCACTAACTTTTGGTTAATTTCTTTCCTCTTAGTTTTTCATGATGAGATATTTGTCAAATATTTTATACTTAACTACGTGCTGTCACATAAAATATCTCCAGATAACTTCAAATTCTAACCTGTAACCAAATGTGAAACCCCTGGGAAGACTGGAAAGTCTAGCAATGTCAAATTGATCAACAAGGACACTTTGGGAACTCAAACCTTCAGGTGCACTTAAAAAGAAGCTACCACTAATTGAATACCTTTTACATATCAGGTATTATGCTAGGCTTTTTACCTCCTTAAGAGAATTCTCGTAATAACACTGAAGGGTAAATACTATCATGCTCATATTTGGAAAGCAGACCTTGAGATGTGAGACAATTTGGTTAAGATCAAAGAGTTAAGGAATGGCAGCATCAGAGTTGAGCTCTAAGTCTGTCTGACTTCAAAGCCTGCCCTTTCTTCCTTAAGCCTCAATCCCTCTCCCCAGGAAACTGGGCACCCACCCAAGCCCATGGCAGGGACCACAGCATCCTGCTGGTGACAACAGGGCCCACGCATCATTGCAGGCAGCATCATGAAATCTAGTCCCCATTAGAAGGTGATGCTAAGGCAACCGAGAGACTCCCTGCCCCAGATAGGATTGGCAATGGCACCAAGCTTGTCTGCAGGTGAGACCCAGAAAATCCAGCTTCAGTTGGCTTGCAAGAAGAAGGCAGAAGGGCAGGTGGAACCTGCAAGAGAGGGGTTTACAATTAACCTATTTTGTCCAGCAGATTTCACAGGTCATTATTGCTCACAGAGATGTTTAGTTTTGCTGTTAACATGGTACTTTTTTCAAATGAACTTTAATGTGCAGCCTTTATGTAAATGAATATGTAAGTAAAAGCTCAAATGTTCTCACGTGAAATCATCAAGGTACAGAGAACTAGGGCCTCTAGGCCCTTTGCTGGATTACATTGGCCCCCACAGCACCTCTGTGGGTCCATGTAGTTCTCAGGAGTAATTTAAAAATCACTACATTACATATTAATTATTATTTCCCAAGTGTGCACAAAAATCAAACATAACCGTTTTTACAATGCAGATTCTTGTTCCCCAGCTAAGACTTGCTATTTGGGGAGTTCTTAGCCAAATATCTAGAAGATTTCCATTCCTTGCCATGTTCCAAATAATACATATATATATATATATTTGAATGTTATGCATATATAATATATATATAATATATGGTTTAAAAGATTCAGATTATAAAGAATTCCATCATTCAGAAGGTCCTTTTCTTTCTCTCATTTTTAAGTGGATAATATATTTATTTTAATTTTGAGGTCTTAAACTAAATTTTCTTGGTATTTAAAGCTTTATTTCTGTAGCTTTCAGTACGGAGAAAAAGAGTAAATTGAAGTTTAATTAATGTTTTTGTTTAACTTGTATTTTAGCTTCAGGGATACATGTGCAGGATTGTTATATAGGTAAACCGCCTGTCACAGGGGTTTGGTGTACAGATTATGTCATCACCCAGGTAATCAACAGAGTACCTGATAGGTAGGTTTTTTGATCTTTACCCTCCTCCCACCCTCTACCCTCAAGTAGGCCCAAGTGTCTTTTGTTCCCTTCTTTGTGTTCATATGTACTCAATGTTTAGCTCCCATATATAAGTGAGAACATGTGGTATTTGGTTTTCTGTTCCTGTGTTAGTTCACTTAGGATAACATCCTTCAGTTCCATCCACATTGCTGCAAAGGACATGATCTTATTGTTTTTTATGGTGTGCAGTATCTCATGGTACATATGGTACATTTTCTTTACACAATCTACTGTTGATGGGCATTTAGGTTGATTCTATGTGTTTGCTATTGTGAATAGTGCTGCTATGAACATACGCATGCATGTGTCTTTATGGAAGAACAATTTATGTTTTCAGGGGTATATATGCAGTAATGGGATTGCTGGGTCGAATGGTAATTCTGCTTTGAGTTCTTCAAGAAATTGCAAAACTACTTTTCACAATGGATGAGCTAATTTACATTCCCACTAACAATGTATAAGCATCCCTTTTCTCTATAACTTCACCAGCACCTGTTATTTTCTGACTTTTTAACAGCCATTCTGACTGCTGTTAGATGGTATCTCATTGAGGATTTGATTTGCATTTCTCTACTAATTAGTAGTATTGAGCATTTTTCATATGCTTGTTGGCTGGATGTTACGTGTCTTTTTTTGAAAAGTGTCTATTTATGTCCTTTGCTCACTTTTTTAATGAGGTTGTTTGATTTTGCTAGTTCATTTGTTTAAATTCCTTACAGATTTTAAATATCAGACCTTGTCACATGCACAGTTTGCAAATATTTTCTCTTGTTCTGTAGGTTGTCTGTTTACTCTGTTGATGTGTTTTTTTTTTCTTCTGTGCAAAAGTTCTTTAGTTTAATTAGGTACCATTTATCAATTTTTGTTTTTCTTATAATTGTTTTTGGTGTCTTTGTCATGAAATCTTTGTCAGGTCCTATGTCCTAGGCACCTAGAAAATAGATTTTTAAAGGGTTTTTATAGTTTTAGGTTTTACATGTAAGTCTTTAATTTATCTTGAGTTGATTTTTGTGTATGGTGTAAGAAAGGGATCTAGTTTCAATCTTCTGCATATGGCTAGCCAATTATCCCAGCATGATTTATGAAATAGAAAGTCCATTCCCCATTGCTTGTTTTCACCAACTTTGTCAAAGATCAAATCATTGTCGGTGTGTGGCATTATTTCCGGGGTCTCTATTTGTTCCATTGGTCTATGTGTCTGTGTTTTTACCAGGTATCATGCTGTTTTGGTTACCGTAGTCCTATAGTATAGTTTGAAGCTGTATCATATCGTATCGTATCGTATCGTATCGTATCGTATAGTATAGTATAATATAGTACAGTATAATATAATGTGATTCCTCCAGCTTTGTTCTTTTTGCTTGGGATTGTCTTGGCTATTCGGGCTAATTTTGGTTTCATATGAATTTTTAAACAGTTGTTTCTAATTCTGTGAAGAATGTCATTGGTAGTTTGATAGGAATAGCATTGAATCTGTAAATTGCTTTGGGAAGTATGACCATTTTAACAATACTGATTCTTCCTATCTGTGAGCCTGGAATGTTTCTCCACTTGTTTGTGTCATCTCTAATTTCCTTCAGCAGTGTTTTGTAATTCTCACTGGAGAGATCTTTTACCTCCCTGGTTAGGTGTATTCTTAGGTATTTTATTCTTTTATTTGTGACTTTTGTGAATGGGATTGTGCTCTTGATTTGGCTCTCAGCTTGAAGGTTCTTGGTATAAAGGAATGCTGCTAATTTTTGTACATTGATTTTGTATTCTGAAACTTTGCTTAAGTTGTTTATCAGATCAAGGAGTTTTGGGGCAGAGACTATGGGGTTATCTATGTGTAGAATTGTTGGGAGCAAGCCTCCCAAAATCTGGCCATAAACTGGCCCCAAAACAGGCCATAAACAAAATCTCTTCAGCGTTGTGATATGTCCATAATGGCCCTAACGCCCAAGCTGGAAGGTTGTGGGTTTACAGGAATGAGGGCAAGGAATACCTGGTCTGCCCAGGATGGAAAACCAAACCGCTTAAAGGCATTCTTAAGCCACAAACAATTAGCATGAGGGAACTGTGTCTTAAGGGCGTGTTCCTGCTGCGGTTAACTAGCCCAACCTATTCATTTAATTTGGCCCATCCCTTCGTTTCCCATAAGGGATACTTTTAGTTAATTTAGTATCTATAGAAACAATGCTAATGACTGGTTTGCTGTTAATAAATATGTGGGTAAATCTCTGTTGGGGTTCTCAGCTCTGAAGGCTGGGAGACCCCTGATTCCCCACTTCACAGCTCTATATTTCTGTGTGTGTATCTTTAATTCCTCTAGCGCCGCTAGGTTAGGGTCTCCCTGACTGAGCTGGTCTTGGCATGGAATCATATTATCTTCAGACAGGGATAGTTTGACTTCCTCTCTTCCTATTTAGATGCCTTTTATTTCTTTGTTGCCTCATTGCTGGACATCCAGGACTATGCTGCATAGGAGTGATGACAGAGTGATTTTTGTCTTGTGCTGGTTTTCAAGGGGAATGCTTCCAGCATTTACTCATTCAGTAAGATATTGGCTGTGGAGCTGTCATAGATGGCTCTTATTATTTTGAGGTATGTTCCTTCAATACCTAGTTTATTGAGAGTTTTTAACATGAAGGGATATTAAATTTTAGGGGAAGATTTTTATTTCTCTATTGAGGTAATCATGGGATTTTTTAACATTCTGTTTATAAAATAAGTTATATTTATTGATTTGTGTATGTTGAACCAACCTCGCATCCCAATGATGAAGCCTACCTGATCATAGAATATTAGCTTTTTGATGTGCTGCTGGATTCAGTTTGCTAGTATTTTGTTGAGGATGTTTGCATCAAGGATATTAGCCTGAAGTTTTCCTTTTTTGTGTGTCTCTGCCATGTTTTGGTATCAGGATGATGCTGGCCTCAGAATGAGCTAGGGAGGAGTCCCTCCTCCTCAATTTTTTGAAATAGTTTCAGTAGAAATTGTACCAGCCTTTCTTTATATACGTGGTAGAATTCAGTTATGAATCCATCTGGTTCTGGGATTTCTCTGATTGATAGGCTTTTTATTACTGGTTAAATTTCAGAGCTTGTTATTGGTCTGTTCAGGAATTCAATTTCTTCCTCTTTAAGTCTTGGAAGGCTGTATATTTCCAGAAATTTATCCATTTCTTCTAGGTTTCCTAGCTTGTGTGCATAGGGGTGTTTATAGTGGTCTCTGAGGTTGTTTTGTTTTGTTTAGTTTTGTTTTGTTTTGAGACACAGTTTCGCTCTGTCACCCAGGCTGGAGAGCAGTAGCTCAATCTTGGATCTTGGCTCACTGCAACCTCCATCTCCCGGGTTCAAGCCATTCTCATGCCTTGGCCCCCTTGAGGGTAGCTGGGACTACAGGTGCCTGCCACCATACCTGATAATTTTTTTTTTTTGTATTTTTAGTAGAGATGGAATTTCACCATGTCGGTCAGGCTGGTGTTGAACTCCTGGCCTCAAGTGATCTGCCTGCCTCTGACTCTCAAAATGCTGGGATTACAGGCATGAGCTACTGTGCCTGGCTAGCGTTTTTTGTATTTCTGTGGGGTCAGGTCAGTGGTAATATCTCCTTTTTCATTTCGGATTGTGTTTATTTAGATCTTCTCTTTTTTTCTGTAGTAGCCTACCTACTAGTCTATTTATCTTATTAATTTTCTCAAAGTACCAATACCTGAATTCATTCATCTTTTGTGTTTTTTGTTGTTGTTTTTTATTTATTTTTGTTTGTTTGTTTTTTTGCATTTCAATTTCCTTCTAGAAATTCAGCTTGATTTTGGTAATTTTTTTGTCTTCCATACCTTTGTGGTTGGTTTTCTCTTGTTTCTCTAGTTCCTGTAGTTGTGATGTTAGTTTCTTAATTTGAAATTTTTCTACCTTTTTGATGTGGGCATTAAGTGCTATATACCTTCCTTTTAATATTGCTTAGCTGTAACACAGAGATTCTGGGATGTCGTATCTTTGTTCTCATTAATTTAAAATAATTTCTTGTTTTCTACCTTAATTGTATTGTTTACCCTAAGATCATTCAGGAGCAGCTTGTTTAGTTTCCATGAATTTGTATGGTTTTGAGTGATGTTTTTAGTATTGGTTTCTGTTTTTATTGTGCTGTGGTCTGAGAGAGTGGTTTGTATGATTTTGTTTTTTTTGTTTGTTTTTTTTTTAATTTGCTGAGTATTGTTTTATGTCCGACTGTGTGGTTGATTTTAGAGTATTTGCTAAAGTGTCAAGCTCAGGTCCTGCATATCTTTGTTAGTTTTCTGCCTCAATTTTAGGTCTAATACTGTCAGTGGGGTGTTTAAGTGTCCCACTATTATGGTTATATAAGTTACTTTGTAGTATCTAAGAACTCATTTTATGAATCTAGGTGTGCCTGTGTTGGGTGCATATATATTTAGGCGAGTTAGGTCTTGTTGAATCAAGCCCTTTTTCATTATGCAATGCCTTTCTTTTTCTTTTTTTAATTTTTGTTTGAAGTCTGTTTGGTCTGAAATAAGTATTGCAATCTCTGCTTCTTTCTGTTTTCTGTTTGCTGGTAGATTTTTTTCTCCATCCCCTTACTTTGAGCTTATGGGTCTCATTGCATATGACATGGGTCTCTTGAAGACAGTGTACCGTTGGGTCTTGCTTCCTTTTCCAGCTTGCCAGTTGCCTTTTAATTGTGCCATTTAGGCCAATTATATTCAAGGTTAATATTGATATGTGGGATTTCATCCTGTCGTTACGTTGTTAGCTGATTATTATGCATACTTGTTTGTGTGGTTACTTTATTGTCAATGGTCTATGTACTGAAGCTTTGTTTTTGTTTCTGTTTTAGTGGCTGGTAACAGTCTTTCCTTTCTATATTTAGCACTTTCTTCAGGACCTCTTTTAAGGCAGGCCTGGTGGTAACAAATTCCCTCAGCATTTGCTTGTCTGAAGAGGATCTAATTTCTCCTTTGCTTATGAAGTTTAGTTTGGCTAGATATTAAATTCTTGATTAGAAGTTCTTTTTTATAAGAATGCTGAATATAGGTCCCCAATCTCTTCTGGCTTGTAGAGTTTCTGCTGAAAGGTCCACTGTAAGCCTGATTTGGCCCCCTTTGTAGGTGACCTCCCCCCTTTCTCTAACTGCCTTTAACATTTTTTCTTTCATTTCAGCCTTACAGAACCTGATGACTATGTGTCTTGGAGATGGGGAATGGTGTTCTTGTGTAGTATCTTGCAGGGGTTCTCATGCCCTATATTTCATGAATTTGAATGTTGACCTCTACTAGTGAGGTTGGGGAAATTTTCATAAATGATATCCTGAAATATGTTTTCTGAGTTGCTTGCTTTCTATTTCTATCTTTCTGGGATGCAATAGGTCATAGATTTGGTCTCTTTACATAATGTGCTCATTTGTGCCAGTGATGACGTTGACCTGGGGGTAGGGTGATGGTGGGCATTGGACTGGCTGTCTCTATGCGTGTTTGTACCAGCTGCAATGTTTTTCCAGGATAGGGACTGGCAAATAGGGACTGGCAGCAGTGGTATGGGGAAAGGAGAGGCAAGATCCACCTGCCCACCTGCACACCAGCAAAATGATGTGGGGGGTGGTCATGGGTGAGTGCATGCTGGAAAAGTGGCACAGGGGAGACTGTGGTGGAGGGAAAGTATGGGTAGACTGGTGGGGGTCAGTGGGGGGAGAGTGTGGGTGGGCTGGTAGGGGTCAGTGGGGGCCACTCTACTGGAGCTCTCCAAGAGTCAGGAGTGGTCTGTCTGTGCAGGAGCTATGATGTGGATCCTGGGGAGGCACCCTGGCTGGGCATCTGAGGCTGCACTGCAATCAGACATGGCCAGGCTGGGGCTATGGGAGTTGCCAGCAGACAGGAGAATGCTCAAGTCTGACCAGCCCCATATCATGAACAAGATCACCCTACTCTGTTCAGGTCTGACAATTCTCCTAAAGTTAAATTCTTCTAGGGGAGCAAGGTGGGTCTTGGGGGATGTGCATCCCTGGGCATGCTCCACTGCAGATGATCCCACACCAAGACTTCTGGGCTTTGCACTGGTTGGAGTTCTGTGCCTACTATGTCTCTAAGCAGCTCTTCCTGCCTACTTACATATTTGTGGCATCTCCTTCTGCCAGAATTTCAGAGGTTTATGGTAAGAGTGGGTCAGTTCTCACACGCTCAACTCACCCCTTATTCAGGAGGCATTGGGGGACAAGAATGAGTCTCAGTGCACAGCAGCCCAGTGCAGGATTCCAGGTTGTGTTCTTCCATCCACTCTCAATGCCTTTTCTTTAAAGATCTTTTCAGAGTGCACCAGTTTTCCCAATGTCTCAGTCCCTCGGTGTTAGGTGTTCCTCCTGGCTGCATCTATTCAGCGATCTTGCGTCCTGCGTTAGAAGGTCTTTTTCAGTAAAGACTACAACTTGGCTGCAATCTCTCCCTGCTGAAATTACTTGCCTCTTGCTCTTGACCTAAAAATAATGACAATGATGCCATTCAGTGACAACCTTTTCTTGCTTATGTGAGTTATGGAATTCTTCCAATATCTAATAAAAGTGTAAAAAAGTACAGACATACAAAAACTGTCATGATATAAAGGAAAAAAAATATTTTGAAAAAAATCCAACAACATTTTGTTTCCTCCCCTAAGTATACCTTTCATGAAATATTTCAGAGGAATAAAAACATTGGGAATTTTGGCAAGATGGCCGAATAGGAACAGCTCTGTTGTGCAGCTCCCAGTGAGATCAATGCAGAAGGTGGGGGATTTTTGCAATTCCAACTGAGGTACCTGATTATCTCATTAGGACTGGTTAGACAGGGGGAGCAGAAGCAGGGTGGGGCGTCACTTCACCTGGGAAGTGCAAGGTGTTGGGGAACTCCCTCCCCTAGCCAAGGGAAGCTGCAAGGGACTGTGCCGCGAGGAATGGTGCACTTTGGCCCAGATGCTGCGCTTTTCCCATGGTCTTTGCAACCCGCAGACCAGGAGATTACCTTGGGTGCCTACACCACCAGGGCCCTGGATTTCAAGCACAAAACTGGGGGGCCATTTGGACAGATACCGAGCTAGCTGCAGGAGTTTTTTTTGTTGTTGTTTGTTTGTTTGTTTGTTTTTTCATACCCCAGTGGCTCCTGGAATGCCAGTGAGACAGATCATTCACTCCCCTGAAAGGGGGCTGAAGCCAGGGAGTCAAGTGGTCTAGCTCAGTGGATCCCACCCTCATGGAGTCCAGCAAACTAAGATCCACTGGCTTGTAATTGCTGCCAGCACAGCAGTCTGAAGTTGACCTGGGATGCTTGAGCTTGGTGGGGGGAGGGGCATCCACCATTACTGAGGCTTAAATAGGCTGCTTTCCCCTCACAGTGTAAACAAAGCCACTGGGAAATTCAGACTAGGCGGAGTCTACCACAGCTCTGCAAAGCAGCTGTAGCCAGACTACTTCTCTAGATTCCTCCTCTCATGGAAGGGCATCTCTGAAAGAAAGGCAGCAGCCCCAATCAGGAGCTTATAGATAAAATTGCCATCTCCCTGGGACAGAGAACCTGGGGGAAGAGGCGGCTGTGAGTGCAGCTACAGCAGACTTAAACGTTCCTGCCTGCTGGCTCTGAAGAGAGCAGCAGATCTCCCAGCATAGTGCTCAAGCTCTGCTAAGGGACAGACTGCTTCCTCAAGTGGGTTTCTGACCTCCATGCCTCCTGACTCCCAGCAGAGAATGCTATAAACACCTCTATGCAAGTAAACTAGAAATCTAGAAGAAACAGATGCATTCCTGAACACATACACCCTCCCAAGACTAAACCAGGAAGAAGTTGAATCCCTGAATAGACAAGTAACAAGTTATAAAATTGAGGCAGTAATTAACAGTCTACCAACCAAAACGGTCAAGGACCAGATGTATTCACAGCTGAATTCTACCAGAGGTACAAAAGGGAGCTGGTACAATTTCTTCTGAAACTGTTCCAAACAATAGAAAAGAGGAATCCTCCCTAACTCATTTTGTGAGGCTAGCATCATCCTGATACTGAAGCCTGGCAGAGACACTATAAAAAAAAGAAAATGTCAGGTCAATATCCCTGATGAACATTGATGTGAAATCCTCAATAAAATACTGGCAAACTGAATCCAGTAGCACATCATAAAGCTTATCCACCACGATCAAGTCGGCTTCATCCCTGGGATGCAAGGCTGGTTCAACATACATAAATCAATAAACATAATCCATCACATAAGCAGAACTGATAATAAAAACTACATGCTTATCTCAATAGATACATAAAGGCCTTTGATAAAATTCCACACCCTTTCATGCTAAAAACTCTCAATAAACTAGGTATTGATGGAGCGTATCTCAAAATAATAAGAGCTATGTATGACAAACCCACAGCCAATATCATACTGAATGGGCAAAAACTGGAAGCATTCTCTTTGAAAACCGGCACAAGACAAGGATGCTCTCTCTCACCACTCCTATTCAACACAGTATTTGAAGTTCTGGCCATGGCAATCAGGCAAGAGAAAGAAATAAAGGGCATTTAAATAGAAAGAGAGGAAGTCAAATTGTCTGTTTGCAGATGACATGATTGTATATTTGGAAAACCCCATCGTCTCAGTCCAAAATCTCCTTAAGCTGATAAGCCACTTCAACAAAGTCACAAGATTCAAAATCAATATGCAAAAATCACAACCATTCCTATAAACCAATAATAGACAGAGAGCCAAATAATGAGTGAAATCCCATTCACAATTGCTATAAAAAGAATAAAATACCTAAGAGTACAACTTACAAGGGACGTGAAGGACCTCTTCAAGGACAACTACAAACCACTGCTTAAGGAAATAAGAGAGGACACAAATGGAAAAACATTCCATGCTCACAGATAGGAAGAATCAATATCATTAAAACAGCCATATTGCCCAAAGTAATTTATAGATTCAGTGCTATCCCCATCAAGATACCATTGACTTTCTTCACAGAATTGGAAAAACTACTTTTAATTTCATATGGAACCAAAAAAGAGCCCAGATAGCCAAGACAATCCTAAGCAAAAAGAACAAAGCTGAAGACATTATGCTACCTGACTTCAAACTATACTACAAGGCTACAGTAACCAAAACAGTAGTGTGGTACTGGTACCAAGACAGATATATAGACCAATGGAACAGAACAGAGGCATCAGTAATAGCGCCACACATCTACAACCATCTGATCTTTGACAAACCTGACAAAAGCAATGGGGAAAGGATTCCCTATTTAATAAATGGTTCTGGGAAAACTGGCTGGCCATAGGCAGAAAACTGAAACTGGACCTCTTCCTTATACCTTATATAAAAATTAACTCAAGATGGATTAAAGATTTAAATCTAAGACCTAAAACCATAAAAACCCTAGAAGAAAAACTAGACAATACCATTCAGGACATAGGCATGGGCAAAGTGTTTGGAGTTTTCCATGACTAAAACACCAAAAGCAGTGGCAAGAAAAGCCAAAATTGACAAAGGTGATGTAATTAAACTAAAGAGCTTCTGCACAGCAAAAGTAGCTTGTCATCAGGGTGAACAGACAACCTACAGAGTGGGAGAAAATTTTTTCAATCTATCCATCTGACAAAGGGCCGATATCCAGCATCTACAACGAACTTAAACAAATTTACACTAATAAAACAAACAACTTCATCAAAAAGTGGGTGAAGGATATGAACAGAAACTTCTCAAAAGAAGACATTTATGTGGCCAACAAACATGAAAAAAAGCTCATTATCACTGATCATTAGAGAAATGCAAATCAAAACCACATTCTCACGCCAGTTAGAATGGCGATCATTAAAAAGTCAGTAAACAGCAGTTGCTGAAGAGGATGTGGAGAAATAGGAACGCTTTTACACTGTTGGTGGGATTGTAAATTAGTTCAACCATTGTGGAAGATAGTGTGGTGATTCCTCAAGGATCTAGAACTAGAAATACCATTTGACCCAGCAATCCCATTACTGGGTATGTACCCAAAGGATTATAAAACATTCTACTATAAAGACACATGCAAACATATGTTTATTGTAGCACTGTTCACAATAGCAAAGACTTTTTGGATTTTGGGAACCAACCCAAATGGCCATTAATGATAGACTGGATAAAGAAAATGTAGCACATATATACCATGGAATACTATGTAGCCATAAAAAAAAAAAAAAAAAAAAAAGATGAGTTCCTTTCCTTTACAGGGACATGGTTGAAGCTGGAAACCATTATCCTCAGAAAACTAATACAGGAACAGAAAACTAAACACCACATGTTCTCACTCATAAGTGGGGGTTGAACAATGAGAACACATGGACACAGGGATGGGAACATCACACACTGGTGCCTGTCACAGGGGGAGGCTAGGGGAGGGATAGCAGTAGGGGAAATACCTAATGTAGATGACTGGTTGATGGGTGTGGCAAACCACCATAGCAAGTGTATACCTATGTAACAACCCTGCACATTCTACACACGTATCCCAGAACTTAAAGCATAATAATAATTTAAAAAATTAAGCTTTGCACTTTCAGATTCTCATAGGAACAGTTTATTAGACTTTTTATGAATGGAATTCAGGAATCTGCAACTTTATTAGCTCTCCAGGTGATTCTTAGGCCACAATAACTTCAGAAACAGCAGCCTAAAACCTTTCTGTCAAAGTGTGACCTGCAGAGCAGTAACATGGTCATCCCCTAAAAGCTTGTTGGAAATGGAGAATCTCAGGTCTAATTCCGGACCTGCTGAATTTAGATCTTTGTATTTCAACAAGATTCTCTGGTAGTTTATCAGCACATTCAAGTTCAAGATGCACTGGTTTAGAAGAGGCAAAGCAGACTTTTCAATCTGTAGTTGGAAGGTAGAGGTGAGGGAACCTGGTAACGTGTCCTCCTGGCATGCCTGGTATGATCAGTCATAGGTTCAGGACTTCAGTGAAAGCTGCCTTTCCACAGAGAAGGCAGCCACTTTCATGCTTGTTCCTTAGTTGGTTTTTCATCTCATCATAGCCTGGCAAGGAGATGGGTGCAGAACAATTATTCCCCTTGATGTTTGATTAGGAATGTTAACATTCGCTATTAATTAAAAACCATTTATTCATTGTCTGTGCATTCCAGGCAGTGAAAGAAGCCATTGTCCCACTCCTCCAGGCCTCACTCATTCCCACATCAATAGATCTGGCCCATACTTCTCAGTCCTCTCTGCCTGCACCTCCTACCCCCTAGACGTTCTGAATCTAAATAATGAGCCTAATGTTCCACTTAGGTGAGGCCTTCTGTGATTTGCTGGAGCTTGGCTGGGCCACATTTCACAATGCCCTCAAGGATAGCTGCTGGCTGATGTACTACAATAGCATTCACTTTCACCTCACATTGGAATTTGCTCGGCAAGCACTTCCTGGCTCTGACCTGCAGCCCCTACTCAGGTGAAGGAGCTGGACAACCCCACAGTGGGGTTGCCCTGGACTGCTCAGACCCATTATCTGAAGACAGACCCTCTGATTGACTCTCTCATCCTTGTGGCCCTTCAGAAGACAGTTTCCTGCAGCTGTACTGCCTGCGGGTTAAAAGGAAAGGCGAATCCCTATCCATGGCATTTTGATTCTCCTGATCAGAAGGGGTTTCAATTCCTCACTGTATTTGCAATGCTGTGTTGCTGTCAGCCAGTCTCCACACTGTTCTGCTCCCTTCAAATGTGTTCATTCTATTTAGTATTCAGTCAGGTGGAAAAACATCTGTCCCTTTCCCACTATATGTGTCCCTTCACAGAGGATGGAGGTGAAAGTGTCTGTGTGTCCCTGAGCTTATTTTCACAGTCATCCTGTGGAACCACAACATTGCTGCAGAAGCTCCTCCAGAGAGCTGTCCATCACAACAGCATTGAAACCCAGCCAAGTCTGCTTTACATGTGAATTTATCTCCTTTCACTGAGACAATGAAAGTGAGGGTTTCTGTGTTTTCAGATGTTGCTGTTGTTACTGATTCAAGATTGATTTTGGAGCACACTGCGTAACTATTAAACCCTCGCACCTTTTCCCACTTACTCCACACCTCCTATTAGTGCCATAGCACAGCCCGTGGAACAGGCCCCCAGTGGGATAGGCATGGTGATTTGCTTCACTCTCTTTTCTCATTTATTTTTCAAAGAGCAAAGTTCCAAAACTTTGGATGATATGTCTCTAGGATAATAGGGAACTGCTGAGTACACTCAGGAAGGAGTCTAAGCTCACTTGTTTTTGAAATAAACTCAAAACCCATTTTCTATAGATAATTATAACTTTGAGCTTCATAAAAGTCATTAAACTACTAGGGATGCCACATCTGTAAATGCAAATGTTCCTATCTGAAGGCTGGAGGTCATACAAGTTGACCTTCTAAAGTCCTTTTTAGCACCAATACCTATGAATCTGTAAACTTCTCTCCTTCTGCCTAATCTCACCCCTTTTCCACAAAGTCTTCCTTATTCTCAGAAAAGTAAGGGCTTTGTAACCTCTACTTCAGTTTTACTGTGAGATAGTTTCCACTTGGTTTAGAAGACTGGACCCACGGGGTCCCATGGATGGGCTATTGTTACTCTTTCTGAATGAAAGGAGACTGCTGTTTCTCACTGCATTTATATTCTGCTTCCTGTCCTCCCCAGTTTTTACAACCTGGCTCTTCTAAATTCATCTCCTAAAGCTGGACCTTATTCCTTTTTTGTTCTTTTATTTATTTATTAATTTATTTTGTTTCAACAAATGTTCATGGAATGCCTTCATATGCCAGACATTATGCTAGGTACTACAGATTCAAAGGTGAGCTAGTCTCATGGAGCTAATAGTGTGGAGAGGTATGTAAGTATTCACCAAAACACAGAATGCATAATCACAGAAAGGAATAAGGATCCCAAAGGAAAGATACACCCTTCCAGCAGAGTCTGTTACAATTGAATCTGCCTGTGCCAGTCTACATGATGTCAAGCTTCATAAGGAAGTTAGAGCCCTAAGAGATTTATTGGCACAATTGGACAAGCCAGACAAAACTCTCCATCAAAATCTTGTCTGAAGGCCCTTGTATTCTGTCACATCATGGAGCACTCTCCAAATAATAGTTAATTAGTGCTTCGTGAAGACAGATGAACTCATGTGCTAGGAAGCAACCAACATTCTCGCAACCTCTGTGCAGGCCTATTAATTAATAGTATTGTCACTTTATCAAGTCTTGCTTGACAGCTGCCAAGACTCTGAACTATAGAAACAAAGTAACAGGACAGCTTAGAAGCATTAAGGAAGAAGTCCCAAGATAGACTGATCTCAAACAAGCACAACTTCTACACCGCTCTTCATTTCAGGTGGCCTGGACAGGCCTTGAACTCATATTCAATCAATTGTATTAAATTGCTTAGGTTTATAACAGATTATAAAAAGAGGATTTTCCAAATTCAGTTCCCCTTTAGTCTTTTAGTAATAATGCTAAAGGCAAGAAAAGTTGTTAGAGTTTGATATCAATCATATAAATGACAAGGCCTAAAACTAGATCACAGGGGGCAAGAACTGGACAACAAGAGCCAACTGCTACCTCCTCCTTCCCATTGGTACCTTTGGACAGATAGATAGGGGTACTCATCATGTATGTTTCAGATGTAACTACGAAAACCCAACTCCAGTTTACCATTTCAAACAAGTGATTTATTTGTTCACATATTGGAAATGTCCAGGAGTGGGTCTGGTTCCAGTCAGAGGCTGAAATGATGCAAGCTGTATCTGGGCTCTCATTTTCTTCTGACTTCATCTCTACTTCATTGTTTGTATTGCCTTTACTCAAAAGTAGATTCTGTCCACATCATGCTCTCCAGAAGATCCAGACTTAGATCTTCTAGGGGTAAAGAGAATTTCTCTCTTCAGTAATTCCAGAGAAACCTTATGGAAGGTTCTCATTGGCTCAGTTGTTCATATATTCATCCCTAAACCAATCATAATGAACATGGTTCTGTGGTTTCTGCTGAAACCTGGATTTGATGCTAGACCCACTGTACTTTATGACTAAGAGTGATGTGGAGAGAATCTCACAGCAAAATCCAGGGAGCTACTAACAGAATAGGGAATAGGGCTAGATAAGCAAAAACACTATATGCTCTTCACTATGTACTAATGTTAGGACTTAGCAATAGAATGGGTGTTTTGCAGGTAGGATCAGCAGGGCTTTCCAGATGGGTGAAAAAAAATCAGCCTACTTATTTGAGAAATAGATAAAGTTCTCTGGGAAAATTTGTGACTTAGGATGATAGTCCAAATTACATCAGGCAAGATCCTGGAAGAAATAGTAGAAAAGACAAATAACATTATTCTTAAATGGGGGTCAAATTATCACATCATTAGGTGTTCCCAATTCTCATTTTACAATGAGTCACACTCAGTAAACACTCAATAAATATTTTTATTTGATTCCGGTGATTTAATACCCAGAGTGAAAATTAATCTTCATATAATTGTAAGAGAACTAATTAAGGCAGCAGAGTTATTGCTAAGATGCCTAATCAATAAAGCCTGCAGGTGTTCTTTCAATTAGAGTAGGAAATTAATGGATTCACATTTTTCCCTCAATTTACTGTGCCTACATAAATTTCTCCCAGGCTTTGAATAATTTCATTTTGTTTTCATAGAAATAAAAAGAACACAGACACTTTAAAATCTTACCAGATCTTTAACTCATGGGTCTAAGAAGGCTCATATCTAAAACCATCCCAGAAACATGCTTATATTCAGAACTGGATGATGTAAACCAATTACCCAGTCATGTTTTCTCCTCTCCAAATTAACTAACCTAAGCGCATATACAAAATCACCTGGCCCAATCACATTGGGTTTTGTCATATTTCCTAGTATTTATAGAAATTAAGAGATGAGACAACAATGAATTAAGAGATGAGACAATAATGGCTGGAAAAGGCCAAACTGGCCATTGCAAGACTCAGGACTATTCAGTCATTTCAAGATGGACTCCTGAAATGTGTTGTAGTAAAATAATAAAAAGGATAGTGTCACTGAGGCCAATGAGTTTGGGATTAAAATATCACCATTGCTATTACTTTGAACAAATCAGTTAACCCTTTGAACTTCAAATCCCTCATGAGTAAAATAGAAATAATAACTACTTTGAGGGGTTAATATGAAGATCTGATCATCTATTATATACAAAGTGATTAAACAGAGTACAGCGTAAAAACTGGTTGCCATAATTTATATTCTTCAAATCTTCATAAAGTTTGGTATTGATAAGCATTTTTAATGTCACCAAAATTACTAATGAATCCAGATATTATATCTCTAATACACTAGTTCAAGGATGTTTTGAGTATTTCTCTGTTTATAGAAAAAAGAGACTTGATTAAATGAAAGTTTTAGTTGTCAAGTAGAATAAGGTCGGCTGTTGATGACATCTAACCATTTTTTAAAATAATACATTATATATGTATATACAGTCAGTCCTCCATATCCATGGGTTCCACATCTCTGGATCCAACTAATTGCAGATCAAAAATATGTTAATAAAATTTCATCTGTACTGAATATGTACAGACTTTTTCCCTCATCGTTATTCCCTAAACAATATGGCATAACAACTATTTACATAGCATTTACCTTGTATAAGGTATTACAAGTAATCTAGGGAAGAGTCGAAGTACACAGGAGGATGCGCATAGGTTCTATGCAAATACTACACCAATCTTTATCATGCTCAAACTTTATGAGCATCCTCAGAGTTTGGTACTCGTGGGAGGTTCTGGAACCTGTACACATTAGAAACCGAGGGATGATTATATATACATGCACAACACATTCACACTTATGTATGAATATGAAGTCCTCATATCACATTAGTAGTATTGAATGCAAATGTATTTTAAACAAATTTGTTTGTAACATGAAAGAAAAAACAAATAAAACACATGAAAAAATTACTTACATTTGCTCTGGAAAGGGGGAGATCAACTCTTCATTAACCCAAATCCATTTTTTTAAATTAAAATTCAGTGTAAGTAAGCGAAAAAGTACAAATTGTTTATTTTTTTCATTGAGGTATTATTGACAAATCAAACTCTTTAACCTATCCATTGCCTTATATATTTACCTTTTTTTTTTGGTGAGAAAACTTAAAAGCTACTCTCTTAGCAAATTTCAAGTGTATAATACAGTTATGCCTTGTTTAACAATGAGTTTATGTTCTGAGAAATGCATTGTTAGGTGATTGCATCATTGTGTGAAAATCATGAAGAATACTTACGCAAACCTATATGGTATAGCTACTATACACCTAGGCCATATGTATAGCCTGTTGTTCCTAGGATGTAAACCTGTGCAACATGTTACTGTATTGACTGTTATACTTGATTGTAACACAACAGTAACCATTTGCATAACTAAGTAAATCTAGCCATAGGAAAGGTACAGTAAAAATACAGTATACAAGATAAAAAAGATGTACCTGTCTAGGGCACTTACTATAAATGGAGCTTGTAGGACTCAAAGTTGCTCTGGGTGAGTCAGTGGGTGAATATAAAAACCTAGGTCATTACTGTATACTACTATGACTCTATACACACTGTCAACTTAAGCTACACTAAATTTATTTTTAAAAATTCTTTCTTCAATAATAAATTAACAGTTTACTGTAACCATTTTATAAATTTTCAATATTTTTAAATTTCTGACTCTTTTATAATAAAACTTAGCTTAATACACAAACATTGTATAGTTGTACAAAGTTATTTTTCTTTATATTCTTATCTGTAAGCTTTTTTCTATTGTTAAGCTTTTCTGGTTTTTTAATTTCGCTTTTTAAGTGACTGGCAGGCTGTACAGTAAGCATGATGCTGGTCATCTGCTTGGCTTCTGGGAAGGCCTCAATGAGGGTACAGGCATTGAATAAACATTCATGTTTCAAAAGGAAGAAATCAGCTAAAAGAAAGGGGCTACAGGCCTTATGCAGGTTAAAACCCAGCAGGGTAGCCATTACATCTTAAACCTCCAAAATAATCTCCTTTGACTACATGGCCCACATCCAGGGTACACTGGAGAAAGAAGCTGGCTCCCTAGGCTGTTGGCAGCTCTAACTCTGTAACTTTGCATGGTTTAGCCCCCATGGCTGTTCTTTTGGGTTGGAGTTTAGTGTCTCCAGCTTTTCCAGGCGCAGTGTTTAAGCTGCTGGTGGATCTACCTTCTCAAGTCTGGAGGACAGTGGCTCCTTTCTCATAGCTCCACTAGACAGCACCCCAGTGGGGACTCTGTAGGGCCTCCATCCCCACATTTCCCCTCTGCCTGACCCTAGTAGAAATTCTTTCTGAGGGTTCCTCTCTTGCAGCCGGCTTCTGCCTGGACACCTAGGCTTTTCACACATCTTCTAAAATCTAAGTAGAAGCTGCCAAGTTTCAACTCTTGCATTCTCTGCACCCCCAGGCTTAAAAACATGTAGAAGCCACCAAGGCTTTTGACTTGCACCCTCTGGAGCCAAAGCCGGAGCCAGAGCAGCTGTGATGTGAGGAGCAGTGTCTGGAAGCTACACAGGGCAGCAGAACCCTTAGCTTCTTCTCTGAAACCATTTAGTGATTCTAGGCCTCAGAGCCTGTGAAAGGAGAGGCTGTCTCAGAAAACTCTGGAATGCCTTCAAGGACTTTTTCCCACTGTCTTGACTCTCAGCACTTACCTTCTTTTTAGCAATACAAATTTCTGTTTTCTATCTGCTTGGTATATTTTTCTTCATCCCTTTACTTTGAGTCTATGGACATCACTGCATGTAAAATGGGTCTCTTGAAGACCACATATCATTGGGTCTTGCTTCTTTATCTGATTTGCCACTCTGACTTTTAATTTTGCCATTACATTCAAGGTTAATATTGATGTGTACAGATTTGATCCTGTCATCATGCTGTTAGCTGGTTATTATGCAGACTTGTTTGTGTGGTTGCTTTATAGTGTCAATGGTCTATGTAATTAAGTGTGTTTTTGTAGTGGCTAGTAATGGTCACTCCTCTCCATATCTAGTACTCCACTGAGACTTCTTTCAAGGCAGGTCTGGTGGTAACAAATTCCCTTAGCATTTGCTTGTCTGAAAAGGATATAATTTATTCTTTGCTTAGTTTGGCTGAATATGAAATTCTTGGTTGGAATTTTTCTTCTTTAAGAATGCTGAATATATGACCCCAATATTTTCTGGCTCATAGGGTTTCTGCTGAAAGATCCACTGTTAGCCTAATGGAGTTCCCTTTCTAGGTGACCTACCCCTTTTATCTAGTTGCCTTTAGCATTTTTTCTTTCATTTTGACCTTGGAGACTCTGATGACTATGTGTCTTGGAGACAGTCATCTTGTGTAGTACCTCTCAGGGGTTCTCTGCATTTCCTGAATTTAAAGGTTAACCCCACTAGTGTGGTTAGGGAAATTTTCATGAATCACATCGTGAAATACTTTTTCCAAGTTACTTCCTTTCTCATTCACTCTTTCAGAGATGCCAGTATGTCATAGATTTGCTCTCTTTATATAATCCCACATTTCCTTGAGGTTTTGCTCATTTTTCTTTCTTTCTTTTTAAATTTTTTTCTGATTAAGTTATTTGGGAGAGCCAGTCTTTGAGCACTGAGATACTTTCCTCAGCTTGATCAATTCTGATGTTAATACTTGCAATTGTATTCTGAAATTCTTGAAGTGAGATTTTCAGCTATCTAAAATAAGTTTGGTTCATTCTTACAATGTATACTTTATCTTTCACCTCCTATTTCATTTTATTGTATTCCTTAGAATCCTAGGATTGGGTTTCAACTTTCTCCTGAATCTTCATGATCTTCATTCCTAGCTATGCCCTGAATTCTACGTCTGTCATTTCAGTCATTTCAGCCTGGTTGAGAACCCTTGCTTTGGAACCAGTGCAGTCATTTGGAGGTCAGAAAACACTCTGGCTTTTTGAGTTGTCAGAGTTCATGCACTGGTTCTTTCTCACTCATCTGTGTGGGCTGATGTTCTTTCAATCTTTGAAGTTGCTTTCCTTTGGATGGGTTTTGTTTTGTTTAGTTTTTTTTTTTTTTTTTTTTTTTTTTTGCTTTTATCTTCTTTTTTATTTTTTCTATAGGTTATTAGAGTACAGGTGGTATTTGGTTATGTAAGTTCTTTAGTGGTGCTTTGTGAGATTTCGGTGCACCCATCACCCAAACAGTACACACTGCACCCTCTTTGTAGTCTTTTATCCCTCGCCCCTCTCCCACTCTTCCCTCCAAGTCCCCAGAATCCATTGTATGATTCTCATGCCTTTGTGTATTCATGGCTTACCTCACACATATCAGTGAGAACATACAATGTTTGGTTTTCCATTCCTGAGTTTCTTCACTTAGAGTAATAGTCTCCAATCTCATCCAGGTCGCTACAAATACCATTAATTCATACCTTTCTTTGGCTGAGTAGTATTCCATCACATATATCATATATATGATATATATATATATATATATATATATATATATATATATACCAGCTTCTTTATCTACTTATTGGTTGATAGGCATTTGATTGGTTCCACAATTTTGCAGTTGAGAACTGTGCTGCTATAAACATGTGTGTGCAAGTATCTTTTTCTTATGGCTTATTTTCCTCTGGGTAGATACCCAGTAGTGTGATTGCTGGATTAAATAGTAGTTCTACTTTTAGTTCTTTAAGGAATCTCCACACTGTTTTCCATAGTGGCTATACTAGTTTACATTCCCACCAGCGGTGTAGAAGTGTTCCATGATCACCACATCCATGCCAATATTTAATGTTTTTTGATTTTTTGATTATGGTAATTCTTACAAAAGTAAGATGGTATCACATTATGGTTTTGATTTGCATTTCCCTGATCATTAGTGATGTTGAGCATTTTTTCATATATCTGTTGGTCATTTGTGTATCTTCTTTTGAGCACTGTCTATTCGTGTCATTAGCCCACTTTTTGATGGGATTTTTTTTTCTTACTGATTTCTTTGTGTTCATTGTAGATTCTGGATATTAGTCCTTTGTCCAATGTATAGACTGTGAAGATTTTCTCCTACTCTATGGGTTGTCTGTTTACTCTGCTGACTTTCCTTTGCCGTGCAAAAGCTCTTTGGTTTAATTAAGTCCCAGCTACTTATCTTTGTTTTTACTGCATTTGCTTTTGGGTTCTTGGTCACAAAATACTTGCCTAAGCCAATGTCTAGAAGGATTTTTTCCAATGTTATCTTCCGGAATTTTTATAGTTTCATGTTTTAGGTTTAAGTCCTTAATCCATCTTGAGTTGAGTTTTGTATAAGGTGAGAGATGAGAATTCAGTTTTATTCTCCTACATGTGGCTAGCCAATTATCCCAGCACCATTTTTTTTTTTTTTTTTTGAGACGGAGTCTCGCTCTGTCGCCCAGGCTGGAGTGCAGTGGCGCGATCTCGGCTCACTGCAAGCTCCACCTCCCGGGTTCACGCCATTCTCCCACCTCAGCCTCCGAGTAGCTGGGACTACAGGCGCCCGCCACCACGCCCGGCTAGTTTTTTGTATTTTTAGTAGAGACGGGGTTTCACCATGTTAGCCAGGATGGTCTCGATCTCCTGACCTCGTGATCCACCCGCCTCGGCCTCCCAAAGTGCTGGGATTACAGGCTTGAGCCACCGCGCCCGGCCTCCCAGCACCATTTGTTGAAAAGGATGTCCTTTCCCCACTTTATGTTTTTGTTTGCTTTGTCAAAGATCAGTTGGCTTTAAGTATTTGGGTTTATTTCTGGGTTTTCTATTCTTTTCAATTGGTTTATGTGCCTATTTTTGTACCAGTACCATGCTGTTTTGGTGACTATGGCCTTGTAGTATAGTTTGCAATCAGGTAATATGAAGGGCCATTTCAGTTTCAGAACTCCCCATGGAGTCATCTAAGGCCTTTGTTGAGACTGCATTATAGCTCAACTTCTCCCTTTGTCTAATCCTGCTTCATTGCTTTCTCTTCCTTGGTTTTGATCCCAAGAGCACTTCTCTCAGGCATGCTAATTTTTGCCTTAGATTCTGCTCCCTGGGGTTTTGGCTGCAACACCTTCTTGATGCAGGGTTGGATGAATAATTTAAAGAACAGGGATACTGATATTTAATTTTAAGCAATTCCTTTTTGAAGCTGTAATTTCAATTTTATTCCCAATACTTCCGTAAAAGCATTATCACAAGAGCTTTGTGATAGTCTCTAGCATTGGGAACTAAAGAGCAGGAATGTTTCTCCTTACTTGAGCATAAAAGATATAACCATTTATACCACAGTTGTGGCCGGAGAGTTGGACAGGAAGGAAGAGTTCAGAGAAAAGGAAGACAGAATGTTGGCCACTGGCAGAACATAAGCGCAATCTCACATTGCCTTCTTAGAAGAAATCACTTGGCTTTCCAAGATTAAGTGTGATGGAGAACTGAAGTACTTTATGTAGATATTGAAGAAATTGGTGGTCTCAGAGATGTTATCCTTTGTAAATGAAGGTGATAATGATCCTTCTAGGTAAGTCTATACCAAGTCGATTTTCCAGTCATTCTCACTCTGTTGCCCAGGCTGGAGTGCAATGGCATGATCCCAGCTCACTGCAACCTCCACCTCCTGGCTTCAAGCGATTCTCCTGCCTCAGCCTCCCAAGTTGCTGGGATTACAGGCATCTGCCACCATGCCTGGCTAATTTCTGTATTTTTACTAGAGACAGGGTTTCACTGTGTTGCCCAGGCTGGTCTCAAATTCCTGACCTCAGATGATCCATCTGCCTCAGCCTCCCAAAGTGCTGGGATTACAGGTGTGAGCCACTATGCCCAGCCCCAACCATTCTTATTGGATTGTATGTTATTTCTACCTTGCTCAAGAAACAACCTAGAAGCCTTGCTGAGAATTTTCCACGGCAATAACACTCAGAATTGGGGTTCCATGAATACAAACCACTAACATAGTTGAGAAATGCACTTTTGCTTACTTCTGAACCACTGAAAAAAATAGTTTCCTAACATTATGTATCTTTACTGCAGTAAAAGTTTTCAGTCTCTCTCTCAGCCTCTGCTTTCAACCGCCACACCAAGTGCTTCTAAACTCAAGATGCTTGAAAACTCAGCTCCAGAGAAATCCCAGGCTTAAATATTTTTCTCAACAGCTTGTCTATTGATAGAAATTATAGATTGCTTTCACTGAAACTGTGTCTACAGTTACTCATATCTTGGAACATTTAAAAATTGGAAAATAGTATGAAGAATTTCAATGAACAATTGTGGTGACATGTTCCAAGCTCTATTTATAAAGTTAATTTATAACCAAATTTGTTCATTTTTGTTTCCCCAGAGCTGGTAAAGAATAATTTCTGGTAGGTATAGGTTATTTCTGCCTTTGTAACCCTAATAAATGCTGGACCTTCACCTGGCAAATGTCTACATGAATTCACAGTCAAATCTGAGTTTGGACACATTGGAGACTAATGAAAGTCATTTCTGTAAATTTTCTTATAAAGTTTAGTTTAGGTGTTTTACAGTATGCCACACAGAAATGTTCCATGAAGCTAATTCTTATATGTTACCTAATCCCAGCTACTGCTAAAAATTCTTCCCATTATCTATTGTCCATACTTTTCTGTCTTTTATGTTCATCCCCCAGGGTCTGTCCCTGAGATGATGGGCTCAGGAGCAAACCTCTCCAGTGGGACACCTCATATCACCATCCATATCCAGTTACCATGGAAATCTCTTCCTTTTTGGTCTTCTTTATCTTCTTTTCCAACTTCATGACCTGTTATTTGTTTAACCTCATTGCTTCCCTTGTCCTTCTTCAATATCTTGCTTGTCTTCTCATTCAGTCTGCACCAAGTTGTAAGTGGAGGGCAGTGGAAAGTGATGGGAAAGTCATACTGTGGTCTAATCTCACCTTGGGGTAGATTATGTAAGACAAGACTTTTCCCACTACCAAGATGTACTTTTTTTTTTTTTTTTTTTTCTAACCCAAGTCCGTTTATTAAATAGGATCTCCATCCCTGGCTTGAGTTACCTTACCAAAGGCCCATTTCAGCTAACCTTGCTAAAGAGATACCAAGTTTAGAAGAAAAAAAAAACCCACTCCCCTACAGAAATAGAACATGTTCTAGACAGTCTTTAGGTCTAAGATTTACGAAGTCCGCCATACAACTTATAACATAATTTCAATGGGAAAAAATGTAACCACAGTTCAAAACAACTGATTTACATACTAACTTTTGAAATTGAAGCCTGTGAAATATCTGTAGCTTTAACTCAATCTTTGTCATTGCTCCAGAAAACTACACTCTTGACTATATTTTGTTGATTAAAGAGGTAAAATGTTTAGGCAGAGGGAAGCTAGAGTCTATTAATGAACTGGAGGGATGTAGCAAATAATAAGGAAAATTTCACAAAAGCAGTAAATTTGTTTGGGTGAGTGATATAGATCTCCTAATGCCAGAGACCCATTCCATAAATTAAATAAGATATTGAACTGGTTCTTTCACTACAGATAAATCATGGGTTGATAGGTTAATATTCACTGTTCTAAGATCCTTATTTGTGAAATAGTATGTAAATAGAAAAAATGTTATTGTAGTTCAGTTTTTATATTTTTATTCATTCTTACTCTTGTTAAATAGATAAATAGGTAGCTAAATGGACAAACACACATCTTGGTGTCAGTTTACGCGGATTACATCTGTGTTCCCTAAGGCAGCTTGTGCTTCAGCCCTGTTCCTATTCCAAGGCTGTTCTCAGCACTTTGCTGCAACTCACTCCCAAGTCCCTTCCCCAAAACACTTACAAATGAAGTTTTATGAACTCAAAGCCAAATGTAAATTTTTACAAGAACTTTTGAGAAAAGTAGAGGAGAGTATTACCACACACATCACATCCTAAAATGTCACACCAGTTCTTTCTGGCCAGTTAGGTTCCCTTTTCCTCCCCACCCTGGTGGTTCGTTCTCAGTCTCTTTTAACTTTCCTCTCCACCTCTACACAGCATTGCCAACCCTGAATTGCTCCAATTTACTTCTCTCCTGGAGCCCTCCTTGCACCACCTCTACTACCACCACCACTACATTTCCACTCATATTGAGAAATACATACTTTTAGGCTTCTTCAAATTGCATTATTACCTACTACTTTGTTTAGAAAAATAAAGGAGCATTCTTGGGTGGAATCTATTTGCCAGAGAAGGCATGGTGTATTGTAAATAACAGTTCTTGTTAAAATGGAGGTAAAACACATATGGAGGGACGAGGAAGTAAGGCACAATTTAAGATGGAAAGCTTCTGCTGCTGGAGCATGAAACATCTCAGAAATGCCATTCCACGCCACTACCTTCCCAATGCACCTGGGGCAGACCTCTTTTAGAGGATTGGGGAGTGTGAACAGCTTCATGTTCCAAATTCTATATACAAATATTAATATTATAAACCATATACAGATAAGGTCATTAAGCTCTATTTTTATTTATTAAAACAAAATAACCTCAGCTAGGAATAACCTTCCATTTTACCTTCTGGGTTATATTAAGGATATAAAAATGTTTACATTATCAAACTGTTTCAAAATGAGAATTTGCACAAATATCATGGTAATAAATGGTAATCATCACAATCTCATCTAAGTTTTAAAAATCATCTCATTATTCCAGCAGTTCTTCACATTATAAGAGCTTGTCTTCCTTGCATATATCTGTTCATGCTTTCCCGTTTCCCATATTTTCACCTGAAAATTAGGAAAAGAGACTATGTGACAATCTGGATCTAACTGCTACTAGTTTTGGCTAACAACAAGGGAACTCTGCATTTGAAGAGAGTAGCTGCAAGAATGGGTTTGTGCTTGAGATGAAAAGTTGGATAGGTCAGTAGATAAGTATAGATATTTACAACATTGCTTCACCTTTTGGGTTTCACAAAGGGTTCAGCACATTTTGGCTTAGAGAAGAACAAATCAGTGCTTAAGCCCTAATTGTAGCTCCAGGGTCTTTGAACAAAACTTACCATCATGAGAGTCATAGAGCTTCACAGCTCAACAGCCCAAAGTAAAAGAAGATATATAGCTAGAAAAGAAGAGGTGAAGAAAGATGTAACTGAACCGGAGTAGAAAAGTGAGTTTTGTTTCTCTCTTCTTTTAACACAGCCAGGGGCTAACCAAGGATTCTGCTGTATGTTAAGAAATGCTCTCCAAGGGAAGTGTTTTGCCTCCAACTGTGAAACTAATTGATGTTCTTAAAACCGTGGAAGAATCTTTTCTAGCACTGTAGATGCTGTTGGGGTGGGGGAAATATTCAGAAGGGGAAATTCTCAAAGAAACATTTTTCTTGATTTTCTTTTCAGAGTGCAGGCAAGTAAGAACATGTAAGGAGGAAAACATAGAAAAACATGTGACCTGCACATTCCATTTACAGAGTATAAATGTGTTATGGAAGAAGGATCGAGATTCTGCAAAATAATTTCTAGCCAATCTGAAAAGTGTTGATTCAAATCTATTTTGTTCACCAAGTCACAGCAGCATTAGAACTATATCAACCAGATTCAGAGGACAACTCCCCTTTCCCAGGCTCTCTTCTGCAATGTCTGAAACCATAGGAACAGACATTCATTTAGGAGCCTCATAAAATATTGCATGCTTCACAAAAGTTAACATAAACATTAAAATACCCAACCCATAAAAGCTTTTCTGTGATGAGGGAGAGCTGTGATGATATGGTACATGTAGAAAGTTTTCCGATGATTTTCCATGGTACAAAAGTGATAAAACAAAACAAAACCTAAAATGTAGTGGCTCTAATATTCTCCCCACCTCCTTGCTACCTTCACCTGATTCCTACCAGTCCCCCTACATGCTCCAAGAAAATCATTTGATATCGGCTGCTTAGCTTCTATTTCCCTTTCCTGAACTCCAAGTAGAAAAAGAACAAAATCCATAAGCAAATCCCAAAAAAGGTGAACCACACCCTGGGGGCACTGCAATAGGGGATATAACATGCCAAAGGGGATATAACTGCCAGGGGATATAACATGCCAAAGGGCTGAAAGGATACGGTGATGAGAGAGAGTTCACTGGGTAAGATGACCGGGATGGTACGCTATCAAAGATAAAGTTCTAGGCTAGGAGAAAAGAAGGTTTCTACAAAGCAGGAATGCTAGACACAAGAAAGGTTAAGAAGAGTTGTTATAGATCAACTGTATGACACCCCTTTAAATGTTTTCAAAAGGTACGAGTAAAGATTGAGATTTCTTTGGGACTACTGTGCATCTTTAAAAGCAACACAGCTCGGCTGGGTGAAGTGGCTCACGCCTGTAATCCCAGCACTTTAGGAGGCCAAGGCGGGTGGATCACGAGGTCAGGAGATCGAGACCATCCTGGCTAACACGGTGAAACTCCGTCTCTACTAAAATACAAAAAATTAGCCAGGCGTGGTGGCCGGCGCCTGTAGTCCTAGCTACTGGGGAGGCTGAGGCAGGAGAATGGGGTGAACCCGGGAGGTGGAGCTTGCAGTGAGCCGAGATGCGCGGCTGCACTCCAGACTGGCAGACAGAGCGAGACTCCGTCTCAAAAAAACCCCAAAAAACAAAACAAACAAAAAACAAAAACAAACAGAAAAAAAAGCAACACAGCTCTGGTCTGTTCCTGTTGGACTTGGCTTTATAAGTATAACCCAAAGAAAAAAAATGAGAGTATGCTATATAAGTTTCTCTTTCTCTTAGATTACCAAAAATTCGTTAAGGTAAGTTTGATGCCTTTGTTTACATTGCTTAGTGCAAGTACTAAGTACAATGTGCAGAATCATGCACATCGAATAAATAGTTTAGAGTCATTTTCTGGTATGTATTAAAATGGTAAAATGCTCTTTTTCATTCAGACTTCAAATAGTTTATCTTTTCTTTATTAATGGAAAATTTGGTAGAAAAAACAAGTTTATAAAACCATGTAAATGGGTAAAAATGAATACAAGTAGCCAGCTGGGTGTGAGAATGGTACCACCCAAGCCAGAACGCTCCTCCACAGTGGTAGGATGGATGTTTGGTAGACAACCATGATAATCACCTCTCAAGTCTTCCTTCAATGTGCTGGGTACTGCATTGTATGGTGTCCCACATCAAAAATCACATCTGTGAATATGTTTGTGAATATGACTTTATCTTAAGGTCTTTGTAGATATAATCAAATTAAGATGAGGTTGTAATTGATTAGAAAGGGCTCTAATCTATTTACTGGTGTCTTTATAAAAAGAGGAAAATTTGGAGACAGACACACAGAAAGAATACCGTCATCTCCATTGAGGCAGAGAGTGATGCATCTACAAGTCAAGGAAATCAAGGATTGCCGGCAACTACCAGAAACCAGGAGAGAAGCATAGAGCAAATTCTCCCTCACAGCCTCCAAACTGTGAAAGAATACATTTCTGGTGTTGTAAGGCACCCAGTTTGTGATCCTTTGTTATGGCAATCCTTGGAAACTAACACATGACAACCTGAAGATCAAATCTTGCATGGATCCCTCTGGTTTTCCAACATGGAAAGACACTGACTCTTGATCTCCAATTAGTATGCAGATTTGTCCTATTTACGTATTTTGGTGGTAAGTTTAGAACTGGAACAGTAGAGCTAGAAGCAGATTTGGAACCTATTGTCCTTTATTTCTGTGAGTCTTTTACTTCAGGAAAAAATGCATTAGATTTAAAGAAAATGAGAAACAAAGCCCATGTAAATAGGTAAAAATTGACTGATAGAAAGATCCATGTAAAAGAAGATGTGGAAAATGTGCTATTATGCTTCAATCTGCCAAGAACTGGGGTCTAAGGCATAGAGATCAATAAATAACACTCTTTTCCCCACCCTAGTCCAGAAACATTGAGAGATATAAAACAGGAGTCAGGTATATGGATTTTAAAAATATTAACTTTATTGCTTATGAAGTTATTGGGAGGATGTGACTTAATGTGAAGACCAACTAGACATGCAAGCACTTTGTCTTCCCCTACTCCTAGTCCACTCATAGCACTCAAGGGAAAAGTCAATCTGTAGACAAGTTGCACATACCCAAAATTTCTGCTTTACACTGAGAATGGGAGAGGAAGGGAGACTGACACCCCATTACATACAGGTTTGAATACATTATCTTCCCCCAACTGAGAAACATAACCCCATGTCCATTCTTGACCTGATACTTCACTCTGCCTTCTTGGGGAGGAGTGATTTAGGAATAGAGAAAGATGCCAGAATTATATCTCCAGGGGGCTCTCCCTGTATGGAATCCAGAGGGTAGGGAGGGGGATGCATTTTGCTATAGCATTAAGATTAAATCTTTTCTTATTTTTTACTGGAGCATCCACTGGCTTACTTTTTAAAATTCTGTATAATACCATAGGGTTGGAAAACTTAAATCGAATAAACCAGTGGGAAGAGTGTGTGTAATACGAGGGAAAGGAGAATGAACCCTTTTCATTAATTAAAATAAAAATATCTAGTACTAGCATTTTTTTTTTAACAAAGAAAACATTTAAATATCAAACAAGGTTAATACAGAGCAGTGAGGAGAATTTGGAAAACTCGTGTCTATTCCAGTCATTGTTAAAAAATGCTCTATAGTCCATCTTCATCAGAATTACTGGAAAGATTTGTTAAAAATGCAAGTTCTTGGGCCTCACCCCAGATCTATTGAATCAGAATCTCTTGAGACAGAGATGGAGAATCTGCATTTAACAACTTCTTTGTGTAATTCAAATGTACACTGAAGATTGAAAGTTATCTACTAGTTGTAAGACAGCATCTACCTGGTACAACTTTATTTGACCCATGGTCACAGCACAAAATTGGCCTTATTTCTCCTGAAATCCTAAAATGTGTTTATTTTTTATTAGTTAAGAAGTATTATTTATAAATAACAATTGAAAAACATAAAACATGAATCAAGATATAGGGAGAACTGTACTCTTTCTTAGTAAAGTGAGAGAAAGTAAGAAAATGGCAACAGAATTTTGGGATGTACTGCAAAGCTCGTCTGGTGCCAGCTCACACTTGAACAATTCTTTTTATTCACATCCAGAAAGTGTTTTTAAATCTGCAACTCTCTGGTTTATGCACATATGATTTTGATTACATTTCAGGCTACATAGCTACACAGCAATTAGTTTGTACAGATTGGCTGAAGTGCTGCACATCCCACTTGGAAATCCTTTAACTAGATCAGAAACTCCTGGGTCTGCACATTGAAAATTATTGTCCAGAAGGAATGTACAGTAATTAGTGATTAGTAAGTTTTCTGGACCAGCTGTTTCACAGTCTGAGACAGTTAATCCATAAATGCATTAATTGTATTAGACTATGTAGGTAAGAAATAAAAAGTCTACTAAGTGGGAAAATTACTGAGCTATTCTAGTTTATTGCAAAAAAATAGTGTCGGTGATTAACTGTCTTTAAGGCATAAGACAGACAAATTAGCCCTTGTGTTTGGGTCAATGAATTATGGATAAATACCATTGTCTGTGAATTTTCACAAGTATATGGATCTTTTTAATATAGTTAGAGGAGTTTGAGATTTATAATTTGGATTTAGAGGAGTTTGAGACTTAGAGAGTTTGAGATTTGAAAATGCATTTGTAAAACATAAAAATACAAAATGACGTGTCATTGTTTTCTATCAATTAGATTATTTGGCAGTTACCAGAGACCTAAAGAACTCTTTCAGATGTTAGTTGGCAATGCAAAATACCACATCATGTACTTCTGCATTTTTGTGATCTGAAAAATCTGGACTGCCAGAAAAAAATTTTGTTAATTCAATGAGTTCTAGTATTCTGATATCAATTATATATTTTCCCAACTGTTATAATACTTTTCAGACATTTTTTAGTAACAGAACTTTAGAGGTTACCACTATTTATTCTATAATATTTAGGGATACAAAACCAGTCTTAGTAATATTTCCCCTTTTCACGGAACTGAACATGATTTCATATAATACTCAAGTTGTTCAATAGATGTTCCTAGAATTGAATCATCTACTTCAGAGTGTCAGTTGAGGAAATAGATGCATCCCACCAAAGACATTTTTATATTCCAAAGTACACAATCTCCTTTATTCTATTTCATGAAGATAGTGAATATCAATCCACTCCCCAAATACTGAGAATCATCCTCCGAAGAGAGAATCTCTGTAATATTACTCAGATCTATTGGAGGAGACAGAAAGTTGAATGTCACTGATGTGGTCTAACCATATCAGTTGCAAGAACGAGGACATTTAGACTAGGAATATTAGGTAACCTAGGTTATTTTGCGGAACTGATATTAAACTAAAAATTGTATCATAGTCAGATGCCTATTAAAATGTCTTAAATTGTGTGAAAAGTAACATCTGAGAGTACAGAGAATCCTGGGATTTTTATTTCTAGGCAAAATTGAGTAATGGTGGCTAGATTTATTGTCTCATCAAACCAGCTAAAATATAGGCAAAATACGTGAAACATCTATTGGCAAACATCAGGTGGCACAGAGCAATGATCACTGAGAGAAGAAGGACAAACAGGTGAGCCATATAACTTCCCTAGCTTACTTTCTGGAGATAGTATCTGGACTAAAGCACAGGGAGAGGGAAGCCACACAGAAACCAGCAAACTCACTGAGTGGAGAAGGTAAAGATTGGTGTCTAGGTGATATCGTTTGGCTCTGTATCCCCACCCAAATTTCATTTTGAACTCTAATCTGAATTATAATCCCCAGGTGTGGGGAGGCACCTGGTGGGAGGTGATTGAATCATGAGGGCAATTTCCCCCATGCTGTACTCACGATAGTGAGGGAGTTCTCACAAGATCTGATGGTTTTATATGTATTTGACAGTTTTTCCTGTGCTCTCACTCTGCCTTCCATAAGAGGCACCTTATGATGAAGATGCCTGCTTCACCTTCTGCCATGATTGTGAGTTTCCTGAGACCTCCCCAGCCATGTGCAAATGTGAGTCAATTAAACCTCCTTTGATTACAAATTACCCAGCCTTGGGTATTTCTTGGGTGTTTCTCACACTACTGTGTGAGAATGGACTAATATACTGGATGAGTCAACATGGCTAGAGTTAAAAATTAAAATACCTGAGAGGAGAAATCTGCATAGAGAAAGAGCTCTGAGGATATGCCAAGGGTCCTGAGTATTAAGCAACATAATTTTATGAAAGTACTACCTATGATGGAGAAAAATCTACTCAAAAGGCTGAGTATGAGTAATCCCTGGAGCTCACACATGACTGGGAATAATTTATGTTCCTCTCAGCCAGAGTGAAAAATTTTATTTTTATTTTTTATTTATCTCAATAGGTTTTTGGGGAACAGGTGGTATTTGATTGCATTAATAAGTTCTTTAGTGGTGATTTCTGAGATTTTGGTGCACCCATCACCTAAGCAGTGTACAATGTACCCAATGTGTAGTCTTTTATCTCTCACACCCCTCATACCCTTTTCCTAGAGTCCCCAGAGTCTATTGTATGATTCTTATGCCTTTGCATCCACATAGCTTAGCTCCCACATATCATTGAGAAAAAACAATGTTTGGTTTTCCATTTCTGAGTTACCTCACTTAGAATAATGGTCTCCAATTCCATTCAGGTTGCTGCAAATGCCATTATTTCATTCTTTTTTTGTGGTTGAGTAATATTTCATGGTATATATATGCCAAATTTTCTTTATCTACTCGATTGATGGACATTTGGGTTGGTTCCATATTTTTGCAATTGCAAATTGTGCTGCTATAAACATGTGTGTGCAAGTATATTTTTCATACAATGACTTGTTTTCCTCTGGTTAGATACCCAAGAATGGGACTGCTGAATCAAATGGTAGATGTACTTTCAGTTCTTTAAGGAATCTCCACATTATTTTCCACAGTGGTTTTAGTAGTTTACATTCCCACCAGCAGTGTAAAAGTGTTCCCTTTTTACCACATCCATGCCAACATCTATTATTTTTTGAATATGGCCATTCTTGCAGGAGTGAGGTAGTATTGCATTGTGGTTTTGATTTGCATTTCCCTGATAATTAGTGATGTTGAGCATTTTTTATATGTTTGTTGACCATTTGTATATCTTATTTTGAGAATTGTCTAATTATGTCCTTAGCCCACTTTTTTGGATGGAATTGTTTGTTTTTTCTTGCTAATATGTTTGAGATCATTGTAGATTCTGGACATTAGTTCTTTGTCAGATGTATAGATTGTGAAGATTTTCTCCAACTCTGTGGGTTTTCTGTTTACTCTGCTGACTGTTCCTTTTGCTGTGTAGAAGTTTTCTAGTTTAATTAAGTCCCATCTATTTATATTTGTTTTTGTTGCATTTGCTTTTTGGTTCTCAGTCATGAAGTTTTTGCCTAAGCCAATATCTAGAATGGTTTTTCCAATGTTATCTTCTAGAATTTTTATGATTTCATGCTTTGATTTAAGTCTTTGATCCATATTGAGTTGATTTTTGTATAAGGTAAGAGACTAGGATCTAGTTTCAATCTCTACATGTGGCTTGCCAATTATCCCAGCACCATTTGTTGATTAGGGTGTCCTATCCCCACTTTATGTTTTTGCTTGCTTTCTTGAAGATCAGCTGATTGTATTTGGGCTATTTCTGGGTTCTCTATTCTGTTCCTTTGGTCTATGTGCCTATTTTTATACCAGTACCTTGCTGTTTTGGTGACTATGGTCTTATAATGTAGTTTAAAGCTGGGTAGTGTGATACCTCCAGATTTGTTCTTTTTTCTTAGTTTTGTTTTGTTATGCAGGCTCTTTTTCGGTTCCACATGAGTTTTAAGACTTTTTTTCTAGGTTTTTTTTTTTTGTTTTTTTTTGTTTTTTTTTGAGACAGAGTCTTGCTTTGTCTCCCATGCTGGAGTGCAGTGGCGCAATCTCTGCTCACTGCAAGCTCTGCCTCCCAGGTTCATGCCATTCTTCTGCCTCAGCCTCCCGAGTAGCTGGGACTACAGGCACCTGCCACCATGCCCAGCTAATTTTTTTGTATTTTTAGTAGAGATGGGGTTTAACCATGTTAGCCAGGATGGTCTCGATCTCCTGACCTCGTGATCCACCTGCCTCGGCCTCCGAAAGTGTTGGGATTACAGGCATGAGCCACCGTGCCCGGCCTGATGGTGGTATTTTAATAAGAATTGCGTTGAATTTGTAGATTGATTTGACAGTATGGTCATTTTCACAATATTGATTCTGCCCGTCCATGAGCATGGGATGTGTTTCTAATTGCATTGTTTATGAGTTCTTTCAGCAGTGTTTTTGTAGTTTTCCTTGTACAGGTCTTTCGCCTCCTTGGTTAGATACATTTCTAAGTATATATATATTTTTGCAGCTATTGTAAAAAAAGGTTTAATTCTTGAATTGATTCTGAGCTTGGTGCTGTTGGTGTATAGCAGCGTTGCTGACTTGTGTACGTTAATTTCGTATTCTAAAACATTGTTGAATTTTTTTTTTTTTAATCAGTT
This sequence comes from Theropithecus gelada, assembly GCF_003255815.1. Taxonomy (NCBI): domain Eukaryota; kingdom Metazoa; phylum Chordata; class Mammalia; order Primates; family Cercopithecidae; genus Theropithecus; species Theropithecus gelada. The sequence continues at coordinate 31,432,439 of NC_037669.1, read as the reverse complement.
CTAGGTGCTTTTTGGAGGACTCTTTAGAGTTTTCTAGGTATACAATTACATAATCAGCAAACAGTGACAGTTCAGCTTTCTCTTCACCAATTTGGATACCCCTTATTTCTTTGTCTTGTAAGATTGCTCTGGCTAGGACTTCCAGTGCTATGTTGAATAGATGTGGTTACAGTGGGCATCCTTGTCTTGTTCTAGTTCTAAGGGGAAATATTTATATCTGACATGTTTTGGTTATTGTGGATTCTCTTTGTGATATGCTGTTACATTTGGTTAGCTAGTATTTTGTTGAGAATTTTTGCACCTATACTTATCAGGCATATTGGTCTCTCGTTTTTTTTAATGTCCTTTCCTGGTTTTGGTATTAGGGTGATACTGGCTTTATTAAATAATTTAAGGAGATTTCCCTCTTTCTCTATCTTTTGAAATAGTGTCAATAGGATTAGTAGCAATTTTTCTTTGAATGTCTGATAGAATTAAGCTATGACTTTGTCTGGTCCTGTACTTTTATATTTTTTGGTAAATTATTAATTACCATTTCAATTTCAATGCTTGTTATTGATCTGTTCACAGTTCTATTTTTTCCTGGTTTAATCTAGAAGGGTTGTATACATCCAAGAATTTAACCATCTCCTCTAGATTTTCTAGTTTATGTGTGTAAAGGTGTTCATAGTAGCCTTGATCTTTTGTATTTCTGTGATATCAATTGTAATATCTCTTGTTTCATTTCTAATTGAGCTTATTTGGATCTTTTCTCTTCTTTTTTGTTAATCTTACTAATGGTCTATCAATTTTATTTGTCGTTTTAGGGAACCAGCTTTTTGTTTCATTTATCTTTTGTATTTTTTGTTTCAATTGTATTTAGTTCTCTTCTGATCTTGGTTATTTCTTTTCTTCTGCTGGGTTTGGGTTTGGTTTGTTTTTGTTTCTCTAGCTCCTTGAGGTGTGACCTTAGATTGTCTATTAGTGCTATTTCAGACTTTTTGATGTAGGCAATTAATGCTATGAACTTTCTTCTTGGCACCACCTTTGCTGTATCCCAGATGTTTTGATAGGTTGTGTCACTGTTATCATTCAGTTAAAAGAATTTTTAAATTTTCATCTTGAGGATTCCTTTTGAAGTTGATTTCCAACTGTGGTCTGTGAAAATACTTGCTATAATTTCAATTTTCTTAAATTTGTTGAGACTTGTTTTGTGGCCTATCATATGGTCTATCTTGGAGAATGTTTCGCAAGGCTGATGATTAGAATGTGTATTTTGAAGTTGTTGAATAGAATGTTTTGTAAATATCTGTTAAGTCCATCTGCTCTAGGGTATGGTTTAAGTCCATTGTTTCTTTGTTGACTTTTTATCTTGATGACCAGTCTAGTGCTGTCAGTGGAGTATTGAAGTCCCCGACTATTATTGTGTTGCTGTCTATTGAATTTCTTCATTCTAGTAATAACTGTTTTATAAATTTGGGAGCTCCAGTGTTAGGTGCACATATATTTAAGATTGTGATATTTTTCTGTTGGACTAGTCCTTTTATCATTATATTATTATATAATGTCCCTCTTTGTCTTTTTAAATTTCTGTTTCTTTACAGTTTGTTTTGTTTCATTTAAGAATAGCAAATCCTGCTTGCTTTTAGTGTCCATTTGAAAGGAATACCTTTTTTACACCCCTTTACCTCAAGTTTATCTGAGTTCTTATGTGTCAGGTGAGTCTCTTGAAGACAACAGATTCTTGGTTGGTGAGTTCTTACTGATTCTGCCATTGTATATTTTTTAGTGGAGTATTTAGGCCATTTACATTCAATTTTAGTATTATAAAATGAGGTACTATTCTATTCATTGTGCTATTTGTTGCCTGAATACCTGTTTTTTTTTTTTCATTGTGTTGTTGTTTTATAGGTCCTATGATATTTATACTTTAAGGGATTCTATTTTGGTGTATTTCAATGATTTGTTTCAAGATTTAGAGTTTCTTTTAGCAGTTCTTGCAGTGCTGGGTTGGTAGTGATAAATTCTCAGCATTTGTTTGTCTGAAAAAGACTGTATCTTTTCTTTATTTATGAAACTTAGTTTCACTGGATACAAAATTGATGACTTAATTGTTTTATTTAAGAAGGCTTAAAATAGGACCACAATCCCTTCTAGCTGATAGAGTTTCTGCTGAGAAATCTGTTAACTTGATAGGTTTTCCTTTAGAGGTGACCTGATGCTTTTGCCTCACAGCTCTTAATATTCTTTTTTATTGTCTTGACTTTAGATAACTTGATGACTATCTGCCTAGGCAATGATGTTTTTGTGACAAATTTCCCAGGTGTTCATTGACCTTCTAGTATTTGGATGTCTAGATCTCTAGCAAGGTCAGGGAAGATTTCCTTGATTATTCCCTCAAATAGGTTTTCCAAATTTTAGATATCTCTTCTTCCTTGGGAACATCAATTATTTTTAGGTTTGGTTGTTTAACATAATTCCAAACTTCCTGGAGGCTTTTTTAATTTTAATTTTTCAAAGTTGAGTTCATTCAAAATCCTTATCTTTGGGCTCTGAAATCCTTTCTTCTACTTGTTTGATTCTATTGATGAGCCTTTCCAGTGCATTTTGCAGTTCTCTAAGTGTGTCCTTCATTTCTAAAAGTTGTGATTTTTTAAAATTTATGCTATCTATTTCACTTGAGATTTTTCCATTCATATTTTGTATTATTTCTTTGATTTCTTTAAGTCAGACTTCACCTTGCTCTGGTGCCTCCTTGACTGGCTTAATAGTCAACCTTCTAAAATTCTTTTCCTGTCAATTCAGAGGTTTTGTCTTGGTTTGGATCCATTGCTGGTGAGCTAGTGTAATCTTTAAGGGTGTTAAATAATCTTGTTTTGTCATATTACCAGAAGTGCTTTTCTGGTTCCCTCTCATTTAGGCAGACTATGTCAGAGGGAAGATTTGGCACTCTAAGGCTGCTGTTCTGATTATTTTGTCATTTGGGTGCTCCCTTGATGTGGTGCTCTTTGGTTTCCCCTAGGAATGAGGCTTCCTGAGAGCCAAACTGCAGTGATTGTTATTTCTCCCCTGGGTCTAACCACCCAGTGAGCTACTGGTCTTGGCTGGTACTGGGGAGTGTGTGTCTCCAAAGAGCCCTGTGATATGATCTTTCTTTGTGTCTCTCAGCCCTGAATACCAACACCTGCTCTGGTGGAGGTAGCAGGGGTGTGAAGTGGACTCTGTGAGGGTCCTTGGTTGTATTTTTATTAGAGTAAGGTCAAATTAAACTTATATAGTAAGCAGAAAAACACAAAATTGTAAAATTGGAGCAAAAATCAATGAAATAGAAAACAGAGAAACGATAGTAAAAGCAAAAGCTGGTTGTTAGAGCAAATCAACAAATGTATACACTTCCACTCAGACGGATAAAAAAGAGAGAAGACACAAATGATCAATATCTAGAATGAGAGATATGCCATTACTAAACATTCTACAGGTGTTAAATAGTAATGAAAGAATAAAGAAATTATGCCTATACATTTTTAAGCTTAGATGAGATTTCTTGATAGACACAAACTGCCAAAGCTTATTTAAGAAGAAATAAATAACTTGAATAGCACTGTATCTCTTAAAGCAATTGAATTTGCAGTTTAAAGACCTATTACAAAGAAAACTCCATGCTCAAATAACTTTACTAATGAAGTTTACCAAATATTTAAGATAAATAATATACCTATTGTATATATATTCTCTCAAAAAATCCAAGATGAAGGAAAAATCCCCAGGCTTATCTAATGAGGCCAGCATTATCCTGATACCAAAACCAAAGGCATTACATAAAAGGAAGCTACATTTCTCGTTCACATAGATGCCAAAATTTCTTATGTAATTTTAACTAATTGAATTCACCAATCTATGAAAACATAATATACTATAAAAATGAGATTTATTTTAGGAATACAGAAATAAATTTAAAATTCAATCAATGCAATTCACCATGTTAACAGACTAAAAAGGACATCCATATTATTTTCTCAATAGACAAAGAACAAGGATTTAACAAAACAATACTCTATCCCTGATTAAAAAAAAAATTACAAACTAAGAATAGAAGGGAACTTCCTCAAGCTGATGAAGAGCATCTAAGAAAATCCTACAGCTAACATTGTGCTTAATGTTACTTGAAAGACTACATGCTTTCCCTTTAAGATGAGTGATAGATGGCTGCTCTTACCACTTCTACACAACATTGTATTGGAGGCTCTATTCAATGCAACGTTCAAGAATAAGAAATGAAAGGTTCCAAAACCACTGTGCTTCATCATTCCGGGGTACTTGGGGTACTTGCTGCTGCTATACCTCTCCCTCACAGAGTCTGGGATACTGATGAACTCCTCCATCCCAGCATCTAGAATCCCTTCTACATGGTGCCTCACCCTCTAGGACCTGAGTTGCCATCAAACTCTATTGGCTCAGCTTGCAAAACTACAGACATACCTTCTCCTTGAGCCCAAACCTCTAGAACCCTTCTGCCCCAGAGGCAGACCAGTGCTATGTCCTACATTCCAGGCATAGAATCACAGCTGTAACTAGGTCCCTGGGCCCAAGCTGCTAGGGGGCTCTCAGAATCACGGATTCTGGTTCTATGAGCAACCTGCATTCAATCCTGCCACAGGGAATGAACTTGTACCCCAAGAGTCATGTGCCACAATAGATTAATTAGAGTCTGAACCTGGGACTCCAGGCCCACAGCTACTTTGAACATCTGTATTTGGAGTCCAGCACTGCTGAAGCTATTCATAGGCTATGTCTATATTGAGACATAGTCCCTTAGCTAAGTTTTTCTGTTGTGGTGGAAACAAGAATAGGAGGACCTCAAAAATCCTTGACACCAAGGAAATTAATGACCCAACCAACACTGCCACTGCCACATATTTCTACAGCCTAGACCATTGAAGTGTCCACAATTATTGCTTATATTGAACACAGATGAAGAAGCTGCATGAAGACTATACCACTGCACCTATTCAGAAACTATGTCACTAAACCCTTCCCAACTTGCACACCAAAACCTAACTGCAAATGAAAGTCTTTTTCTATAAAAATCACTATGAAAATTTTGGACGTGGTGATTGTTTCACTAGATGCACAGACATCAACACTGAGATACAAGAAACATGGTAAAACAAGGAAACATTATCCTACCAAAAGGACATAACTCTGTAATAACAGATTCCAATTAAAAAAAAATGAATTGCAAGAAAATAAATTGAAAATAATGACCTCAGGAAAATTCAATGATATACAAGAAAATACAGGTAAACAATTCAACAAAATCAGTAAAGAAATTAACAGTTTTATGAATAAGAAATTTGACAAAGAACTAAAAATTATAAAAAAGAAATAGAAACAATGCAGCTGAAGAATTCAATAAAGAATAAATAAATACTAGAAACAGCTTCAACAGCAGACAGATATGATCAAGCAGAAGAAAGAATATCTAAACTTTAAAATAGATTATTTGAAATAACCCAGTCAGAGAAAAGAAAAAAACAGATTTAGAAAGAGTGAAGAATGTTTATAAGACTTATAGGACACTGTTAAGTGAACAAATATTCATACTGGAATTTCAGAAGAAGAGAAAAGACACAGGAAACTTATTCAATGAAATAATACCTAAAAACTCAAATTCCCAAGTCTAGGGAGAGATATGAACATCCAGAATGAGGAAGCTTAAAGGTGTCCAGATAGATTGAACCCAAAAATGTCCATTCTGGGAATCTTATAATCAAAGTGTCAAAAGTCAAAGACAAAGAGAATTCTAAAAATAGCAAAGGAAAAGTGTCAAGACACATGTAAGGGAATCCCTATTAGACTAAACTGACTTCTCCACAGAAACATTACAGGCCAGTAGAGATGTGAATGATGTATACTAAGTGCTAAACAAAATGTTAGCCAAGAATACTGTACCCAGCAAAGCTATTATTCAGAAATGAGAGAAAAATGAAGCCTTTCCCAGGCAAACAAACACTGGAGGAATTCATCCCCATAGATCAGCCTTTCAAGAAATACTCAAGGGAGTCCTACAACTGGAATTGATAATCACTATCATGAAAACATACAGAAGTATAAAATTCACTAATAGGGAAGATAAAAAGGAAAAGAGAAAATAATCAAACGTTCTAACTACAGAAAAGCACCAATGAAAAAAGAAATAAAAATTTTTACATCAGGATATACAACACAACCAGAAAAGAGTTAACAAAATGACAGGAGTATGTTCTCATATATCAATAACAACATTGAATGCAAATGGATCAAATTCCCCACTTCAAGAGCATAGAGTGGCTGAATGGATGAAAAAAAACATAACCCAACTATGTGCTGCTAACACAAAACTTTACATGTAAAGACACATAAACAAAGTAAAAGAATGCCAAAAAAAAGGTATTCCACACAAATGAAAACCAAAAGCAAGCCAGACTAGCTATGCTTATGTAAGATAAAACAGCGTTCAAGACAAAAACTGTAAAATAGACAATTATTATATAACAATAACCTTGATAACAACAAAAAAACATTGGATTTACAATGTATTTTAGACCAAATGTACCTAACAGACATTTATAAAACATTTCACTCAATGGGTTCAGAATACATATTCTTTTCATCACCAAATAGAAAATTTTCCAGGATAGACCATATGTGAGACCACAAAATAAGTCTCAACAAATGTAAAGAATTGCAATTGTATCAAGTATCTTTTCTGACCACAGTGGATAAAACTAGATATCAATAACAATAGGAACTTGTAAAATTGTACAAATACATGGAATTTAAACAACATCACCTGTACAACCAATGGTTTGATGAAGAAATTTAAAGAATAAATTTAAAATGTATTGAAAAAATGAAAATGTAAACACAACATACCAAAACCTATAGAATACAGCAAAAGCAGTATTAAAAGAGAAGGTTGTAGCAATAAATGCCTACATCAAAAAAAGTAGAAAAATTCAAATAAAAAACTTAATGAATCTCAAGGAACTAGAAAAGCAAGAACAAGCTGAGTCTAAAATTAATACAAGAAAAGAAATAATAAAGATTAGAGCACCCTGTACCCTATAAATATTTACAATTATTATGCCTTTTATTACTATTAAAAATAGTAATAAAGGGCTGGGCACGGTGGCTCACGCCTGTAATCCCAGCACTTTTGGAGGCCGAGGTGGGCGGATCATGAAGTTGGGAGTTGGAGACCAGTCTGACCAACATGGAGAAACCCTATCTCTACTAAAAATACAAACTTAGCCAGGCGCGGTGGTGCATGCCTGTAATCCCAGCTACTCTGGAGGCTGAGGCAGGAGAATCGCTTGACCTGGGAGGCAGAGTTTTTGGTGAGCTGAGATGGCGCCATTGCACTCCAGTCCGGGCAACCAGAGCAAAACTCCGTCTCAAAAAAAAAATAAAATAAAAAATAAAAGGTAATAAAAGAAAAACCTTAAAACGTAATTGTGAAAAATTAAGGATCATCCGGATTTAATGAAATGTTAGTTTTTTTTTAAAAGAAAAATGGCTATTATTGTGCAGGTAAAAATATGTAATGATTCATTATTATGTAATGATTCGTTATTTTACTCTGCAGGCCATTGTTGAGCACTTTCTTTGTGCTCATCACTTAGATAAATACAGTAGGACAGAAGAAGAGAAAAGACATGGTCTTTATAAATGTGATGTATTTCCTAAAAAGAGTTGAGGTTATCTGGGAAAATCCGTAACTTGTTTGAATTCCTTTCTGTTTATTTTCTAATTTAGAAATATTTTGCCATATATAAGAATACTGCATAGTTGTTTTATTGGTCCGGCCCTCAAGAGTCTTAACTGAGCCCTACCTGGTGAGGGTATCGAAGAAAAAGTTGCGGAAGAGGAGCAGTTGAGGCCCATATGAAGAAAGTCTGCATAAAGGAAGTGGCATTTGAGATGTCTCAACAGGAAATTTCAAGTTTGCCTGTCTGGTGGTAGGAAAGGAGAAGGGAAGGGAATTCTAAGTAGAGAACAAGGTGATGCAGTTTTGGAAGTCTGTAAATGAGCATGCAGCCTTATTCAGTGCTGCAGTAGTTTAGTTCAGTATGGCAGAAGCACATAACACGTTGTAAAGTCCAAGGAAGAAGGGAAAAGGGTATTTGGTGAGTAGGCTTTAGCCAGGTCCCCAAAGGTCTCTTGAGCTGTGCTAAGCTCCAAGTTGTTCTTCAAAGATAACGTGGTGTCTGTGACTGAATAGAGAGCAGCTCCAATTCCCAACGAGATTTTAGGGAGGTGTGGATATGTCTTGACGTGCAGGCTCAGGACTGGGGCTTGTCTGTGTCATTTCACCTTCCCATGCAATATGCCTGGTCATTTGGAGGAGGGTGTTATTGGCTGAAATCATAAGTAGCCAAAGTTATTCCCAAAAGACGTTATTTTATCCATTGCTATGAACCCATCTTACCACAAATAGAAAGTCATTTTTGTTTATAATCAAACTGAAAATCAGTTGTTCTGCCATACGACAATTCTCCAAACAACCTTATGTGTTTTCAGATTGTTTTTTTCTTCAAAAATTTCTTTTGTCTATCTAGAGTGTTTGTCCTAAATTCAAACCTAAAATTAATAATAGGTGGAACATTTCTTAAGGCATTTCATTCTCAGAATCACACACCATTAGCTCTTCAAGCAATTTTAAATTTCATTCTTATCAAGATGCATTTTCAATTGTGCCTTTTATTGATTCAAATCTTAATGTTTCAGTGAGCACAGTCATTGAGTTGTGGCTTTGCTATTGATAATCATATCACAAATTTCAACACAGTCTATATTCTAAGTGTTTGAGTAAAAGGCCCAGGTTAAATTTTGTTCAACTGAAATATATTTTTCAAAAATAAAAAGCAATCAAAAACACAAAAATGCATTTGAATTTCAGAGATCAACCAGAAATTGAAATATAAATCATTTTCTGGTCTTTGTCCTGTAAGCTGTAGAAAATACCAACTAAATTCTTAAGATTCAGGGCATGATTTTTGTGACTTTTGTTTTATAACTGGAACACTAAAACACAGAGTGACCTTAATTTTGGTAAGCCAATTTAGTCATATATAGCAATGAATACATGTCATTTTTAAAGATGTAACTTTTGTTCATTGGTTTTCTTCTACTATCATCATTTATATCACAGGTCTCTCTCTTTTCTTTGCCTTTATCTCCTTGGATTTCCCATTCTTTTTCATTTTTCTTTTTTTATCTTTTCATTTCTTGTGTGTGTGTCTGCATGTCTTGTTTTTTTGCAAACCTTTGGGGATTCTCTCTCATTTCGTCCACATCACCTATTTATAATTCTCCTTCTTTGCTCCAACTCTGTCCTCTTCAATATCTTTTGACCAATGTGACCTACCCAGCTACTATTCTCTGTTTTCCCCATCTCATTTTTTTCATTGCCACCTTATTCTTTAATTCATACTGGATTTTTAAAATTTAAAACAAATTATTTCTTCTTGTATTGATTATTTTCCAATTTTTTGGTAGTGGGTAATTTTATACACTCAAATATTTAGTGAAGCTATATTCCATGTAGATACTCTGCTAGTATTACAGAAATATAGTAAAAAAATATCCTATACATAATAACCCACTGAGAGAGGTTAAGCTGTGGTGTTTACTTAGAAACACAGCTCATAGAAGACATTGTATACCATGAGGAATATATTAAAGTAAATAGTTTGTGGGGACATTATAGGTTTTTAGAAGACAGCATAATCCTAGATAGGTTTTAGTAAAATGGTTTTCCTTATACTGTTTTGTAGAAATTCATCCATTCGAAGACACATTTAGAAAGGAATAAATTCTGATCATTTTGAAGATAAGCCTATGAGTTCTACATATTCTTGTCACCAATATCCTGCATTCTCCCAACGCAATTTAGGCCTCAATACATATTTTGTTGTTGCTATTGTTATTGTTATTTTCTTTTTATTAGAATAAACTAGAAAAGTATGGTTCGTTTGGAGGGTGTTGTAATTAAGTTCTGCTAATTGCCAAGGTGGAATAACAGGGATGAGATTTGCCCTCCTGTAAAACAGCTAAAAAGTTGAATAAAATATTAGTAAGTGGTTTTTAAAATATTTTACATTGGGCAATAAAGAAGAGTCATAACTGAGAGACAGGAAATGAATGAGTTGAGTCCTCTGATTCCCATCTCATTGCACAGACAGAGTTTTTAGGCCATAGCACTTGTAAGGGTAACTCAAGTGGATCCCAGGAGCCTCCATGCATTGAAGAAATAGAGATGGGAGTACAGGAAGACAAAAGATAGCAAGAATTACTAAAGCAAAGTATCAGAAAGAAGAGAGCTCAGAGACAGAGAACTTCAGAGATGTGCAGAATATTTCTTCTTGCTTCCAATCAGCGCATGTGTTTGAGAAAACTACTCAGGGCTAGAGAAATAAAAATTAGTAAATTAAAACTGACGTAGAAATGACAAAAATGATAAAATTAATGAACCATGATATAAACTGATATAGTTAGGCTTTGTGTCCCCACTCAAATCTCATCTTGAATTGTAACCCCTATAATGCTCATAATCCTCATGTGTCGAGGGAGAGACCAAGTGAAGGTAATTGAATAATGGGGACAGTTTCCCCCATGCTATTCTCATGATAATGAGTGAGTTCTAAACTAGATCTGATGATTTTATAAGGGGCTCTTCCCCGCATTGCTCAGCACTTCTGCTTTCTGCTGCGTTGTGAAGAAGGTTCCTTGGTCCCCTTCATCTTCCACCCTGATTTTAAGTTTCCTGAGGCCTCCCCAGCCATGCTTAACTGTGATCAATTAAACTTCTTTTTTTTTTTTTATAAATTACCAGTCTTGGACAGTTCTTTATAGCAGTATGAAAACAGACTAATACATAAACTTGTTTCTTTAATTGCATTTGATATAATTTAGAAGCCAGGGAGAATCATAAACATGTTAAGCAAAAATATGGAAGATATATCAAAGAAAAAAATTAAAATTATAAAGATGAAAAACATAATGTTTGAGATAAGGTCTTACTGGATGAAATTAATAGCACATTAGACTTTGCAGAAGAAAAGGTTAGTGAACTTTAAGACATAGCAATGAAAATTATCCCAAATAAATAAAGAAGTGGGGAAGATTTTTTTAAAGCAGAAAACATGAGCTGTAGGACAACTTCAAGTTGCCTAATATACACGTACTTAGAATCACTGAAGAAGAGGAGAGTTAAGAACAGAAAGAAATTCTTGAAACAAAAATTTGTAACATTTTTCAAAATTTACTTAAAACTAGTTACAAAGGGAAATGTGAAAAGCAATCAGAATATACATTATGTATAGACGAAGAGCAGTAAGGATTACAGAAGATTTCTGCTTGAAAACAATGTAAGTCAGAGACAGTGGAGCAGCTTCAAACTGTTGAAGGGCAAGAAAAAAACAACTGCCATCCCAGAATTCAGGACTCATCAAAACCGTATTTCAAAATCAAAAGTTAAATAAAAACTTTTTCAAACATACAAAAATTGAAAGAATTCATCCCCAGCTGACCTGTACTAAAATAAATGTTTTTAAAGAAATTCCCCAAGCTTAAGAAAAGTGATAAAAGGTGGAAACCTAGATATAAACAAAAGAAAAATAACTTAATGTGTAAATATAAAATATGCATTTCTAATTATCTCATACTGCTAAAAAATTATTATTTAAAGTAAAAGTAATAAGAATATGTTGTAGAATTTATAACATATATAGAAATAAAATGTATGACAATAATATCAAAAAGGCTAGTAGGGGAAAAATAAAAAGTATACTATTGAGGCTTTGAACTTTAGAGTGTTTAACTTTATATAAGGTTACTCTAAGGTAGAGTATAATAAATTAAAAGTGTACACCATGAGCCCTAAAGAAAGCATTAAAATAATATAATAAAAATGTATAGCTAATAAACCAACAAAGAAGATAACATGGAATTATGAAATATGCTCATTTAATCCAAAAATGAAGCATAAAAAGAAAAAAAGGGGAGCAAAAAACAGGTGGAACAAACAGAAAACAAATAAGAGGATGACAGATTTAACCTCAAATATATTAGTAATTACAGTACATGTTATTGTTTGGTTGAACTACAAAGCAGGAACCAATTATATGATGCCTATGAGAAACTCATTTTAAATGCAAAGACAGAAATAGATTAAAAGTGGAAAGATGGAAAAAATATACTATGGTAATATAATTAAAAGAAAGGTTAAATGAAATGGCTATGTGAATATCAACTAAAGTATATATTGGAGCAAAGAATGTTAGGGATAATTTTAGAGATGAGGAACATTATTCTATAATAATATATAGTCCTATAATCATGATGACATGCCATTGAAAAGTTTTATGCACCTCTTGACAACTTCAGAATACGTGAAGCCCAAACTGATAGAACTGCAAGAGAAACAGACAATTCAACAATTATAGTAAAAATGAATATCCTTTCCTCAATAAATTATAGAACATTAGTAAGGATATAGAAGACTTGAAGAGTGCTGTCAAACAACATGACCTAGTTGCCATTTACAGAACATGCCACCCCCAAATAACAAGCATATACATTTGTCTCAAGTGCACATGGAACATTTTCCAAACTAGATTATGTTTTAGCCATAAAACATGTCTCAGTAAACTTAAAGGGGTTTGACTTCTACAACATATGCTCTCTGACCATATGAAATTAATTTAGATATCAACAACTAAGAGATATCTGGAAAATCCCCAAAATATTTGGAAATTAAGTGGAACACTTCTAAATAACTCATGAGGCAAAGAAACATCAAAAGATAAATTATGTTGTACTTTTAAATAAAGGAGTTAAAAACACAAAATATAAATATGTGAAATGCAACTAAAGCAGTATTGAGAGGGGAAATAGCACTAAATACCTCTTCTTGGAAAAAAAGGAATGTTTCAAATCAATGATCTCAGCTTATATTTTAAGAAATAAGAAAAATAAGAGTAAATTTAAAAAAATTAATCAGAAAAAAGAAATAATAAAAATCAGAACATAAATTTGTAAAAGATGTAAAAACTATAAAAAATAATAAAACCAAAAGTTAGTTTTTAAGATCAATGAATTTAATTAACCTTTAGTCAGAATGAGATAAAAGAGAAAAGACACAAATTACCAATATCAGGAATGAGAGAGTTGATATTATTTACTATAGACTCTATAAGATATTTAAAAAAATACATAATAAACAATTTTACACCAACAAATTTGACAACTTAGGTAAAATAAATAAAATTATTGAATGATGTAAACTACCAGTGATCATTTAAGGTGACACAGATAATCTGGGTAGCCCTTATCTATTAAAATATTTAAACCTACAGTTAAAATTTTTATCATAAATCAATGCAATCCCAATAAAATTCCCAGAAATTTATTTTGCAGATATTGTCAAACTGATTCTAAAGTTTATATGAGAGATAAAACACACAGAATGGCCAACATAAGATTGAAGAATAAGAACAAAGTTGGAGGACTACCACTACCTGATTTCAAGACTTATTAGAAAACTACAATAATAAAGACAGTGTGGTAAGTAGCAAAAGAATAGACAAATAGATAAATGCAACATAATAGAGAATGTAGAAATAGATCCACATATAGTCAATTGATCTTTGACAAAGGAGCATCATATTTGATGAAAAAAAAGGTAGTCTTCGACAAATAGTACTGCAACAGATGGACATCCACATCATCCCTCCCCCACAAAAGAATCTAGAAATAGACCTTACCTTACCTTAATAGAAATTAACTCAAAATGGATCACAGACTTCAACATAACATGCAAAACTATAAAACTCCTAGAATGTAATATAGGAAAAAAATCTACATGACCCAATTAAAAAATGTACCGAAGACCTTAACAGGCACCTCAACATATACAGATGGCAATGAGTATATGAAAAGATGTACCACATCATATGTCATCAGGGAAGTGCAAATTAAAACAACAATGAGATACCACTACACATCTCTTAGAATGGCCAAAATCTGACACTGACAACACCAAGTGTTGACAGGGATATGGAGCAACAGGAACTCTTATTTATTGCTGGTGGGAATGCAAAACCATAGAGCAACATTGGAAGACAGGTGATTTTTCTATAAAAGCAGACACACTCTTATGATATGATCCAGAAATTTTGTTCCTTCATGTTTAGCAAAAGGTAGCTGAAGCCTTATGTCCACACTAAGACCAGCACATGGGTATTTATAGCAGCCTTATTCATAATTACTAAAACTTGAAGAAACCAAGATTATTCCATTAGGTGAATGGCTAAATGTACTGTGGTACATCCAGACAATGAAATATTATTTAGTACTAAAAACGAATGAATTATCAAGCCATGAAAAAAGATGGAGGAACCTTAAATGCATATGACTAAGTGAAACAAATCAATCTGAAAAGGCTACACACTTTAATTCCAATTATTTGACATTCTGGAAAAGACAAAACTATAGAGACAGCCAAAAGATCAGTGGTTGCCAGGGGTTAGGGGAAGGGGAAATGAACAGGCAGAGCACAGAGGATTTATATGGTACTGAAAATACTCAGTATGTTATTATAATTGTGGGCACATATCTTTCTTAGTCCATTTGTGCTGCTATGCCAAATTACCATAGACTAGGTAGCTTATGAATAGCAGAAGTTTTTTCACAGTTCTGGAGGCTGGAAAGTCCAAGATCAAGGCACCTGCAGAATTCATATTTCATGAGGGCATTCCTCTCTGGTCATAGATGGCCCCCTGTCACTGTATCTTCACATGGTGGAAGGGACAAGGCAGTTCTCTGAGGCCTCTTTTATAGAAGGATTAATCCCATTCATGAGGCTCTGTCCTTATGACCTGGTTAGCCACCTCCCAAAGGCCCCACCTCTTAATGTAATCACATTAGAGATTAGGTTTCAACTCATGAATTTGGGGTAGGGGACACAAAATTCACACCATTGCAAGTCATTATACATGTATACAAACCCATCAGATATACAAGAGTCAACCCTAGTATAAACTATGGCCTTTGAGTGGTAATGATATGTTAATATAGATTTGTTAATTGTAGCAAATATACCACTTTGGAAAGGGATGTTGATAATGAGGGAGGCTACATTTGGGGTGGGGGACAGGGATATATGAGAAATCTCTCTACCTTTCTCACAATATTTCCGTGAAGCTAAAAGGGCTTTTCAAAAGATACTCTTTTTTTTTTTTTTTTTTTTTTGGAGATAGAATTTTGTTCTTTTTGCCCAGGCTGGAGTGCAATGGCACAATCTCAGCTCACTGCAACCTCTGCCTTCTGGGTTCAAGTGATTCTCCTGCCTCAGCCTCCCAAATAGCTAGGATTACAGTTGGCACCACAAAGCCCAGCTAATTTTTTATATCTTTAGTAGAGACAGGGTTTTACCATGTTGGCCAGGCTGGTCTCGAACTCCTGACCTTGTATGATCTGCCCACCTCGGCCTCCCAAAGTGCTGGGATTACAGGAATTGAGCCACCATGCCCAGCTCAAAAAATACTTTTTAAAAATATTTTACTACAAAAAAAAAATCTGCAGGTTCAGAGAATTTTACTGATGAATTCTACCATGGATTTAAAGGAGGAGTGAATTTCTTCTCTCTTTTTAAAATTTTTTTACTGATACATAATCATTGTATATATTTCTATATATAATATTGCATGGGATAATGTGATATTTTAATGCATGGATATAATATGTAATGATCAAATCACAGTAATTTGGATATTAAATACATCAAACATTTTTCATTTCTTTTGTGTGTTGAGAACATTCCAAATCTTCTAGCTACTTTGAAATATATAATAGATTATTGTTAATTATTGTAACTCTACTGTAATGTCAAATGCTGGAACTTATTCTGTCTAAATAAAGTTTTGTACTCATTAACTAATCTCTCTTCATTATCTCCTCTCTTCTACTGTTTTTGGCTTTTGGTAACCACTATTCTACTGAACTTATTCTGTCTAACTAAATTTTTGTACTCATTAACTAACCTCTCTTCATTATCATCTCTCTCCTACTGGTTTTGACTTTTGGTAACCACCATTCTACTCTCTAACTTCATGAGTTCAACATTTATAGTTTCCACACATGAGTGAGAAAATATGATATTTGTTGTTCTGTGCCTGGTTTAGTTCACTTAATGTGATGTCCTCAAGTTTCATCCATTTTGCCACAAATGAAAGAATTTTGTTCTTTAACAGCTAAATAGTATTTCATTGTGTATATACACCACATTGTGTATCCATTCATTCATTAATGAACTTAGGTATTGTAAATAGCGCTGCAATATGTCTACCCAGCAACAGGATTGCTGAACCTAAGGATAGATCAATTTTGTTCTTGGAAGAACCTCCATGCTGCTTTCCATAGTGGCTGTACTTATTTACATTCCTATCAACAGTGGAGGAGAGTACCCCTTTCTTTATATCCTCACCAGAAACTGCTGTTGCCTGTGTTTTTGATAAAAGCTATTTTAACTGGGGTGAGATGATATCTCATTGTGGTTTTGATTTGCATTTCTCTAGTGATTATTTATGTTGAGAATTTTAAATAAAATTTTGGCCATTTGTATGTCTTCTTTTGTGAAATGTCTATTCATATTATATCCTTTTTAAAAATAGGTTATTTATTTATTTATTTATTTTTTGCTAATGAATTGTTTGAGTTTCTTATGTTCCTGGACAGGCAAACTCCAAAATTGGGGCTTAACCTGCGAGGGTTTTTGTCTTTATCCAAGAAAGAATTCAAGGGTGAGTCACAGGTGTTAGATAGCAATCTTTTATTGAATGGTACTATTCCCTGTGGAGCAGGGCTAACTCATAGGCATTGCACCCAAAGTAAGCAACATACGGGCTCCTGGCAACTGTGTTTATACTTACTTAACCTAATTTCAATTACATGCAAATTAAGGGGCAGGTCAATGCACATTTGAGGAGCAGGTTATATAACTTTCTAGGAAAGGGGCGGTAACTTTTGGATCATTGCCATGGAAAGGAGTGGTAACTTCAGATTACTGCCATGGCATTTGTAAAGTGTCATGGCACTGGTGGGAGTGTCTTATGTCAATGAGCAATGAGGGCAGCTAGGGATTACTTTCATCACCATCTGCTGGTTCCTGCTGGTTTCTTCACTTTATGCTGTCTGGACCACATCTTGTTTTAATCATCAGAGTTGTGATCAGAGAACAAGTTCTTCCAGTCTCCCACCTCCTTTATATATTCTTTTTATTAATCCCTGAGGAGAGTTTGTAAATATTTTCTTCTATTCTGTAGGTTTTCCCTTACTATATTTATTGTTTTCTTTGCTGTGCAAAAGCTATTTAGTTTGATGTAATACAGTTTGTCTATTTTTGCTTTTGTTGCCTGTGCTTTTGAGAGCTCACCTAAAATTTATTTGTCCAGATGAATGTCTTCAAGTGTTTTCCCAAAGTTTCACTCTAGTAGTTTTACTGTTTCAGGTCTTACATTTATATCTTTAATCCATTTTGATTTGACTTTTGTATCTGTGAGAGATAGGAGTCTAGTTTAATATGCTGCATTATACTAGATATGGGATATCCAGTTTTCCCAGCAACATTTATTGAAGAGGTTGTGCATTCTGCAATGTAAGTTATTGGTGCTTTTGTGAAAAAAAAATAAGTTTCCTATAAGTGCATGGATTTATTTCTGTGTTCTCTATTCTTTTCCATTGGTCCTATATGTCTGCTTTTATGCCAGTACCATGCTGTTTTGGTCACTAAAGTTTTTTAGTATATATTGAAGTCCAGTAAGTATGATACCCCCAGCTTTGTTCTTTTCATTCAGGATTGCTTTGGCTATCCAGGCTTTTGGTGGTTCCATACAAATTATAGGATTATGTTTTCCATCTCTGTCAGGAATTTTAGTCTTGTGATGGAGATTACGTTGAATCTGTAGATAGTTTTAGATAGTATGATCATTTTAACAATATTAATTCTTCCAATACACTAGCACATGATATCTTTCCATTTTGGAGTGTGCTCCTCAATTTCTTTCATCAGTGTTTAATAATTTCTATTGTAGAGAACTTTTAATACTTTGGTTAAATTTATTCCTAGATGTATTTGTTGTTGTTGTGTTTTCTTACTGCAAATGGGTTGCTTTTTTTATTTTTAAAAATTGCTTGCTGATGATAGAGATTCTATTAATTTTTATAAGTTAATTTTGTATTATGAAACTTTACCAAATTTGTTTTTATCATTCTAATGTTTTTGGTGAAGTCATTCGATTTTTCTAAATATAGAATTACGTCATCCATAAACAAGGATATTTTGATATCTCCCTTTCCAATTTGAATATTCTTTATTTCTTTCTCTTTCTTAATAGCTCTCGTTAGTACTTCCAGTAATTTGTTGAATAAAAGTAGTGAAAGTGGGCATTCTTGTTTTGTTCCAGATCTCAGGGGAAATACTTTTACTTTTTTCCCATTGAGTATGATGTTAGGCATGGGTTTGTCATAGATTGTCTGTGTTGTTTTGATATGTGTTCCTGCTGAACTCAGTTTGTTCAGAGTTTTTATCATAATAGGGTGCTAAATTTTAATTAATACTTTTTCAGCATCTATTGAAATGATCACATATTTTTCCTTGATTCTGTGAATGTATCACATTTACTGATTTGCATATGCTGAACCATGTTTGAATCCATGAGATGAATCCCAGTTGATCATGGTAAATGATATTTTGAATGTGTTGTTTAATTTGGTTTGGTAGTATTTTGCTCATTATCTGTGTATGTTTGTTAATCAAGGATATTGGCTTGTTCTTTTCTTTTCTTTTTTTTTTTTGCTGTTGTATGCTTGTTTGGTTTTGGTATCAGAGTAATGCTGGCCTCAAAGAATGAGTTTAAAACTATTCCCTCCTTTTCGATTTTTCTGGAATAGTTTGAATAGAATAGGTATTAGTTCTTTCTTAAATGTTTAGTAGATTTCAGCAGTGAATCCATCAGGTCTTGGGCTTTTCTTTAATGGGAGACTTAATCACTGCTTTGATCTCATTACTCATTGTTGGTTTGTCTAAGATTTCTACTTTTTTGTAATTCGATGTTGGTAAGTTGCATGTTTCCAAAAATGTATCAATGTCTTCTAGATTTTCCAATGTATTGGCCTATAGTTGTTCATAATAGTGTCTAATAATCCTTTGTTCTGTCATGCGTCTTATAATGTTTCCTTTTATGTCTCTGATTTTATTTACTCGGGTTTTCTCTCTTTTTTTCTTAACCTATCTAAAGGATTGATGATTTGTTTATCTTTTCAAGAAACCAACTTTTCATTTTGTTACTTTTTGTGAATATTTTTGAGTCTCAATTTCATTTATTTCTGCTCTGATCTTTATTATTTCTCCCATTCTAATAATTTCAGGTTCTCTTTGTTCTTGCTTTTCTGTTTTCTTAAGGTAATTGTTAGATTGTTTATTTGAGGTCTTTCTACTTTTTCAATGTTGGCGTTTATTGCTATACATTTTTTTTCTCTTACACCTGTGTTTGCTGTATCACATAGCTTTTGGTATGCTGTGTTTCCATTTTCATTTATCTCAGGAAATTTTTAAATTTCCTTTTCAATGACTTCATTGGCTCATTCATTATTCAGGAGCATATTGCTTAATTGTCATAAATTTGTACATTTGCCAGCATTCCTTCTGTTATCGATTTCTACTTGTATTCCACTGTGGTCAGAAAAGATACTTAATATGATTTCCATTTTAAAAAATCTTGTAAGGCAAGTTTTGTGTCCTGACATATGGTTAATCCTGCAGAATGTTCCATGTGCTGATGAAAAGAATGTGTGTTCTGCAGCTGTTAGGTGAAATGTTCTATAAATACCCATTAGGTTCATTTTTTCTAAAGTGCAGTTTAACTCCAAGGTTTCTTTGTTGATTTTCAATCAGAATAATCTGTCCATTGCTGACAGTGGGGACATTGAAGTCCCCTACTAATATTGTATTGTAGTCAATCTCTCCTTTTAGGTTTCTTTATACTTGCTTTATGTAATTGGGTGCTCTGGTGTTGGGTGCATATAATTACAATTGTTATATGCTCTTGTTATATTGACCCCTTTGTAATTATGTAATGACTTTATTGTCCTTTTCCCCCCATTCTATACTTAAAGTCTATTTTATCTATCATAAGTGTAGCTACTTCTGCACTTTTTAGTTTTTATGTGCATGGAATATCATTTTCTATCCTTTTACTATTAGTTGGTGTACGTCTTTATAGGTGAACTGCATTTCTTGTAGACAGTCTCTAATTGGTATTACTTTTTATCCACTCAGCTACTCTATGCCTTTTAATTGGAAAATTTACTCCACCTACTTTCAAGGTTATTTTTCATAGGTAAGGATATTGTTGCTTGTTTTCTGGGTGTTTTACAAATCATTTTTCCATTTTTCCTTTTTTCCTGTCTTCCTTTGTCATTAAGTAATTTTCTATAATAGTATGTTTTGATTCTGTGCTTTTTATTTTTAGTGTATCTATTATAGGGTTTTGCTTTGTGGTTACCATGAGGCTTGTGGAAAGCAAAGTTATAACAGGTTATTTTAAACTGATAAAACAAGACTTATTGCAAAGAAAAATAACAAAACCAAACTACACATTAACACCATACCCCCCAAATTATGACTTATTGATGATTCAATTTACATATTTTAATGTTGTCTATCTCTTAACCATTGTTGTAGTTATTATTTTTTACATTCATATAAGGCTTTAATAATTGCAAATAATATGGCACACGAGGAGAAGAAAAGTGCAGGCAATTTTAGGAAGTCTGAAAACTCTCAGTGCAGGCCTCCCAAGGTCTTTTCTCAGTTGCTCATGAGGCATTTCATCTTTGGATTATGAACTTTTCAGATATGTATGGGGTATCTAAGTTCAGCATAGTCCAAATGCAAGTTTACTGAAGGGCCTCTTACACCTTGACTGGTCACTTCACTACAGACAAGCTGTGTAACAGGTTAAACCAGATGGAAACCATCAATCTGTGTATCCTAAACAGTGTAGACAAGATAACATGGAGTGCCTCCAGGGGAGTTCTGAACTTTAAACTAAATGACGTGTTCTAAATCACTAGCTATAACACCCCATTCTTATCTTGACCAAGGGTCAGTAGCAGACTTCTGGGTCAGAAAAGCAGACTTTTCTGGCACCCGGAAGCACAGAGCCTCCCAAGTGCAGCTGTAAGATAACCCTATCCTTGCATAATGTTATTGTTTCCATTTCACAGATGATCAAATTAAGGCGTTGTTAAGTATCTAGCCAAGGCCATAGAGCTGGCAAATGGCAGAACTGGGATTCCTCATAGGAAGAAGTTCAATGACTTTTGAAAGTTGGTGACTGAACAAGGCTTGATTTAGGAGGACAATCCAGGTATACAATACTGAGTTCATTGTTTTTGGATAAATTGTCTCTGTCATTCAAGATAGACTTGCCTTGAAAATTAGAGAAAATTTCAACATGGAAAAATATAGAGGCATGAGGGAGTATTCAGCGAGTAGAAAGCAACTGCAAATAACTAACCATGACTTAAAGGTAGGGTGGTGCCTGAAGCTCATATAATTTTGGCAGCCCTTTTAAAACAAATAGGATATAAAATTGCATATATAGAATTAAGGATGAAAATGAATATTTATTTAAAGTGAGAAAGAAAATTATAACAAATTACGGATTCAAGTAGCTGGAAAATTCCAAAACCATCACATAATTTAGAAAAAAAATTAATATTAACTATGTGACATCTCTCTATATTTTTTCTTATATTCTTTGGCTACATACTTTAAAAAATAGATTTCAGTTTTTAAAAGTGTTAGATTTAGAGAGCAGTTAAGACCAAGAATCCCCTATTATTACCATAACACATTTCTCACTTTTTTTGTTAATGGAATAATACTAATACAATATTACTAAGGTTCATAGTTTATTCAGATTTCCTTTTTTTTTTCAATTTTACTTTAAATTCTGGGATACATGTGCTGAACATGCAGGTTTGTTATATAGGCATACATCACTTGGAAGTTGTATTCCTAGGTATTTTATTCTCTTTGTAGCAATTGTGAATACGAATTCACTCATGATTTGGCTCTCTCCTTGTCTATTATTGGTGTATAGGAATGTTTGTGACTTTCACACATAGATTTTGTATCCTTAGACTTTGCTGAAGTTGCTTATCACCAAAATGAGTTTTTGGGCTGAGGCAATGGGGCTTTCTAAATATACAATCATGTCATCTGCAAACAGACAATTTGACTTCCTCTCTTCCTATTTGAATACCTTTATTTCTTTATCTCACCTGATTGCCCTGGTTAGAACTTCCAACACTGTGTTGAATAGGAGTGGTGAGAGAGTGCATCCTTGTCTTATGCTGGTTTGCAATGGAAATGCTTCCAACTTTTGCTCATTCAGTAAGATATTGGCTATGGAACTGTCATAAATAACCCTTATTATTTTGAAGTATGTTCCATCAATACCTAGTTTATTGAGAGTTTTTAGCATGATGGAGTGTTAAATTTTATCAATGGGTTTTACTGCATCTATTGAGATAATCATGTGGTTTTTGTCATTGGTTCTGTTTATGTTATGCATAAATTTATTGATTTGTGTATGTTGAACCAGCCTTGCATCCCAGGGATGAAGCTGACTTGATCATGGTGGATAAGCTTTTTGATGTGCTGCTGGATTCAGTTTGTCAGTATTTTATTGAGGATTGTTGCATCAATATTCATCAGGGATATTAGCTTGAAGTTTTCTTTTTTTGCTGTGTCTCTACCAGGTTTTGGAATCAGGATGATGCTGGCCTCATAAAATGAGTTAGGGAGGAGTCTCTCTTTTTCTATACTTTGAAATAGTTTCAGAAGAAATGGTACCAGCTCCTCCTTGTACCTCTGGGAGAATTCGGCTGTGAATTCGTCTGGTCCTGGGCTTTTTTTTTTTTTTTTTTGATCAGTAGACTAGTAATTACTGTCTCGATCTCAGAACTTGTTACCAGTCTATTCAGGGATTTGAATTCTTCTTGGTTTAATGTTGGGAGGGTGCATGTGTCCAGGGATTTATCCATTTCTTCTAGGTTTTCTAGTTTATTTGTATAGAAGTATTTATAATATTCTCTGATGATAGTTTGTATATCTGTGGGATCAGTGGTGATATCCTCTTTATCATTTTTTAGTGTATTTATTTGATTCTTCTTTTTTCTTCTTCATCAGTGTGGATAGTGCTCTATTTTATTAATCTTTTCAAACAGTCAACACCTGGATTAGTTGATTTTTTGAAGGGTTTTTCGTGTTTCTGTCTCCTTCAGGTATGCTTATCCTTATTTATGTTTTGTCTTCTGCTAGCTTTTGAATTTGTTTGTCCTTGCTTCTCTAGTTCTTTTAATTGTGATGTTAAGGTGTGGATTTCAGGTCTTTCCCACTTTCTGATGTGGGCATTTCATGCTATAAATTTCCCTCTTAACACTGCTTTAGCTGAGTTCCAGAGATTCTGGTACACAGTCTCTTTGTTTTCATTGGTTTCAAAGTACTTCGTTATTTTTTCCTCAATTTTGTTTTTTACTCAGTAGTCATTCTGGAGCAGGTTTTCAGTTTCCATGTTGTTGTGCAGTTTTAAGTGAGTTTCTTAATGCTGTGTTCTAATTTGATTGCACTGTGGTCTGAGAGACGCTTTGTTAGGATTTCCGCTCTTTTGCATTTGCTGGGTAGTGTTTTACTTCCAAATATATGATTTATTTTTAGAATAAGTCCTATGTAGTGCTGAGAAGAATGCATATTCTGTTGATTGGGAGTGGAGAGTGCTGTAGATGTCTGTTCAATCTGCTTGGTCCAGAGCTGAGTTCAAGTCCTGGATATCCTTGTTAATTTTCTGTCTTGTTGATCTAATATTGACAGTGGGGTGTTACAACCTCCCATTATTATTGTGTAGGAGTCTAAGTCTCTTTGTAGGTCTCTAAGAACTTGCTTTATGCACCTGGGTGCTCCTGTATTGGGTGCATATATATTTAGTATACTTAGCTCTTCTTGTTGAATTGATCCCTTTTAATGGCCTTCTTTGTCTCTTTTGATCTTTGTTGGTTTACAGTCTGTTTTATCAGAGACCAGGATTGCAACCCCTGATTTTTTTTTTCTTTTTGCTTCCCATTTGCTAGGTAAATATTCCTCCATCCCTTTATTTTAAGCCTCTGTGTTTTTTGCATGTGAAATGGGTCTCCTGAATACAGCACACCAGTGGATCTTAACTGTATCCAATTTGCCAGTCTGTGTCTTTTAATTGGGGCATTTAGTCTATTTACATTTAAAGTTAATATTGTTATGTGTGAATTTGATCCTGTAGTCATGATTCTAGCTGGTTATTTTGAACATTAGTTGATGTGGTTTCTTCATAGTATCATTGGTCTTTATATTTTGGTGTGTTTTTGCAGTGGCTGGTACTGGTTGTTCCTTTCCATATTTAGTGCTTCCTTCGGAGCTCTTGTAAGGCAGGCATGGTGGTAACAAAATCCCTAAGCATTTGCTTGTCTGTAAAGAATTTTATTTCTCTTTCACTTACAAAGCTTAGTTCAACTGGATATGAAATTCTGGGTTGAAAATTCTTTTCTTTAAGAATGTTGAATATTGGCCCCCACTCTCTTCTGACTGTAGGGTTTCTGCAGAGAGATCCACTCTAAGTTTGATGGGCTTCCCTTTGTAGGTAACCTGATCTTTCTCTCTGACTGCCCTTAACATTTTTCACTTCATTTCAACCTTGGAGAATCTGACAATTATGTCTCTTGGGGTTGCTCTTCTCGAGGAGCATCTTAGTGGTGTTCTCTGTATTTCCTGAATTTGAATGTTGGCCTGTCTTACTATGTTGGGGAAGTCCTCCTGGATACCATCCTGAATTGTGTTTTCCAACTTGGCTCCATTCTCTCAATCACTTTCAGGGACCCCAGTCCATCACAGGTTTTGTCTTTTCACATAGTCCCATATATCTTGGAGGCTTTGTTTATTCCTTTTCATTCCAGTTTTGTTCTCTTGCAGGAGAAGAGTTGTGATCATTTGAAGGGGAAGAGGCATTCTGGGTTTTGTAATTTTCAGCATTTTTGCGCTGGTTTTTCCTCATCTTCATGGATTTATTTACTTTTGATCTTTGAGGATGATGACCTTTGGATGGGGTTTTCATATGGGTATCTTTTTTGCTGATGTTGATGTTATTGCTTTTTGTTTGTTAGTTTTTCTTCTAACAGTCAGGCCCCTCTTCTGCAGGTCTGCTGCAGTTTACTGGAGGTGCACTCCAGACCCAATTTGCCTGAGTATCACCATCAGAGGCTGCAGAACAGCAAAGATTGCTGCCTGCTCCTTCCTCTGGATGCTTTATCCCAGAGGGGCACCAACCTAATGCCTGCCAGACCTCTCCTGTGGGAAGTGTCTGTCAACTTGTGTTGGGAGGTCTCTCGCAGTCAGGAGGCACAGGGGTCAGGGACCCACTAGAGGAGGCAGTCTGTCTCTTAGCAGAGCTTGAGCACTATGCTGGGAAAACCCTTCTTGTCAGGATCCACTGCTGTCTTCAGAGCCGGCAGGCAGGAACATTTAAGTCTGCTGAAGCAGCGCCCACAGCTGCCCCTTTCCCCTGGTACTCTGTCTCATGGAGATGGGAGTTTTATCTATAAGCCCCTGACTGGGAAATGCCATGCCAGTGGAGAGGAATCTAGAGAGACAGTCTGGCCACAGCCTCTTTGCTGTGCTGTGTT
Organism: Theropithecus gelada; assembly: GCF_003255815.1. Classification (NCBI taxonomy): domain Eukaryota; kingdom Metazoa; phylum Chordata; class Mammalia; order Primates; family Cercopithecidae; genus Theropithecus; species Theropithecus gelada. Next base: position 31,406,639 of record NC_037669.1, on the reverse strand, counting down.
GAGTTCTGCCCAGTCTGAGCTTCCTGGCCTCCTTAGCTCTGTCAGGGAAAAACCGCCTACTCAAGCCTCAGTAATGGTGGATGCCCCTCCCCCTACCAAGCTCAATCATCCCCAGTGGACTTCAGACTGCTGTGCTGGCAGTGAGAATTTCAAGCCAGTGGTTCTTAGCTTGCTGGGCTCCATGGGAGTGGGACTGGCTGAGCAAGACTACTTGGCTCCCTGGCTTCAACCCCCTTTCCAGGTGAGTGAATGGTTCTCTCTCACTGGGGTTCCAGGCACCACTCATTTGGAAATACAGAAATCACCTGCCTTCTGCAGTCATCTCATTGGGAGTTGCAGACACAGCTGTTCCTATTCCACCATCTTGCCAGATCCCCCCACTTATTATTATTTTTAATAGTTTTGTCTTTTAGTCACTATACTTTAGTTATAAATTAATTAACTTTTTTGTTTATTTATTTTAAGTTCTGGGGTATATATGCAGGTTTGTAATTAGGTAAACATGTGCCATGGTTTGATACACCTATCAACTCATCACCTAAGTTATTTTAAATTTTTTATTCTCATAGGTTACTGGGGAACAAGTGGTGTTTGGTTACATGGGTAAGTTCTTTAGTGGTGATTTGTGAGATTTTGGTGCATCCATCACCCAAGCAGTATACACTGCACCCTATTTGTAGTCTTTTAACCCTCACCCTTTTCCCGTCCTTTACCCTTTAGTCCCCAAAGTCCACTGTGTCATTCTTACACCTTTGCATCCTCATAGCTTAGCTCCCGTTTATGAGTAAGAACATATGATGTTTGGTTTTCCATTCCTGAGTTACTTCACTTAGAATAACAGTAACAGTCTCCAGTCTCATTCAGATTTCTGTGAAAGCCATTAATTCATTCCTTTTGATGGCTGAATAGTAGTCTATATGTGTGTAGTCTATATGTGTATATATATATACACACACACGCACACATATACACACACACACACACACACACACACACGCACACACACATATATCACAATTTCTTTATCCACTCATTTATTTCTGGGCATTTGATTTGGTTCCACATTTTTTTGCAGTTGTGAATGTGCTGCTGTAAACATGCATGTACAGGTATCTTTTTCATATAATAACTTACTTTCTTCTGGGTAGATACACAGGAGTGGGATTGCTGGATCAAATGGTAGATCTAATTTTAGTTATTTAAGGTATCTTCACACTGTTTTCCATAGTGGCTGTACTAGTTTACGTTCCCACCAGCAATGTGGAAGTGTTCACTCCTCACTGCATCCACACCAACATCAAGTGTTTTTTGCTTTTTTGATTACGGCAGTCTTCCAGGAGTAAGGTGGTATCACATTGTGGTTGTGATTTGCATTTCCCTGATCATTAGTGATGTTGAGCATTTTTTCATGTTTGCCGGCCATTTGCATACCTTCTTTTGATGATGATCTATTCATGTCCTTAGCCTATTTTTGGTAGGATTGTTTGTTTTTTTCTTGCTGATCTGTTTGAGTTCACTGTAGATTCTGGATATTAGTTTTTTTGTCAGACATATAGATTGTGAAGATTTTCTCCCACTCTGAGAGTTGTCTGTTTACTCTGCTGACTGTTCCTTTGACCATGCAAAAGGTCTTTAGTTTAATTAAGTCCCAGCTATTTACCTTTGTTTTTATTGCATTTGCTTTTGGGTTACTGGTCATGAAATCTTTGCATAAGCCAATGTCTAGAAGGATTTTTCCAATGTTATCTTCTGGAATTTTTATAGCTTCAAGTCTTAGATTTACATCCTTAATCCATCTCGAGTTGATTTTTATATAAGGTAAGAGATGAGAATTCAGTTTTATTCCCCTCCATGTGGCCTGCCAATTATTTCAGCACCATTTGTTGAAAGGGTGCTCTTTTCCCACTTTATGTTTTTGTTTGCTTTGTTGAAAATCAGTTGGCTGTAAGTATTTGGGTTTATTTCTGGATTCTCTATTCTGTTCCATTGGTCTATGTGACTGTTTTTAAACCAATACCATGCTGTTTTGTTGACTATGACCTTACAGTATAGTTTGAAATCAGGCAGTGTTATGCCACCAAATTTGTTCTTTTTGCTTAGTCTTGCTTTGGCTATGCAGGCCATTTTTTGGTTCCATATGACTTTTAGGATTGTTTTTTCTAATTCTGTGAAAAATGATGGTGGTATTTTGATGGGAATTGCATGGAATTTGTAGATTGCTTTTGGCAGTATGGTCACTCTCACAATATTGATTCTACCCTAAGCATGGGATGTGTTTTCATTTGTTTGTGTTTTCTATGATTTCTTTCAGCAGTGTTTTGTAGTTTTCCTTGTAGAGGTCTATCAGCTCCTTGATTAGGTATATTCCTAAGTATTTTATTATTTTTGCAGTTATTGTAAAAGGTGTAGAGTTCTTGATTTGATTCTCAGCTTGGTTACTTTGGTGTGTAGAAGAGATACTGACATACGTACATTAATTTTCATCTGGAAACTTTGCTGAATTCTTTTATCAGTTCTAGGAGCTTTCTGGAGGAGTCTTTTGGGTTTTCAAGGTAAACAATTACATCATCAGCAAACAGTGACAGTCCTCTTTACCAATTTGGATGTCCTTTATTTCTTTCTCTTGTCTGATTGCTCTGGCTAGGAGTTGCACTACTATGCTGAAGAGAAGCGGTGAGAGTGGGCATCCTTGTCTTGTTCCAGTTCTCAGGGGGAATGATTTTAACTTTTCCCCACTCAGTATTATGTTTGCTGTGGGCTTGTCATAGATGGCTTTCATTACATTAAGGTATGTCCCTTCTATGCTGATTTTGCTGAGAGTTTTAATTATAAAGGGATGCTGGGTTTTGTTGAATGCTTTTTCCGTATTTATTGAGATTATTATGTGATTTTTGTTTGTAATTCTGTTTATGTAGCTTATCATATTTATTGACTTGTGTCTGTTAAATCATCCCTGCACCCCTAATATGAAACCTACTTGATCATGGTGAATTATCTTATTGATATGTTGTTGGATTCAGTTAGCTAGTATTTTGTTAAGGATTTCAGCATCTATGTTCATCAGGGATACTTGTCTGTAGTTTTCTTTCTTGGTTATGTTCTCTCCTGGTTTTGGTATTAGGGTAATACTAGCTTCATAGAATGATTTAGGGAGGGTTTACTCTTTCTCTGTCTTGTGGAATAGCATCTATAGGATTGGTACCAATTCTTCTTTGAATGTCTGGTAGAATTCAGTTGTGAATCTTTCTGGCCCTGGACATTTTTCATTGATAATTTTTAAATTACTGTTTTAATCTCACTGCTTGTTATTGGTCTCTTCCTGGTATCTAATGCTTCCTGATTTAAGCTAGGAGGGTTGTATCTTTCCAGGAGTTTATCCATCTCTTGTAGGTTTTTTAGTTTATGTGGGTAAAAGTGTTCATAGTAGCCTTGAATGATCTTTTGTATTTCTGTGACATCAGTTGTAATATCTCCCATTTGGTTTCTTATTGAGCTTATTTAGATTTTCTCTCTTCTTTTCTTAATCTTGCTAATAGTTTAGAAATTTTATTTATCTTTTCAAATAACCAGCTTTGTGTTTCATTGTGTTGTTATTGTTGTTGTTGTTTCCATTTCATTTAGTTCTGCTCTGACTTTGGTTATTTTCTTTCTTCTGCTTGGTTTGGGTTTGGTTTGTTTTTGTTTCTGTAGTTCTTTGAGATGTGACCTTAAATTGTCTGTCTGTGTTCTTTCTGACTTTTTATATAGGTGTTTATGGCTATGAACTTTCCTTTTAGGACCACCTTTGCTGTATCCCAGAGGTTTTGCTAGGTTGTGTCACTATTGTTGTTCAGTTCAAATAAGTTTTTAAATTTTCATCTCAATGATCATTCTGGAGCAGGTTATTTGATTTCCATGTATTTGCATGGTTTTGAAGGATCCTTTTGGAGTTAATTTCTAATTTTGTTCCACTGTGACCTGACAGAGTGCTTGATATAATTTCAATTTTTTAAAATTTATTGAGGCTCATTTTGTTGCCTATAATATGATCTATCTTGGAGAAAGTTCCACGTGCTATTGAATAGAATGTATGTTCTGTGGTTGTTGGATGGAATATTCTGTATGTATCTGTTAAGTCCATTTGTTCCAGGGTGTAGTTTAAATCCATTGTTTCTTTGTTGACTTTCAGTCTTGATGACCTGTCTAGTGCTGTCAGTGGAGTATTGAAGTCCCCACTATTATTGTGTTGCTGTCTATCTCATTTCTTAGTTCTAGTAGTAATTGTTTTTTAAATCTGGGAGCTCCAGTGCTATGCACATATCTGTTTAGAACTGTGATATTTTCCTGTTGGACAAGGCTTTTTATCATGATATAATGTCCCTCTTTGTCTTTTTTAACTGCTGTTGCTTTAAAGGTTGTTTTGTCTGTTGTAAGTATAGCTACTCCTGCTCGCTTTTGGTGTCCATTTGCATGAAATATCTCTTTCCACCCCTTTACCTTAAGTTTATGTGAGTCTTTATGTGTTAGCTGAGTCTCTTGAAGGCAGCAGATAGTTGGTTGGTGAATTATTATCCATTCTACAATTCTGTATATTTTAAGTGGAGCATTCAGGACATTTACATTCAATGTTAGTATTGAGATATGAGGTACCATTTCATTCATTGTACTATTTGTTGCCTGTATACCTTGGTTTTTTGTTTTTGTTTTTTAAATTGTGTTGTTTCATAGGTCCTGTGAGATTTATGTTTTAAAGAGATTTTGTTTTGATGTGTTTCCAGGATTTGTTTCAAGATTTAGAGCTGCTTTTAGCAGTTCTTGAAGTGCATGTTTAGTAGGGGCGAACTCTCTCAGGATTTGTTTGTATGAAAAAGACTGTATCTTTTCTTCATATATGAAGTTTAGTTTTTTGGATACAAAGTTATTCACTGATAATTGTTTTGTTTGAGGAGACTGAAGATAGGGCTTCAGTCCCTTCTAACTTGTTGGTTTCTGCTGAGAAATCACCTGTTAATCTGATAGGTTTTATTTTATAGGTTACCTGGTGCTTTTGTCTCACAGCTCTTAAGAGTCTTCCCTTTGTCTCAGCTTTAGATAACCTGATGACAGTATGCCTAGGCGATGATATTTTTGTGATGACTTTCCCAGTTGTTCTTTGTACTTCTTGTAGTTGGATGTCTAGGTCTCTAGCAAGGCTGGGGAAGTTTTTCTCAATTATTTCCCCAGATATGTTTTTCTGTTAGATTTCACTTCTTTCACAGGAACACTTACTATTATTATTGTTCTTAGGTTTGGTCATTAAATGTAATCCCAGATTTCTTGGAGGCTTTGCTCATATTTTCTTATTATTTTTTCTTTATCTTTATTAGATTGGGTTAATTTGAGAACAGACCATGTTTTTAAGCTCTGAATTTCTTTATTCTACTTGTTCAATTCTATTGCTGAGACTTTCCCGAGTATTTTGCGTTTCTATAAGTGTGTCATTTTTTCCTGAAATTTTGATGGTTTTTTATTTTGCTATTTATTTCATTGAATATTTCTCCCATCACGTTTTGTATTTTTTTTTTTCATTTCCTTGCATTCGGCTTTGCCTTTCTCTGGTGTCTCCCTGATTAGCTTAATAACTAACCTCCTGAATCTTTTTCAGGTAAATCAGAGATTTCTTCTTGGTTTGGATCCATTGCTGGTGAGGTAGTGTGATCTGCACATGTTAAAGAACATTGTTTTTTCATATTATCAGAGTTGGGTTTCTGGTTTCTTCTCATTTGGATAGGCTCTGCCAGAGGAAATGTCTAGGGCTAAAGGCTGTTGTTCAGATTCTTTTGTCACATGGGGTGTTTCCTTGATGACTCTCCCCCTTTTCCTATGGAAGTGGATTCCTGAGAACCGAGCTGTAGTGATTGTTATGTCTCTTCTGGATCTAGCTGCTCACTGAGTCTACCAGGCTCTGGGCTGGTACTGGGGCTTGTCTGCACAGAGTCCTGTAATGAGAACCTTCTGTGGGTCTCTCAGCCATGGATATCAACACCTGTTCTGGTGGAGGTTGCAGGGGAGTGAAATAGACTCTGTGAGGGTTCTTGGCTTTGGTGGTTTAATGTGCTGTTTTTGTGCTGGTTAGCCTCCTTTCTGGAGGTGTCACTTTCTAGAGAGCATCAGCTGTGGTAGTATGGGGAGGAACAGGTGGTGGATGGAGCCCTAGAACTCCCAAGAGTATATGTCCTTCTTCTTCAGTTGCCAGGGCTGGTAGGGAGGGACCACTGGGTGGAGGCAGGGCTAGGTACATCGGAGCTCAGACTCTCCTTGGGCAGGTCTTGTTGTGGCTGCTGTGAAGGGTAGGGTTGAGGTTCCCAGGTCAATGGAGTTATGTTTCTAGCAGAATTGTGGCTGTCTCTACTGTGCCATGCAGGTTGTAGAGAAGTGGGGGAAAGCCCACAGTCACAGGCTTCGCCCAGCTCCCATGGAATCCAAAACGCTGGTCTCACTCCCACCATTCTCCAGCAACAGCACCGAGCCTGTTTCCAGGCAGTGGGCAAGCAGGGCTGAGAACTTGCCCCAGGCTACCCACCTCCCAGCTGTGAAAGCAAGTATGGCTTTTCTTCTTCCCCTGCCTGTGGAGTCTGCATGCCAGATTCACACCCTCCCTTGACTTCTGGCCAGGAGACTTCCTGATCAATTCAAATTGTTACAAAGTTCAGCTGGAGATTTCCTCCTCTCTGTGGCCTTTTCCCAGTGCTTCTTCCCCCACCCACCCCCACTCCTGCAATGGACCCCTGTGAAGCTAGGCAGAAATGGTTTCCTAGGGGAATCAGCAAGCTCACAGGTTTCCTCCTGCTGCTTCCTCTACCCCTGTATTTCACTCAGCTCTCTAAATTGTCTCAGCTCCAGGTAAGGTCAGAATATTCTCCTGTAATCTTGACCTTTCATTTCCCCAGTGAGGATGTGTATTCGGGGGTAGATGATCTCCCTTTCCCACTTCTACATTTTGGGCACTCATAGTATTTGGGGTGTCTTCCAGATTCTGTAGGAACAATCCACTTTCTTCAGAGGATCTGTGGGTCCTCTCAGGTTTCCTATTTATTCCTGCAGTCATTTCTGGAGCAAAAGTTCATGATGCAAGCCTCCACACACTCCTCCATTTGTCCAAGTCAGAGCTGCAGTCTAGTCCTGCCTCCTGTTCACCATGATCCACTGGCAAGGGGCTGCAGGTGAAAATGGCAGTGGTGGCAGCTGAGGCAGTGATGCCCTTGTCTTCTCTGGAGGCTACGGTGATGACACTCACTCTCTTGCCTGTGTCCAGTAGGGTGCCAGATGGCACACAGGGATGGGAGCCTTTTTCTCCTCAGTGACTTGGCTCTAAATCCTCTCAGTTATAAGTTACTTGTTATTTATCCCAACTAAAGAATATTCTGTCTTTTGTTTTTTGTTTTTTTTTGACATGGAGTCTCACTCTGTCACCCAGGCCTCCAAAAAAACTATACAACTTTCAATAATAGTAGTGACTTTATAAAGAATATGTACTTTTTCCTTCATACTTATAAGGAAATGATTAATATTGATGCCTTGATCACTATTTTTTTTTTGAAACAGAGTCTCACGCTGTTGCTAAACTGGAGTGTAGTGGTGGATCTCAGCTCTCTGCAACCTCCACCTCCTGGGTTCAAGTGATTCTCCTGCCTCAGCCTCCTGAGTAGCTGGGACTACAGGCACATGCCACCATGCCTGGCTAATTTTTTTGTATTTTAGCAGAGATGGGGTTTCATCGTGTTAGCCAGGATTCTCTCAATCTCCTGACCTCATGATCTGCCTGCCTTGGCCTCCCAAAGTGCTGGGATTATAACCATGAGCCATCACACCCTGCCCATACCTTCAGATGTTTTCATATTACAAATTAGCATCCCTCTTTTCATACTGAAGAACTCCTTTTAGCATTTCTCATAAGACAGATCTGGTGTTGCTGAGTTCCCTCAGCTTTTGTTTGTCCAGGAAAGTATTTATCTCTCCTTCATGTTTTTTGAGTAAAGTATTCTTAGTTGGCAGTATTTTTCCTTCAGCACTTTAAATATAGCAACCCACTCTCTCCTGGACTGTAAGGCTTCTGTTGAGAAATCCACTGAAAGCCATACTAGCGCCTCATTTAATGTCATATGTTTCTTTTCTTTTGATACCTTTAATGTTATTTCTTTGTATTTTATTTTTGCTAATTTGAATATGATGTGCCTCAAGAATTTTATTTTTGGGTGAATTTGATTGGTGACCTCTGAGCTTTCTGTGCCTGGATGGTGTCATCTTTCTCCAAGCTTGAAAAATTTTCAGCCATTTTTCCTGAAATATGCTTTCTGGGTCTTTTTGTCTCTTACCTTCAGGGATTTCTATTATGCAGAAGTTAGTTCACTTGATGGTGTCTTATAATTCTTGTAAGCCTTTTTCTCTCTTTTGTATTTTTTTTTTTTTTTTTGCTCCTCTGATTGGGTGATTTCATATGCTTTGTCTTCTAGCTTGCTAATATTTCTTCCATTCATTTCTGCTGTTGAAGTTTTCTTTTTTTTCTTTTTTTTTTTTTCCGAGATGGAGCCTCGCTCTGTTGCCCAGGTTGGAGTGCAGTGGCATGATCTGGGCTCACTGCAAGCTCTGCCTCCTGGGTTCACTCCATTCTCCTGCCTCAGCCTCCTGAGTAGCTGGGACTACAGGCGCCTGCCACCACACCTGGCTAATTTTTTTTTTTGTATTTTTAGTACAGACAGGGTTTCACCATGTTAGCCAGGATGTTCTCGATCTCCTGACCTCATGATCCTGCCCGACTTGGTCTCCCAAACTGCGAAGCTTTCTAACAAGTTTTTCACCTCAGTTATTGTATTCTTTATTTCTAAGATTTATTTATTTATTTATTTATTTATTTATTTATTTATTTATTGGTCAAATTTCTCATTTTGCTCCTGGATTGTTTCTCAAATTTTATTTTTTCTTTTCATTTTCTTATGATTCCCTCACCTTTTCAAGAAGACTATTCTGAATTCTGTGCCTGACATTTATAGATATTTAGTTCTTCTGGGTCCATCATTGGAGGTTTGTTAGAGTCTTTTTGTGGTGTAATATTTCCCTGATTTTTCACAATTATTACTACTTTACATTGATGTCTGCATATTTGAGGAGGCAATAGACATTCATATGCATGTGTCTTCAGGGTAGAATGATTTCTGGTCCTCTGGGTATATATGCAGTAATGGGATTGCTGGGTTGCATGGGAGTTTTGTTTTTGGCTCTTTGAGAAATTGCCACACTGCTTTCCACAAAGGTTGAACTAATTTACACTCCTACCATTAGTGTATAAGTGTTCCCTTTTTCCATGACCTCACCAGCATCTGATATTTTTGAGTTTTTAATAATAACTATTCTGACTGGTGTGAGATGTTATCTCATTGTGGTTTTGATTAGCATTTCCCTAATGATCAGTGATAGTTATCTTCTCATATGCTTGTTGGCTGTATGCATGCCTTCTTTTGAAAAGTGTCTGTTCATGTCCTTTACCCACTTTTTAATAGAGTTATTTGTTTTTCTCTTGCAAAATTTTTTAAGTCACTTATAGATGCTAAATATTAGACTTTTATTAGATGCATAGTTTGCAAATATTTTCTCCCATTCTATAGGTTGTCTGTTTACTCTGTGGATAGGTTTTCTTTCTTTTTTTTTTTTTTTTGTGGTTCAGAAGCTCTTAAGTTTAATTAGATTCCCCAAAATGTCTAAGTTTTAAATTGCATGATGAAATCTCACATTGTTCCACTTCAACCTGCCCAGGATGTGAATCATCCTTTTATCCATTCTGTCTATGTCACCCACCCATTAATCACTTAGTAGCCTTTTCACTTATCAGCTTGACCACCATGGTATCACAGTGCTTGTGTTCATGTAATCCTTATGTTACCTAATAATGTTCCCAAAGTGAAAGAGTAGTGACGCTGGTGATACAAATATTCAGAGAGAAGCAGGGAAGTGCTTTCTTTATATGAAAAGGTAGAAGTTCTTAACTTAATATGGAAAATAATTGTATTCTGAGGTTGCTAATATCTACAACACATGTTCTATTCATGAAATTGTGAAGAAGGAAAAAGAAACATGTGAAAGTTTTTTACTTGTGCCTCAAACTGTAAAAGTTATGGTCACAGTACACAATAAGTGTTTAGCAAAGATAGAAAAAGCATCAAATTTGTGGGGTGTAACACATGAATAGAAATGATGGCAGTTGAGTTCAATACTATGCGTGATAGTTTAAGGTATCCATGGGGCTCTTGGAACATATCACTCACAGATAAGTGCGGACTACTATATAAAAAGCATTTAAATTTCAATGATAATAAAATGGAGAAAATATTCAAGTAGTTATGCATCAAAATGATATGTGAACTGCAAGTAAGCACACGAACAGATGCTTAACATCATGAGTCTTTAGGGACATGAAATTTAAAGCAATCATAGACTGTGAAGGGCCTGGGACTTTACTTGCATGCTAATAATCTAGCCTATTACTGTTTCATGGATCTTGGCAGAAGATTTAAGATTGAGTAGATACAAAGAATTTTATTTATCAAGGCACAGGAAGTAGCAGAAATATAACATTTGTTCAGTTCCCCTTTTCCTGCAAGTCCCACAAGGTGGTAAGAAAGGGATATGGAGGATACTGCCTATGCAATTTCTGTTTGAAGCAAAACTGAGCAACTCGGAGCTTAGAAAACTTAAACATTTTATACTGGACAGTAAGCATGGCTGACCAGGGAGACCTTCTCTATCTTCCAAGACTGTTTGCTATATAAAAAAAAATAGGCCGGAATAAAAGGGCACTCAGTGCCTCTGCTCAAAAGATGTTCAGAAATGCAAAAGATCCATGGGGAATTGCCTCTAGAAAATGAAACAAAACAAAAAAATATAATGTTATCAGCTGAATTTTTTCATCTCACTTCCTCAAATTCATATGTTAAAACCCTCATCATACACCTCAGTCAGATACTTCATAGAGCTCACATACCTCATAATATAATTAGGCTTGGAGATATGGCCTTTAAAGAGGCGATTAAAGTTAATGAGGCCATTCTGGTAGACCTTAATCCATTCCACTTAAACCTATTCTGGTAGGCCTTCATCCAATCCACTATTTATGAGAGGAAATTGGGACATAGAGACAGCAGGAGCACATGTGCACAGGGAGACAACTTTGTAAAGAGCCAGAGGGAAAGCAGTCATCTGTTAGCCAAGGAATGGGGCCTCAGAAGAAACAACCTCCTAACACCCAAATCTTGAACTTTCAGCCTCTATAACTGTGAAAAAACAAATTTCCGTTGTTAAAATCACCTAATCTATAATACTGTGTTATAACAGTCCTAGCAAATAATTATAGTTACTATTACAAACCTATCAGAATGGCTAAAATTAAGGAGTGCAGTCTGGTGTGGAGTTGGCTGCTATTGAAGAGTAGAAAGAGATTTGAAGAGCTGCTGGGCTGAAGAGTGAAATAAGGAGTCAGCTGACAATGAAAGAAAGGATTGTCTGGCAATTTTTAGGGCTCTAGTGAGATAGCAAGGAACAATTTGGGGGTCACCGGTGGAGCTGTAATTTTCTGTTAAAATAAAGTTCTGCTATAAACTACTTGATCAGCTGTAAAACTCTAATTCTTCCTGTACTTCCTACATTTTTTTCTAGTCAAGTTGAATGTCAATTGCATCATACCAACAAATGAGTCAAGAAGAGAGTGTTAGTTTATTTCAACCCAAGTATGTCAGGGCTCACTTTCAATAAAAGAGTCTGTTATGATAGAACATTCTCTGAAATCACCACTAAAAATCAGTATGAAGGATTGATGTGTGATTTGAGCCATCAACACTCAATACCAAGAGTAAATGGATATTTGGATTAACCATGGCCAAAAATTGTCAAAATTATTATGGCAGAGAGTAGGGAGACAGAATCTCAGGAGCTAGTGCATGTAGATTTGAAATGTGAACCACAGAGTCCAGGCCAGACTGAGACACACACTTAGTTAGAAGTGACTAAAGACAAAATGGAAGTGCCCAGAAATTCAGAGATTTTGTGGGAAAGGCACAAGGCAAGGGAAGGGAAGGAAATAAAGAACAGAAAAAGTGGAGGAAAGCTAATATTTAATATGTACCTATTCTGATATGTAACAGTATCACTATTTTTTAAGTGGAAGAAATGGGGATGTAGAGATGTTGGGTAACTTATGAACAAGCAGAGAAGTATGGGACCAACATTCATACTTGAGTCTAATAATGCAGCTCATGCCCTTTTCACTACTCTCCAATAACTGTCCAAGTAAAGAGCAATGGGAGTGAGAAAGGGGAGACAGAAGGTCAATTAAAGAGAAGCTTGAAGTCTAAGTTACACAAATTGATGCGTGGAAGCCTGAAGATAAATTTCAAGGTGTGGCTGCCCTTGCTTTTGTTGGAACAAAGTGAAGATGAGCGAACAGTATGAGAAATGATACAGGCCTGGACCCTTGTACATGTGACCATAGCATAGATATGGAGATTTTAGGTCAGTGTGGAGAAGTGGAAGAGAGCAATTGAGAGACTGAGAGTGTGTGTGTTCAAATATTTATTTCTCATAGCTGCTGCCTCAAACTAACCAAAATGATTTATACCAAGATTCTATGTTCTTTCTCCTTATCTGTTTCTATGGAAGACAAAAAAAAAAAAAAAAAAAAAAAAGCCTGAGGGTAGGAATGTCATGTTTTGTTTTGCGAAGATTTTCCTTTAAATAAATGCATAACATACGAGTCACATGTTTCACTGTTTCTGTGAGAAGGTATGTAGAACTCAATAGTACAAAGATGCTATGTTTCTCAGTCCATTTGCTATTTTGATTTGTAATAAAAGATTCATTTGCTCTTGGATTCTGTTCTCTGATCCCAACCACAGCCATGATTTCACTCTGCAGTGAGAAGTACTGACTATGAAATATTAGTCAATTAAGTCGAGAAACCTCTGGCTTGGTATCAAGTAAAGTACAGTTACCAGTTCATCTGACAAACCTGCTGTTTTGTTCATCATGAAAAACAGGAAAATATTGCTTCATCTCCATTAAACTCTGGGCAGAGAGGGTGTGTTCCTCGTGCTTCTGAGCATCTGATAGGTAACAAGCGCTCTGTGCAATTCGTGTTTTAAGATCTCCTGGATCATTCAAAGGCCCCATTGTTACTGGTTCCTGAGATAAGGCTGTCATAAAACTCAAGGTATTCAAGAAAAATGAAAACACTGTGACTCACACTGTCTGTGCTGCTTAAGTTACCTAAGTTGCACAGTCTATTTATGCTAAAAAAAAATTCCTGGAAATCCATTTGCATAGTGTGCACTCACAAGTCTTTAAAATAGATAAAGAAAAACTGTCAAATAGTTGCTATACATAGATACCCTATTGTTTAATTATTTAGATGACTCTATTTAATTATAATTCAAAGGGATCATCTTCCACAAGTGCAATTCTTAAGATAGAAAGAGACTTTTAGTTTAATAAGGTCCAAAAATAAAATTTATTCAATTTTTCTTGTAAGTGTCTTATCTAATTAGCTGAGTATCTGGAACTGACACATGAAGAATATTAGCTATTTTTGCGTACTTTGATTTCTAAATAATATTTAAGTGCCCACTCTGTGCGAGGTAATTTGTATGTGTTATTTTATCCTTACAACAACTTATGGAGTAGGTATTATTATAGTCACAATTCTAAATCTGAGAGTGCTGAAGTCTGGGGGGTGGTGGTAAATAACTTGTTCACACAGTAAGTGGTAGAGCTAGGATTTATGTCTGCCTGAAAACAGCACAAATTAAAATTCAAACATAAACTTGGTCTATCTCCTGCATTTCATATCTTTTCTAATAGCAATATTTAATATAATAACATTTATTAAGTATTTCCCATATTTTAAGTATTGAATATAAAGTATTTAATCATTACAGCAATTCTATGATGTGGATGCTGCATTTGACGAATGCAGAGGAGGCCCATTGGTAATCAGTGATGGAGCTGGAACTGAACTCAGATCTGAATCATTTGTCATAACGACTATCCTACCATTTTAGCTTCAGCTTGACTGTTATCAAACTCATCTATGTAAGTGAGGCAGAAGAATCACCTGAACCCCGGAGGCAGAGGTTGCAGTGTGCTGAGATTGCGCCACCGCAGGCCAGCATGGGTTCTGAAACCTTACTTATAGTTGTGTATAAAAGATTTAATACACATACAGTGTTCAGTACAAGGTCTGAAATATAACAAGTGCACAATAAACTTAGGTATTATTATTACTGTATAACATAGTGTTTCCAAGATGTAGAGATGTCAAAGAGAGCAGAAATCTAAACAGAGGCACCAATGCTGCTACCAGGACCCTTGCCCATAACTCAATGGTGTGTTCCATGTTCTGAGGCATGGGATTAATATACAATTAGTTCCTATAGGTAGATGTGTATATGTGCATGAGCATGTGTATGTGTATGTGTATGTGTATGTGTGTGTGTTTCATCATTGGGTCTTTCTTTGAGGTTCTTTCAGTCTAAATGACTGTTTTTTAATGCCACCTGCTTGTTTCACCCAGCATAGCCTCCTTCTTTCTCTTTTTACTTATTCTAGTTTTTTTTTTTTATCATTAACTAAATTCTAATACAGGTGACAAAAGTAGGGTGTGACATTTATGAAAACCAAATAGTAATCAAAGGCATATTTCTCAGCAATGTTGCTTGCCATCCAGTGCTAATGTAGAAAGCATGTTAATTCTGATAGCTTAGTGGTTGACAGCAAACTTATGTGGCTCAGTCCTACATGCCATATCTAATCCTCTGAAACGTCATGCCCAGGGTTCATGTTTGGAACCATCCTAAAGTTCTAGAACACATTAATATGTTAGGTAATTCCCTTTCGCAAGGTACAAGTCAGACCCATATCTGCTATGTGGCAAACAGAAGAATCAGGTGTCTATGATGTTTTTTAGAGAATTTTCCTTTTGAAAGAGAAGTCTCCTTTTGAAATCAACTCTAATTTTCTAAAGAATCCTGGTCTGTGTCTCATGATGAAGAAACCACAAGGAAATCATACTCTTCATAGCCATTCTTATTTATTCTTGTTTTGTTTTCAGTTAAGGCTTTGCACATTATTCAACCATTAATCCTCTCAGGATCTATAGGTTGATTACCCATATGTTGAATTTCCAGGGTCTACTGAGTCAAATATTTTGCAGAAGAGATGACTGGGAGCCCATCCTTTCAGAGTAGGAGGAAATACATGTATGTCAGTTTGCTTCAGACTCCAGGTCTTCTCACTTCTCATTTGAAGAGAACTGCCTTTAAGTGGTCAGCTGTGAAAATTTAACACACTTGTGAGGTCTTCTGGGATTTCAGCTGCAACAGGCTCTATGAAAAAATGAAGAAAACAGGGATAATATGATTACATCTAGAAGATACTAGCATGGCCATTAACATAGGATGATCAGAAATAGTGCCTTTCTTAGCACTTCAGTCCTATATCATGAACAGATGAAGTCATTCTTAGTTTGAACTGCCATCATCAATATACAAGGCAGGCCCAATGAGAATTGGTCACAGGACAGAAGGACAGATGGCAGGAGCTAGTGGCCATCAGCTTAGTGACAGTCATAGTTTCTGATCACCTGTCCATTGAGAGAAGAACTACAACCAGAAATCAGAGACAGTGTCTCGTCTTCCACCACCAAATACATCACCAGTGATAGTGATAGGAACTAAGCAGTACAGACCCTAGCAGAGCTTGGGCTTCTGGGTAGGGCTTTGGATGTGGCAGAAATCTAGGGCATGTCCTACATACAAAGACTAGTCCAATAAACAGTGAAATATACCATGTATACCTGATTCCTTGCCTATTGGGGGTGGGTGCAGCAAAGCCAAAGCTAAATCACACCAGCTAGTAGTTTGAACCTACTAATTACGGTGTATCAAAACTTTAATGTGCATATTAATTGCCTGATGAACCTCTTAAAATACAGATTCTGATTGTGGGAAGATGTGAGGCTGGGTTTATATTCTGCATTTCTAACAAACTCTCAGAAGATGATACTGCTGGGCTGAGGGCCACACTTTTCTACTGGAAAAGAAAAATACTGCTGGCCTCGTTTGAAATTCACCAAGAAATATGAGTGAAAGCTAGAGGTGAGGAAGGTGAGTGCAGAGTAGAAAAAAATAGTACCTTGACTTCAGAGGCTGGGGAATGCAAAGTGACTTATAGTTAGTGACTGTGCTGTCAGTGTCAGTCAGGGGATTACAGAGTCCCAGGAGGTGAAGGTTGGGACTATGGCGTCATGATACCCTAGTACAAGCATTCTCTGATCCCTTTGGGCAATGATAGTGTCAAGGAAAGGAGGCAACAGAAGGCTGCTCTCCTGGGATTCCTTGACTAACAGATTACCTCTGAAGTGATGTGTTCTCCATTGTGACAGAAGCAATTAACAGAGGACAAGTATTGGCAGCACCTTTTCTGATAAGCCCATCTCTGTCCTGTTCATATCTCAGTTATATCATTCATCCTCTCCTGATGGGATAGCCAAGTACAGAGTTGAAGGTATACTGTTCTTTTATTATAGAAGCTATCTTAAGCTCAAGAAAGAGAAAAAAATCCTCCCATCCATGAAAAACCAGTGATCTATCTCATTGTTGCAAGAGAAAACTGAACTCAGAGTAGTGAAAAATAACTTCAATGACAGCCCTTTTCTCCCCTAAAAATATCAGTTTCCTCTCCCATATCAGCCAACTGTCCATATTCTGCCACACATATCAGAAGATGCCAGTACCAAGCTACTACCAATCTAAGAAGTAAATTAATAATCCAAGAATAAAGATAAGTTAGAAAATTGAACAGATTGAGCTCATGTTTTGAAACTGAGCACAATCCAAGTGGTTTTATTGTAGCTAATCTGAGTTCTAATCCAGAGCACAGAAATTCTGATTCTGGTCCTCTGAGTACTAGTAGCCATTACCTTCAGAAAATAAATGTTTGGTAACTTCCAGAAATTTCCCAGTTATGAAGTCTGATATTATGCACCAGGAATCTTTGTACTCCCAGCCACTGTGGAGAATATTCAAAATAACAATGTATAGACTTCCCATGTCAGTTTACAACATGCTTCATCTCCTACTATCTCCAAAAATGACAGCTTGATTATAATGTAATTATCTTTTGTCATGAAGCTAGTGCATAATTTTATTTCCAGATGGGTTTATGTTGCTTATATTTAAAGTCATTACTGGAAAAGCAGTCATGGAGCTAAATATAAATAAATAACCTAAAGGCAGACCATTATAAATTCCTTTAAAGAGGAGAGTCTAAGTTGAAGACTACGGGGAAAGCACTCCCGTCTGTCTTATGTCATGCATATTCCACTGTTTGAAAGATAAATATCTCTGTTTTAAGAGGATAGAGGCAGTTCTGAGTCAGTGGAGATGTTTCTATGGAAATGAAAAATATGCAAATGCTGCTATAAAGAGCATGAAAGCATTCCTGCAACAGATAATTTGACCAGAGTGAGGTTGGGGGGGACCACAATACACAGAAAGGAGACATGGATAACCTGGTGTCAAGGCCCATTGGACAGCATGCAGCTAAGACACCATGTTATATAAATGAGTGGAAAAAAATCATCATAGTCATAATCCCACAAATAGTATTCTTCATGCTTGTGAAGGAAGAGTTTATTTCCTATTCTGCTCCTATGGAGTCTTTGGTAGATTTAGTTCTGTTGATTTCCATTTTAACTGAAATTGATAGTATTTGCTTAAATTTTAAGTTCTGAAATATTCTATAATTTGATTTAGCAAGTCATACTGTTAATCATATAGCCTTCAGAGGGTACTTGATAAGGTTGACTTATTCATTTACCACTCAACTCTTAAGTACCATGTGCTAGGCACTGTGATAAAAACAATACAACTGGGGTTATTGGCAGGATGCATGCAGGTTGTAATAAGAACCCTGATGAGAAAGCATTTTAACTTTGGAAAATGCCTCATGGTGATGGTGATGTTTGACTTGAGTTTTAAAGAAAGTAGCCGGGTGGATTAACATGTGGGCACTGCTGTCTCTGAAAGGAAGAGGAAGGGTGAATCAGGAGAGGCAATGCTTAGTGTATATGTATGTAAATGCTGGCCAATGTAGGGATGGATCATCTCTCAAGTTAGACTTATTTTTTGTTTTGTTTGGTATTGCTTTTATAATAAGCTATGAGGCAGGCCTTTTAGGTTATCAAGAGAGCTAGAGACCAGTCTGGTGTTATTCTATTCCCTATTCATCATGACTTTGAGTAATGTTACCTTACATTCACATATTCACTTTGGTTCCAGCCTTTTTTTCAATATACTTCTCTCTTAGATATTGGAGCAAATTTAGACCTCTAACCTTTGTATAAAGTAGTTACAGAGTTTTCTCAAAATGAGACATGTGCTTCAAAGGGAGAAAGTACATCCACCCTTGGTGTAGCCTCTCTGAAGGCAGGTACAATTTGTGGTGATGACACTAACAGTAAACCCATTGCCTCATAAGTAGGGAGAGCAGTCAGATTTTTCTTTCTTTCCTATACTAGCAACATTGAAACACAAGTTTTCTTTTAGAAAATAATTACATGTTCTATTTGCTGCAATGCTGTGGGATGCACATTGTTTAGAAAGGTGCACATAGATCTTAATGGGACTTACTTAAGTCATAATTTGTTTTTCCATTCCTCTCAAAACATAGAAAAAGAATGAACGTTATGGTATTAAGGAGGCTATTCAGCCTATAAAGGAGAACTAGACCCAGAGTCTCTTGAAATAGGTACTGTCCTCCCCTTCTGTATTAGTCTGTTCTCACACTGCTATAACGAAATGTCTGAGACCTGGTAATTTATGAAGAAAAGAGGTCTAACTGGCTCACAGTTCTATAGGCTGTACAGGAAGCATGGGTGGGGAGGCTTTAGGAAAGTCACAATCATGGCAGAAGGTGAAGAGGAAGCAGGCATGTCTTTACATGGCCAGGAGAGGAGAAAAAGAGAGATGGGGAGGTGCCACATACTTTTAAACAACCAGATCTCATAAGAACTCTGTCATGAGAACAGCACCAAAGGGTGAAATCCACCCCTATGTTCCAATCACTTACCATTGAGCCCCACTTCCAACATTGGGGATTACAATTCAACATGAGATTTGTGCAGAGACACAAGTCCAACCAAATCATTCTGCTCCTGGACTTTCCCAAATCACATGACCTTCTCATATTGCAATATACAATCTTCCCTTCTCCATAGTCCCCCAAAGTTTTAACTCATTTCAACATTAACCCAAAAGTTCACAACCGAAAGACTCAATTGAGACAAGTAGTCTCTTCCACCTATGAGCCTGTAAACTTAAAAATAAAATAGTTACATCCAAGATACAATGGGCGTGTAAGTACAGGCCCCATGCCAGTCTGAAAACCAGCAGGACGGTCATTAAATCTTAAAACTCTATATCTATCTATATCTCAAAATAATCTATTTTGACTCAATATCTCACAGTCAGGACATACTGGTGCAAAGGGTGGGTTCCCAAGGCCTTGGGCAGCTCTCCTCAGAGGCTCTGCAGGGCCCAGTACCTGCGGCTGTTTCCACAGGCTGGCATTGAGTGTCTGTGGCTTTTCCAAATGCATGGTGCAAGCTGTTGGTGGATCTACCATTCTGGAGTCCAGAGGGTAGTGACCTTCCCACAGCTCCATTAAGCAGTGCCCCAGTGGGGACTCTGTGTGGGGGCTCCAACCCCACATTTCTCCTCTATATGGCTCTAGTGGAGGTTCTCCATGGGGACTTTGCTCCTGCAGCAGACTTCTGCCTGGACACCCAGGCTTTTCCATTATCTTCTGAAATCTAGGTGGAGATTCCAAAACCTCAACTCTTGTATGCTGTGCACCCACAGACTTAACACCACATGAAAGCTACCAAGGCTTTTGGTTTCCACCCTCTAAAGCAATGGCCCAAGCTGTACCATTTAGCCATGGCTGGTACTGGAGTGGCCATGATGCCAGAACCAGTGTCCCAATGCTGCACAGAACAGTGTGGTCCTGGGCCTGGCCCATGAAACCATTCTTTCCTTCTAGGCCTCCAGGGCTGTGGTGGGGAGGCTACTGCCACAGAGGTCTCTGAAATGCCTCCAAGGGCTTTTTCCAATTGTCTTGGCTTTAGGACTTGCCTTCCTTTTAGTTATGCAAATTTCTACAGCATACAGCCAGCTTGAATTGCTCCTTTGAAAAATGGACTTTTGTTTTCTACCACATAGCTGAGCTGCAAATTTTCCTAACTTTTGTGCTCTGCTTCCTTTTTAAATATAACTTCCAGTTTCAGGTCATTTTGTTACTCATGAATATGGGTATTAGGCTGCTAGAAGCAGCCAGGCCATTCCTTGAATGCTTTGCTGCTTAAAAATTTCTTCCACCAGATATCCTAAATCATCACTCTCAAGTTCAAAGTTCCACAGATCGATAGAGCAGGGGCACAATGCAACCAACTATTTTACTAAAGATTAATAGAAATGACCTTTGCTCCAGTTCCCAATATTTTTCTCATCTCTATCTGAGACCTCCTCAGCCTGGACTTCACTGTTTATATCACTATCAGCATTTTGGTTACAACCATTCAAAAAGTTTCTAGGAAGTTCTAAACTTTCCCTCATCTTCCTGTCTTCTTCTGAGCTCTCCAAACTGTTCTAACCCGTGCCCATTACCCCCTTCCAAAGCTGCTTCTAGATTTTCAGGTATCTTTTTAGCAATGTCCCACTCCTGGTACCAATTTTCTGTATTAGTTTGTTCTTGCACTGCTATAAAGAAATGCCTGAGACTGGCTGATTTATAAAGTAAAGGGGTTTAATTCAGTCATGGTTCCACAGGCTGTACAGGAAGCATGGCAGGGGAGGCTTCGGGAAACTTACAATCATGGAAGAAGTGAAGGGGAAGCAGGCACATCTTCACATGGCCAGCAGAGAAGAAAGAGAGAGAGGGGAAGTTACCACACACTTTTAAACAAACAAATATTGTGAGAACTCTATTGTGAAAACAGCACCAAAGGGGGAAATTCATCCCTATGATCCAATCACCTCCCACCAGGACCCACCTCCAACACTGGGGATTATAATTCAACATGAGATTTGGGCGGGGACACAAATCCAAAGCACATCACCTTGTCATGGTACAGTATGAATAGGGAGGCCAGTGAGTATGGAGCTCTGATTTACAAAATTACAAAACATATACACTTGAACAATATTTGGGAAAGAAGCGAGGCTACATGAGAATATAGACAACTGAAGAAGAGATCAAAATATCCGATTGTAGTAAACAAGGAAGGTCATATATACATTGAAACAAACATTATAATAATTAGTGTATACCTTCCCTAAGCTGGCTTAAAGGGTTTCATTATATAGACATAATTTGTCCATATAGGTATGAATTATTGTATAAACAAAGTATAATGGAGCACCTTCAGCAAAATAGAGTGCAAAATAAATCTGTCTCTAGTAATTGGACAATCTATTCAGTTCACTGTTATTCTGAAAATAGAGGTCTCAGAGAAACTCCTTTTCACATTCCAAGTTCAGAAAAATGAATATAATGTAATTGGAGGGCTCCATAGGGTAAGGCATTGACCTTTGAACCTTTTTAGCAGAAGGACTTGGAAGAGTATAACATGGAAAGATAGATTTTCTCCTTAAATCTAAATAACTTTCAGGTGGTTACACCAAAGTGCTCTGAGAGCATCTAAGATTAAATGACATTTCTGAAGCCAGGAAACATGGTGCACAAGGAAGACACTGTAGGAAGCAGGCCTTCCACTGAGCTGCAACTACTCAACAACCTAATGTAGAGGATTGAGTAGAAACCATCACAGGAATTAAAAAATTTGCTTTTATAGGTTTAGGAAAATGAAACTCATGTTAATGAGTTATGGTATAGAATTTTCAAGTCTATATGGGAGGAATTGTTACTAGTGAGGTAATAATAGATATTATAATTGTGCCTTCAAATACATACGGTAATTTTTTTTACAGACTCCAAATGTTGTAAAGAGTTAAGACTGGAAGTTATTCAATACGATGTCAGAAGTGTCAGTTTACTTTCATTCTTCAGTAAGTTGTATTACATTTGTAAATGTCCCCTTACTAGCCACCACTTTACCAGGGGTATTATTTTTTCCATTTAGTTCTATTTGTTAGACATTCTTAAAAATGTCCTCTGACATTTGAAAAAATAAAAAACAAGAAAAATATAACAGTGGTTGATAAATTACAAGTGTCAGTTTAACTTAAACATACTAAGGTTACTGTTAGTACTCATGTGAGGTATTATATTTAGTGTTTGGATTAGAACTCATGAAGGCCAGGATTATTATCCTTAGATTCAATAACCTATGATAGCTTGGGACTAGTTACTCTGATATGCTAAAACAGAGCAATCTTATCTGACATTATATAAAATATTATTTACATATTTTGTAATATTTTGTTAATATTTTAATAATAGTAGAGGAAAATCTCAGTGATATTGCTGGTTTAGTTCCAGATCATCTCAATAAAGCAAATATGGCATTAAAGCAAGTTACACATTTTTTTGGATTTTCTCCTGCATATAAAAGTTATGTTTACACTATACTATAGTCTCAAGTGTGCAACAGTATTATGTCTAAAAAAATGTACATACCCTAATTAAAGACTAGCAATAAAAACTCTAACAATCATCTGAGCCTTCAGCAAACCATAATCTTTTTGCTGGTAGGGTATCTTGCCTCAATATTGCTGGCTGCTGGCTGATTAGGTTGGTGGCTGCTGAAGATTGAGGTAGCTGTAGGGAATTTTTAAAAATAAGATGATAATTAAGTTTGCTGCATTGATTAACTCTCACTTTCACTAAAATTCCAGCATTTTATCCACAGTGTAAGCTCTTCCAAAATTGTAGTCAATCCTCTCAAACCTAGCCACTGCTTTATCAAGTAAGCTTATGAAATACTCTAAATCCTTCACTGACATTTCAACAATGTTCCCATCATCTTTACCAGGAATAAATTCCATTTCAAGAAAAAATGACTTTCTTTGCTCACCCATAAGGATCCACTCCTCTTTGTTCAAGTTTTATCAAAAGGTTACAACAGTTCATTCACATCTTCAGGCTCCACTTCCAATTCTAGTTCTCTTGCTATTTCCACATCTGCAGTTACTTCCTCCACTGAAGTCATCCATGAGGATTAGAAACAACCTCTTCCAAACTCTTGCTAGTGTTGATATTTCCACCTTCTCTCATGAACCACAAAATGTTTTTTATGGAACATAGAATGGTAAATCCTTTCTAGGTTTTCCATTTTCTTTGCCTGGATCCATCTGAGGAATCACTATCTATGGCAGTTAAAGCCTTATGAAATGTATTTCTTACATAATAGGACTTGAAAGTCAAAGTTACTTCCTGATCCATGGACTGCAGAATAAATGTTGTGTTAACTGGCATGAAAACATTATTCATCTCCTTGTATATCTCCATCAAAGCTCTTGGGTGACAAGGTGCATTTCCAATGAGCAGTAATATTTAACAGGAAACTTCTAAGCAGTAAGTCTCAACAGTGGACTTAAAATATTCAGCAACTCATGCTGTAAAAAGATGTGCTCGTATCTGGGCTTTGTTGTTTCATTGATAGAACATAGGTAGAGTAGCTTTAGCATAATTCTTAAGGGCCCTAGTATTTTTGGAATGGTCAATGAGCATTGGCCTCAACTTAAAATCACTAGCTACATTAACCTCCAACAAGACAGTCAGCCCATTCTTTGAAGCATTGAAGCCAAGCATTAACTTCTCCTCTCTAGCCATGAAAATCCTAGATGACATCGTCCTCTAATAGAAGACTTTTTTGTCAGCTTTGAAAATCTGTTGTTTAGTGCAGCCACATTCATCAATTATCCTAGCTAGATCTTCTGTATAACTTGCTGCTTTCCCTGTATATTTATGTTATGGAGATCGCTTCTTTCCTTAAACCTGATGAACCAACATCTGCTAACTTCAAACATTTCTCCTGTAGTTTCCTCACTTCTCTCAGCCTTCATACAATTAAAGAGAGTTAGGGTGTTGCTTTGATTAAGGGAATGTTGTGAATATTTTAATTTATTCAAGCCACTAAAACTTTCTTTTCTTTTCTTTTTTTTTTTTGTTTGAGACAGAGTCTCTCTCTGTCCCCCAGTCACTGCAAGCTCCGCCTCCCAGGCTCATGCCATTCTCCTGCCTCAGCCTCCCGAGTAGCTGGGACTACAGGCGCCTGCCACCACGCCCGGCTAGTTTTTTGTATTTTTAGTAGAGACGAGTTTCACTGTGGTCTCGATCTCCTGACCTTGTAAAACTTTCTTTATATTAGTATTAAGACTGTTGCACTTTATCAGTTGTGCGTTCACTGGAGTAGTACTTTCAATTTCCTTCAATAATTTTTCCGTTGAATTCACAATTTGGTTCTTTTTGGTGCAAGAAACCTATCTCAGTTTTCAACATGCCTTCCTCACTAAGCTTAATCATTTCCAGCTTTTGAATTAAAGTGACAGATGCATGACTCTTTCTTTCACTTTTACACTTAGAAGCCATTATAGGGTTATTAATTGGCTTAATTTTAGCATTGTTCTGTCTCAGGGAATAGGAAGGTCCAAGGAAAGAAAGAGAGACGGGGAAAGGAGCAGTCAGAATACCCATTTGTTGATTAGGTTCACCATCGTACATGGGCATGGTTCTTTGTGCCCCAAAATAATTATGTCTGTAACATCAAAGATCACTGATCACAGACCACTATACTGATGATGATGATGGTAATAATAATAATCATAACATAGTTCGCAATACTGTGAGAATTACCAAAATGTGACACAGAGAAATAAGCACATGCTATTGGAAAAATGCCACAGAAAGACTTGCTCAGTGCAGGGTTGTCACAAACCTTTAGTGAAAAAAACAACAACACGATCTCTGCTAAGTGCAGTAAAACAAATACAATAAAACAAAGTATTCCTGTATAAGATGAACAGGCCTTTTCTTCAGAAATTAAGCAAATGCGACAACAAAGGTAATACAATATATAAATTAGAAATCAATTAAATCTTTGTAGGGCAGGTTTCAAGCTCTTAAAGTAAAAGTATCTTTACTTCGAAGCTACGGACACTAGTTTGTGTCACACTGAACATCATCATTTTAGAAATTTCAGGATATTCCCTGGTCAAATAAATACCATCCTCCTCCTTTCATATTATTGCCTTGAATAATAGTCTAATACAAGGTTATACAATGTCTTAAAGGGTATTGCATCCATTCTTCCCAATAATTAAGAAGAATTAAGAAGTAGAATATTTGGGGAGTTTCTTATAATGTCCTGCCTCTTGTCCTTTTGGCTGTCAAATGACAACCTTTTCTTCACATGCTGTATTAGATTCCTAGGACTATCATAACAAAGTGACACAGCTGGATGGCTTACAAATATAGAAATTTATACTCTCACAGTCCTGGAAGCTTGAAATCTAAAATCAAGGTATCAGCAGGGCAGGGCCATGCTCCCTTTAGGAACATCTTTGCCTCTTTCTAGCTTCTGGTGGTGACTATCAATCTTTGGTGTTCTTTGGTTTCAGTTGCATTTATTACATGGCACTCTTTCTGTGTGTTTTTGTCTTCACATGATATTTTCTTCTTCTTATGAAGAGATCAGTCATACTGAATTAGAATCCATTGCAATGACCTTATCTTAACTTGATTATACAGGCAAATATTGTATTTCAACATAATATCATACACACAGATACTGGGGGTTAAGACTTCAACATATCTTTTGTGGGGTATATAATTCAACCTACAACACCAAAAAAATAGATAAACTAGGAGACCTTGGGCTATTACATTCTCAAGAGCTGGATATGAGAACAAAATAAAGTCATTGTGTAGATATATAATGATTCAAAACCATCGTGCCCTGAAAAGTTTAGGCAAGGATTTCTGGATGATTAGAAGATTTGAACATTTCTGTTGAAGTTCATTTTGAATTCTACTTATTAAGACTATATAACAACTGTAGCACTTTACAGATAAACCTAGACCCACTAAGCCTTGTTTATGAATCTTACCAGAATGTGGAGAGGGCTTATCAGCAGAAAATTATGACCTTGCTTTTTTCTTCTCTTAGCTCATTCTCTCACAGCCCAAATCAGAGTTCATTACTGCCACCCCATAATAGCCAAGTGCTGAAACTGCAAAACTCCAGTTATGAGTAGAGCTTTTTGATACTATATTTTTAAAATACTTTGATATGTTTTATTAATAAACCTTTTCCAGCCAAATCTCAACAAACCTACTTGAGGCTGAACTTCTTACTGTATAATGTACATCCACTATGAAAACTTATATATTTTCATGGCAAAAAAGAAGGCCATATTGGCTTTTTTCTAACAAGGTTTATGTCTTAGTCCATTTTGTAATGCAATAAGATAATACCACAGACTGGGTAATTTATAATGAATAGAATTTATTTCTCATAGATCTGGAGAATGGGAAGTCCAAGACCAAGGAGCCAGCATCTTGTGAGGGCCTTCTTGCTGCATCATAACACAGTGTAAGTCATCAGATGTCTGAAGGGCAATGAGAGGGTAAGACAAAGAGAGACGGAGAGAGAGGAAGAAGAAGCAAATCCACTCCCACAATAGCAAACCCTCTCCCACAATAACAAACCCACTCTCACGACAATGGCATTTGTTCATTCATGAAGGCAGCGACCTCAAGACCTAAACACCACTTAAAGATTTCACCTCCAAATACCATCACAATGGCAGTTAAATTTCAACGTGAATTTTGGAGGGGATAAACATTCAAGCCATAGCAGTTGGTATAAATAGTTATCTTCCACCACAGTGCATTTAATTAAGGCCTGTAGTTTTGCCTCAATTCCTTTCTGATAGGAAGCAGAAAAATGAATAAAATTATTTGTGTTTCAACTATTCAATGTTTGCTTCGGGACGACAAAAGAAAAAAATAAGTGGAAGGGGAAGGTGAATACAAATCCATGTTTCTCCTAATAACAAATTTATATCTGCAGTTTCCTCTCCTGAGTGCCTGTATTAGTCAGTTTTCATGCTGCTGATAAAGACATACCCGAGACTGGGTAATTTATAAAGAAAAAGATGTTTAATGGGCTCACAGTTTCACATGACTGGAGTGGCCTCAAAATCATGGCAGAAGGTGAAAGTCACGTCTTACATTGGTTGCAGGCAAGAGAGAGAATGAGAACCAAGAGAAAGGGGTTTCCACTTATAAAACCATCAGATCTCATGAGACTTATTCACTACCATGAGAACAGTATGGGGGAAACCACCCCAGTGATTCAAGTATTTCCCATTGGGTCCCTCCCACAACATGTGGGAATTATGAAAGCTACAATTCAAGATGAGATTTGGGTGGGAACACAGCCAAACCATATCAGTGCCAGACTCACATACTAAAAACCTGGTGTGTCCACTATAGAGATCTCAAATTTAATGTATCTTAATCTAAATTTACAATATTTAATCTATACCCAGCTTCTTTTCCCATATAGAATCTGTGTCACTGAATTGCATGATCACCTAAGCTATAAAACTAGATATAATTCTTATCTTTCCTTTGGTTCTCACATTAAGTTGATCACCAGATTTTATGAATTCCACCTCATAAATATTTCTCAAATATGTCTCCTTTCTGCCCCTACACAGCTACTTGTTTAGTTTTGATCCACATATTTCTCACTTGGGTTATTACGACAGCTTTCTAATTGCCTCCAATCTTGTCTTGCTCTCATTTATTCATCACATTATAGCCATGCAAATATTATCAAATTCAGATGCCTCAATGTTTGGCTTAGTGTACACACTCATTTCATATTGACTGAATAATTAAATGAATAAATTGTACAATAGCAGAGAAGAAACATTGAGGGAATGGTGGGTGATTGATTTTCATTGATTCTGTTCAAAATTACAAACCAGAATGTTATGATGAAAAAGCTTTAATGTTATGAGAGTATATAGCGGAAGTGCCTGACCTACATGGAGGATGACAGAGTAAAGTGAGAAAATAAGAGAAACTCAGGACCCAACCTTGGAGAAGTCCAGCATTTAAAAATTGGGTAAAGGAGTATGGACTTGAAAGGAAACCTGAATTGCAGTCAGAGAGGCATTGCAGGATACCAGAGAGGCTTAATTAAGAAAGAGAGCCTTTCAAGGAGAGTGGTCAGCTGTGTCAAACTCTTCTGAGAGGTCAAATAAGACAAGGGTCTAGAAAATATCCCTTGGATATAGTGTAGGTAATTGGCAACCTTAGAAAGAGTGGATTGTGTGAACTAATTAAGGGAGAGTACAGATTAGACTGAGCTAAAGAGAGAGTATGATCTGAGAAAAAGGATGCAGTAGAACTGAAACTTTCAAGTGCCTTTTTATTTAGACTGGCTCCTGGCCTCCTCTCCAGCTTCTTTTTTCATCACCTCCTACCTACTGTATCCTCCCTCCCTGCCAAATGCAGCCCTTACTGCCACAACAAATGACTTGTAATTTGCCCAAGGTTCCACAGTTTCCTTTGCCTCAGGGCCTTAGAGTATGCTACTCTCTCTGCCTGAAGGGCCTTCAGCTTTCTCTTAGCTGGACAGTTCCTATTTCTCATTCAAAAGTCAGCTCAAATGTCACTACCTCAGGAAGGCTGTTGTAATACCCACTCCAGCTTCATACTACTAGTGTCACCATCACAAGCTCATGTTCTTTATATGTTTGTGCATAATATCCCACTCATACCCCTAAGGTTATCCTTACAAAAGACTCAACTTTGAATCTGCTTATCTATTTTTCTCACAGGATTGTAAGTTGCAAGATAGTAGGAACTTTATGCACTCAGAATATCTATGAAGAATGAATGATTATTTCAATCTACTGTCGGTGACATAAGAAGCTATGTCTCTGGCTGACCTGCCTATGGAGTCACCATTCTCTATTCCTTTACCTTCTTAATAAACTTGCTTTCACTTTACTCCTATGGACTTGCCCTGAGTTCTTTCTTGCACGAGATCCAAGAACCCTCTCTTGGGGCCTGAATCTGGATTTCTTTCTGGTAACATCTTCCTGGTGAAACCCAAAGGGATGATACTGAGGAGACCCCTTACCCAAAGGAAATAGACTGCAGCACCAATTGGCTAACTTTGGGTGAGTGGTGGGGTACCCAGGAAAAGGATGGAATTGGGTTAGAGGTCCAACTCAGGGGAGCTAGAGTTTTTCCTAAGACAAAGTGGGTTAAAGGCCCCTCTTAATGAAAGGCAAGGATGCCTGATTAAACTTGGGTTCAAGGCCCAACTTAGGAGGGTTAGAGTCCTAAGATTTAGGGGGTTAGAGGCCCCTCTCAGTAAAGTTCCTGTTAGCTAAAAATGGATTTGGCACTATGGAATATTAACCACCATTGCCTTTGGATTAACCTGCCTTGCATTTCTTTGCTGATGGATGTGGGTGACAGAATTAGGAATGTGCAGGACCATGGAATATGGGAGCTTTTTCCTCCCCAAAGCAGGTAACTTAAGAGCCAGTGGGACTGCTGGAAAAGTTTCCTTCTTGACCGACAAGCAGCCGCCTGAACTTTTGATTTAGTTTCTCTGGGATGGTTGGGTATTTCTCTGGCCTCCCTGAGCTCTTCACCTTCCCCTACCACAGCAAAGTGTTGATTAATGGGGAAAAAAGAGGCCAGTCTTAAGCTGTAGCAAATCGGATGTGCTTTGTGTGTCTTTCTGTATTGTTCTGTCATTAAAAGAGGTACCTTAGGATAGAATGCAGGCCTAGGACACCCGTAAGCCCACTGTACAAGATGGCCCAGAAAACAGGTCAGTTATAAACTTTGCTGCAGATCCCTGAAAACAAACAAACAAATGAACAAACAAAAACAAAAAAAACCAAAAACAAAAACTGGATGAAGTTTCCCTTTTGTCTTGCTTTATGTCTTTGGGCACTTGACCTTGTAAGCATGTGGCAATACTTTCTCTTGATTTCCAACATCCAGCAGATAGGAATTTTGGAGTCCATGTCATAGTTAGCCCTAAAA
This sequence comes from Theropithecus gelada, assembly GCF_003255815.1. NCBI lineage: Eukaryota > Metazoa > Chordata > Mammalia > Primates > Cercopithecidae > Theropithecus > Theropithecus gelada. The sequence continues at coordinate 31,376,537 of NC_037669.1, read as the reverse complement.
GTTATCTTGAGCAGTTAAAATCATTTGTGAGCTCAAAATTGGCTGCTCTAGTATCCTCATGGGAAGGGCAATGGAGACTGCCCAGTGCTGTAGCTCAGTAGCTAGCGCTTTGTCTTTTCAAAATGGCAGGCTGGGTTCAATTCTCAGCTTAGGGAATGAGTCCATTCTGGTTTGATGTCTGCATGAACATTTGTTGATTCTCTTCCTCTCCATAAACAGTCTTGAATTTTCCTTTTTCCGAGCACCTGGCAGTTTACTTGTGGTAAAATTCAAAAACCAGAAATATTGGTGGTTTGGCGTGGCTGAAGTTGGATAAAATGAAATTTTAAAGAATTTTTTTTAAAGAGTGCTATGGTTAAAAGCCTAAAAGAGGATATTCAAACTCTAAGATCCTGGGACTCCTTGGGAAGAAAAGGAGGTGCCAGAGACCCCATTTTGGGAAAAACCATTGTTTCCCTCTTGGAAACCTAGGAATTGAAAGTGAATAGATTCTTCTCAAAATCTAAGGTTTTATTCTGTTTTGCATTGCATTATCTGATTTTTTTTTTTACTTTTCCTGGTATCAGAAATTACTTTGCATTATGGGAGAGATTTGGAGTGTAATAACTAGGTACGAAATATCCCTTTAGGAATGGCTGATGTCAGTTATGGGTGAATACTTAGTTCTTTGCATGTTTGGATTAGAGAAGCATGCTCTTTGCCACCTTGAAGGTATGGAAATACCTTCTTATCTCCAACTGAGAGATAAGACTCCCATGAAAGATGAGTCAATTCGTTCTTGTTTGGGTGGGGGGATTTAGGATCTGGTATAAAATGGGACCCTTAATTTTGGGGGCTCTGTTTTGCCTTCCAGCTGTCCCTGCTTATTAGGCTATAGAAACTTCATGCTTTCCTGACCTTGTTCCTCCAAGGGCTCCATTCTGAAGCCAGTAATCCAATTAAGAAATTGACAAGTAAAAAATCTTACAACTACTGAATCTTGTGTCTGTCAGTGTATTTATATATGTTACTTGTGTGACATAAAAGAGCTTTTATTAACTGGTTTAAAAATAAGAACTTAAATCACTATTTTATCAGAAAAATGAAAACTGTAATGTCTTTTAGTTCACATGACTTTAGTAATCTTTGGGGAAAAAAGACAGTTTTATATGCAAGGTGTGTAAGAAAAGTGAAATTTGGTTTCAGTAAAAGATTATAAAAAATTATGGGAATGTGGGTTTTTCTGCCTAGACTAAAGAGTTAAAATATTGTTTTAAGTTAGATAAGATAAAGCTGAATGTTTGAGCAAGTTGTGGAAGGTTTGTGAAAAATTAAGCTCGTAAAAGAAATTCTGTGTGTGAACATACTGGCTGAAGTTAAAGGAATATTCAGTTTTTCTGTAATTGAACATTGGAATAAAAGCACAGCAGGTTTTTCTTAGAGCACTGACCTGCTCTTTCACAAAAATTGTAAAGGATTATAAAAGGTTTATTACCCATTTTGCTGGGGAGGTGAGGAAAAAAGTTTATAAGAATCTTACCTTATGATTAAACTGATTAAGATTGAGTAAATTTGTCTATAAGGTTGTATTAAGGATTGGGTTTAACATTAGTAGTACCCTAACGTAAAGGTGAAATTTGGCTTAGTTGGTATAAAATCCATACAGGAAGCATCATTAAATATGAAACAGTGTTTGACTTTCTTTGGGTTATATTTGTGTAAATATGTTATTGGGTTGTATTTGTATAAATATATTATAAATAAATATGTTCCAAAATTATGAAAAACTAAAATTCTAGACTAGTATATGTTGTTAACAATTATAATTATTATGTAAAATTTTTATATGCCACAAAAATTACCAAAATTTCCCTTTCAATTTTGGTTTTAATATGGCTGCCCTAAGACTTTCGTCATCCACAGCCAATTGTTGTCTTGTTTTGATCCTCTTTAAAAGATGGTTTATAATCAACTACAAGACTTTGGCAGGTCCTCTCGAATTCAAGTTTCTGATAAGATTGAAGATTGTAACATCAGAATAGAGGAAAGGCTTTCAGGACTCATGGACAGCTGAAATATTTGTGAATACCAAATAGGATGGTAAAGTGCATAGACTGAGCTAACAGAAGATTGAAGAAATCTTTTTGACTTTACTTAAAATGTTGCTGATCTTTTGTTTTTCAGAGTCAAAAAACTTCTGAGCCATGTACAGCTTTTAACAGTTAAGTAAAGCACATTCCTGTAAACAAAATTTGGAGCATATTTGTTTCTCTCTACCTGATTTCTCCAGAATTTGAAAACTAGTTATGAGTGTTCTTAACTTATATCAGTATAGTTATTTGCATAAGTACAATAAGAATGTTTTCTTTTGTAACAAGACACAATTCAAGAAACTTGTTATTTTACCAAGGCTTTGACTGGAATGGCGTGTTTCCCTTTAAGGAATTACACTTGATTTACGGAGCCAATAAAATTCCCTTGGGAAAACTAGCCTCATACCTTGTCTACACAGACCTTGTGCAGGGTTTCCAACCTGTGGTAAGTAAAGAATGTCTCTTTATGACAGGCCCAGGAGCTCGAAATTATCTTGGGACCTCAAGAGGAGAAGAATTTACATAACTCATAGGTATTGAAGGTAAAAATCCATGTCTGAGTTTGACTTTAAAAAGGCTTATCTGAGATTTCTTCTATGGAACAAAGTTCTATCCAAGTCAATTTTTAAATCCTATGTGAAAAATAATTATTCTTGTTGCACTTTATACAAATAATCAGGCCAAGTATAATAAAGCAAATCAGTTTTACCATGATTTATCTTTAGTAAAAATGGAAAGCTGAGAAGAGAAAAATTATGCTTCAAAAACTATGGTACATTTGTTATTAGATTCCAGTCTCATCAGTTGTTTCTAAGATTTTTCCTGCAATTTAGACTGACTGCTTGTCCTGTGAACAAGCCAGTGATTTCTGACTGCAGCTCAGTAGAAACAAGAGGTATGGGTAATGTAAACATCCAGATCAGTATTCTAATTCTGGACACATATTGGAATCAGTTAGGAACCCCCATATCAGCTTGGTTCCAGCAGTTGCCCAGTTCATGGAAAGCCTTCTTGTTTGGTTTACTTGGGATAATTTTGCTTTACTGTTGTGGAATATATTGCTGCTGTACTCTTTGTATAGGAAAGCAGGATAAGCTTACTGAATATTTTTAAAATTTAACACTTATTAATCTTCAAGATATTACCTTTTGTTGGAACTCAAGAGTTATGAATGGCCCTCAACGTACCAAATATTTCTGACTGAGCTCCTCTCTATCCTGAATACAAGAGACCCTAATAGTTAGGCAGGAATATCATTGCCCCTATTCAGTCTGAAGAAGTTACAGAAGATGGATCTTTGTCCCTCTGTAACTCTCAGGATTAAGGGTTTACTTCTAAAAGGGAGCAAGGAAATATATCAGAGGCATTTGAATCAGAGCAACTCCATCTTCAATAGGGGCTGGGTAAAATGAGGCTGAGACCTACTGGGCTGCATTCCAAGAAGGTTAGGCATTCTAAGTCATAGGATGAGCTAGGAGGTTGGCACAAGACACAGGTCACAAAGTCCTTGCTTATAAAACAGCATGTGGTAAAGAAGTCAGCCAAAACCCATCAACACAAAGATGGTGACAAAAGTGACCTCTGGACATTCTCACTGCTCATTATACATGAATTATAATGCATTAGCATACTAAAAAATACTCCCTCCAGCATCATGACAGTTTACAGATGCCATGAACACATCAGGAAGTTACGATATATGGTCTAAAAAGGGGAGGAACACTCAGTTCTGGGAATTGCTTATTAATTACCAGAAAACTCGTTAATCATTAATCCACCCCTTGTTTAACATATATTCAAGAAGTAACAATAAGTATCCTCAGTTGAGCAGCTCAAGGCACTGCGCTGCCTATGGAGTGGCGATTCTCTATTCACAGGTACCCCTGTGAGCAGCAGTGGTTCTTTCCTGGAATATTGACCCCTTGGGGACACAACATCCATGTTCAGGTTCTGAGAAGGGGTTTTGAAGTTGGGCAGATATGGGCTTAATCTCAGCTCTTCTCTGAGTCTCAGTTTCATTGACTGTAAAATGAGAGTAATTTTAATACTTACCTTACATCACTTTGTGAGTACAAAGTTAGAAAAATATATGCAGAATTCCTAGCACAGTTCTTGACTAATAACTAAAAGCACACATGGTCAATATATGTTAGCTATTATTGATAGCATTTATATTAATTTCCTATTGGCTGCCATAACAAATTATCATAAACATCATGGCTAAAAACAGTACACATTTATTTTCTTAGAGTTTTGGATTCCAGAAGTTTATAATGGGTTTCACTGGGCTAAAATCAGGTGTTGGTAGGACATAGCCCTGGAGACTCCAATTAAGAGTCCATTTCCTTATATTTCACAGCTGTTAGTGACTGCTTGTATTTTTAGGTTTTTAGCTCCTTTCTCCATCTTCAAAGTAAATGGCATAGGCTTCCTCTCTCTCTGCTTCCCTCCACTTCCTTCAAATTACCTTCTCTTCTGTGTCAAATTTCCCTTTGCCTGATTCTTATAAGGACACTTGTGATTGCATTTAGGGTCCATCTAAATAAACCAGAATAATCTCCCAATCTCAAGATATTTAACTTAATTACATCTGCAAAGTCTCTTTTACTATATAAGGTAATTTTCATGGTTCCAGGGATTAGGACTCTGGATATTTTAGGGAGCTATTATTCAGCTGACCACACTGCTATTATTATTATTATTGTTAAAGTTGATGGTTAAAATAGATAATTGGTGGTTATATACAAAATAAATACCCAATCAATGTATATAGTATCTCTGAAAAATGCATAGTGCTTACAATCTATTACTGCAGATCAAAAAATCCTTATAGATTAAGCTTCTACTAAAACTTATACACTTGATGAAAAAGGACTACAGAATCCTAGCTTCCATTTAACTCAAAGGCAAGAAATCCCTTGTGCGTTCCGTGAAACAAGCTGAGTCAGATTATATTTTCTGAAGATAAGTGAAAGTGCTCAAGAAGGTTCAAAGATGATAGCTTACCTTACAGAAGTGAACAGCTATTGATTCTTTATCTGACATGGTCAGACATGGTTGCATCCTTTCTCTTCTACCATGCAAAATCAGAGCAAGGTCCAACTGTGTTTGAAGCTACCAATGAAGGTAAGTTGGGAAACATTAGGTTTATGTCAAACCTAGATGCCTCTTCTTAAATTTGTCAATGTGTTCTATTGAAAGAAACACAAAATATTTGCTGTTGTGTTACAGATCTTTGCCAGATCTCTATGTTTTGCATTTGCTTGCAAATTTCACCATTTATTTTCCATCCAACATGCCTTCCTTGACTGAGGGGCAGTGGGATTGGAAAATATTTCTGAACCATATCAAAAATTAATAAGAGAAATTATAATTGCAAAATTTCTGCAGAGTGTATTACTCTAAGCATAATTCATTAAAGTGTATTTCTACATAAAGCTTCTACATTCCAATTTTTTTCCTATATCTCAAAGAAAAAACAAAAAAACAAAAATTGGAAGGAAACTGTACATTTCCGAATTTCAAAACGAGTCTGGAGAGTTTTCTTTATCATAGCATGCAGATTATCATTTGTTCAAATTATAAACTCCAAAATTGGGGATATTGACATATGAGATAATCAGAACAAGTAATGTAGTCAATGGTGTGTGTGTGTCTGTGTGTGTGTGAGAGAGAAAGAGAGAGAGAGAATTAGGAAAAAAAGAAATAAAGAGATGGGGAAAGAAAGAATTATTTAAAGCAAGTGGTTTTTGAAAACCCCCGTTTTCTTCCCAAATGATTTAGTGAATACTATAATTGTGATTAAAGTAGAAAACAAAAGAGGAAATCAGAATTAGCTTCCAAAGTGTTTTGCTTCCAGTCTAGGCAACTCTGACACAGCAGACTATTAATATAACTTAACACTAGAGCAATGCTCTTTTATACTAATCTCAAACATCACAAATACGTGTGGCTGTCTTCAATGTGTGGAAAGCAATACACTGAGTAAATAATTACATGTGCAGTTGAATTAGGAATGAGCTCACATCTTGAGTTTTGAAATAAAATTATATTAACTATAGCAGCCCTTGGTATTTGTTCTGGTCCCTTGCCCCACACTCTTTATCAAAGATGTGGAGGGGGCAAGTTCAGTACAGAGTCTAGGGGTGGTAGTGAGAATTTACCCAAGTCGGTGTAACAAAGGGAAGGTAGAAAAGGATGCTTCACCTCACACTGCTAAAACTTTGTGTTCTACTTCAGAATATTACCCTGTTCTGCATATGTGGATTCCAGAGAAAAAGCAACCTTGGGGAAAGGCCATTACAGGCTTATCAAAAAACATTATAATACACAATTAACAAACAATGATATTATTTTCTTTCTCTGTAGCATAACTTCATAATATTCCCAGGCTTGGGGATGGTGGCAATCAAGGAAAGTGTGTTACCCTTTTCAGGCTCAGGTTCTTAAACAACTGGTATTCTCTGAGCTATGGAATGCCTTGTTCCACCTCTCCAGGTTGGGCATTTATGACTATAATTGACTGGGAGGTGTAATGTTCAAGTACTTCTTAACAGGTAACCAAAAGGAGAAATTAGCATGAGTTTCTCACTTGTTCAGGAGCCTGCAGATTCCATAAAAGTGCCACCTGAATAATGACCAAGTTATCATATCTAAGTATCTTATGAAATTATTAAACTCAACTACAATTACTACAGCTAATAAAGTGCTACTGAAGAGCACATAGCAGCAGTAATTGTGTGGCAGAATGATTAAACAGCAGGCTGCAATAATTATTCCAATCCATCTTCAGAGATGGAGTTGAAGCTCTAACAATCAAATCAATCAATTAGTGAAAAAGAGCACTGAGGGGGAAAAAATCAATGAAAAACAAGTTTTCACAACAAAGCAATAAATCAATCTCAGATAATTGTGATGCATCATTGTACAAAAAAGTGGTATGATACCAGTTATTGCAATTAAACACCAAAGCAATGTTTTCATTGTGCGTAATTCCAGCTGAAACTGGAGAAGGACATAATTTTTGCCAGCCTTTGTGGAATCTAAATAAATACTTAGGATTCAATTTAGATGTTTAAGACTAATGCCATACCAGGAAATCTCCTTTTTCAGTAAGTCTCAAGTTCCTCTTACTTTCTTCTGTCAAACACTCAAACCATCTTGGATAATGGTCTTCATGCTCAGCCTAGAAAAGAAAGTCAGGGGTTCTCTGTATTGTATTTTACAACTTCCAAAGCATTTTTGCCATATTATGTAAGGATTTTCTAGACAAGTTTCAAGTGAAGTAGCAAAAAGTATATATTTTTAATATGTCTATCTTACAGAGAGGAACACTGAGTGTATTAGTCCATTTTCATGCTACTGATAAAGACATACCCGAGACTGGGAAATTTACAAGATAAAGTTTTATTGGACTTACAGTTCCATGTGACTGGGGAGGCCTCACAATCATGGTGGAAGGTGAAAGGCACATCTCACATGGCGGCAGACAAGAGAAGAGAGCTTGTGCAGGGAAACTCCTCTTTTTAAAATCATCAGATCTCCTGAGACTCACTATCATGAGAAGAGTGCAGGAAAGACCTGCAGTCATAATAGAATCATCTCCCACTGTGTTCCTCACATGATACATGAGAATTGTGGGAGTTACAGTTCAAGATGAAACTTGGGTGGAGACACAGCCAAATCATATCACACCATATCATTCTGCCCCATCCTCTCCCAAATCTCACATTTGCTCACATTTCAAAACCAATCATGCCTTCCCAACAGTCCCCAAAAATCTTAACTAATTTCAGCATTAACTCAGAAGTCCACAGTCCAATGTCTCATCTGAGACAAGGAAGGTCCCTTCTGCCTATGAGCCTGTAGAATAAAAAACAAGTTAGTTACTTCCTAGATACAATGGGGATACAGAGATTGGGTAAATACCACTGTTCCAAATGGGAGAAATTGGCTAAAACAAAGGGCTACAGGTCCCATGCAATTCTGAAATCCAGTAGAGCAGCCAAATCTTAAAGCTTCAAAATGATCTCCTTTCACTCTATGTCTCACATCCAGGTCATGCTGATGCAATAGGTGGGTTCCCATGTTCTTGGGCATCTCCATCCCTGTGGCTTCGCAGGATACAGCCTTCCTCCTGGCTGCTTGTATGGGCTGGTGTTGAGTGTCTGCAGCTTTTCTGGGTGCATGGTGCAGGCTGACAGTGGATCTACCATTCTGGGGTCTGGAGGATGGTTGCCCTCTTCTCACAGCTTTAATAGGTGGTGCCCCAGTAGGGACTCTGTGTGGGGGCTCTGACCCCACATTTTCCTTTCCCATTTCCCTAGCAGAGGTTCTCCATGAGTGCCCCACCCTTGCAGCAAACTTCTTCCTGGACATTCAGGTGTTTTCATAGATCTTCTGAAATCTAGACAGAGGTTCCCAAGCCTCAGTTCTTGACTTCTGTGCACTTACAGACTCAACATCACATGGAGGCTGCCAAGGCTTGGGGCTTGCACCCTCTGAAGCTGTGGCTTGAGCTCTACATTGGCCCCTTTCAGTCACGGCTGGACCAGTTGGGATACAGGATACCAAGTCCCTAGGCTGCACACAGCATGGGGACTCTGGATCAGGCCCAAAAAACCATTTTCTCCTAGGCCTCGGGCCTGTGATGGGAGAGGCTGCTGTAAAGATCTCTGACATGCCCTGGAGACATTTTTCCCATTGTCTTGGGGATTGACATTCAGCTCCTTATTACTTATGCAAATTTCTGCAGCCATCTTGAATTTCTCCCCAGAAAATGGGGTTTTCTTTTCTATTACATTGTCAGATTGCAAATTTTCCAAAGTCTCATGCTCTGCTTTCCTTATAAAACTGAATGTCTTTAACAGCACCCAAGTCACCTCTTGAATGCTTTGCTGCTTAGAAATTTCTTCCACTAGATACTGTAAATCATCTCTCTTGAGTTCAAAGTTCCACAAATCTTTAGGGTAGGGGCAAAATGCTACCAGTCTCTTTGCTAAAACATAACAAGAGTCACCTTTGCTCCAGTTCCCAACAAGTTCCTTATCTCCATTTGAGACTACCTCAGCCTGGATCTTATTGTTGATATCACTATCAGCATTTTTGTCAAAGCCCTTTAACAAATCTCCAGGAAGTTCCAAACTTTCCCACATTTTCCTATCTTCTTTTGAGCCCTTTAAACTGTTCCAACCTTTGCCTGTTACCTAGTTCCAAAGTTGCTTCTACATTTTTGGGTATCTTTTCAGCAATGTCCCACTCTACTGGAACCAATTTACTGTATTAGTCTGTTTTCATGCTGCTGATAAAGACATACCAGAGACTAGGAAATTTACAAAAGAAAGAGGTTTTTTGGACTTACAGTTCCACGTGGCTGAGAAGGCCTCACAACCATGGTGCAAGGTGAAAGGCATATCTCACATGGTGGCAGACAAGAGAAGAGAGCTTGTGCAGGGAAACTCCTCTTTTTAAAGCCATCAGATCTCGTGAGATTCACTATCATGAGAGTAGTACAGGAAAGACCCACCCCCATAATTCAATCACCTCCTACTGGGTTCCTCCCATGACACGTGGGAATTGTGGAAGTTACAATTCAAGGCTTGTCCCCACCCAAACCATATCACTAAGACTCAGAGAAGTAACTTTTCCAAGGCCATATAGATGGTGAATCAAACAAAGGTAGGGCCATGTGTCTTCCTAACTCAATTACTCTATACTGCTTGGATGACTACTAAAATTCAGAGGAAAGAATTTAAGGAAAAATCCCAAAGTCATCTTCTCCCTGTAGATAGCTGCAAGAGACTGAAGTCAGCATGGAGAGATGCTGAGTGGTCACAAGGATGGCTTAGTGCAGACCTCTGAGATTTTGGCCCACCCTTGAATAGGACACAGTGGTCTTAAAATGACACCTCTTGGAGCTACTCTAGATGTGACTGGAGCCTCCAAGGCTCAGTCTGGTGCAGGTTCCTGCTTCTTGTACTGTCCTAAAAGGGATTTTGACAGTATCTTTGAGCCATTTTTGTTGTAGTGCTGATTAACAACATCTACTTATACCATTGACTGAACACTTAGAATGTGCTAGTTGCTGTGTTAAGTCTATTACATACATTATCTCAAGTTAATTCACAAAAGTACATTCACAAATGAGTATGAACTGTAGCTTGTGAACTATATTCAAAAAAGAGTATGAATGTCCCCTTTTACGGGTTTTTTTTTTTTTTTTTTTTACTTCAAGCTCAGAAAAGTTAACTTTTGCAAAGTTACAGGGCAACTAAATGGTGAAGTGAAACCTCACACTCAAGTTTTTCACTCTGCTCCAAACTGCTTCTCACTTAATACTTCATTTCCAACATTTTGGTTGTTTAATTAGTTATGTATAATACAAGAAATATTAGCATTTCTCATTGGCATCACCTTCCAAACATTTCAAAAGAGTATTTCTTTTGATCTCATTTTCCAAGCAAAACTCAAAATTAGTGGGTACAGAAAAGATGAATACGAATTTCTCTTGTGTGGTTTATAAAATCAACCCATAATTTTAAAAATTGAAGTTATTAAATAATGATAGGAAAGTGATGGGTTATGTGTTCCCAAGATCACAGCCAGGTTAAGTGACCTGCAAGAACTCATAAGACTCAGCATAAAGTTGTACTCATGGCTATGCTTTATTGCAGAGGAAGGATACAAAAATATCAGCCAAGGGAAAAGGTGCATGAAGTCCAGAGAAAACCAGATTCAAGCTTCCAAGAGTCTCCTCCTCCCAGTAGAATGAGACTTGATACACTGAATTCCTCTAGCAACAGATTATGACAATACACATGAAATGTTGCCTATCAGGGAAGTTCCTTAGAGATCCAGCACCCAAAGTTTTTACCTGAAGCTGGCCACTTAGACTCCATCTACTAAACACATATCAAAATTCCAGCCTCTCAGAAGGCACACAGACATTCAACATAAATGATATTATTTGCACAGTTTGGGCACAGTGAGGCTTTCTTACCAGAAATGATAGGAATCTTCCAAAAACCTAAGTTTCCGTGCTTTAGGCAAAGGCTAACTTTATAAGCCGGACTTCAATTATTGGAAAGACTGCTATGCTAACACTTTTCTAAGCAGATGACTTTTGTCATGATTTTTCATATTATTTTTTTCTTCTCTATCTTCCATTCCTTCCTTCTTTCCTTCTCTTTGTGAAAACTGGAAACCAAGACTGTTGGGATCCATTTTAGCTAATACATTAGGCAAGTCAGACATGCATTTCCACCTTGCATTTCCTGGTTAGCTTGCCACCTTTCTTACAAACATCTGGTCATGATTCCTTCTCAGAATCAAACTCTCTGGCATCTCAACCTCATGGTCTCTCTCATTTCTCTCAGTAGCTTCCAGGCACTGAAGAATCCTATTTTGGAGCTTCTAACCTAGTGTCCTCTTAGTGGGAAGAACTGTTTGATATCTTCCCTTGATGACTCACAGGACTCCCTGTTCATATAGAGTTCCCAGGAATTCAATATCGCTCGTGGAGGGAGTTCAGATATACATATTCTCTTGCAAAACTATCTGGCCCTTCTAAGGCCTTAAGCAGAAGCACTAGGTGGCAGCTTTGGATTAGCCCTTTAAAATACAAAGAAGGCAAGGAATATTGCCTCCAGGGAGAAGCAGATAACATGAAGGGAAAGTACAGACTGGAGGGCAAGGAAGAATGAGAGAAAGTAGTTTAAAGAAAGAGACAAAAACAGAGCCAAAAGGCATCCTCAGGTTAGGGAGATCCTAGGTCAGTGAAGCTTCAGAGCCGAAATGGTAATAAAACCCAAAAGCCATGAGAGAGAGAGAAACATTACTTCATAACTCTCTTCATTAAATATTCTACACATTCAACCAGCCTGATTATCCTGTGTAGGAGGAATAAATGATTTTTTTAAGAGAATATCTACATATAAACCTGTTAATACCACACAGATACGAGCCAATTATTAACCAGTTGTTTGAATTAAAATACACTTTTATTTATCTTCAATTCAGTTTGATTTGTGTATATCTACTCTTACGGATATTAAAAAACAAATCATAGAGTTTTTGCTGCGGGGTGGGGGGGCATTGTCTTTTTTTGTTTTGTCTTTTGTTTTGTTTTGAGACGGAGTCTCTCTGTTGCCCAGGCTGAAGTGCAGTGGCGTGATCTTGGCTCACTGCAAGCTCCACCTCCCGAGTTCACACCATTCTCCTGCCTCAGCCTCCTGAATAGCTGGGACTACTGGCACCCGCCACAATGCCTGGCTAATTTTTTGTATTTTTCAGTAGAGACAGGGTTTCACTGTGTTAGCCAGGATGGTCTCAATCTCCTGACCTTGTTTTGTTTGTTATCTTGAAAAAGATTTACACTTAAACTGTGAAAAACAAAGCCTTACTTTTAATATGCCTCCCTCATTGTCTTTCCTCCCCGGGATCTGCTTTTTGCCACCTCCTCCTTCCCACCCTTTCTGTTCCCCTTCTCCTTCTCTTGATGCCCCAGTTCCTACAATCCCTGGTGACTTCTGCCCCCTCCTCTCTTCCAGCCACATTCCCTGTTTTGTAAGTCCTTGAAATAAATGGCATTTCTTCATTAGGCGTTGGACCTTACTTAGGTCCTTGTTGGAAATACTTTATTCTACTCATGGCTAGGAGCCTCCATGGAATCAGGCAAATGCCCATTCAGCTATGTCAGCTGAATATTGTCTTAGACTTAGCATGTTAATAAAATATGAGATTTTTTGTAATTTAAAATTGGAGTTGTTATGAGAAAACAACTCTGGAAAACCATGTTTAAAGATTTTCCTATTGTGTTACCTGCTTAACAGGCATTCAGGGAGAAAAGGCCAGCAGCCAAGGGGTTTCTGAAAGCTGCTGATCCAGTTCAAAAGGGACAGAGAGGATTTTTTAAACAAATTATATGCAAAATAAAAACCATCCCAGTGAGAACCTTAAAAAGAGGGACTCTAACTGACTTTTCATAAGGCAGCCAGGTACTCTCCATTCTTTGGTGGTGAGCTTACTGTGTGACAATCCTTTTTTACTGTGGTTTTGACTCACAGGGGAGAAAGTCAGAAGTAAAGAAGGGAAGAGCCAGTATTTTGATGTCTGTCTGCAAAAGGATATGGAACTGCCTCATTCTGATAAGGAAACTGCTAAATGAAGACAGCTACAGGCTCTTTTAAACTCTAAGATATGCTTAGCCTGGAAAGGACTGAAGCAAGACAATTAGTTGGAAAAAGCAGTGCAAACCAAGGCAATGCCTTCTGCACCCCTCCCTGTTCAGATTTTCTGTTCCTCCAGAGTTTCTGAGGCTAACAATAGTTGAAAATCCCTTTGCACCTCAAAATTAGATAACAAGTGACCTAAACATTAATTCCATGGACTCTGTATATAAGTACTAGGAACTCTTCACAGAACATTTGTTAACTAAATTTTGATGATTGATGTAATTCATAACTATTCTAAAATAGCAAAATTTAAGGTGATCATGTGTATCTATCTGTATTTCCAGTTGGAACTGACAAAGATTTAAATGTAGCCAATTATCAGAATCACTAGGAAATTTTAGTAGAAATTTCTAGGCTTACTTCCAGAAACTCTTCTGCAGTAGGTCACAGATCTCTGTGTTTTTGAAAATCTAAGCTATTAACTTTCATACAAATCAGGTTTGGTATTCTCTGAGTACATCACTACTAGCATTCTAAAGTTACCAGAATTGCAAATATAGTTTAAAACAGAGCTTCTATAATTAATATGCACATTATTCATCCGGGAATATTGTTAAAATGTAGATTCTGGTTAATATCTCTGGGATCGAGAATAGATTCTGCATTTCTAACAAATTTCCAAAGGATACTAATATTGTTAGTTTTTACACTTTGAGAGTAGCTACACAGTAGACTAACCCCGCAAAATCTCAGACACTGAACACACTGAATGCTTGCTTCTCACTCATGGAAAACTCGATGTGGACTGGTTGGTCCTTCCGCACGTCATACCTATGACATTTGAAAGTTTTGGCCTCCACAGTTACCAGAATAGGAGATAAAAGGGATGGAGGTTGGTACTGTGGCTCTTAAGTGCCTCAATCTAGAAACAATGCATGACATTTACCAGTACTAGGCATGCAGCCCTAATTTAACTACAAGGGAGGCTGGGTAATATAGAGAAGCTCATGTAAATTTGATGTTAGAGGTGTCTGCCACAGGGATCTACTATTGGACCTAAATAGTTAAAAATTTAAAATATCTAATGGATAAATGCTTGGTTTTATCTTTGTTTGCTAATTGTGTTTTAGTCTAAACTACACCATGCCACCAGAATAAATTCCCTTCCTCTTTGATTCACTTGGCTGCATAGAGTCATTATTTTGTCAACTATATGAACCCCAGGAAGCATGATAATATGATCCATTATTATATTCTATATAAAGTTATATTATGTTGAATTATAACATTTACGTTCAATAACACATTTGTATTTGGAATAAAAATACTAAAAGCAGGAAATTCCCAATAAGTGTGTCATGGATATGGTGGGCTTGCAAATCCAGAGAGCAGGTAAGCAGAATCATGAAATGTAACACAATTCACTTCAAGTCCTCTGTTCAGACTGGATCCCTTCACTTACTTGCATACTCACGTCCTTCCATCCTCTTTGATAACCAAAATTCAGAACACCCTTTCTAGCTTTCCTGGCTTAGTTAAGTAACTTAGCTTTGTTGAGTCTCGGTGTCTCCATGGGTAAAATGGGAATTTAGAAACTATGCCTCATAGGGTTGTCATAGTGACAGGATAGCCAATACATATTCCCCTCTTAGAAACAGATTCTAAAGAAAATGGAAAAACAAAGAAGGAGAAAGGGTAGATTTGAATACATTTAGGGAACTTCTCTGAATTTTATTATGCCTTGGTTTCGTGAATCAATGTTTATAAGTATAAATATTATACATAGAGGAAATGTTGAGACAATTGTCAAATCATCTAGGTGAGACCCATGGAGACAAGGAGATCCTCATTAGTGAGTGGAAGATCAGTGTTAACAAAATAGAAATCTCTCCATGCCCCTTCAGCATTATGATTCTATAACAATGCTATTACTTCAATCACATGATTCCTACTTTTTTCCTCCAAAGACTGATATTTTTACATAAGCCTAGTGACTCTCCTTGTTTTGTTCTCCAAAACTTGTACAGTGTCTTTGCAGAAAGTTGATTTTTACTATATATTTAACGATTATATAATGTTATTTTGATGAACATTCTGATTTTTAGATGACAGATTTTTAATGTTTGAAAGGTTATACCATACTTTGTTAATTAAAAAACTATAAGCCCCTCCTTCTTAGAAAAATTCACGTTAACTGTATACATAAATTGGTATACATAATCTCAGTAGGTTCACAGACCTCCAATGCCTTATATGGATTTTCTGCCCTGTAGTGACAACTTGGTTAGCTTTTTAAAATTTACCAAAAAATGCTGTTAATATGCAGGAAATACAACAGTGTTTCCTACAGAATGAAGCAAGTAATCCCACAAACGCTCATGGGATGACCAGAAAGCCTAGGAAAATCCCAAGGTAATAGGATACCTTTTACGTTTATCCAAAATTTCTTGCCCCTGATGCACTTTTTCTAAAAGGGAGATTTTTTCTTTCCATCACATCTTCTGTGAAGCCTTCCTTGACGCTACCAAATAAAATTAATCTTGTCTCCATTGTATATCACCTATTAGAGAGTCAGCATGTGGAGGTAATGGTTTATACATCTCTACGTCTTCAGCGTCTGATCCAGAAAATGGTACGTAGTGAGCATTGAGTATTTATTTAACTCTGCTGAATGGCAAGCCACATTGATCTTTTTGAAATTTTTTTTGTTCTAGCCCATCAGAGGCAGAATAAGCAGAACATTCCTAACAGACCCTGTGACCAGCCCCTCCTTTGCCAGATCATGCCTAGCTCAGCATGGGACAACTATTAGTCAAATTAAATTAAATTTCCTGTAATATACTTGTCTCATTCTTCTGACAAAGAAGTTAATTATACAGTAATCTAAAACAAAAGACACGTTCTTTAAATGTATATGAAAATTGGAGTGAGCAGAAAGAAGTGAGCTGCATTATACAGAGAGTCCATTCCAGTCATGCAATTGAGATACTGTGACTGAGGTTTCCCATTTATCTCAAAAGCTTGGAATAAAGTTTCATTTTGGCATGGAAGTGTCACTATTGGTCTCGGGAGGAGAACAATCGGGAATCAGAAAAATAAACAGGTTGTTAGATTTCGAGGCACATTATCAGAAAAACACAAAGCATCCAGTTAAATTTGCATTTCAGGTGAAACAACAAATAACTTTTTAGTATAAATATGCCCCAAATATTACATAGAATATATTTATCCAAAAACCTTTGTTAATTCACCTGAAATTAAAAGTTAATAGACATCCTCTCTTTTTATTTGCATAATCTAGCAACCCTAATTTGACGACCAAAAGCCTCACAACCAAAAAAAGAAGAAAAAAGCTCTGCGGTATCACCATTCTCATCCCCACCCTGAGAATCCTTTTTGAACAACTTTCATTTGTGTTTTCATTTACCATGTTCCAAAGGCATTGCTTTCACCTCTAAGTAACTAGTTTTTCCTGATGGCAGCCTGTAAGCCTGTAACTTCCCATATCGTTTACATTTGTGGTAATTGCATTTCTAAGAAATGTAAGATTCTCAGCAATTCTGTTTTCCATTTTTTCCCCAATGGGTGGTTTACAAGGAGGAGGGGCTGGTGCCGAATATTTTTGGCTGTCACTCCTGAGCTCTCCTCCTTGCTGGCATGTGTTGTGAGAGGATGCCAGCTGTCACCCTGTGGTTGTCTGGTAGGGCTATCCCTTTGGGGAAGAGCAGACGGTCCCCCCTCAAAGAGGGGAAAGGCCCCCAGAGGTCAGCAAAGGCCAACACCTGTTGGGTTTTGTGAGTGTTCCAAAGTGAATTCAAAAGGCCTTGCCTTGCTATTTATATTGGGAAAGCACAAAAGGGACTTGAAATCTTGAGACAGCTGATCAAGACACAGCACAGTTATGTATTGGTGAAAGAGAACAGATGTGGCTTCTGATGAACTATGTATAGGATCAACGTGGGAGTTCCCCTCAATCATTTTGATGGATATAGAGGATCAGCACATGTGTCAACTCTCCATGGGTCACTGCATGAATTTCTCTGTTTGTTTTTTGTTTGTTTTGTTTTGTTTTTGGTTTCCATATGAACCAAATATTCTGGGTTTACCTTGCCCCAGTATATTGAACACATGACATTTTAGTGGTATTCCATTCTAACTTTGAATCTTGCTAAACTATCAATCACTTTCCTTGACAGCGTTGGTGGTCTTAGTGGTATTATTGAGAAAATAAGCAAAGGTCAAAAAGCATATGAGGCTCTGTGGCCAAAATTATAACATTTTAGCAAAATATTTACTAAGCTGTTTATTTTTTTTAAATGTCTGCTTATCTGTCCCAAATGTGCCTACTACCACATTAAGACCAATGTATTTAGTGGAATGCTTAGGGGAAGTTTCAAACTTGGAAAATAACTAGGACCTTCTAGTTCTTGATAATCTTCAGGACATAAAATAAAATAAAATAAGGGTCACATTTACTTCAAAGAAGTACTAGTGCCAGTCAGATCAAAGGTTCATCTTGCGCCAGGCTTCACGGCAAGCTGAATTGTACTCATGGCCTTACAGCATATGGAAGAGCAATCTGTATCATTCTACTGAAGGAGGATGCACATCACAGCTCTTTGTAAATGGCTGTTCAAGCTCATTCCCAGTATTCCCTGGCATAGATCTGATATTGTTACACACCTTTGCACCATATTCATTACTGTTACTACTGCTTGAAAACCACCATAAATGTTTTCCCCAACTTTTTCACTTGACAAACTCTGACTTTTTTTATAAAACATAAGTTAAATATCACTTCTATTCAGTATACCCATGGCCCTTGGGTCTACCCCGTAGGAGCCCTGACCCCACAATAGGCTGGGATTCAGGGAATGGAATTAGTTAAAGTAGCCTGAACCAGTACGAGTGGGTAGAAAATTAAAATGATTGAAAGAGTAATCTAAGGTTGGGATTGGGGAGATAACTCACTACCAGGTAAAATGGCAAATAAGAATGGAGTAAGTTTTAAGATCATTAGCTGAGAATGAATTGTTTATATCTGAAGTTGTAAATCAGTGTTGAAATATCCATTATATATGTGGTGTATGGTGTATAGCCAAGGTGAGATGGCAAAGTCCATCCCAACTGATCACAATTTGTTATTGCTTCACATACTGATTTTTGCCTTTCATCTGAGTTGACACCTCTAGATCCAGAGTCCTTGTTTTTTCTATATTATCACAATCTCTACCATAATGCAAGGCATGTAGTAGGTGTTCAGTGAGTGTTGCTGATTGACTTATTGCCTATATTTGTAACTTCTTCAATGGGACAGTGTAAGTTAGTGACTTGTCTCTTAGGCATAGTTTTTACCTTTCACAGTGGTGATGTCTAGTTCACAAGGATTCTGTGTCCTTGGGAATGTTAGACAATGACATTTTATATACTGACAAATATGTTTTATCATCAAAGACAGTGGAATCAAACTCACTTCTTTATCCACCTCATCTTAGACCTATGTACATAAAAAGCCAACCCCACGAAGGTATGGAACACAAATTACATGTAACTGTGGTTCCTGCTTCAACATTTGTAATGGGATAAAACTAGGTTCATCTGAAGATCAAAGGGATTGTTGATAGAGGTATGTTAGGGGCTAAGATAAGAAAAGTTGAAAACAAAAAGAACTTTTTGTTTTCCCCTGGTGGAGAAAAGAAGAAGAATAAGTTATGGGCTACTGCCTCCACAACCCATCCTGTCTTCCTCCCATGGATCTACTTTAATTTGCCATCCATTTTCCAAAGGCCAAAGACAGCAAAATCCCAATGTCACTGTAATCAAGATTGTTCTTGATTTTCTATGCCTTAGGACCTTGCTACTCAAAGTGTGTTCCTAAGGTCAACAGCATCAGCATTGCATAGGAGCTTGTTAGAGATGCAAAATCTCAGGGCCCAGCCCAGACCTACTAAAGGAGAATCTGTATTTTAACACGATCCCTGGGAAATTTATATGCACTCATGATAATATAGGAAGCTCTGACCTACGGTAAGCAACACACAGAGTGTCATCCTTCAAGAGAATTCACCCTAAGATATTTTAAAATCACTCCAGAGAATAATTTCCCATTCACTCTTGTTTCCACATGAGTTCTGGCTTGAACTTTCTATCATCATGCTCCTCTCAACAAAGCTTACCCAGCCTTTGCACAGTTCCTGTAGTCACTGAGATGATCAGCTACCTATCCACTTTTCCATCCCTCATTTACAATATCAGCTCTATAGACAATCTGGGTCAGCAAGAATGGCCAACTGATTCACTGACCGGTATCTAAGTTATCATTACAAGCCACCTTGTATGCTTTCTCCTTTGGTGACAGATATTAGGGTTTTCTCAGATGCAGATGAAGAAGGAATATTTGGATTTTCTCTATCAACATTATTAATTTTTTGATTCTATATTGACATTATTAACATTTCTCCCATATACTTTTATTTGGATATAAAAAAGGGTATAACTTTCAATCTGATCTACTCTGACTGGTACTTGAACAATAGATGACTCTGTTAAGGGAGAGCTCTCCACCCTGCTGCATTCTTCTCTGTGCCCCTAGGAGGCTGGCTTCTAGGGGCTGTATTAGCTAGGTTGGGGTGCCTTTGGCCTTCTAGGTGGATTTGGCCAGTGGAAGCCATGAAGATACTAAAGGATGAGAAGAAAAAGAAGTCTGGGTGTTTTTCTGCCTTCCACTTCCCTACCAGTTAGGCCTATGGGTAGTAATAGCTTCTTGCTGATATTAACACCTAAGTGTTTTATCATCTATTATAGGTAAGCTTGATCCTTCCCATATCTTTTAACATAATATCTTTAATAAAGTCACTTTAATTTTCTCTTTGAGTTCTCAGTCCCATCTGTGTCCTGCCAAGACCCTGACTGATTTAGTCACATTGTTTTCTTTGCTCTCAGCTTAGTCTTAAATATGCACAATGTAGCACACTTGCAGGTTCCTGTTACTTTTAATTAGATCATTGTTCACTTGACACCTCTCTAGGCTGTTTGCAAGTGACCTCTCTTGGTGCTCTAAGACAATGCTTCTCTAATTTTAATGACTTGTATACACATCACCTGAGCGATCTTTTTACAATCCAGATTCTGACTCAGAGGTCACGAGTGGGGCCTGAGCTCCTTGACTTCTAATAAATTCGTGGGTACTGAAGGTGCTTGGACCCACAGACCACACTTTGAGGCTCCAATTCAAACATTGAAGACAAAGAGGTATGAAGGAGAGCAATGGTTCTCCAAGCATACTTCTTAACCAGCAGCATCAGCACCATCTGAGGACAAGTCTGTTACAAATACAAATTCTGGATTCCTAACCCAGACCTACTTAATCAGAAGTTCTGGGGTGGGGATCAGCAATCTATGTTTTAGCAAGCCTTCCCAGTGATTCTGATTCACACTAAGTTTGAGAATCACTGAAAGAGAAGATAGTGCACTTTTAATAGCTATATTTGAGTTAAAATTATTTGAGTGGCTTCACATAAAACAATGCATGGATTCCTCAGAATAAATCTGCTGAATATAGAGAAGCAATATGATGCAGGAAATTGATATTAGTCACATTGACAGAATTTTAAATTTTTGCTATTTTCATACACAATACCATGAAGGAAAAGAAAGTTATCAGCAAATGTGCTTTGAAGATAGTACGTTTCCTCAAGATTCAGTTCATTTTAATCATACTTATAATACTCAGATCTATGGTAGGTGCTGCACAAGATACAAATCTCTAGCCAGTCTTTGTCTTATGGAATTTACAATCTCATGGGGAGAAAAAACCAAGCATTGGCTGGGACTACTGCAAGGCTTCTTTCTAGGATTCAAATTATGAAATCAGAGCATAAGGAATGATCAGAAGTCTGTAAAAAGGCAGCATGGAGATAGAATGTTTCCTGGACTTGAAGCAAGATGGACAAGAATCAGGTGATTCTTGGATAAAGGAGAGCCACAGAGATAAACACTGTTGAATTCTGTTGTCTGGTTTAGCCCTACTGTGAAGCTGCTTTTGACTAGAGTATCTTTTGTACCAAGCTTTTGAATCACAGCATTGCTCTGATTACATGCCTACCAAGCAAATTTCTGGCTTTTGCTATTGCATTTGTTATACACCCAGAGGAGGACCATCCACTAGTATGACCAGTTTACTAGACAGTTGATCTCATTCTAAATTAACATAATTTCATTCTTGGCTCATGTTCATACTTTTGTGCTTTTAGGAATTGTGAGCTAGATGTGATTGACCTGGAACACTGACAAGATAGAATTTCTGAATAGTGAGGCTAGAATTATAGGTTGGACCAATGCTACCTATACAGTTTCTTTATGGATAACCAACTAATCTCTAGTGGTAATATATATCTCAATATACATCCCATTTAAACCTTTGAAAATCACACAAATAATTATATGACAAGGCCATGGCAGTTGCATAAAAGTGGTCTGCCGAAGATATATATTTTAAGGAAGAGTCGAACACATCAGATTGGGAGATATGCTCAGGAAGATCAGTAAAACTTAGAGAATGGGCAGACTTTTTTCATTGAAAAATAATTCAAATAGCATAAAATCTACCCTTTTTTAGTGTGTGATTTAGTGGGTTTTTTTGTTTTGTTTTGTTTTGTTTTTTGAGACAGAGTCTCGCTCTGTCACCCAGGCTGGAGTACAGTGGCACGATCTTGGCTCACTGCAAGCTCCGCCTCCCGAGTTCACACCATTCTCCTGCCTCAGCCTCCCGAGGAGCTGGGACTACAGGTGCCCACCACCACACACAGCTTTGTTTTTGTTTTGTTTTGTTTTGTTTTTTGTATTTTTTGGTAGAGACAGGGTTTCACCATGTTAACCAGGATGGTCTCAATCTCCTGACCTCGTGATCTGCCCATCTAGGCCTCCCAAAGTGCTGGGATTACAGGCGTGAGCCACTGCACCCGGCCAATTTAGTGGTTTTTAATACATTCACAAAGTTGTGCAACCATCACCACTATATAATTCCAAATATTTAGACTCCCAAATTGATTTGTATTTTCAATGCAATGCCAAGACCATTCAATGGATAAAGAATAGTCCTTTCAACAAATAGCGTTAGAACAACTGGATAGCCACATGCAAAGGAATAAAGTTAAATTTTTAACCTCATACAATATGCAAAAATAACTGAAAATGGATTAAAAATCTTGATGCAAGAGCTAAAAGTATAAAACTCTAAGAAAACATAGCAGTAAATCTTTATGACCTCATATTTGGCAACAGATTCTTTTATGTGTCATGAAAAGCACACAACAAAAGAAAAAATAGATAATTAGACTTCATCAAAATTAAAAACGTTTGTGCTTCAAAAGACACAAAATCACAAAAGTGAAAATGCAAAAAATAAATGAAAAAAATAAATAAGTAATAATAAATAAAAGTAAAAGACAATAATATATATAAATATAAATATAAAAAATAAAAGGACAGTTCACGAGATGGAAGAAAATACTTGCAAATCATATATCTGAGAAAGTGACTTGTATCCAGAATATATAAAGAACTGTTGCAACTCAATAATAAAATGAGAACTTGATTTAGAAACCTGCAAATGATCTGAATAGACACATCTGCAAAGAAGATATATAAATAGCCAATAGTGCATGAAAAAAAAAAATGCTCACATCATTAGTCATTAGGAAAATGCAAATAAAAAACCACAGTGAGATATCACTTCACAGCCACTAGGATGGCTATAATCAAAACGACAGACAATAACAGTTGTTGGTGAAGATTTAGAGAAATTGAAGCCCACCTACCTTGCTGTTGGGATTGTGAAATGGTGCAGATACTTCGGAAAATAATCTGACAATTCCTCAAAAAGTTAAACAGAATTACCATATGGGTCAGCAATTTCATTCCAAGGCAACTGAAAACATATGTTCACAAAAAAATACACAAATGTTCATAGCAGCATTATTCATAATGGCCCAAAGATGTAACAACCCAATTGTCTATCAACTAATTGATAAACAAAATGTGGTATAGTCATACAATGGAATGTTACTCAGCCATGAAAAGCAATGAAATTGCTGATACATGCCATAACATGTATGAACCTTAAAATATTATACTAAGGGAAAAAATGCCAATCACAAAAGATCATATAGTATATGATTTTATTTGCATAAAATGTCCAGAATAGGATGATTTTGAGATACAGGAAGTAGAGCAGTGGTTGCTTTGGACTGTGGGGGAGGGGAGATGGAGATACTAGTAGATTAGTGGTGGTTAAGCCTGTAGGGAAGCAGGGATGGAGATACTAGGGGTAATAACTAAAGGTTAACAGGTTTCTTTTTGAGGTGATGAAAAATGTTCTAAAACTGTTTGTGATGATGGTTGCTCGACTCTGTGAATATACTAAAAACCCTTAAATTGTATATTTTCAACAGGTTAATTTTATGGTATGTGATACATATCTCAATAAAGCTGTTTTTTTTTGTTTTAAAAAAAAGTAAAAAAGAAATGATGGAGAGAAAACAAGTCCTTGGTATTGTTTGAACCACTGGATCATGCCTTGCCTAAAGTTATCTCTGCCTCAGCACTCTCAGTTACATGAACCAGATAAATATCTCCATTGCTTAAATCAATTTGAGTTGAGATTTTGATTACTTGCAACATGGATTCATAACCAACACATGCTCTGGCAATGACTTACCAGGAACAATTGAGTTAAGAAAGCAGGTTGAGGGCAGGGAAATGAAATAAAAGCTATGACAATAATTGAGAGAATGACAGGCAGTGAAAAGGAGTTGGCAATGTGGATGCTGAATCTAGAAGATTGGAAAAGGGAAAATTGAAAATGTCTGAAGAGACAAATCTTAGGAATTGGAGATTCTCTGCTGAAGTCTGAGCCCTGGCTGGTAAGGACAGTGTTTAATTGATCATTGCTGCATTACACAGTTTAGCTGCTGTAATAATTCCAAAGCACCGCTTGCTTTCAACTATCATTTATTTCTTGCTCATATGATATGTAGACTGTGAGTCAGCTGCAGCTCTGCTTCAGGCCGCACCTTTCTTGCTTATGGCCTCTCGTTCCAGAAGCCAGGCAGAAGGGGCAAGCCCTCTCTGGGAATATTGCTCTCAGGCAACAAGGCAGGGGCCAGAACACTGGCCAAACTTGCTTTTTGAAACCCTTTGCTCACTCATGGTGTATGTCACAGCCCATATTCCTTTGCCCAAAATATGTCACATGGCCAACCAACCCCAAAGTCAATGAAGCAGAAAAGTAATACTCACCACACAGAAAAGATTGTAAATCATAGAGCAATGAGTGGGGATATAGTACCTTCTCCAGCAGAAGGAAGAAGTGAGTAATTGTTAACAATAACTCAATTTCTCAAAATTGCTTTTCCAGACCTATCATTCTACCTGGTATGTTGTAGACAGCAAACACTTATTTATCATTTGAACAAATTAGGATATAAATGAATAACTCTATATCATTGATAAATGGAGAAAGAACCTTTTGTGGAGATGCGAAAGGAAGAGGAAAAGATGAGTTTATGTTAATTTTGAAGACCTAAGAAAGGTAAGGGTAGAGATTATTCAACTAATAATTATAAAGTTGGAGAAAGAGAGTGAGAATGAAAGTTAAGAGTGAAAGAGAGACAGATGGGAGAGAGATGCTGTGAAGTAGGTGAGATCACAAAGGAAGGCTGTGTACAGTGAGAGGAGAAATGGGTTGTTAGAGCTGGAAGAGAAATAGATGCCATGAAAGATCAGTCAGGATGTGGTCAGAGGCCAGAACAATGCAATGTCAAGGGTTTTGAAAAGAAAAGATGGTCAATAGTGTCCAAGATATGTTAATAACCATTAAATGATAGAGTTCTGTCACCTTCTTTTTTCCTATAGAGGTCCATTTCATACACGAAAATAAGTTATTGAAGGCTATATGTTAGCAAAAACCTAATTAAATTTTGTGAAGGGTGAAGAAAAGCTACTTTGAAGGAGGAGAAAAAAAGATTCAAATCACCTGATTTAAAAATCAAGCCCAAGCAGCAAACAAAAATGAATACACA
This sequence comes from Theropithecus gelada, assembly GCF_003255815.1. NCBI lineage: Eukaryota > Metazoa > Chordata > Mammalia > Primates > Cercopithecidae > Theropithecus > Theropithecus gelada. The sequence goes on along the minus strand of NC_037669.1, from coordinate 31,351,214 downwards.
TGGCAAATATGTAACAATAAACTTCAATTCCCTATTATACCCAGTTAAGAGAGAAGTAGCAAAGGGAATGAATGAAAACAATAAAGGAAGAGAGGAAGAAATGGGAAAAAAAAGGAGGCTAAGACAAAAGGAAACTAAAAACAAGGAAGCAGTCTTGGCCTAGTGGTTCTCAACATTGGCTACACATTAGAATCACCCAGGGAGATTTTTAAAAATGCTAATACTTGGACTCAACCCTGAGAGATTCTCAACTAACAGACCTAGAATAAGACCTGATATTGGTATTTTTAAAGAAAAATCCCAGATGTTCTTAGAGGTACAGAGGAGAAATGGAGTGGTATGTCGAGTGAGGTAAATTACTTTTGTCCCATCTTATAGTTTACTTGGACTATAGGCTCCAAGAAATCTTCAAGATGAAAATTAGCTATCCCAACAGGCACAACTCAGCTGCTTTTACTCTTAAGACAGTGAGAATGATGAAATAAATGGGAGCTCAGGAGGTAAATAAATTCCTGAAGACCTGGCTATAATTCTAACTGTAAGGTCTTAATATCTCTTGGCATCTTAAATCTCATAGCACATCTGGGTCTGTTTCCACACCTGCAAAATGGAAATGTATAGCAAGATAATTTCTAAGGCCATTGTCACAGTTTTGATTTGAAGAGTCTTAGAAGGGGAGAAGGTAGGATGGCAGGTCAAAATCAGCTCTCTCCTGGTCTGTACTGAATGATCTATTGCACTTAAATGTACACTTAGTACATATTTTAAGGAAAAGCAAAAAGGTGGTTGGGTGGAGCTAGAAAGTCAGAAAAGCATGAAAGAAAAGGCTCTTTTAATTTCAGCATACATCAAAGTTTTGTATTCGGGTTTTTTTTTTTTAAATAAATATTGCTGAGTGGCACTATGTGTTTATGCTTTGGGCCTTCATTATTAATAAAACGGCACTGCTTTTCTCATTACCTACAAATGATCTGAAGTACCTTAAGGGTCAGAAAAACTTTAGCTAAGCAAGACAGTAAGGCTTATGTAGAAAAGGATGAGAAATATTTGCCAATCAGAAAGAAAAGAGGGTTGTAAGAGAGCTTCAGATTCTAAACTCTGTTTTCAATTTTAGCTTCAGACAGGGAGGGAGAGGCAAGAAGGGAAACATACAGGCAGAATTAGGGCACGGACTGCATACCCATTCCAGCCCCAGACCCATTACAACACCGCTTTGTACAGATGGCAGTTGCCAGTTGGTCCTGGCTTTGCAGCTTCTAGGTCAATCTCTGTGCCAAGGAGAAGCAAAGCTCATGGCTTGTTTGCATCAGAGGCTGGAGGTGTACTGACTCTTTGTTGAAGTTGGTCTAACTTGCCCCACTGCAGATGTTCAAGGCCCAGAGGGCTCTGGGAGAATCAAGCCTTTTCATTGCATCGGTTAGACCCATGAATCTTCCTGTGCGAGCACAGTTCAGAAGTTACCTGGCACATTTTTAAAGTGAAGAGGAGCCATACATTATGGGAATGTTTATATTAATGGATTTGATTTATCTCCGAGTTTCTTTCAAAATGACCCAATTTATAGTAGCACCCTATATCAAGAAATAAATATAAATGAAAGAAGATCTAGTTAAAATACCACATTCTCTGACTCTTCCGGGTAGGATTAGTTGTTCCTTATCTGTGCTCCTCAGTTATTACAACAATAGCTACCTTTCATCAGATGTTAGTAAGATCAGTGGGCTAAGTGTTTTACATACACTTAATGCTCACAAAGCCGAAGCTCATAAGAGTTATTATTTCTCTGCGTTCAGATACAAAAACTCAGCCTGAGCGGGCCAATCCATGTGATCAGGATTGCTCAGCTAATAAATGGCAGAACTAAAATATAAACACAGAATGATTAACTCTGGAATTTCAACTACTGCTAAATACTGCCTCTGTCAGCATGTCTTCTTTAAAATAGTTGAAATTTCTGATAATAAAAGTCATGCATGACCATCATAGGTAATTTGCTTAAATCAAGAAAAGTTTTCAAAGTACTCATTCTTCATAACCTTCACTACTACTTACACTAGACCTTGGTTAATATTTTTATGTTCTGTGGCATTTTAAACACTTTTATAAAAACTGTTTTACAGGATACAAAATTATTTGCACTTTTCTCACAACACTGAATTCTTCATGACTACAAATTTATTTGAAAATAATAGTTCATAATAATTTACGTCAACAACATCCACCTGGACTTTTGGGTTTCTTTTTTTCTGCTGTTATAAATATCACTAGGATGAACTTCTTACATGGAAACCTTTGTTCCCACTTCTGATCTTTTCCTTAAGACACGTATCAAGTGGCCTGTTAAACATCTGTGCTCTAGGAGCCACCTGCTCCTCCCACAGGGGTTTCCTATATTTGTATTCAAGCTGTGGAATCCTGCCTTTCTAATCATACCTAATGGGTGCAGTGTTGTATGCCAGACCCAAACTAGTCTATTCAGTTTTGGAATTTGGCATTTTAACCTGAGAGACATAGACATTGAGTGTTATTTCTAGCCAAGTCACATACTGGCAACATTCCAGAGGAAGGATGATCCTGCTGATAAGATCGCCAAAGCTGCCCTGGTTCCTGCCCTTCCCAAAGCCTGGATTTTTACCCATTCCTTGTATATCCCCAGACTCACCAGTATCTTTCCCATAAATGCCCTTATTTGGACACACCATGTCTAGCTGGTTTCAGAAACTTTAAATTAAAAGAGACTTAATTAGTGAAAAAGAAAGTAATGTTTCTTGAAGAGGTATGACTTGGTTAAATTTAAGGTCATTCATGCATGTTGCCAAGTTGTTCCCTGGAAATTTCTATAGTTTGCATTCCCATCAGAAAACACAAGGTAGGATGCTATTATTTTTAATATTTTTGCCAAATTTAAAGGCAGATAGTACCATTTCATTCTTTACATTTGAATTTCATTAATGATCAATAATGTTTAAGATTTTTATATGCTTGTTAGTTATAGTTTGTCAACTTCTGTGCTTATTCTTTTTCTATTTGCCTACTGTTATCTAAGACTTTCTCTAATTGATCTACATACATCTTTGTATATTGAGAATGTTAACCTTGATTAGAATACTTCTCACATTTTGCTGTAATTGTATAATTAGGTATCTGTCACTCCTCTCCCACCACTGCCTTTCGTATATTTGAAGCTTCTGCCGGACTGAACTGTATACAATTCTTGTATTAGAATGAATTAGTGTATGCTGTGTTACCAAATAGTCCAATATCTCAGTTGCTTCACACACACGCACAAAAGGAATATTTTTTTTTTAAGTTTGTTAGGGGTGGCAGGATCCTGCTCATTTAAATGCTTAGTGACCCACGTTGTTGGAAGCTCCATCTTGACTCATGTTTCCATAAGCACTGTGACAGGTCAGGCAATTTGGTGATGTGTGTGCTCATTCTTCCTAGAAATAACGTACATCCCTTCTGTTCATATTTCATTAATCAAAATGACCCATGTTATCAAAACAAATTTCAAGTGGGAAGGGATGTACAATCCTACCACGTGCTGGGCAGGAAGGGACAGTCAATATATACATGAAAAGCCAATGGCTACCACATCCCTGTGTTATCTCACCATTTCTCACAGCTTCACGCTACTGGAAGGGTCTCCTTCTAGTTCTCCATGTTCAAATTCCATCAATGCTTCAAAGGCCATATCTTTTCTGAAGCTGTTTCTTATTTCCTCCAACTGCAATTTATCTCATCATCCTCTAAGCCACCTTAAAATCTTTGCTAAGAGAGTAATTTCTTTCCATCTTGATTTACAGTCACTTATGTACATTTTTCTCTCTTTCACTTGAATTGTGAGCTTCTTCAGGGAAAGTTCTGTATCTGATTTGTGTTCATATACTTTATAGGACTTAGTCCAGTGCCTCGTATATTAAACTCAAGATAAATGTTGCTTGAGTGAAAAACATATATAAGTCATAACTTAGAGACATTCATTTTTGCATAATGCCAAGATTTACTTGAAACTCAATTGTGTTAATAATAATTAAATTTTTAAACATGTTAAACTTTTAAAAAACTTTTTTTTAGATTCACGGTACATATGCACGTTTGTTATATAGGTAAATTACATGTTATGAGGGTTTGGTGTACATATTGTTGCATCACCCAGATAATAAGCATAGTACCTGATATGTAGTTTCTTCAATCCTCACCTTCCCCCAACTCTTCACCCTTAAGTAGGTGTCTGTTGTTCCCTTCTTTTTATCCATATGCACTCAATGTTTAGCTCTAACTTGTAAGTGAGAACATGTGATATTTGGTCTTCTGTTCCTGTGTTAGTTCACTTAGGATTATGACCTCCAGCTCCTTCTGTGTTGCTGCAAAGGACATGACCTCATTCTTCTTTATGACTGCTTAGTATTCCATGCAGTATATATCACATTTTCTTTATTCAGTCTACTGTTAATAGGTATTTAGTTTGATTCCATGTCTTTACTATTGTGAATAGTGCTGCAATGAACATGCATGTGCACATGTCCTTATGGTAGAATAATGTATATTTCCTTGGGAATATAGCCAGTAGTGGGATTTCTGGATTGAATGGTATCCTGTTTTAAGTTCTTTGAGAAATCACCAAACTGCTTTTCATATTGGCTGAATTAATTTACATTTCAACTAACAGTGTGTAAGTGTTCCCTGTTGTCTGCAACCTCTGCAGCAACTGTTATTTTTTGACTTTTTAATAACAGCCATTCTGACTGGTGTGAGATGATATCTCATTGTAGTTTTGGTTTGCAAATCTCTGATGATTAGTGATGTTGAGCATTTTTACATGCTCGTTGGCCATGTGTGTGTCTTCTTTTGAAAAGTGTCTATTCATATCCCTTGCCCACCTTTTTATGTTTTTTTTTTTAATTTTTTGCTTGTTAATTTGTTTAAGCTCCTTATAGATTCCGGATATTTCGCCTTTGTCAGATGCATAGTTTGCAAACATTTTCTCCTGTACTGTAGATTGTATATTTACTCTATTGATAATTTCTTTTGCTGTACAGAAGCTCTTTGGTTTACTTAGGTCCCATTCATCCATCTTTGTTTTCATTGTAATTGTTTTTGGCATCTAAGTCATGAAATTTTTGCCAGGTCCTATGTCCAGAATGGTGTTTTCTAGATTATCTTCCAGGACCCTTATAGTTTTAGGTTTTACATTTATGTCTTTAATCCATCTTGTGTTGAGTTTTGTGTTTGGTGTAAGGAAGGGGTCCAGTTTCAATCTTCTGCATATGGCTATCCAGTTATCCCAGCACTATTTATTGAATAGGAAATCCTTTCCCCATTGCCTGTTTTTGTCTACTGTGTCAACGATCAGATTCTCATCAGTGTGTGGAATCATTTCTGGGCTCTCTCTTCTGTTACATTGGTCTGCGTGTCTGTTTTTGTACCAATACCATGCTCTTTTGGTGACTGCAGCCTTGTAGTATAGTTTGAAGTAGGATAATGTGATGTCTCTAACTTTGTTCTTTTCACTTAGGATTGCTTTGGTTATTGGGGCTCTTTTTTGGTTGCATATGAATCTTAACATAGTTTTTTCTAATTCTGTGAAGAATGCCATTGGTAGTTTGATGCGAATAGCATTGAAGCTATAAATTGCCTAGGGCAGCATGACTATTTTAATAATATTGATTCTTCCTATCTGTGAGCATGGAATCTTTTCCTGTGTGTCATCTCTGATTTATTTGAACAGTGTTTTGTAACTCTTGTTTTAGAGATCTTTCAGCTTCCTGATTGACTGTATTCCTAGGTATTTTACTCCTTTTGTGGCTATTGTGAATGGGATTGCATTCTTGATTTGCATTCAGCTTGGATGTTGTTGATGTACAGGAGTGCTACTGATTTTTGTACATTGATTTTTTTTCCTGAAACTTTGTTAAGTTTATCAGATCAAGGAGCTTTGGGGCAGAGACTATAGGATTTTCTGGTATAGAATCATATCATCTGCACACAGAGATAGTTTGACTTCCTCTCTTCCTATTTGGATGCCGTTTATTTCTTCATCGTGCCTGATTGCTCTGGCCAGGAATTCCAATACTATGTTGAATAGGAATGTTGAGAGAGCTGAGAGAGGGTATCCTTGTCTTGTTCTGGTTTTCAAAGGGTATGCTTCCAGCTTTTACCCATTTAGTATGATGTTGACTGTGGGTTTTTCACAGATGGCTCTTATTATTTTGAAGTACGTTCCTTCAATGAGTGTGTTGAGAGTTTTTAATATACACACATGCTGAATTTTATCAAAAGCCTTTCCTACGTCTATTGACATGATCATGTGGTTGTTCTTTTTAGCTCTGTTTATGTGATGAATCACATTTATTGATTTGCCTATGTTAAACCAACCTTGCATCCCAAGGATAAAGCCTACTTGATCGTGGTAGATTAGCTTTTTGATGTGCTGCTGGATTTGGTTTGCTAGTATTTTATTGAGAATTTTTGTATCTATAAACATCCTAAACTTAAAATTAGCAGGTCCCTTGACTTTATCAATGTTTCTCAATTCAATGATTAGTTGAGAAAACTGGTAGCTGCAACGTGCTTGATAAAACTACAAACTCTTTCTCTTCAGGTGCATGCGCCAGTAATCAAACTTCCAGCGTTTTTCAGAAAGGACTCTTGCATTAATGAACATGTCACCAGTGTGGTCTTGAGTTGGGCATGGTTTGAAACTTTTGCTATTCTGACTTTTGAATATAAATCACCGTTGGTTTACCTTCATCTTTTCCCATTTATATGGGTATTCATTTACTTAACCCTGTATAAGATTTTTATATTATTTAATCCTTTATATTGTACTTTCAAACTCTACTTTTGGAAAAGAAATTTATATATACACATATATAGGAACATACACACACATATGTACACACATATATGTATATATGTATAAAATATATATATAATATAATGCATATTTATATATATCTATATATACACAGACATGTGTATCTGTACTATATACAATTATATGTGTAATATGTATACATATATACACACATACATAATTTGCGCTCATATATGTAGAATCTTTGCATTTATTGTTTCTTCAAATCTTCCTATAGCAGTAGATTTTCATTATTTACTTAAATGTCAGCTCCTTAACTTCTTTCCCTGACCACCCTGGCTAGAGTAGCTTCTGACTGTCCTCCTGAAACTCCCACCCTCTACTCTATTCCTTGTTCTTTTTAGATCTTATTATTGCTTGAAATTCTCTTATTAGTGCGCCCATTTTATTTGATTTTTATTGTTATTCTTGCCACATTGAAAGTCAGTATCTTCTCACTAAAATGCACTGTCTAGAGGATGGGGATTTTGTTTTTTAACTATACAGACAAGAAGCAAACATTGCCTGGTGCAGAGTATGTAGTCAAATAAATATATTTCAGATCAATGAGTGAATGAATAAAAGATTCTTTCTGGAATGACTGGGTGGACTGTGCTGCCATTCGCTTGGAAATAAAATGCAAAAGCAGAAGTAATTTTAGAGGAATCATGAGTTCGTCTTTAAATATGTTAAGTTTGAAGTTCCTGTGTGATATTGAGATAACGATGTCAAACAGAAACTTGGTCATATAGATCTAAAACACAGGTCAAGGATATAGAGGTGAGGGTCATTTGCTTATATGTGATAGTTGAAATTATGAAAATAGCTAAGTCTCCTGGGTAGGTACAGCATAAGAACAGAAAATGACAAACTGGTGTCCCAGGTCTTCCTCTCTGAAGTCTGCTCCTCCCAAAACCGCAATAGGCAGGAGTCCCAGAAACTTTCAACTCTTGATGGTGCAAATGGCCTTGCCACTTTAATATCATTGGCCTCCCTATCAACAAAATCAGCTCAGGAGAACTGGCTCTGCGTAGTCTATTTATCCTGGTCTGTTAGATGCGTGTTCGTCCCTGATGCTACAGATGTAGGAGAATCAATACATCCCACGGGACCTTACAGAAGCAGAGAGCAAACCCCACTTGCTTAACCAAACACTTGCTCTCAGCCCTTCTGGCAAAATTCCCAGGAAGAAAAGACAGGAATGTGAAAAGAGTGTTTTATCAGTGACACCCAGCAATGGCCAGCTGTCTCCCTAATGATTATTTGTATTCATACAGAGATCTGTTCAGCAACGAAATCGGAGCTCAGAAGGAACTCCTCTTTAGTAATCCACACCACAGGCCCACAAAGGGTTTTTCTAAGTTACTATATCTCTGCCCTGGAGCTATTAGAAGCCCAACATGCAATTCAGAGTCTCTAAGAATAAATAAAAGTTGAATCTTGTTCTATAGTTAAGGACACTTGAGTCATAGCAACCTGCCTGGTAACTCCTGAAGATTAATTCTGACGCCAAACATCACACTCCTGCTTCCTAATTCTCATTCTAGAGCTCTTCCTATGTTCTAGCAATAGCTTCCTAAAACTCTCCTAAAACCTTCTAAAGATTTCATCAGCCTTAACTCTTTAGCCAATATAATACCATTCAAGCATTATCCAACAAGCTGAAACAAAGTCAAGGCCGATTTTGTCCGAGACTATACTATCTACAAGCTTCTCTGCAGCTCTTATACCTTAGCCATTGAGCACTGTATGCTAAGATTAGACATTATCATCCATATGCTGCTTAAATTTCCTTCTACGGTTTGCTCAAGAAGAATTCATCAGTTTTTGCTTGCATTGTAATTGCTTATTTCTGCTTGGACATGTAGATTTGGGAAATTCACTACCTTCTAGGCTAGAGCATTTAATTTTGGGGTAGATTATTAGGCCATTCTCCCATGTGCTAGACTGCAAACTGTTACACTGTATTTTTTCCTTATTAGCTTTAGTCCTGTACTCTGGAGCCACCAAGAATAAGTCTGCAATTGCTCTTCCAAAACAAAAGCTGCAGATTTAGTGAGAGAATTATCCTCCCTAAGTCTTTTCCTTATATGACATAAATCCTCTCGATTCCTTCTGCATGTCCACATGCATTCCCAGTTTGCCAGCTTCTGTTATTCAATCTGGGGAAACAGTCTACTGCTCCTCAAGTGTGCTCTGTCCAGTGCAAAGTAGAGGTTCTGTTAGTGTTGTCCTGAACCTCATTAGCCTTTTTGGCAGTCATATCATACTGCTGATTCCAACTGAGCTTACAACTCACTCTAACAGGATGTTAAAAGTGTTTAACATCCTGCTGTTAAATGATGCCTCCTTTACGACGTTCTTAGGCAGCTAATATCCTGATCCCAAGTGTAGCACTTTGTATTTCCCTCTGTGAAATTTTATCTCACTGGATTTGACTTATATTTTCAGTTTGCCATTTGATGTTCTCACCCAATTCATTAATAAAAATTATAAACTGGACAGTATCAAAGATAAAAACTCTGTGGCAAATAAACTAGATTAACACTGATGCATTAGTTAATCATTTTGGTCTCATTCAACCAGTCACTAAATTACCTACCTACATCCTTGCTGGCCCACAGCACTGCATCTGGTTTTGCAGGTAACAAAGAAGACCTTGCCAAATGCCTGGCTGAAACCCAGACTCACTCCGTTCATAGCCATCTGCAAATATTCAGTTGAGTAACTTTATCGACTTAGTCTCTGTTTAACAGCTTAAAAATGACATTGAAAACATAGTTTTTCAATGTCAACATGCTCCACAGTAACTTGGCCTTTTGGCTGAGATCCAGGCAGCCGTGAATGTGCTCCACACTTGTAAACATATACCTTGGTGCTACGTCAGGTTTCTGTTCTGAACTCATTCTGTACCATTCGCATGTCTGCCTCTGGGTTCTGGGTACATTTCACCTTTAAGTCAGCCTCAGATACTTGAGAGCTAATAGGCATTCCTCAGTTCTCTTTGAAACATTACTTACTTAGTGGAAGAAAAGATAGCCTGGAGTTTTAACACTTTTCAAGAGGTGGGAGGGTGACAGATCAAACAGCTGTAGCTGATGCTCTGAAAGGAATCTTGCCACCTCACATCACAGGAATTGCTCCTGACTGCCCTCCCCATGTTCTCTGGAATACTGGAGAAAAGGCATATTATTCTACAGATCATCAGGAAATTTTCCAATTGCCCTCTGATGTAGATTACATAACCTTTTAATTGCTGGTTAAAGAAGTCAAGGCCCCTATCCTTTGCCTCTACAAAAAGCCCAATGACAAACCCAGGCCTCCTTCCTTTAAATCATCATCTTTAAATATGTACTAAAGTATTTCTCTAGGAAATGGTTCCTCACAGGATAGTCTATTGTTCCAGACAGTCAGGATTTCTTGGAGGCGGTGGAGGTCACCAGCAGCCTTTATAACAATATTAGAGTTTCAAGGATCCCATAAATTCCTTGATTCCTTCTCTTCATTTTACAGAAGAGAAAATTCACAGAGATGTTGAACGAGCTGCCTGAGGTCACAAAGCTAACAAGACAGAGTCAGAATAAGAATTCGGCTCTCTTGACTTAGTATCTAATGTCCTTCCTACTCTTACAAAGAGGAACAGTGAAAAACAGCAAGGAAGAGGGAGTGTTCCCTGACCCCACAAGAAATGTCCAAAACTACTGCTGCTTATACGCCAATTCCATGCCTGAGAAACAAAAGATAGAAGGGCATCTCTGACACTCTCATTCTGCAGGGAGACCAACCTCTTCCTCTCCTGGAGCCGACTGGGGATAAGGGCCATGTGTACCCCTGCCCCATCTTTCCTGGTTCACTGGTGCCTAAACATCAACATCCTATAAGCTCAGCATGGGCCCTTATATGAACTGGGTGAGAAAGGAGCAGTTTCTTCTAAACACAGCCATTTCCCTCTTTCTTTCTCCGTGCAAGAGCAAAGCTGCCCAGGTTTATAGCTTGACTCCAGTGTGTTAGCAGCTTCTATGTCTTTCCTTTGTACTCTCACATGAAGAGAACCCCAAACCTTGAAAGTCTGTTTTATTTTTTCAAAACAACCCAGCACCATAAGAAGGCTTTTATTCTGTCTCTCTCTCTCTCTCTTTTTTTTTGGAAATGGTAAAGTTAGCTTTAATTATTTAACTATCAGATAACTCACAGGCTAGATTAATAGATGAGGGCAGAAAAAAGAGCCATTTAGTAATTCAACCAGATAAAAGGAGGGAAAGGGGCCTTCTGCCTGACTCCAAGAAACAGCAAGAAAAAACCCTTGCGTCCCTAAGCTCTGATAGCAAGAAGTCCTCAATTTTGTTATAGAATCAACCCAAAAGGACTAATTTAAAACTCGGACAGACAAGGCCAACATAGTCTTTTTGAATAGTGATCCCCAAAACAGAACGATGGTCAAGATTAAGGGCATCTTGAGTGTTTTTAAAATCAAGCTTTATCTGCAGAAGTGGATGCCAGTATGTGGATTTAGTCAAAGTACATAACTTGAATTTTATGTAGTCTGCTTGAAATCATCTTCTAGGGATAATGGACTATAATATTTCTGATTTTACTTTATTTAGGATCTTACATCTATCATTATATAAGCATCTATGAGAACGAGGAAATAACAATGACTTATGTAAAACATTTTGGTATGGAGAAAACAAGGAGGCACTTGTATGTGCAGAGGGTGTTTTCTAGGAGGAACTTTGGAAGGAGCTATTTTCAGAGTCAGCTCCTCTCTATAAAGTCAGACCAATCATATCTTTTTCTGCAGAATAAGACTGGAACCATTGTTGAATGCTGAAAAAATGGCAGTATATCTTGTGTTTATTGACCTTCCAATATTTGTGGAATTTACTTAATATAAAATCTGGAGGGGGAGGGGAATTAATCTGTTATCTCAAGGGCACTGCTTGTGTCCATCAAGAGAGGGGCACTCCTTGCACCATGCTAAACTCCATCTCATGTACTGTCAAATGCCACAGCTCATGGCATCTCAGTGCCTGTGGCAGAGCTAGTGTAGTGGAGACGGTCTTGTTCTTTAGCGAACTTATTTTCTCTTATTCCCAGGCATACAGCTAGACTATGTTTTCCATCTTGTGTTACAATTAAATGTGGCAGTTGATGCTTTCTGGCTAATAGAATGTGAATGATGTGATTCATGTCTAGGTAGTCTGAGACCTGATACAGAAAATCAATCCATCAGTGGACCAGAGGCCTAGGCAATGATAGAGTCACAAGAAAAGAGGAAACTGGGTTTCTGAGTGCCTATGTAGACAGGAGCCCTACCATACCCCCACTGCCAATTATACTTTACATGAAGAAGAAATAAACTTTTAATGTGTAACCACAGATATTTTGGGGTTATCAGTTCCAGTAGTTAACTTTCTCTATCTAATACAGGAATCAAGACAGGAAGTGGAATGCTGACTTAGTGAAAGCCCAAGATGTGTGCTATTGTATCAGTGGTCAGATAGCAGACAGTGATAAAATAAAAAGAGCAAGCTAAGTTAGGGAGTCTTGCTATTCTCTGGCCCAGTGTTTCATGTAAGTGTCATCTGCAATAACTGAAGGAAAGGAGCACATGTCTCTGAGTCTAAAACTGTAAGAAAAGTGGTTGGAAGGAAGTAGAGTGAAAGTGTGTTGTTGCTTACTCTTAAATGCCTTCAGTACAGGAGCCCAGACAAGATATAAGTGATTTTCATGCATAGATTAAAAGGAGAAAAGAAAGTCTAAAACTAAAAAATCTTACAAGTTTGGAAATCAAGTTGCTCCTGGACTCCAAATTGTAAGACATAAGACTAGAAAAGGTCCTGAACTGCAAAGACCCATCAAAGGTCTTGCTTAAACACACCACAGTGGTGTTGCAGCAAAGAGCAGAATAAGGGAACTGCCTTGGCATTCAAACCTGTTGTTGCAGTGAGCCTCAAGTTACCTGCCAGGATTTTGAGAGAGGGATGCATAGAGATGAAAAAGAAAATGACATCAGGCTTGAGAATTATGTCTAGGAAAGAACTTGAGCATGATTGCTCTTGCATGGTACCGATTAGAAAAGGCAAATAGATTAGAAGCCTATTCAGTCGTTCAGGAAGTTGTATTGCTGAACTAATAATATTTTTGCTATAACAAGGCTTCTGTTTGTTTATGGCTTAAAACAATTCTTGGGTCCCCAAACTTGTATGAGCAGGAAGCAGGCTGTGAAAGCTGTAGCGCTCCCAAGAAGATTGTACTCCCTGTGCCCCCTTCAGATATGGCCGTGGAGGAAAATAGAGAAGGATAAAATTTCCAGTGGGAACAGCAGGAGTCACAGAGAATGAGAGAGAGGGGAGTTTCTTCCTGAACACAGATTCCGTGGCTGACCAAGTAACTTCTCCACTCAGAGAGGGCCCTTTAAAATACCTGGCCAGGAGGATTTCAGAAATATACAGCAGACCTGTGGCAGCTGTGTCTCTTATTCTGCCCTTTCCCATATTGCTTGAGCATTGTTGGGGGAGGAGGGTGGAGTGGAGGAGTGAAGAGTGGGAAACTGATGACTTATTATTTCACTTCATAAGTCAGCAGAGGCTCCACATCCAAGCCTGGTAGGGACATACATTTCCCATAGATGCTGGACTTTGAGTGGGATGTAGGAACCGGCTGAGACTTAGAGTCATCTGCCTTCAGAGAAGAAAGATGGGTCTTATACATGGGAGAAAGAGTGAAATTAATATTTAGTGACCAGGAGAATAAACCGTGGTATGAATTACCTAGTCATACAAGCTATTTTCTTCCAGTGCATTCAGCTAAACTATTGTTTCATTCTCCTTTGTAGGTAACCAAGTTCTGGTGATTAGGCATGTGGGCAGAAGTATGCCCACCTACAAGCCTAACCCATAAGTAGTCCAAATGTGCCATACTCACTCTTTTCCCTCATTTTCCAGCTGCAGGCTGGGAAATCAATAGAGGACCCCAGGACTGGCCAGAAGGAGGAAGCCTCAGTGCCTAAATGCAGAAGCTCCATCCCAACCCTTCCTCCAACACTGATTGGACTCAATGTGAGCTCAATAAAATATTGTGCAAAGCCACTGAAATCTGGGAGTTATTTCTTCCAGCAGCAAGCATTCCCTTACTAATATAGGTAGGCAGAGTGCCAACCACCTATACTTAGATCATCTCAAATTGAAGAAGAACCCTGACAGCTCATTAGCTCCCAGAGAGATTGACTTCTAAAATAATTATGTATTATTCATTTTCTTCCTGTGTATCAAACCCTGAATCACAGGACATGAAGTATCCTATCATGAAATAAAGGCCTGATTTTAAACCTAGGATCTTCCACAGTTTAGCTGCTTGTTTTTTGGGTTGGCCATTTAAGTATTCTAACTAGTTACCTTATAGAGTCATTATAGGAGGAAATGAGGAGATGTGAAAGTGCTTAGTGCAATTCCTGGCATGTAGTAGGTATTCAATAAGAGTTGGTCTCCTTTCATTTTTCTATAATAAGAAGTAGTGCTTATTGAGCTCTTACTATGTGTTAAGTGTGCTAAGTGCTTTATGTGTGTGGGTGTGTGTGTACACACACATACATATAATACCTTATTTAATCTCATAACAACCTTATAATGTTGGCACAACTATTATCCAAATTCTACTGATGTTTGATGTAAGGCAAAGGGTGATTCAGGATTGTCCAAAGGCACACCAAATACAGGAATCTGTCTCCAGAGTCTACCTTCCCACTGTCTGTCCTACAGTGCTTCCCACAGTCATTTGGCCTAGGAAGGAGAGAGAGCGTTCCTCCCACATGTGGTAAATGCACAAATGTCTTACACCGTGGAATCCAGTCCTGTGTCTGCTACATGGATTCCTCTGATCCACTAGGCTTTTACCTTATTCTTTTTCTATTTTCTCCCTTTAACACATTAGCTACACAGCTCCTCATTGGCAGGACTACATAGAAAAAGCAAGTGTAGTTGTTTGTCTGGTCTTGCCTGATGTGTGGATTGAAGAGAAAGTCAAACAGAAGCAATTAACCGAGGTCTTTGTTTTCTCCTCTATGACACTTGCTGAAGTGCCCACGCTGCCCCACTCAAGAAACACATACTTAGGGGTAGCAGTAATGATTTGCATGCCTCCTTTTGGGTGAACTGAGAACAGTGATTCAGAAATCAAAGTGTAAACCATTTACTCAAAATTAAGCTTTGAAACTTAAAGTTAGTATAACTGGTCACCCCTTGGCAAATCTCAGAGTGGAGTACACCGCCTGGAGTGTGGTGTACCCACAGCAGAAAAGGATTCATCCTCAAAGTGAAAGTTTGAGCATTCAGAGAGACAGACTCTACCTGATCAATGGCATGGAGCCTACAGGTCTAATTGGTAGGTTTCCATGTGTCAGCCTATTTAGGAGAAATGCATCCCCTCTTGTCTTGCTGTTTTTATTCTATCAGTAGTAGTGGTCTTATTGTGGTAACATTGTCAACATCAAGAGAAGGCTTATTAAATCCTAATCTTTTGTTTTGTTTTGTTTTGTTTTGTTTTGAGATGGAGTCTTGCTCTGTCACCCAGGCTGCAAGCTTCACCTCCAGTTTCACACCATTCTCCTGCCTCAGCCTCCCGAGTAGCTGGGACTACAGGTTCCCGCCACCACGCCCAGCTAATTTTTTTTTTTTTTTGTATTTTTAGTAGAGATGGGGTTTCACTGTGTTAGCCAGGATGGTCTCGACCTCTTGACCTTGAGATTCTCCCGTCTCGGCCTCCCAAAGTGCTGGGATTACAGGCATGAGCCACTGTGCCCAGCCTGGTATTTTATTTCCTATTTTGATTTTCTTATCCTTTGCTAATCCAAAATCTTCTTTCAGCTAAACATTTTTTCTTAGAATAAAAATCAGTAGAAGCAAAGGCAAAGCTTAGTGGATGTAATAAATTCAATTAACTTGATAGTTCAAAGTTTAGGATGGATTATATAAAATTTCCCTCTGCGTTCTCTCTCTCTCTCTCTCTCTCTCTCTCTCAGAATGATTTTCAATTTATAAGTGTTTCTGTTCATATTTTCAAATAATTTAAAGTATTCTTCAGCCTTTGCCTTAAGTAAGTTCTTATTCAAGTTTCTTAAAAGTGATTGTAGCACATGGTGATTGTTGAATAAGTTTGTGCATTTTGTAGATAAGTACTTAATTTACAGTGATTACCAATGCCTCCTAAAAGTGAGTCAAAGACCAGTAGTGTGTTCTGTCAGTTCCTGGAGAGGTACATGTTAGTCTTTTGGAAGAAATGTATCCTATATTTTTTAAAGGAAAGTGGGAGAAAAACCTTAACTGGAAAGAGATGAGGTCACCTTGGTTATAAATGAAATCGGTGTCAGTGTTTCTCAATTATTGTTAGCACAGGAAGGCACTTTGTTAAATACTGTGTGGTTTTGGGGAAAGCCACTCAAGACATAGGCCGTAGTTTATTCTTGCTGCTGTTAAGTTGACAGTAAGATATTAGAGTGATAATCAGCAGGACAACCTTTAAAAGAAAACTCTTGACTTAAGAGTTACCAAACTAATGTGTATTTGAGAGAAGACACTACATAAGCACTTAGCTAACACAATTATACAGCTGCCCCCGTCACTACACTTGGGGATTTCTAACGTACAGTTCCCATAAAATGGGTATTAATGTTTACTTACAAAAACACTATTTATACATTTAGAAAAGGAGAGGAGACTTTATTTTTTATAAAGGGAGGTAGCTATCCCACAGGCTAAGAAGAGCAGCCTCAGGCAAAGACCAGAGACAGGCACTTTGAAGGAGGAGAGGCTGGGATAGCAGCTTTATGCTAAAAGGGTTAGCAAAACATACATATTAAACATGTTACAGGAGAAGCTATGGATATTCATGAAGGTGGTCCTGACATGTGTATATTGAGCAAACATGCATATAACATAGGACTCAACATTTATTTGGAATGGAGACTCAGCATTTAAAGGTAGTATAGTTAGGACCTAGGTGTCAAAAAGTCTTTTCAGGACACAAGGCATGCAAGTTTGCAGCTTCTGTAATCCAGCTAGAACCAGTTCATGGTCCATGGTCTTCTTATCAGGAGAAAGTTACCAAAATCAGTCTCTTGTCCAGTCAAAGCTGTCATTATGGCTGGTGGAAAGAGGGTGTCAGTTAGTCAGGGCCTGTGAACTGGATGAGTTGTAATTGTCTTAATATTGTTTATCCAAAGCCAGTACTCGTTTAGCTGCTAGTGAAAAAGAAAAACCTTGTGGCAGTTGAGCGTAGTTTATTCTGTAAGTGTAAAGGTGAATGACTTAACCCTTTCCTGCCATGACTTTTCGTCTTGTTTATAATCTGGTATCTTATGGCCACAAAGAGTCTGTTCTCTCAGTCTTATGATTTCCATTTTACATTAATGCTGGCCAGTTGTGTCTAAGCCATAAAAGGGAGGGAAGTATACTAAGGTGTGTCTGACTTCCCCTTCTGTCAAGGCAGGGAACTAAGTTTTAAGATTTTCCTGGGACCCCCTTGGCCACAAGGAGGTTCATTCGGTTAGGGAGGGGCCCGGGCTTAGGATACTATATTTAGTTTACATATATTATTACAAATTATAATACTTACTCCTTCTGCAGTCCCTAGGAATTTAGAAATATGGTCACCTTCTCCCTGTCTTTTCAGCTGACTATTGAACAGGGCCTTAGAGAAGCCCACACAGGCTCTCTTTTGAGTGTGGCCCACTGTGGACCACAGGAAATAAATATCCACCCCTTACCTTCACATGCTCTTTGAGTGTAGGCTGATCCTAAAGCAGCTACTTTCACTTCAGCTCATCTGTCAGCATCTGTACTGTTTGTCTGTCTCTTGCTTTTTCACATGACAGTCAAACACAAGTCCATGTGTCCTTCAACTTCAGGGAATATGTGTCAAAATCTTCTAGTCATCCTCTTGAACTCTGCACCCCTTTCAAGGTAAAGGAGAAAGAGATGCATCCTTCCCTCCTCTCTTCCTTGGTAGAGCCAAGATTCATATAATAACACTTTTGAAAGAAATCCTATCCACAGTCCTACTCTACCTGCCTTCAACAACCTGAAACTTTACATGCTTAATGTGAAGGAGGGGTTCAGGAGTTGTGAAACTTGTGTTACTGAAGTTACCTTTGACATTTTGCAATCTAGTCCCAGAGCCTCACTGTGAAATGTCATACCCGTTATACCTTAGCTCTTTCACACAAACTTCCAATTTCACACCCTAATATATTTGTTATTGAAAATTTGGAACTCACAATATCACACAACAAAAAAAAATAAAACTCACTCATAATCTTACTTCCCATACAAACACAACCACTGTCTGCACATGCGGGAATATTCGTTGTCTTTTTCCTTTGATTAGGAATACATTTAAAAATATATACTTTTGGCCGGGCGCGGTGGCTCACGCCTGTAATCCCAGCACTTTGGGAGGCTGAGGCGGGCGGATCACGAGGTCAGGAGATCGAGACCATCCTGGCTAACACAGTGAAACCCCGTATCTATTAAAAAAGACAAAAAAATTAGCCGGGCGTGGTGGTGGGCACCTGTAGTCCCAGCTACTCGGGAGGCTGAGGCAGGAGAATGGCGTGAATCCAGGAGGTGGAGCTTGCAGTGAGCCAAGATCGCACCACTGCATTCCAGCCTGGGCAACAGAGCGAGACTCCATCTAAAAAAAAAAATATATATATATATATACACACACACACACACACACACACACTTTTATAAAATGGGGTTATGCTGTCATGCCATTTGCAAACTGTTTTTTTAATATATTTTTGAACAACTTTCTAAGTTGACAAATGTGTTACTAAATTATTTTTAATGGCTGTTTCAGATACCACTTTGGACATATAACTGTTGATTTAACAAATTATTTATTGTTAAGATACTTAGACTTTTTAAAAATAATTTCACCACATAGAAATCACTCTTCTGAACGTCATTGTGGATGCATTTTTGCGTTTATAGTAAAATATGAAATCAATCAACAAAAATGTATATATTTATATAACAGTTTATACAAATATAAAATATAAATAATGCAAATATAGAATAAATAATAAAATTAGATATGCAATCAATAGTAAAAATAAAAAGTAAAATATAAATCCTACCATTCAGGAGTAATATTTTAGGCTATAATCTGTAATCATTAAAATTCACATAAGCCTGAGTTAAAGGTCTAGAGCAGACTTTGATTTAATATGCTATGGAGAGAGGGCAGAGCCCAGAAAGTGGATTCCAGAGTATTGAACATAAATTTTACCTATTTTCATAATTTCTTTTCTAAAGTCAGTTCTTATTCTTATCATCTACCTGTGAAAGTCACCAAATATTATTAATTCTATTTTAGAAATATTTTCAGGATTCGACCCCTCCTCTCCATCTTCACTATCATTGCTTTAACTCAAGCCTTCACCATTTTTCACCTAAATTGCTATAATCACTTCGATGCCCTCCCGTACCCTTCATCCACACAGACACCAGAATGGGTCCCCTTAAAACATAAATATTCTTGCATTACTTCCCTGATTTAAGTTCTGTGCTGGCTTCAGACAACTAAAGGGTAAGTCTAAATGACCAAAGGGTAATTTACAGCAGCTCAAGCCCTTCCCAGTGTATTTCCTCATTTACAGTTTTACCTGCCTGGCTCTCCCATTTCCCCTACCCTGCACTGATTCTTTATCCATACTCAATTTCTCCTATTCCCTAGATGCACTGTGCTCTTCCTAATGGTTTCCATGCAGATGCTCTTTCCTTTCGTCTGGGGTGTCCTAGCCTTGCCTTTTATTCATCTTTCAAACTCTGACCTACTATCTCCTCTCTCTTCTCCCAAAGTGGCTAGGTAGAATCCATTGCCTCTTCTTACTGCAATTGGCAGTTCAGATTTCGTAGTCTCACACTTGCCTGTATCACGTTGTATTGCTTTTTATCAGTTTATGTACCCATCTGTCTCTCATTAGATTGAGAAATGCTCAAGGGCAGGAATTTTATCTCCCTTCTGCTTGTAGCTATTAGAAACGTAGAATGTGCTCAATAAATTAGTATTATCATTTAGAGATCTTTTTAACATTAACAAAATACTTCTCAACTTTCCCCAAACATACTATAGAAATGTCTTCCTTTCTCTTCCTCCACTACTACTTCTTCTTTCTCTTCCTCTTCTTCTTTCTTTAGAGAGATAGGGTCTCACTTTGTCACCAGGCTGGAGTACAGTGGTGTGATCATAGCTCCCTGTGACTTCGAACTGCTGTCCTCAAGCAATCTTCCCTCCTCAGCCTCCTGTGTAGCTGGGACTATGGGCATACACCACCATGCCTAGCTAAATTTTAAATTTTTTTATAGACCGGGATTTCACTATGTTGTCCATGCTGGTCTTGAATTCCTAACTTCAAGCAGTGCTCCTGCCTCAGCCTCCCAAAGCACTGGGATTACATTCATAAGCCACCATATCTGACCTCTTCCCATCATTTTATACTTAAAAACATAAAGCCAAGGGAGAAGGAAGTCATAGCTTCAAGTCTCAAGCAAAAGACTGACTCAGGAGGCTGAAAATGCCATTCTCTCTCAGATTTACTAGATGACAGCAGACCCAGGTTGACTCAAATAGTGTACATTACGGAAAACCACAGATTGCTACATTAAAATTGAAGTCTAAAGATTTTAAAATATATTTATCATCCCACTGTGCCGGTTGTGTACAATAACATACGTGATATTTCTAAAACACAAGCCCGGAAAGCTGATCTGGGCTGCATGGAATAGGACTCCAACTCAAGTAAACATCATTTTTAAATCATGCACTAAATGATAATTTAAATTAGAATAAAAAGACAGAAAACAGTATGTGAAACACTTCATTACCTTCTACATTTTTATGAAGCCTAGGGTAGAGGCAAGTATTAAAATAACAAGATTGAAAAGTGGCTGGTGAAAAGGTCTTTAGCACTTCTTGGCTGACATTTTAAAAAGGGCTTATTAATGCAAAAACCCTGCGGCTTTCATCATGCACACACAGAAACTCAATCTCTAAGGCATAGACAGACAGGAAGGTCTGCCCTATTTGAAATGTTTAATAGTAGAGGGTGAAAGTAGCTTGCAGCTTCTACTCCTTCCATGTTCCCTCATTGACCCCCTTCCATCACCAACTTCCCAAAAGTCAAGCTGAAAAAATGTGGTTTCAGTACTTATCCCAAACTCTGCTGGCTGCCATGCCCCTGCCTGGAACCACCCCAGGCTGCTGAGCAGTGAGACCTGCCCCATTGCTCAGGGAATTACATGATGATAGTCTGTCACTGCTCTGGGGGAGAGGTGGGCCAAATTGACCGTCTGGTATTTGGACAATGCATGAGAAACCCCCATATACAGAGGCCAATCAGTCCTCTTTCTTTTCAAATCTAGTGAACCAAGAGTTTCTGCTAGCTGAGGAAATTCTGGCCAGTACTCAGAAGTTAGATGTAAGACTGTTTTCTATCATTATTCTTGTTAGCCTCACATTCTAGAACCCTGTTTCCTGCTTTTTATGTCCTATCTCAAAATATTCTTAAACCATGTGATGGTCTTTACTGTACCCCTTGGAAGCCATGCCCCATTCTGCTCTGTGATGGTTAACATTGAGTGTCACCTTGGTTGGACTGAAGGATGCAAAGTTTTGTTCCTGGGTGTGTCTGTGAGGGCGTTGCCAAAGGAGATTAACATTTGAGCCAGTGGACTGGGAGAAGCAGACCCACCCTCAGTCTGGGTGAGCACCACCTAATCAGCTGCCAGTGTGGCTAGAATAAAACAGGCAGAAGAAAGCGGAATGAGGAGACTTGCTGAGTCTTCCAGTCTTCATCTTTCTCCCATGCTGGAAGCTTCCTGCCCTCAAACATCAGACTCCAAGTTCTTCAGCTTTTGGACTCTTGGACTTACACCAGTGATTTGCCAGGGTTTCTGGGCCTTCAGTCACAGACTGTAGGCTGTACTGTTGACTTCCTTACTTTTGAGATTTTGGGACTTGAACTGGCTTCCTTGCTGCTCAGTTTGCAGGTGGCCTATTGTGGTGCCTCACCTTGTGATTGTGTGAATCAATTTTCCTAATATACTCCCCTTCATATATACATATATCCTATTAGTTCTGTCCTTTTAGAGAACCCTGACTAATACATTCTCCCCATATCCTTGTATCTCCAGGCAACTGGAGATTAGAACAAAGTTGTCAAAATTCCTTTATTCTTCTTAAGTGTTTCTTAAACACTTTCTGAGACTTTTGTCCTCTTGTTTATTCTGTACAACTACCGCAATTTCCCTCCTCCACGCTCTCCTCTAACCCCACCCTCTCTAAGCATTTGACCCTCTTATCATGCCAACATGTAACAAACCCTTTGGAGAGCCCAATGGAGAGATTGCAAGTCTATCCTATCACCACCCTCACCAACCCAGACTAAAACTTTGCACATTGTCTTAATTAAGAGAGAGAGAGAACTAGGTAGAGGCAATCCCTACATTTTCAAATTCTCTATTCATAGGAAGAACATTTCAAAAATACTTACAATTCCATTTGATACTTCAGAGGCCCGAGTCAAGAATGTGGTAGTTTCTTGAAAGTCTATCACATTCACACAACTAGAACTCATTTTTTTAAGCCTGTGCCTTTTAAAGCACAGCTGATTCTTTGCTGCGCGGTAGATCAAATATCATGATAACTAAAATGACCCTGATATTCCACTGTGTTCCTAATTATATTTTTAGAGCCGAGGGTCCATACAGCTTAATGGTGATCTTAAGATCATCCGATAAAAATTTCATTACACCTATTCTCACCATTTACAAAAAAAGAAATTGAAGCAAAAAAATTATAATAATAAGATTTGTCTATATCAGAAGTGAAAGTAATGCTTATTAGTATTTAGGTCTCCTGACTACAACCCACTGCTCTTTTTGTCATTCTATGAAAACTCTTACTTAACTTACTAAAGATCACCTCACAGTACTTTCTCACATCCTATGACAGCAGAAATTGGATGCCCAGCATATGACTTTTAATAAATAAATGACACATCAAATGACACAAGCTTTTGTTTTCCTTTTCCTGACCAAGACCAGATTCTCTTCTGCCTCAAGATCTTGAAGAAGCATCCTACTAACATCAGGGCAGAGATATCTTTTTGGGTGGTATTGTAACAACAGTGTTCAAGTCTGATACCTTGAAACTCAAGGGCACACTAGAGGGACAAAGCAGCTAGGGATACTAGTAATCTCATAGGGCATGACCAGTTCTTGAGGATATTTCAAGATGAGGGGATAACTACAACATAAAATAGTGTGCTTAGCAAACACAACAAAACTGGTTTATACAAATTTTTCTACACCCCTAAGTACTCATTCAGTAAAAAAAAAATAATATATCCTAACACACAGCTATCTCATAAAATATTTTCAAACATCTTTTTTGGAAATTGCTATAAAAAGCCTATGAAACATTCTTTTGAATGCCATCAAAAGATTTCATAGATTTTCCTTAAAGATTGATTTGGTTATTAGAAAAAGGCAAAAGTCACTCAGCTAATTAGAAAGGACAAAGTAAGCAAAATTTTATTTTGGTTTAAAAAGTCGTACACAGAAAATGACACCAATTTTCTGAGTAATTTTGAAGACATTTACAAAAACGTTATTTCAAAAATAATCTAAGGAATGACAGTGTCATTGGAATAAGAATACAATCTCTGCAGGTGATTAAATCAGAGTCAACTTCCATTTCTTCAAATAAGTTTTGGCATTGTAATTCAAAGAGCAGTCATAAGTATGACACATTTTCACAATGAAATACATGCTGTCATTTACATGAATGTTTGAAAAGATGTTTAATTGCTTAGAAAATATTGTTTTTATAGTGTTAAATTTTAAAAAGCAAGATATGAGGAGGAAGAGGTGGAGGAAGATGACCAAATAAAAGCCTGAAGCAACTGCCTCCGCCAGAGAAACCTCAAACTGAACAACTGTTCACACAAAAATCACCTTTATACAAACCAACAATTAAGTGAGTGATCACAGCACCTGGTTTTAACATCATATTAAAGAAAGAGGCACTAAAGAGGGTAGGAAATACAGACTTGAATCACCTTCACCACCCTTCCCCCATCCCTTGGTAGCAGCCATGTGATGCTTAGATAGAATTTGTGCACTTAGGGGAAGGAGAACACAGTGACTGTGGGACTTTGCGTTGAAACTCAGTGCTGCCCTGTCAGAGAAGAAAGTACTATAGGGCAGAAATGTACCAGTGCCCACAGAGGGAGCATTTAGAACAACCCTAGCCAGAGAAAAATCATCCATCCTAGAGGCTGGATCCCGAGCCCCTCAAGCCTCACCACAGTGGGCTGAAGTATTCTGGGGTCCTATATAAACGTTAATGGCAGTCTAAGCCACAAGGACTGCAATTCCTGGGGAAATCCTGTGCTGTGCTGTGCTCAAAGCCAATGGACTTAGGGTGCACATGACCGAGTGAGACACCAGCTGGAATTGCCAAGGCAGTGCTTGTGACACCCCTCCTCCAAACCACAGGCAGTGGAGTTGGCAGCTCTGGGAAAAACTTCTTCCCTCTGCTTGAGGAGAGGAGAAAGGGAGATTTAAAAGGACTTTGTCCTACAACCTGGATGTCAGCTCAGCCAAAGTAGTATAGGGCATGAGTCAGAATCCTGAGGCCCCGTTACAGGCCCTACCTCCTTGTTAATGTTTCTAGATATGCCCTGGAACAGACAAACACGATGCTTTAAAGGAAAGAACTCAGTCCTGGCAGGATGCATCACCTGCAGACTGAAGAGCCCCTGGGCCCTGAATAACTGTCAGTGCTAACCAGGAAGTACTTGCTGTGGGCCTTAGGTGAGACTCAGCAGTGTGCTGGATTCAGGTGGACTCAGCACATTCACAGCTGTAGTGGTTATGGGGAGATACTCCTTCTGCTTGAGGAAAAGAGAGAAAAGAATAAAGAAGACTATCTTGCAGCTTGGATACCAGCTTGGCCACAGTGGGCTAGAGCACCAAGCAGGCTTCTGAGGTCCCCAGTTTCAGGCCTTGGCTGCCAGATGGCAATTCTGGACCCACCCTGGGGCCAGAAGAGATCCAGGCCAGGCAGCACTCATCACGAACTGAATGAAGAACCCTTGGGCCTTGAGTGAACATGGGTGATAACCAGGCAGTACCCACTGTGGGCCTGTGTCAGTGGTGGCCACATGGAGGTACTCCTCTGCTTGAGGGAAGAGGAGGAAAGAATGGGAAGGACTTTTTGTCTTGCAGCTTGGGTACCAGTTTAGCCTTAATAGAATAGAGTACCAGGTAGATTACTAAGGTTCCTGAGTTTCTAAGCCCTGGCTTCTGAATGGCATTTCTGAACCCAGCTGGGGCTAGAAGGGACTCACCACTTGGAAGGGAAGGACAAAAGCCTGGCTGGATTCAGCACCTGTTGATTATAGATTCTGTGGGCCTTAAGTAACCATAGGCAGCAGCCAGGTGGTAGGCAACATGGGACTTGAGTGATGCCCAGTGCTATGCTAGCTTCAGGTCTGAACCAGTGCAATTCCTGTGCTGACCACAGAGGTGCTTGCATCATCCCTTCCTCAGCTGCAGACAACTCAGCACAGAGAGAAAGAGATTCCATTTATTCGGGGGAAAGTAAGGGAAGAAAAAGAAACTCTGCCTGGTAATCCAGAAAATTATCTTACCCAGTACCACCTAGGTGGTACTTCTATGAATCTGCAAGAGCCACAGTGTTACTGGGCACAGCTGCCTCCTAATGGATGTACAGCTGCTGTGACAAAGACTTAGATCACAACACTCACGTTCTTTCAAATACTTGGAAAGCCTTCCCAGGAAGGACAGGTACAAATAAGCCCAGACTGCAAAGACTACAATAAATACCTAATTCTTCAATGCCTGGACACTGATGAATATCCACAGCATCAAGGCCATCCAGGAAAACATGATCTCACAAAACAAACTAAAGAAGGCACCAGGGACCAGTCCTGGAGAGACAGAGATATGTGAGCTTTCAGAGACAGAATTCAAAATAGTTGTTTTGAGAAAGCTCTGTGAAATTCAAGATAATGCAGACAAGGAATTCAAAATCTTATCAGATAAATTTAACAAACAGATTGAAATAAATAAAAAGAATCCAGCAGAAATTCTAGAGCTAAAAAATGCAGTTGTCATATGCAAGAATACATCAGAGTCTCTGAATGGTGGAATTAATAAAGCAGAAGAAAGTGCTAGTGAGCTTGAAGAAAGGCTGCTTGAAAATACACAGTCATAGGAGACAAAAGAAAAAATAATAATAAAGAATGAAACACACCTACAAGATCTAGGAATTAGCCTCAGAAGGGCAAATTTAAGAGTTATTGACTTTAAAGAAGAGGTAGAGAGAGAGAGAGATCAGGCTGGAAAGTTTATCCAAAGTATGATAACAGAGAACTTCCCAAACCCAGAGAAAGATATCAATATTAAAGTACGAAAAGATTATAGAACACCAAGCAGAGTTAACCCAAATTGGACTGCCAAAGGTCACGGACAAAGAAATAGTCCTAAAAGCAGCAAGAGAAAAGAAACAAATAACATACAAAGACGTACTGCACTTTGTCTGGCAGCAGACTTCTCAGTGGAAACCTTATGGGCCAGAAGAGAGTGGCATAATGTATTTAAAGTGCTGAAGAAAAAAAAAAAACACCTTCATCCTAGAATAATATATCCACTGTAAATATCCTTCAAATATGGAAGATAAATAAAGACTTTCCCAGACAAATAAAAGCAGAGAAATTTCAACACCAGCTCTTTCCTATAAGGAATGTTAAAAGGGGTTCTTCAATCTGAAAAAAAAAGACATTAATGAGCAATAAGAGTCATCTGAAAGTGCAAAACTCACTGGTAATAGTGAGTACACAGAAAAACATACAATATTGTAACACTGTAATTGTGGGAATGTGAACCATTCATATCTTGAGTAGAAAGACTAGAAGATGAGCCTATCAAAAATAACTACAACTTTTCAAGACACAGACAATATACTAAGATGTAAAGAGAAACAAGAAAAAGTTAAAAATGATGGAATAAAGTTAAACTATACAGTTTTGATTAGTTTCCTCTTTGCTTGTTTGTTAGATTGTTTCTTTATGCAATCATTACTGATTTGTCATGCATTTAAATTAATGGAGTATAAGATATTATTTGCATTCTTATGATTACCTCAAACCAAAATCATACAACAGACACACAGAAAGTCAAAAGCAAGAAATGAAAACATGCTATCAGAGAAAATCTCCTTCACTGAAAAGAAGACAGAAAGGAAGGAAAGAAGAAAGACAAGACCACAAAACAGCCAGAAAACAAATAACAAAATGGCTGGAGTAAGTCCCTATTTATTAGCAATAACACTAAATGTTAATAGACTAAATTCTCCAATCAAAAGAAACAGAGTGTCTGAATGGATTAAAAAACAAGACCCAATGATCCGCTGACTACAAGAAACACACTTCACCTATAAGAACACACATACACTGAAAATAAAGAGATAGAAAAAGATATCCCATGTGAATGGAAACCAAAAAACAGCAGGAGCAGCTATACTTATATCAGACAAAATAGATTTCAAGATGAAAACTATAAAAAGAGACAAATAAGTTTATTATATAACGATGAAGAGGCCAATGCCACAAGAAGTTGTAATAATTGTAAATACATATGCACACTGGAGCACTCCGATATATATCACACATACTATTAGAGCTAAAGAGAGAGATAGACCCCAATACAATAATACCTGGTGACTTCAATACCTTACTTTCATCGTTGGACATATCTTCCAGACAGAAAATCAACAGAGAAACATCAGATTTTAGTCTGCACTATACCTCAAATGGATCTAATAGATGTTACAGAGTATTCCATCCAATGGCTACAGAATACACTTCCTTCTCCTCAGCACATGGATTATTCTCAAAGATAAACCATATGTTAGGCGATAAAACAAGTCTTTAAAAGTTCAGAAAAATTGAAATTATATCAAGCATCTTCTTTGATCATAATGGAACAAAACTAGAAGTCAATAACAAAAGGAATTTTGGAAACTTCAGAAATACATGAAAATTAAACAATATGGTCCTGAATGACCATTTGTCCAATAAAGAACTTAAAAAGAAAATTTTAAAATATCTTGAAACAAACAACAATGGAAATACAACATACCAAGATCTATGGGATACCATAAAATCAATACTAAGAGGAGAGTTTATAGCAATGAGTACCTACATCAAACAAGTAGAAATACTTCAAATAAACAACCTAACAATTGTTCTAATACCTAAAGTATTAGAAAAAACTGAACCCAAAATTAGTATAAAAAATAATAATAAAGACAGAGCAGAAAGAAATGAAATTGAAACTTAAAAAGACAAAAGATCAACAGAATGAAAAATTGGTTTTTTGATAAGATTAGTAAAATCCACAAACCTTTAGCCAGACTAAATAAGAAAAAGGAGAGAAGATACAAATAAATAAAACCAGTGATGAAGAAGGGGACATTACAACCAATATTGCAGAAATTGAAAGGATCATTAGAGACTACTATGAGCAACTATATGACAATAAATTGGGAAACCTAGAAGAAATGGATAAATTTCTAGACACATAGAACCTACCAAGATTAAGCCACGAAGAAAACCAAAACCTAAACACACCAATAAGTAGTGAATTTGAAGTTATAATAAAAAATTCCCAGTAAAGAAAAGCTATGTCTTCACTGCTGAATTTGGCCAAACATTTAAGGAAGAACAAATACCAATCCTACTCAAACTATTCCAAAATATAGAGGAGGAGGAATTACTTCCAAACTCGTTCTACGAGGCCAGTATTACTGTGATGCCAAAACCAGACAAAGACACATCAAAAAAGAAAAGGTACAGGCCAATATTCCTGATGAACATTGATGCAGAAATCCTCACCTAAATAGTAGCAAATTAAATTCAGCAACACATTAAAAAAATCATTCATCATGATCAAGTTGTTTTTATCCCTGGGATGCAAATAAATCAATGTAATATATCAAATCAATTGAACTAAGGATAAAAACTATGTGATCATTTCCATTGATGTTGTAAAAGTATTTGATAAAATTCAATATCCCTTCCTGATACAAACCCTCAGAAAACTGGGTATAGAAGGAACATTACTCAACATAATAAAAAACACATATGATAGACCTACAGCTAGCATCATATTAAATGAGGGAAAACTGAAAGCATTTTCTCTAGGATCTGGAACACGACAAGGATGCCCACTTACTCCGTTGTTATTCAACAATGCCTGAAGTCCTAGCTAGAGCAATCATAAACGAGAAAGAAATAAAGGGCATCCAAATTGGAAAGGAAGAAGTCAAATTATCCTTGTTTGCAGATGATATCGTCTTATATTTTGAAAAACCCAAAGATTCCACAAAAGACTATTAGGCAAATTTAGTAAAGTTGCAAAATATCAAATCAACATACAAAAATCGTAGCATTTCTGTATGCCAACAGCTAACAATCTGAAAATGAAATCAAGAAAATAATCTAATTTATAATAGCTACAAAATAATAATAATTAACAATAACAAGATACCTAGGAATAAACTTAACCAAAAGACTGAAAGATCTCTACAATGCAACTATAAAACCTTGATGCAAGAAATTGAAGAGGACACGCACAAAAAATGGAAAGATATTCCATGTTCATGAATTGAAAGAATTAATATTGTTAAATTGCCCATACTGCCCAAAGCAATTGGCAGATTCAATGCAAAATACCAATGACATTTTTCACAGGAACATAAAATAATCCTAAAACATATATGGAAGTACAAAAGACTCAGAATAGCCAAAGCTATCCTTTGAGCAAGAAGAACAAAACTGGAGGAATCACATTACCTGATTTCAAATTATACTAAAAAGCTATAGCAACTAAAACAGCATTGTACTGGCATAAAAACAGACACATTAACCAATGGAACAGAATAGATAACCCAGAAATAAATTCATACATTTACAGTAAATTCATTTTCACTAAAGGAGCCAAGAACATACATTTGGAAAAGGACAGTCACTTCAATAAATGATGCTGGGAAAACTGGATATCTATATGTAGAGAAATAAAACTAGACCCCTGTCTCTCACTATATACAAAAAACAAGTAAAATGGATTAAAGACTTCAGTATAAGACTTCAAACTAGAAAGAATTAATAATCAGAATATATAAAGAGCTCATACAACTCAATAAGAAAAAAATCTCATAATTTGATTAAAAATGGGCAAAAGATCTGAATAGACATTTCTCAAAAGAGGACATACAAATGGCAAACAGGTATATGAAAAAGTGCTCAACATCACTGATCATCAAATAAATGCAAATCAAAACTACAGAGATATAATCTCACCCCAGTTAAACTGGCTTTTATCCAAAAGACACGCAATAACTAATGCAGGCGATGACGTGCGGAAAAGGGAACCTTTGTACAATGTTGGGAATGTAAATTAGTACAACTACTATGGAGTACAGTTTGGAGGCTCCTCAAAGAACTAAAAATGAAACTACCATATGATCCAACTACCTTACTACTAGACACATACATCACTAGGGTATACCAAGTGAAAGCAA
Organism: Theropithecus gelada; assembly: GCF_003255815.1. Taxonomy (NCBI): domain Eukaryota; kingdom Metazoa; phylum Chordata; class Mammalia; order Primates; family Cercopithecidae; genus Theropithecus; species Theropithecus gelada. Next base: position 31,320,676 of record NC_037669.1, on the reverse strand, counting down.
ATCAGTATATTGAAGAGATATCTGCCTTTCCATGTTTGTTGCAGCACAAGGCACAATAGCCAAGATTTGGAAGCAACCTAAGTGTCCATCAGCAGATGAATGGATAAAGAAAATGTGATACGTATGCAAAACGGAGTACAATTCAGCCAAAAAAAAAATTAAATCCTGTTATTTGCAACAACACAGATGGAACGGAAGGACATTATGTCAAGTAAATAAGCTAGGCACAGAAAAACAAACTTCTCATGTTTTCACTTATTTGTGGGAGCTAAAAATTAAAACAATTGAACTCATGGAAATAGAGAATAGAGTGATGGTTACCCAAGGCTGAGAAGGGTGGTGGTGGGGAGGGGGATGTGGGGATGGTGAATGGACACCAAAATGTAGTTAGATATAATAAATAAGATCTAGTGTTTCTTAGCACAATAGGGTAACTACAGACAAAAATAATTTACTATATACCTCAAAACAACTAAGAGAGTATAACTGGATTGTTTATAACACAAAGAAAGGATAAATGTTCATGTGATGGATACCCCATTTACTCTGATGTGGTTATTATGCATTGTACGATTACATTGAAATATCTCATGTACATCATAAATATATACAATTAATATGTATCCACAAAATTTTTTAAAAAGCAATATAGAAAATTCTACTTCAAGGGTTATCACAATTACATAAAAATAGGCATAAATAATATTGGAATTATGGAATAGAGGCTGAAATGCTGAAAGTGATAGTATTTGGATAGTGAAACAGCAGGTCATTACATTTCTACTTTTTGGTGTTTTCTAAATTTTTTCTAATGAACAGATCTAATCTATAATATGAGAAAATCATTTGTTTCTTTTTAAATATTATTATATATGTGCATTTCCTCATAACCAGTGAGAGAATTGCTTAGATTGGCTTCAAACCATGATCACTTCCCTGCACCATACTTCATCTGTAACATAAAGTGGTTGGGTAATTATTGTCACTCTAAAGGCTTTGAAAAAGGCCAACATGCAGCAACCAAAGATCCTAAGATTAAAAACCTAGAAAAGTCACAGCACAATAAAATGGTATGATTTGCTTCTATTAAAGTAATATTTTGTTAACTTGAATAACTTATACCATAATTAGACTAAATTTTTAACCATATATTCATTTTAGAACAATGTAGCCATATATATATATAGAAAAGCTTAATCACAGGGGGAGGAAAAAGGGTGGATAACAGGCAGGACTAACTTGCAGCTGCCACTCAGACAGACAGAGCAGCATGTGGAGACACACATCGTGAACTTTTGCTCCAAGAACAACCAAGGAACATACCAGGGAAGCTGAGAGAATCCACAGACCCTTTGAAGGAAGCAGATTTCTGCTGCTGGCTACAGGAGACAGCCAAAAAACTCTGAGTGCACAAAGTATGAAAGTATGAAAGGGGGATCATCTGCCCCTGAACATACATCCTCACTGGAGAATCTGAAAGTCCAGATCATGAGAGAAGAATTTGACCTTACCTGGAGCTGAAACAAATTTAGAGAGCCAAGGGAAATACAGGGGTAGAGGAAGCAGCGGGAAGAGCCCTGTAACCACTCTCAGTCCTCGGGGAAGCCATTTCTGTCTTTGTCTCACAGGGGTGTTTAGGGAGAGCTGCCAGTGGAGTTGGGGAAGGACTACAGGGAGAAGGAAAACTTCAGCTGAACTCTGTAACAATTTCAACCTTATGTGAAGTTTCCTGGACAGAATCTATGAAAGAGGGTGAACTAGGGGTACAGACATAGCACAGAAGTTGCAGCAGATGGGGAGTCACAAAACCTGAAGGCCCTCCTTGCTTTCCCAGCAGTGAGGCCTGGAGCCTGGGACAAGTCCTCAACCCTGTTCACCTGCTGCCTGGAAATAAATCTGGTGCTGTTGGGAGGCATGGTGAAAGTGAGACTGGCCTTTTGGGTTGCATGGGAGCTGGCTGAGGCCTGTAACTGCAGCTTTCCCCCACTTCCCTGGTTACCTCCATGAGGCAGAAGAGGCAGCCATAATCCCCCGGGGAGCATAACTCCACTGGCCTAAAAAGCACACCTCCATCCCACACAGCAGCTGCAGCAAGCTCTGCCCAGGGAGAGACTGAACTCAGACATACCTAACCCTGACTCCACATGATGGTCTTTCTCTATCTGCCCTGGTAGCTGAAGACAAAGGACTTAATCTCTTGGCAGCCCTATGGCTCCACCCACTGCCTGAGGAACTTATAACAGGAGGCTCTAGGGCAAGCTTTCATCCTCCCTATACTACTGCAGCTGATACTCTCTTGAAAGCACCACCTCATGGCTGCAGGACAACCAATACAAAACTAGCACAATAAACAAAAACACAACCATGGACCCTCGCAGAGTCCACTTGACTCCTCTGCTACCTCCACTGGAGCAGGTGCTGGTATCCAGGGTTGAGAGACCTAAGATGGATCATGTCACAGGACTATTTGCAGATACTCCCCAGCACCGTTCCAGAGCCCGGGAGCTCCACTGACTGGCTAGATCCAGATAACAATCACTGCAGTTCATCTCTCAGGAAGCCATATCCCTGAGCACCTACATACAGGAAGTACCCTGTGGGACTAAAGAATCTGAACATCAGTCCTTGAGCCCCAAAATTTCCATCTGATATAGTCTACCCAAATGAGAAGGAACCAGAAAAACAATTCTGATAATATGACACAACAAAGTTCTTTAACACATGCAGATCACACTACCTCACCAGCAATGGATCCAAACCAAGAATAAACCTCTGAACTGCCAGAAAAAGAGATCAGAAGGTCTATTATTAAGATACTCAAGGAGGCACCAGAAAAAGGTGAATACCAACTCAAATACATTTTTTTAAATGTTACAGGATATGGATGGAAAAATCTTCAGATAAATAGATAACATAAATAAAAAACAATCATGTTTTCTGGAATGAAGGATGTACTTAGAGAAATGCAAAATACACTGGAAAGTCTCAACAACAGAATTGAAAAAGTAGAAGAAAGCTTCAGAGCTCAAAGACAAAGCTTTTGAATTAACCCAAACCAACAAAGATGAAGAAAAAAGAATTTAAAAAATGAACAGGTTGGGCATGGTGGCTCATGCCTGTAATTCAAGCACTTTGATCCAAGGCAGGTGGATCACCTGAGGTCAGGAGTTTGCAACCAGCCTGGCCAACATGGTGAAACCTCATCTCTACTAAAAATACAAAAATTAGCCAGGCATGGTGGTGTACACTTGTAATCCCAGCTACCCGGGAGGCTGAGGCAGGAGAATTGCTTAAACCCGGGAGGCAGAGGTTGCAGTGAGCCGAGATCACACCACTGCACTCCAGCCTGGGGAACAAAGTGAGACTCCATCTCAAACAAAAAAAAATTGAACAAAGTCTCCAAGATGTTTGGGATTATGTTAAATGACCAATCTAAGAATAATCTGTGTTCCCAAGGAAGAGGAGAAATCTCTAAGTTTTGACAACATATTTAAGGAAATAATCAAGAAAGACTACCCTGGCCTTACTAGAGATCTAAACATCCAAATACAAGAAGCTCAAAGAACACCTGAGGAATTCATTGCAAAAAGATTATCACCTAGGCACATAATCATTAGTTTATCTAAAGTCAAGATAAAGGAAAGAATCTTAAGAGCTGTGAGGCCAAAGCATCAGGTAACCTATAAAGGAAAACCTATCATATTAAAAGTAGATTTCTCAGGAACCTTGCAAGCTACAAGGGACGGGGTTCCTATCTTTAGCCTCCTTAAACAAGACTATTATCAGCCAAGAATTTTGTATCCAGTAAAACTAAGCTTCATAAATGAAGAAAAGATACAGCCTTTTTCAGACGAACAAATGTTGAGAGAATTTGCCACTACCAAGCCAAAACTACAAGAACTGCTAAATCTTGAAACAAATCCTGGAAATGCACCAAAATAGAATCTCCTTAAAGCATAAATGTCACATGACCTATAAAACAACAACAGAATGAAAAAAAAAAAAAGGTATTCAGGCAACAAAGAGCACAATGAATAGAATAGTACCTTGCATCACAACACTGATGTTTAATGTAAATGGCCTAAATGTTCCCCTTAAAAGATACACAATGGCAGAATGGATAAGAATTCACCAGCCAAGTATTTGCTGTCTACAAGAGACTCAGCTGACACATATGAATTCACATAAACTTATGGTAGAGGTGTGGAAAAAGATATTCCATGTAACTGGACACCAAAAGCAAGCAGAATAGCTATTCTTACATCAGACAGAACAAACTTTAGAGCAACAGCAGTTTAAAAAGACAGAGGGACATTATATAATGATAAAAGGACTAGTCCAACAGGAAGATATCACATTTCTAAATATATATGCATGTAACATTGGAGCTCCAAAACTTATAAAACAATTACTACTAGAGTTAAGAAATGAGATAGACAGCAACACAGTAATAGTGTGGGACTTCAATACTCCACTGACAGCACTATATGGGTCATCAAGATAGAAAGTCAACAAAGAAACAATGGACTTAAACTGTACCCTCGAACAAATAGACTTCACAGATATTTACAGAACATTATACTCAACAACTACAGAATCCTAAAATTCATATGGAAAACAGAACCTAAAAAGAGCCTGCATAGCCAAAGCAGGACTAAGCAAAAAGACCAAACCTGGAGGCATCACACTACCCAACTTCAAACTATATTATAAGGCCACAGTCACCAAAACAACATGGTACTGGTATAAAAATAGGCTCATAGACCAATGGAACAGAATAGAGAACCCAGAAATAAATCCAAATGTTGCAGCCAACTGATCTTCAACAAAGCAAACAAAAACGTAAAGTGGGGAAAAGACACCCTATTCAACAAACGGTGCTGGGACAACTGGCAAGACACATGTGGAAGAATGAAACTTGACCCCCACAGCTCACCTTATACAAAAATCAACTCAAGATGGATCAAGGACTTAAATCTAAGACCTGAAACCATAAAAATTCTAGAAGACAACATCAGAAAAACCCTTCTAGACACTGGCTTAGACAAAAACTTCATGACCAAGACCCAAAAGCAAATGCAACAAAAACAGAGATAAATAGATGGAACTGAATTAAACTAGGAAACTTCTGCACAGCAAAAGAAACAGCAAAGTAAACAGACAACCCACAGAGTGAGAGAAAATCTTCTCAATCTATTCATCTGACAAAGGCCAATATCCAGAATCTGCAAGGAATACAAACAAATCAGCAAGAAAAAAACAAACAGTCCTATCAAAAATGGGCTAAGGACATGAATACACAATTCTCAAAAGAAAATATACAAATGGGCAACAAACATGAAAAAATGCTCAACATCACTAATGGTCAGGGAAATGCAAATCAAAACCACAATGCAATACCACCTTACTCCTGCAAGAATGGCCATAATAAAAAAAAATAAATAAATAGACGTTGGCATAGATGTGGTGAAAAGGGAACACTTTTACACTGCTGGTGGGAATGTAAACTAATACAACCACTATGAAAAACAGTGTGGAGATTCCTTAAAGAGCTAAAATTAGATCAACCATTTGATCCAGCAATCCCACTTCTGGGTATCCATCCAGAGGAAAATAAGACATTATATGAAAAAGATACTTGCACACAGATGTTTTGCAATTGCAGCACCATTTGCGATTGCAAAAATATAGAACCAGCCCAAATGCCCATCAATCAATGAGTAGATGAAAAAAATGTGTGTATACACACACACACACACACACACACACACCATGAAATACTACTCAGACATAAAAAGGAATGAAATAATGGCATTCATAGCAACCTGGATGGAATTGGAGACCATTATTCTAGGTAAAGTGGAATAATGTTAACTCAGGAATAGAAAACCAAATATCGTATGTTCTCACTCATAAGTGGGAGCTGAGTTTTGAGGATGCAAAGGCGTAACAATGATACAATGGAATTTGGGGACTCAGGGGAAAGGGTGGAAAGTGGGTGAGGCATAAAATACTATACACTGGGTACAGTGTACACTGCTCGGGTGATGGGAGCACCAAAATCTGGAAATGATCACCAAAGAACTTATTCATGTAATCAAACACCACCTGTTCCCCCAAAACCTACTGAAATTAAAATAAAATATATATTCAGTGCAAAAAAAAAAAAAAAAAAAAACAGAACGTGGGATTGAAAAAGGAAAAGCTTAATCGCAAGCACACAGAAACAGAGCTATACTTTACCTAAAGACATGGTTTTCTTTAACCAAATAACCAGTTGGCATACTGGTTATTAATTCCTTCAGTAGTCATTTATCAAGTACCAGAAATTAACCAGCACTCCATATGCAGCTGAATGAGCAACTGTATCTTACATATTTATGGCACTTTCCATGTTCACAAAATATACTAGACTTATGTTACTTCATTTGATTTCCGCACAATTCTATATTTACATTACAGTTATTATTAGTGTTAATCATAATGAATTAAGAATAGTTTTATTAGGAATAGTTTTAAGGCTAGATTGTTAACTCCTTGAGAGTAGGGAACTTGCTTTATTTGTCTTCACTATCAATAGATTTGCCAAGTTAAATTCCCATGGTACAGATTAAGAAACCGAGGCTTTAGGATTTGTTCATGGTCATAAAGTCAATGAATGGCTCAGGACAACCAACTTCTATGCATTTTCTTTTATAATACCTGTACTTTGACACTTCTAGGATCTTTTAGCTGTGGCTAACAAAAAATTATTTCAATATTTGAGTATATAAATTCCCAGAAGAGATAAAATTGATATTTTAGAGATTGATTCTTTATTTTTAAAAAACCCTATAATTATCATATAAACAATTAAGAATGACTAAATACATTTATAGCTAGGCAATTACAAACAAAAAGTGCTATCAGAATATAAATAATAATGAACTAAGCAAACTGAGTTTATTCTCACTGGGAAAGGTAAGACCTTGAACTGTGATCTAATAGAAGTTCTTAAAATTCTAAATGTAAATCAATAGAGTTTGAGGGAGATAAATCATCCATATGGGTGATGCCATAACAAAATTGTCTAGAGACGACCATTTGAGAATAAGAAATGAGAAAGGATTTGGGACAGCATATTTTCTCATGAAGTGTAATAAACAGAGGCTCCCTGGATTTAGTCAGGCATTAGCTCAAATACTACCCCTTTCTTCCTTAATCTACCTAAAACAGAGTCCCCTTCCCAGTGTTGTGCTGGTAAATGTTCACAACCTGGTATCTGGAGGAAAAATATACGCATGTGTATGCGTACTTAGGTCTATTATAAATTTTACTGATATAAAAGATGTATATCACACAATTTACAAATAATAACATGCATCATTTATTTTAGTAAATTTTACATAGTCAGCGAATTCTCACAGAATGCTTTTGTTAATTTTTGCCATACTTTTGTATCCATAGCCCACTTATGGTTGCAACTGAACAAGTATAGACTCATCCACATCATTGAAGGCAGACTTGGAAAGAGATGTACAGTATTTCTGTAATACCATTCAGATATAATAGATGTAAATAACCACAACAGCCTATATAACAGCAACATGTAGTGAAATGAGAAAGTGTTGTTTTGAGCAGGTATTACTTTTTTTCCTAATGTGATTTATTTGTTTTTAAATATATACAATTTAATTTTTCATTATTCATTGTGTTTAGCAACTGGATTGCAAAATTCCTGTGGATTTAGTCATTGATCTTTTTGAGTCAGCCTGAGACAGCTCCAGCACACCACCACCCTACCCTACCTCTATCATTCTCTAATCTCTTACTCTGGTTTATGTTTCTAATAGGCTTTTATCACCACTCAACATGTATTTATATGTTTATTGCTTGTCTCTCTTACTAGAATATAAACTCAATGAGGGCAAGCATTTTGTCTGTCCTGGTCATTACTGCCGTGGTGTCTGACACATGGTAGACAGGAGGGCAAGGAGCTCAGGCTCATCTGAGTGGGCATGGAGAGCTGAGGTCAACTAATCCGTGCTGTGCCATCATGTGCTCGGTAAGCAGACACTGACTTGGAGATTCTACTGAAGGAAATCATTAGGAAGTGATCTTACTATCAACACCAGTGGAGGAAGGGGAAGGAAGACATGCTGGTAGAGGAGGAAGCTGAGCTGTGACAAAGTCCTAACCTAGAGGTCAACTTATTTCACAGGGCCTCTGGAGCTGACACAGCACATCAGAATGTCCTTGAGTTGGGCAAAGGGTGAGCCTTTATACCCTCACATTGGGTCGTTGGCTATAGGCTAACCCTAAAGGGAAAGTGACCTTGAATGAGACAGTTCTCTTCAGCTGAGGCAATCCCTGAAGGAGTTTGATAACTAAGGAGTGTCTGTCGGAAGCACTCCTATGGGGCAACATACTCTACACAGGGTTAGATTCAGGGCAGGGTGCCAGTGCCAGCAGGAAATTGGAGTGCAATTAGCAAATGAAGAGAGGAGCCAGTCATAGGAATCATAGACAGGGAGCACATCTGTTGGGGATTGGGAGAAAGACTGCAGCTTGGAAGGCATTCAAGTTCCCAGGGCTTGCCCCAGGATGGTTGGTTTCTGGTGTTAGGAAGCAACAGTAGAATAAGCAGGAGAATGCACTGCCTGCCTCTCTACATTATCTAGGCACATACACTCCATAAACCCTCATACAGACCCAGCTCGTTAGAATCTACCCAGGATCTTTACAAAACACAGGTCACTCAAAAACATTTATTGAATATCTATTAGGTGTCAGTCCCTGTGCTATACTTTAGAAACACAAGAGTGAATGAAATAGACATAGTCCATGGCCTAAGTGAACTTACATCTAGTGTCGTGGCTCTTAACCCTGACTGTGCACTAAAATCACCCGAAGAACTACTTTTAAATGCTGGAGCTTCTGATAGAATTGCCATGAAAGGCAGCCTTAGCATTCATATTTTCTACCTGATTTTTATATGTGGTCAGGGCTGAGAACCACTGCTTTAAGCCACTGGATGAAAAGATAGTAAACAGGTGCACACATCCAGTGTTCTGAAATTCAAACTAACAAAATGTACATGCTGAACACAAAGAAACAAAACTCTAAACAATGGCTGATATGATTTCACCTTATCCTCTGTACCCCAGTCTGAATCAACATTCATGACCAGATTAACTCATTCATACCATATCTCTGGAATGAATGCTAAATCTTTTTGCTGATCTGTTGGGATTGCCAGCTGTATCCCCTGTGTTGTTTTTGATGGCACAACCAGAAGTTCTTTGCATACATCAATAGACATCAGGGCAACCCAAACATGATGTAAATTGCTCCTGCTGAAAACTGGCAGCACCTTGGGCTTCTGGCTCCTAATACGGTTGACAATAAGCCTTTCTCTCTGAATTCCTGACTCTGGTGCCCAGACACAGCATTTAATTAGTGTTTCAATTATCATTTAAATGTTTGCACATCAAGTTCAATGAGATCAAGGAGATGAATTTTGGGACAAGTGGTTGTAGCATCAACGATTTCCCCAGAGATAGATTATTTGAAGGTTAACAATTCAAGCAGAGGGCCTTAAAAAGTTGTTAATTGCTGTAAATACTTCTTCAGCTGCAGAACTCAGCACTGTGAACAAGTGACTAGCTCCTTTGATCTTAATGAAGAAAGATGTTTTTCACGCATCACAGCAGCTTGCTGGGTCCTCAGCTGCAGTTACCGGGAGCACAGAGGTCATTTCCTTCTGAACAATCTTTTGTATTGGCTAAATTGTAATTACCCGGTATATAATTAGCCCTTGACTCACTAGAACAGCTTTATGGCGTAGAATGTTTCTTTAAAAAATCATGCAAATAATAACATTTGCATGAGATACGTTTTAGAGTGGAGAAGCCAGCCTTCACATCACTATCAAAAATGAAAGAGAAGTGGAGGACACCTGTGATCAGATTGGTTGTTAATATTACCTTACCTATTTTTGTGCTTAAAGGATGATAACATTGCCTGTGATCAAAAGAAATGTAGAGGAGAAAGGGGGAAGGGAGGAGAATGAAAAATTAAATGAGATACCTGTGCACAGCACCTCATCAGGACTGAAACAACTTTAAATGCTATGAAGATTAGGTACATGTCTCTATCTCTGCCCATATTTTTAGGAAGTACAGCTAGATTTTCATTTAATTCCAAATTTTTCCTACCTACAGTCCTTAACAGTTTTTTGGTTTGTTTTCAACTCGGGTTCAGTATGAAGAGGGGAATGATTAATAACCCACTTCGAAATGAGATGAAAGGATTCCAGGAAGTGGAAGATTCCAGAACTAAGGCAGAATTACCTGGAAATCTCTCAAAATGGAATTTATTGTATTTTTGCACAGTTTGGGCCTTGTTTTCTGAGCATCCATTTTTATCTTTATTTTTATTCTTTTTTAAGCAACAGGGTCTAATTATGTTGCCCTGGCTGGCCTTGAACTCCCGGCCTCAAGTGATCCTTTCACCACAGCCTCCTGAGTAGGTAGGATTACAGGCATGAGCCGCTGTGCCTGGCTAGCATCTAGTTACTAAAGAGGGAAAATAAACCACATAACGTGTTTCAATCCCCCAAGCCATATCCCCAAAATTAAGACTTACCGTTCTGTTTTCTAGATGTACCAATATCCAGTATTTTATAAATCTTTCCAGGATTCTTCTAAGACTTGAATGCTCAGTTGTTGTTGCTGGATCGCCCTCCTCTTCTCCAAGAAAGTTGCCTGCTCTCTAAGGCTGCCTTTCCCAAGGACAGGGACCTTATATCCTTAGTCTTTTGGACTGTGTCACCTCTTTATACTCCAACCTTCAGAAGACAATGTTGGACAGGATCTTGAAGTTGGGAGCGGCCTTATGAATCAAGGCCATTTTCTTCATTTTGTACACTGAAGCTCAAAGCAGTTGTTTGACTCTCTGAAGGCCCAGTACTCTGGGCAAGCAGTGATTAAGAGCTCCACCTCCAGAGTCCCACCCCCGGCTTAGACATCAGCACCAGCACCTGTAAGTTGTGGGGTCTTGGGCAAGCTCCTTTACCTCTCTGAGCCTCTGTTTCTGCATCTGTTAAAAGAGGACTAAGAATAGTACCCTTCTCTTGGAAAAGTGATAAGGATCAATGAAATAATGCATGAAAAGCACTTTGTCAAATGTCTGACACAATGAGAACTTGATGAACAGTGAGTGTTATAGTTAGGGACAGAATCCAGACTAGAACAAAAGACTGGCTTTCAGCCCAAGGTTTATTCCTTTTTGTTACATTAATCGTCTTTTTCAGTTGTTAGAGCTCTACCATCAAAAATCAGTGTATACTGCTGGGGTGATGGATGCACTAAAATCTCACAAATCACAACTAAAGTACTTACTCATGTAATCAAATCCCACCTGTTCCCCAAAAACCTATGGAAATTAAAAATTAAACAACAACAGCAACAACAAAAAGGACTCGAGGCTTTCTTGCTCTAGAAAGAAATAGGTTTCTTCCTTCTGTATTTGAAGGTGGATGCCAAACTCCCTTGAAGAAGTGAGTTAAGGCATGATTGTATCTTTAAGGTGATTCTTCCAAAATGTCCCAGCAAAGGCAAAGAGTGAAGTGTGGTGCCACGTTGGTATAATGTTCCCTCTCTACTTTCTTACCTATTTTCTTCTTAACTATACAGTTAGCCACAGTTTGTCCCTCTGCTCCCTAGGTGCCAGTTAGGGGGCATACATTAATTATGCTCTCTGAAAAGGCAACTGGCATCTAGGGTGCACAAAGGTACTACAACATAAAGTGGCAAGGCCACTCTGCCTCTGAAAAATGACATTGCCATTCCAAAAGTTTATTTTGGGGATCATTCATTTGGAAAATGTGACAACTTCTTTATAATAAAGAAAGCAAAACAAAACACTAAGCCTACCACTAACCTTGATTATGTTGTCAGAAAGAACAGCTCCTGAAGTGTGTCAAGCATGAAAAGCAGTTAAGGTGGGACATTTTCAATTTTCAACCCTGGGTCATACAAATTGAGTTTTCCTCATCTGATCTGCATTGCTGTGAGTAACAGGGGCTGTGCTGCCACATCTGACTGGCTGATCAGCGGGAGGGTGGGAAGGCAGTTCACAGAACATCAGTGGGCTCAGCTGTCACATTTTCAGGGACTCTCTGTAGTTGTGTTACTATGGAAAATGTGGAGGGAGCCTGCTCGCACCACTGTCAATGATCAGATAAAAAGACATCTTGTCCTGAGAAAACCCCATTCCCAACTCTGTCAATTTGGAAGGAAAAAGAAATAACATAAAACTCAGACTGAACCTTTGAGGCCCCTGTATCTTGGAATCTCCCTGATTCCCCACTGAATGAGCTTTAAAATTATACCTTTAGGGGTAGAATCAGAACTAAAAGAAACTTTAGAAGCCATGTAATAATCTATGTGTTCTCTTTCACCTTGGACTTCTCTCACTTCTGCTCCATCTTTTAATTGTTTATCATATTTTGCTGACCTTCCTCTTCCACACTTCTCAGATCTGTGAAATCTGTTCCTCTCACATCCATCTCTGCTGTCATAGGCAAAATTCTTCAACATTCACACATCAATTATTGTAATAGTCTCTTCATTGGTCTTCTTCACAACCAATGACTTTATGACCCAAACCACCTTGCATCGTTCTGTGGGATTAATCTTCCCAAAGTGGTAATTTTCATTATATCACCTGCCTGTTTGCAAACTCACAATGGTTCCTATGTCATGTCAGTATTCATGTCCTTCCATCTTTGGATGCGCATAGCTGCACTTCCATTGCACATGCACCTTGCCATGTCTTGCATTTGCCTCCTTCTTTTTTTCAGGCATTTATAAAATTTCTGACACAAAATTACCTTTCCTCTTCTTTTTACCCAAACATGACATGTTCTTTACTTTTGGAGGCCGCTTCAGTGGGAAAGTAACTTCAGCCACTTCAGTATTCATCACTTTATTTTTTCCCTCAGCTACTTCTCTGGAATTTTTTCGTCTCTAGAAGTTTCTCACATTTTTTTTTTCATTCTAACCCTCGGCAACTCCATCCCTGCTTCCCCTCTAGAATGCATAAGATCTCTAGACATTTTCTTCCCCCATTGCTTTGTTCCTAAGCACAACCAACCTCCTAACATAGCATGAACATAACCTGTGTGGAATACTGGGGAAAAGCACATGACATACAGTCCAAAGAGCTTTCTGTTTTTTGCAATATTTTTAGGTATCTAGAACATCAAAGTTCAGGGTAATACGTAAAAACCATTTTTTTTTTAAATGCATGGCTGAGTTGGCTGGAAAGTAAGAGATACACTTAGAGGTTAGAATAAAAGAGAAACCTTAAATCCAGAAATGGGATATCAGAATTTGTAATCCAGAAGTAACAAATTAGCATTTGTTTGCTACCAGTCCTAATGGCCTAGAACTTAGCTTTAGCAGACCAAGAGGAGACCACCTGAATCGTAGGTATCGTGGGAGTTCAGATCAGGAACATCTGCCTCAAGCCAGGCCCCTGAAAGTATCCGTGAGTAAAGCAGGAAAAGTCCTGCCTCACAGAGGGAGGTAGTAGGGATATTTATCTGTCTTGTCCCTGGCATAAGAAAAAGAAAATAATTCTCCTGAAGTCTTAAACACAATTTTATTCTGACACATTTGGGGCTAGAATTCTCTCTGATTATCATACCTCCAAAATACCACACACTAAAATTTTAGTTTAAAACAGGAGTTGGCAAACTATGGCCAACAGGCCAAATCCAGTTTGCCATCTGCTTTTGTACAGTCCATGAGCTAAAATGGTTTTCACATGTTTAAATGGTTGAAATAAAATAAAAAGAAGAAAATATTTTGTGACATATGAAAATGATATGAGATTCAAATTTCAGTGTCAAAAAAAGTTTCATTGGAACATAGCCATGCTCATTTCTTTACATATTGTCTATGGATCCTTTTGCACTATAATGGCAGGGTTAAGCAGTTTTATCAGGGACAGTATGGCTCACAAAACCTAAAATATTCACTATCTGGTCCTTTATAAAGTTTTCTGACCCATGGTAATGTGGTTCTGATTAGCAGAAGTAAACACGAATGCTCTCTGATAAGCAAAATTTAAACACAACTTTCACAAAACTTCACAGATGAAATATTAAGGAATCTCATTTAACAATAAATTTAAAATTTAAAATTTTTAAACTTTGAAAATTTAAAAGCACGGCACTAAACACTCAAAAACTAAGAGAGCATGGGTAACAACAGAAATAACCAAGTTGAGAATCAGACCTAAAAGAACGCTGATGCTCAAATTATCAGACACAGGATATAAAATAAGTATGTTTTATTACATTTTCCTAAGTGCTTTTGGGGGTCTCTATCCAGGCACAGTATGTATGTGTTTGTTCACTCATCTATTTATTTTTATTTGCTCTGTGCTTTCTTCATAGAGGGTAACTGGTGGTGCGTTTTTTCCCCAACAGGCATCATAAATGCCATTCTTTTATAGAGCATAATTTTAAGGCTTAATTTTAAACTTCGTTTAAAATAAACTCTGGGGGCACTTTAGCCCCTAGATGTAATCTCAACGCACACATTTCATCTGCTCAGAATTCAACTACCCATAATAGAATTGGAAGATTCTGGTCTACTGGGTACTTAGCACTAAGAAACATTAGAATCAGCAGTGATCCCTAACCAGAACAAGTTCAAACTTGTGCTCAATAAGTACTCATTAAATTTAGAATGTAGTGTAAGTAGACATCTTATATCTACTTGGCCCTTAAATAGGTCTGCCACCTTCAGACGTCAAGCTATGCTAGCCAACGTTGCAGCTCATACTCTTTGCTAGAACTCCATGTTTCGTTCAGGACTCAACTCAAATGCCATCTCTTAAGAGAGCCTCTCCTGAGAACTCTTTAAGGAATATATATAGTGCCCTTCACAGTACCTTATTTAATTGTCTTCAAGGACTTCACATTACATTTCATTTATTTTCAGCACTGAAAACCCACAAGAAAGAGTTTTATAAATGTTCAGGTTCAATTGCTCTTTAGGAGCAAACTCAATCCTTTCAATATGTACTCTCCAGTTGGGTGTCCAGAAAAACAACAAATATGTGGCCATTCCCATGACCACGAAACAGCTGCAACTAAATTTACAAATGGTAATGAACAAGCAACACAGCCTCTCCCACAGTCATGTGGTGAGCTCCTTCTCTCAGTGAGGTCAGCATTCACCAGCATGCATCCTCAGAGATTCTATCCTTATTTTTGGAGTTAAACTGTCCTGACTCTTAGTGTTTATTTCTCTGGCTGGCAGAAGAGAAATAGGATATATTTGTTATCTGATTATCACACAGGTGACTTTATTCCAGTAATTATTGCTGTGTAACAATCTATTCAAAAAGGAATGACTTAAAACACAACCATTTTATCCTATGCATGGATTAATAAGTACGATAGCAGCTGGCACAGCAGGGGTGGCTTATCTCTGTTTCCTGATGTCTGGCATATCATCTAAGAAGATGTAAAGACGGGGGTGATGATGACTGGTAGTAGAACCTTCTGGAGGCTCCTTCACGCTTGTCTGGCCTGCCAACTGGGGCACTAGTCTGGGTCTGTCCATGTGATCTTCCTTACATTTTGGGGCCTCACTTCTCACATGGTGGTACAAGTCTCCAAATTAAAGTGTTTCGGTGAACAAGGCAGAGATTCCTCACTTTTTAAAGCCCACCTCAGTAGTCACACAGCATCATCACCACCACATTCCAATGGTCAAAGGGTGAAAAGTCCTTCTACACTCATGGGAGGGGACATAGACCTTACCTCAGCTCTCAACAGGAGTGGTGTCAAAGAGTTTGTAGCCAGTTTTTAAAACTTCTACGTTGTCTTTTCCTCTAAAATTCACTCCTCTTTCAACTTAGCTTAGCGTATCTGGTGTTCAGGTTAAAAAATGAAACCAAACCTCTGTAACTTACTACCTATGTAAGTTTGAGTATCTCATCATGTGTTACTTTATCTTCAAAATAAAGGGCCTAAACTTGGTGATTTCTATATTCCTTAATTCCAGCCTTTATATCCTATGATTCTACTATTATAGAATGTTGAATAGTGTTACCTCAAAATTGATTTCAACCCAGAACCTAAGAATGTGATCTTATTTGGAAATAGGGTCTTTGTAGATGCAGTTAGTTAAGAAGTCCAAGATTAAATCACCCTGCATTCAGAATAGGCCCTAAATACAGTTACTAAAGTGAAAAAGCTCACTCCTCACCCGCTACACAGCAATGAGTTACGTTATGAGCACAGCAACTAGAAATTAAAACAAAAGAAGGAGATACTGGGGGAATATGCTCGTAATCCAAACGTTAGTGCACCCACATAACTTTTTAAATGCTTTGTTGTTGTGGTGGTGGTGGTTGTTACTTACCCTGAGTATTAGCAAAGAGTGAAGCTAATGAAGTCCTGGTGTGTGGAAGAACCACATATGTGCTCTAAATCAGGCTTTAAAGGATGGATGAAGGGAGGCTGTTTACTATAAACACCTACCCCTTGAGAGGAGAAACTCAGCATGACAACTGCAACGTCAAAGTGCAACTATTTGTATTCTCAGGATATAGAAAACAGAAAAGAAAAATAGACTAAGCAGGAAGATGAAGCCAAATAAATTTAAACACTATTTTAAAATTGCCTTAGAAGATGGAGAAATGAAAAATAAAAAGAAATAAGTGTAATCAGCTCATAAATAATCTACAAGTAAGTCCTAAAACTGCAAATGATCAATAGCTCACATTTTGACTTCTTAAGACTTTGCAAACTACCCAAGACTGTCTGCTTCTTTTTGAAGAATACTTTTGTTTCTTTCTCTTAACTCAGGCAGCTTTCTCCTGGTCCCCATGCCTGCTGAGTCCAGAAATGTGAAGCATTCTCACAGGAGAGCTCCCCCTCCCATCTTTCGTCTTTCACATCTCATTTAAATTTCTAATTCCCCAAAGCTTAAAAAGAGAGAAATGCCTCAAGACAAGCTCAACTAGGAAAGTCAAAGTGAATAGTAATAAGGGGTTCAATTACAGCCCATGCATTCTCCTTATCTGGGTGACAAACACACTCATATAATTTGAGTTCCTACTCTCGTTTTACTTTGAAAGTGATTAGAAAGCCTTAATATATTTCGAAAGGAAACAACTTCTCTACTGTGTTCTACATCAATTGCATGCTAAGCTAGCCTGAAAGGAGACATTTTATTTCAAAGGAAGATTAGAAAGTGCCTTTTTTAAAGCTATCAAAGCTGATGCCAAGATGCAAAAGGTACAACTAATCAGATATTTAGGATATAGAGCCGTGCACCATTAAAAGGGTGCTTTTTTGTGCAAATCATGTTGGGTAGATTGTGAGGGAAAGGAACGTATGTAATAAGGACATTAATTTTCACTTTACAAGGCAGAAGATCACAAGGGGAACAGCAAATGAGCTGAGCTGATTATCTTGGGGTTTCAGTTGAAGAAGAGCAAAATGAGCTAGCTAGCACAGCAGACAGGTCAATGCCTACTGAGGCAATGCTCAGAGCCCTTTGGAAGCTGCAGAAATTAAGCCTTTTTGTTCTTGTATTGTGGCCTAGTTGACTTTGCACCAGGTCGAAGCAATGATCTGTATAATTGCAAACCCTCCCCTATTACCAGAGCTTGTCACTTCAGAAAGTGATGTCTGGGCTCCAAGCCAGATTTTGGTTTCACCTTAGTTTCCAAGATACTCCATATTGATTAAAGGAAATATATTATGGTCTATAAAGGAGAGAGGAAGCAGACTGTGAGAGGGAAAGAGAGGGAGAGAGTGAAGGCAGGAGAAAGAGAGTAGGGGAGGGAAAAGACAGGGAGAAAAACAGAATGAAAACTGGGAGGAAGATTGAGCAAGAAGGTGAAATCGCCTTAAAGACTAGCACACCTGTATTTGTTTGTTTGGGGAAAAGCAGTAAGGGGAGGTGGTAAGAAGGAAAAGCAGTTTTTCTTCAAGCCAAAGTTTCACTTCCCTATGTTTTCCACCAAAACTTCTGCTCAGCTCCCCCGAATTGAAAGGAGTCTCTCACTCATTACAAGCAAATCTCCTTGAGAAACCATGGAATACTCATTCTGGTGTGGATGCTGGTGAATATTCAGGGGATTAGAGGAAAAAGTTTGCTGGGCAGTCCAGTCGCCACCCTCAAATAGGCTCTTCAGAAATCAGTGAATGAAAGAAAAAGGTTCCTGCATGGAGCAGAGCTGGGCATATGGTAGTGTTTAACAAATATTTGTTGAATACACTGAGTTTAGACAAAATAGATGCTCTGTGCAGCACTAATCCATAATTTAAATTTAAAAGTATTAAAATAAGGCATACTCTTGAAATTAACTTTTATTCAATAGTTTGGGAATTTTTTTAATCCCTAGAAATTCATCTTAAAGCTGAATCCCCTCATTTATTTTTCTCTTGTGCCCACATAGAACAATCTCTCCTGGATTATCATGGCTCTTTTAAGGTTTCATGACTTTAGGTGGTTCTCAAAGATTACAACTTAAAGAATGAAGTTGTGATTCAGAAAAAAAGTTATAAAATATAAAAAATCAGCAAGAAGAAAAATAGCAAGAAAAGAACACTGCTCTCTTGGTATTCTCTGCTATGCTTGTTCTTGCGAATAATGATCACCATTATTCTTGAGATTTGTATTCAAAGAATAATTGTCATCTTAAATCATGCATCATTTATTATTTAAGTTGCAAAGTGCATGGAAAACATTGTAGCGTGGGAAGGTGCAATTTAACCTTGATGGAGGAAGGGGATGTAGAATTACAATGTGGTGGGATGTGATCACAACTTCACTGTCATTCTGTGGAACTAATTTCTTCAGAGAAGTATTTATAAACTATAAAAGTCTCTGAAAAATTGAAAAAATAGCCTATCATTCCTAGAAGCTCAGATCTTCTTATAGGTTGCTGCCATCTTTTTCCTTTGAGAACTATTGATCCATCTTCCTTTTAATTTGTTTTTGTCCCAGGATTATAGTAAGTCCGCAATGGATGACAGTAAAAATCATACTACTACTGGATAGTTGGTAGTAATGGAGAATTTTCTTACAGACCCAGGAATGGGGAAGAAATAATAATGCAATTGCCCTTCTCACTGGCAGGTGAACAACTCGGACAGTGGCACACCAAACTCCATCACATTCTGCCTTTTTACCCAAAAAGAGAGCAACGCTGCACCCTCACAACCTTTCAACACTTGAGTGGATAAGATCTCCCCTCTGTATTCTCCTTTGAATCTCCAAGGTACATGCGTTGCACCTTTATACCTTCTTTTCATTCCTAAAGCACATTCACTTATGTTAGCCCATTTGGTCATCTATCCATTTTGCTCTCTCTAGGTGAAGAAAGTCAGAGAGATAATTAGTGGCTAGCTCAACATTTTATGTCTAGTAAGGAGGTGGTCTGGACCAGGAATCCAGGTTTCTTCACATTATACCCCTAGTTGAACTAGACCCACCAAGCTGCTCTGAATACAGCATTTTGAGCTGGACAATA
This sequence comes from Theropithecus gelada, assembly GCF_003255815.1. NCBI lineage: Eukaryota > Metazoa > Chordata > Mammalia > Primates > Cercopithecidae > Theropithecus > Theropithecus gelada. The sequence continues at coordinate 31,301,125 of NC_037669.1, read as the reverse complement.
GGTAATAATAATAAACATTCATCTAGAAAAAAACAGGTAGGAAATTATGTAGTTATGAGTCTGTCTCCTGGCTGTGGGTAATAAACCCAAACAAAGAACTATGAGATTGTGGATTATTACCAGCAGAATAATTCTCTGTTTATTCAAAAAGACTTGGTGCCCAGGTTTTTAAATTGATAGAGGAAATAACAGAAGTTATGACAAATCACCTAGTCTCACAAATGAAGTTAATCTGTGCAATTTTAGTGGCTGAAATTTCCTTAAAGCTGTGGAAAGCATGCTCGTGTTTTCTAAGTTGTGCCTACCATAATTAAAACATGATTGTGCAGTTATGCCTGATAAATGGTGAAGAAAGCAGTTGTAACATTTTATGTTGCATTCCTATGGTATATTAAAATTAGATAATTAATAGCTTTCTGCAAGAGCTTACCCCTAGCTGGAACTTTTTCATGCTCATCTAAGCAAACCTCTTCACTATTACTTTTATTTTTCCTTATCCATTCAAAATCACTGCTTCATCTTATTCTGTTTCTGTTGCAAACTGAAATCTGCCTTTTCATCAGTACTTCACTCAACACACTTATCACAATAGTAATTGTGAGTATATCATGTCCCAAGATGTATGTCAGGCAACGAGGGTACAGTAGTACTCAAGGCATCAGCCAGGCACGGTGGCTCACGCCTGTAATCCCAGCACTTTAGGAAGCTGAGGCGGGTGGATCACCTGAGGTCAGGAGTTCAAGACCAGCCTGGCCAACATGGTGAAACCCCATCTCTACTAAAAATACAAAAATTAACCAGGCATGGTGGCAGGCACCTGTAATCCCAGCTACTCAGGAGGCTGAGGCAGGAGAATGCTTGAACTCAGGAGGCTGAGGCAGGAGAATGCTTGAAGTGAGGTTGCAGTAAGCTGAGATCATGCCACTGCATTCCAGACTGGGTGACAGAGTGAGACTCTGTCTCAAAAAAAAGTGATCAAGTCATCAATAGTAATCATTTCCTTGTAAGTATGAAGGAAAATGTACATATTCTTTATAAAGTCACTACTATTATCGAACATTGTATAGTTTTTTGGAGGCCGGTTTTTGTTTTCTTTTATCCATCTGAGAGTGGTTATCCTCCAGGGTCAATATAAGATGATATGGTGACTCTGTCCAAGTTCCCCACCCCTCATCCCCCAGATAGAGGGGTCAATGCTTAAAGTATAAAACCTGGCAAGACTAAACCTATGAAAACCCCAATCATAAATACATAATAGAGTATGTGGAATACAAATCTCAAACTATAATAAAGTAGGTATTTACTCTGGTTGGCAACTTCAGCCTTCTTCACAATGCACCGCAGATTACATTTTAGTTTTCACTCTTGTCAATAGACATTTTTTATCAATGATTAATAAATATGCTAGTCTGTTAGGAAAGGTGGGGTTAGGTCAGACTCACAGAAGCACCTATATTTCAAATATCAAGATCTCTCCGAAATGTTTTATAATACTAACTGATTTGATAGCCTATTTGGTCTGGAAGCTGTCTTCTTCATTCCCCTAATTTTTAATTTATATTGTATCTGCTTCTAAAATAAATGTCATATGATTTAAATTCATATATCAAAAATCAAGGTAAAAAAATTAGAGAACAATAATCCACATCCAGATATCCATATCCAGAAGGAGACCATTACTACAATTAAATATTTATTTTAGCTCACAATTTCCAAGTGACCAAGGCAAAAGTTAAACACAGCATTATATAATGATGTTAAAAAGATACCCAATTTTGCCTGGGGAGATATTTTCTTGGTACCAATTCTGGGACAATAGTTTTCCATTTTCCATTATACAGGAAACAGTGAGCAGTAGAGTACGCACAATGAAAAGTGACAGCTTTTGTAGATGCCACAGAAATGTTTTCAAATAGTGCTTTTTTATATCAAAATTTAAGAAAAATCCACAGCATGAAGTTAAAGTTTGACATGAAGCCAGCTTTCTGGGAAGTTAAGATAGCAATCCTTGTCCATACCATACTGATCATCTTATTTTATACAAAAATGAGGTTTAAAGAACCTGGCTAAATGAATAAATACCTCTTAGCCTGTCTTTTTTACCGTCATTTGTCAGCTATACTTTGGATAGATACTTTATAGGGACCACTTCAGGACTGAGCTCTTTCAAACCTGTCTAAGATGCTGATTTTCTATGTTGTGGATTGATGATAGTCCCGAGTTTTGATGTGGACATGAAATAGGTTTTTACTGAGCAAAATGTAGGTGAGACTCTCTAATGTTTATTACAGGATACTAACCTTGACATTACCTGCCCATCTGGTATCACGATCAGAATGAGCTGTCCTGTTCAAGAGAATGATGTAGCTTACCTACCACATTGGACCCTATCAAAAAAAATGCACAATTTTAGCTTTAGCTGTGTATGTGTTATGCATTAAGTATTTGTCAATAGTTCATTTGTTTTGGTACACCAGTTAGCTCCAATATATAGTCAAAGAATTGGAATATTAAAATTCGGAGATACTCTTTTATTACTGAAATGATTAAATATCTCCAGTGACTGACAACTTACTACTAAATGAGATAGTCTCTCAAACTTTTAAAGCACTCTAAATGGAAGAATGTTCTATTTAATGTTTTCTAACAATTACTTCTGCCTAACTTCAAGCTAAAAATCCCTCTTTTTGCCCTCTGTCACATATAGAGTATGCATAATCAATAGAAAACATCCATTTCAAATTGCTACTACACTGAAATTTTAATTATGCCATGGGCCAAACGTTTGGCTTTGCTCCCAGTGATGTATAGCACCACTGTGTCATTTCAACACAGAAAACTCATAACACTAGAGTGGGCCCCTCATATTCATGGGTTCTGCATGTCTAGATTCAACAAAACACAAATTGAGACTATCTTAAAAATTTAAAATAATACAAATTTTAATATGCATTATAACAACTATTTATATAGCATTTACATTGTATTTGTTATTAAAAGTAATCTAGAAATGACTGAAAATATAGAGGAGGAAGTGCATAGGTTAGATGCAAATACTATTCCATTTTACATAAAGAACTTGAGGGATCTGCAGACGATGGTATCTATTGAGGGTCCTAGAACCAATCCACGTAGACACCAAGGGATGATTGTATTGCTTTTCGTGATGTCAATACTATGATTACAGTTTTTCTCTCTATTGACTTAACCCATCTTCACTTCCCCCTGAGGTGGAAAGTTAGTTCATGTATTTTATGGGCTGCCCCCAACACCCACAGTTTCTAAATGGTTAGATTAGGGATTATCTTAGCAATTTGGTGGGGGGCACTTGGAAGCTGATGAGTAAAATAAATGAATATTTAAAGAAAGGAGAATACAGAGTACATGCACAGGAGATCTGAGCTGGTAGATCATCAGGCCCCAAAGAATGGAGAAAGCAGCTTTGATTTCTGGTGACTTACCATTTCAATAAGATCTAGTTACTATCGTTCCAATCCTTGTATATCCTATGTGCTCTGTATCCTACAATATCCTCCCACCTTTATTTGATCTTCTGATTTGATTGGGTCTCTGTTTCTTAAAAATTGGAGAGCCCTGCCTGAAGAGGAATGAAGTACATGCTTCCTAAGTTTACAGATAGAGAATCTAAGCTAAAGAATTATATTTGAAGTAACTTAAGAACACTGTTGGCCTGGTGCAGTGGCTCACACCTGTAATCCCAGCATTTTGGGAAGCCGAGGGGGGTGAATCACCTGAGGTCGGGAGTTCAAGGCCAGCCTGACCAACATAGAGAAACCCTGTCTCTACTAAAATACAAAATTAGCCAGGCGTGGTGGCTCATACCTGTAATCCCAACTACTTGGGAGGCTGAGGCAGGAGAATCACTTGAACCCTAGAGGCAGAGTTTGGGGTGAGCTGAGATCGTGCCATTGCACTCCAGCCTGGGCAAGAAGAGCAAAACTCCATCCAAAAAACAACAAACAAACAAACAAAAAACACAAACAAAAGCGCTGTTAGCCCATTAGCAACTAAAATCCTCCCAGCTAAGTTTGATATTGTATGTGCTAAATTCAAAGACACACATTGTTTTATAAACCTTTACATACAAAAAATAACGGCAGATATCTGATTAAAAGAAATTAACCATGACTCCAGTAAGCTTTTATAGCTCATAGCGTAGGTATATGCATATAAAGAATTAAGTGCACCTACTGCCACAGATAATCACCTGGAATTTGACTCTGTTTCATGGTACAATGCTGGTCCAACATGCTAACTTCTCCCAGTTTCATACTCCTGAAAACCAGGGGCTCACACTGACCTGAGAAGGCCCCACCTCAGAGAAGATCATGGATTTCTTTTTGAAATATATTTGGGGACTCTTCTTCACACACTTTATATCTTTGAATGTGCTGTAATTCTAGAAAGATAGATTGCATCTGGTCGAGGTACAGTGAGGGCAAATGAGGGACAGAGGAGGTCATGATGGCTGTAAGGGGAAGATATGGATAACATTTGAGAATGACTAGTCTGAAACATGATTCATAGTATTTTCCAGAAGGGAGTTAGTACCTCATAGCGCACAATTTTACACCATGCTGCTGTATTCATTTTCAAGCTTCTTCTCCATTCTATTAGAGACGTTCATGAGTCATCCTGACACATGTTGTATTGTTCTGGACACCAGTTATTTTGAAGATTGTATGGAATAAAATGCTCTCTCATCACTTCATATTCCTGGAGGTATTGGTAATTTTATTTGGTTTGTAATATTTCTTTTTGGAGGGCTTTTAAACTAAAGCCTCAAGGTAATCATGCATGAAAGAAAAACAGTAGAAAGCAAAAATTTACCCCACAAAATTTCCATTTTCTTTATGCTGAAGGGAGGTTTTCTATTGAGAATTAGAGTGAGAAGTAAAAAAGGAGAGAGAAAAGACAAGGACCTCACAGTTAAAGTAATTTTTAGTAGGCATGGAGGGAAAAATAAATAAATAAATAAATTACATTCAGTAAAACCAACGCAAAAAGGCAGAGTGAAATGAAACACAGAAATAATGTCTGTTCAGAATCTGGAAATTAAAATAACTGTTCTGAATAGACAAGATATGATTCCCAATTGAACAATGAGCTGAAATTCAGGAAGCTTTCAAAAAATAAATAAAAGGTAATTACAGCGAAGAATAAAGATGAGTGTACCTTCTCATTTACATAAGCGGACAGTAGTTCTGCAGCCCCTTGCTTATTATAATGGATTTTTAACCAGACTGCAAGAAGCAAAATGAAATGGATCATAAAGTTGTTCATTTTAATATTACATTCTCTCAATGAAAATGTATTTTTAAATTAATATATGATATGCAAGATGAAATCTCAACAACATTTGAATTATCATAGAGCTGGGAGAGCTTTTGAATTGGCCAACTATTTATTGTTTGGTTCAATGTAAGTTTTTCTCTCAGTGACCCATCATTATACTTCAAGGGCTTGTTAGGAGGCCCCTGTATATCCCTCCCTCATAGACAGTCTCTGACTTTGTGTTAAGTGGTCTCATCTTTGCCAGGTAACTGTAGCTCTGCCTTCATTTCTGCAGAGTAACTGAAATAGCCATGAGGTTATTCATCTAAACATAGGGGACACAAGCCCTGTTCTCAGTGACTTTTCATACCTGTGAGTCAGTTATTTATTGGTGCTTAACAAACTATGCTGAAACTTAGTGACTTAAAACAATTTGTTGGCTCATAATTCTCCAGTTTGGGCTGGACTGATCAGTTCTTCAGCTCATCTTACCTAAGATCACTCAAGGCAGCTGACTAGGTGGATGGTCCGAGGTGCCTTACATAACGAGATCTGCCAACTGGGACACATAGGTTCTCTTCCACATGGCTTTTCCACATTTCTTACATTGAGGCAGCTGCCTTTGAAGAGGACACACTTCAATATGTAAGTGCTTATTAAATCTCTGCTTACATCATATTTGCTGATTTTACTAGGCCATTCTTGCATTGCTATAAAGAAATATCTGAGACTGGATAATTTATAAGAAAAAAGGTTTAATTGGCTCAAGGGTCTACGAGCAGAACCGGAAGTATAATGGTGGCATCTGCTCCTGGGGAGGCCTCAGAAAGCTTACAATCATGGCATAAGGCAAAGGGGGAGCAGGTGTTTCGCACGGTGGCAGTGGAGCAAGCGAGATGGGGGAAGTGCCACACACTTTTGAACAACCAGATCTCATGAGAGCTCACTCACTATCATGAGGACAATATCAAGGGGATGGTACTAAAACACTCATGAGAAATATTCCTCCATGATCAAATCACCTTCTACGAGACCACACTTCCAACAATGGGAATTACATCTCAGCATGAGATTTGAGCAGGGACATCATCCAAACTATATCACTGATGTTCCATTGGCCAAAGTCACACAACAAGTCACATGGCCAAACCCAGAGTCAATGTGGGAAAGAAACCACACAAGTATATGGTATACCAGAAGTCATGATTCATTCAGGTTATGAATGTAACATTCTACTGAAACTTTCACTTAAGGTTGACCATAAAATACAAATGTCTAAGCCTAGCATTCATAACTCTATATTCTGCTTCCAAGTCCCATTGAGTCCCACAGAAATGTTACAGTAGCAAAAACAGCCACATGATTCAACCTAAAGATATATTTGCATGCTATGACCAAAATTCTGTGCTTTTTTTTTTGGTTCTTCCACTTACCCAGAACTCTGATCATCCTTCAGGGCCTGAGTCCTAAATTAACTCTTCTATGAACTCTTCTGTTATTGTCCCATAAATGGGCATTTTCCCATTTTCTGAACTTAGTATGAAGCTGGCACAGTGTAGTAGAAAGAACCCAGACTTTGGAATGAGATAGTTAGTTTCAAAACTGAACCTTTCCTATTATTAGCTACATAATCATGGTCACACTACTTCAACTTCCTTAGCTATAAAATAGGTGAAATAATACCTACCTTTTAGGGTTGTTGGGGGGAAGGATAAGGAGAGACAACATGGCAAAGCATCAAGTAGCATATGACAGTGTGTGGGTCTACCTAGTACTATGAGACAGAGCCCTTACATTTATGACCTTGAGGTTTTGCTTTTTATCCTTTTATTTTGTGAATTATTGTCCATCATAAAATGTGAGTCTTTAAAGATGATAGAAATAAGTGTTTTACCCCATTTTATTGCCCAGGGGTTTCTCTCTACCACTCCAGTATCTAGTGCTTGATCAGTGTTAGTTGAGGTAGAAAAAAGGAAAAAGAAAAGAGGCAAGAAGTATAGTTCCTCTATTTATGAAGGGGAAATTAATAATTACTACTTGGTAATTAGGAGGTTGTTGCAACTACTAAGCTGCTAAGACATACTAAGTATCATTATAGGAAAACATGTTTTAAGCTATAGTATGTTTCTATTTGATTAATAATAATATCATGGATTTATATGCTCAGAAATTGTTTAGCCAAGCTTCTCTCTTCATACAGAACTGCATCCAGTTCATCATGAGAAAACGGAAACTACTTTAGCACTAGAAAAAGGGAGATTTTTTTTTCCGAGAGAAAGCATGGCAAGCCCAAAACCTGAATAGACTTTCATTGCTGAGGTGCTACGAGGAAGATATCAATGGTGGACATGTGACCTCTATCAGGCCACTGTTAAAGCCACTCATTCCCCCACCTTCCCCCCAGTCACAGGGATTTGTCTACCAGCCTGATTGCAGCAGTGCCAAAGGGCTATTGGGGAGATAATGGGAGGCAATTAAGCTAACAGGCAGGGAAACTTGGGACAATATGATTTGAGTTGGGAAAAGGGGAACTTAGGTAAATGGGTTTAAAAGTTGCCAATAGAAGAAAGCTGTCAAAAGAAAATTTTGATGTCTGTATAGACTTCTAAGTGTCCTCATTTTTCAAAGAACCATATAAACATTTCTAAACCTATAATTTTACGTAATTATGAAAAACTACATTCCTTCCCCAAATCAGAACAAGGCAAGGATACCTAATCTCACAAATATTCAATATTACTGGAAATTATAGCCACTGCAATAAGACAATAAAAATGCACACAGGTTGGAAAGTAAGAATTAAAACTATCCCCACTTACATATTTCATTCTTATCTACATATAAATAAATAAAAATTAATTAATTAATTAACAAACCATCAGAGCCTAGAACTAATAAGTGAGTTCAGTAAGATCAGAGGATACAGGACCAACACATAAACAATGAATTGTATTTCTATATGCACACAATGAATTTGTGGAAACTGAAATTAAAAGTACACTATTATTCACAATTGCTTCAAGGAAAAGAGAATAGATAAAACATGTAGAGAACTTTTATACAAAAATTACAACATAATAAGAAATAATAAAAACTAAATAAATGGAGAGACATGCCATGCCTATGGATTAAAAGGTTCAACATAATAAAGATATCATTCTTTCCTAATTGATCTATAAGTTTAATAAAATTACTAATAAAATCTCAGCAAGAATTTTTGTCAACATAGATAAGCTTACTCTAAAATTTATATGAAAAGGCACTGCCCCCAAGTAGCTAAAACAACAATAATAAAAAATAAGTGAAAAGAGTCTCTCTACCCTGTAAGAGGGAGGCTTACTCTATAGCTACAGAACTTAAGACAGTGTGAGATTGGTAGAGAGAGACACACATTAAGCTATGGAACAGAATAGAGAAACCATAAATAAAGTCACACAAATATGTCCAACTGATTTTTTTTAACCATTTAAACCATTTTTAAGTGTATGATCCACTAATGTTGACTATATTCACATTGTCATAAAACAGATCTCTAGAAAATTTTTATCATGCAAGACTAAAACTATATATATTGAGCAATTCCACATTTCCCCATCCCAACAGCTCATGGCAATGATAATTCTACTTTTTGTTTCTTTGAGTTTGATTACTTTAGATACCTAATATAAGCAGAATTATACAGTATACTTTTTGTGACTGGCTTATTTTACTTAGCAGAATGCCTTCAAGATTCATCCATATTGTAGCAAATGATGGGATTTCCTTCTTTCATGAGGCTGAACAATATTCCTTTGGATATATATACCTCATTTTCTTTGTCCATATAGCCATCAGTGTACATTTGGGTTGCTTCTATTTCTTGGCTGTTGTGAATAATTCTACAGCAAACATGAGTGTGTAAATAGCTCAAAGATACCCTACTTTCAATTATTTTGGATATATACCCAGAAGAGGGATTACTGAATTATATGGTAATTGTATTTCTAATTTTTTAAAGAAACTCTATACTGATTTTCACAGCAGCTGCACCATTTTACATTCCTACCAACAGTACACATGGGTTCTTGTTTCCCCATACCCACACTTGTTATTTTCTGTTTTTTGATAGTAGTCACACTAATAAGTGTGGCGTAATATCTCACAGTAGTTTTGATTTGCATTTCTCCAATGATTAAGTGATATTGAGCATCTTTTCATATGTTTCTGGGCCATTTGTAGAACTTCTTTGGAGAAATATGTGTTTAAGTCCTTCATCCATTTGTTAATTGATTTTGTTGCTGTTAAGTTGTTCTAGTCCTTTTTATATTCTGGATATCAACCTGTTATCAGATAAATGATTTTCAAATATTTTCTTCTACCCTTTAGGTTGCCTTTTCACTCTGTCATTGTTTCCTTTGATGTGCAGATGATTTTAAGTTTGATGTAGTACCACTTGCCTATTGTTGCTTTTCTTGCTTGTTCATTTGGTGTCACATCCAAAAAACCATTGCCAAATCCAATGCCATGAAGTTTTCCCCTACGTTTTCTTCTAGGTGTTTTACAGTTTTAGAATTTATATTTAGTTCTTTAATCCATTTTGAGTTAGTTTTTGTATATGATAGCACGCAATGGTCCCACTTCATTCTTTTCCATGTGAATATCCAGTTTTCTCAACACCATTTGTTGAAGACACTGTTCATTCCCTAATGTGTAACCTTGAAATATTTGCCCAAGATTATCTAACTATATGTATGAGGGTTTACTTCTAACCTTTCTCTTCTGCTCCATTGATCTATATGTATATCTTTATGCCACTATTACACTGTTTTAATTACTGTAGCTTTATAATATATTTTAAAATTGGGAAGTATGATGCTTACAACTTTCTTTTTCTTTTTCAAGATTATTTTGACTATTTGGTGTTCCTTGAAATTCCATTCGAATTGTAGCACAATTTTTTCTATTTCTGCAAAAAAAAAAAAAAAAAAAAGCCATTGGGATTTTTATAGGAAATGCATTGAATCTGTAGTATTCACTTTGGGTAGTATGGACATTTTAACTGTATTGAGTCTTCTAATCTCTAAGCACAGAATGCCTTTCCATTTATTTGTGTCTTCTTTAATTTTGTTCAGCAATGTTTTGTAGTTTTCAGTGTACAAGTTTTTCAACTTCTTAAGTTCGTTTCTAAGTATTTTGGGATGTTATTGTAAATAGGATTGTTATTTTAATTTTCTTTTCAGATTGTTCATTGTTAGTGTATTAAAATGTAACTGATTTTTGTATGTTAATTTTGTGTCCTTTGCTGAATTTATTAATTCTAATATGATTTTTCCCAGAATCTTTAGGATTTTCTGCATATAAAATCATGTCAGCTACAGGCAGAGATCATTTTACTACTTTTTCAGTTTTGGTATTCTTTATTTCTTTTTATCACCAAATTGCTTTGGCTAGAACTTTGAATACTATGTTGATTAGAAGTGGAAGAGTCGGGATCCTTACCTTGATCCTTATGTTAGAGAAAAAGCTTTCAGTTTTTTGTCGTTGAATATGATGCTAGCTACAGGGTTTCATACATGGCTTTTGCAGTGTTGAGGAGGTTTTCTTATATTCTTAGTTTGCTGAGTGTTATCATACAATGAGGCTGAATTTTGTCAAATGCGTTTTCTGCATCAGTTGAGATGATCATACGGTTTTTGGTCCTTCATTCTGTTAATGTTGTCTCTTATGTTGATTGATTTTTATATGTTGAACCACCCTTGCATTCTAAGAGTAAATCCTATTTGTTAGTTGTATATAATTCTTTTAATGTGTTATTGAATTTCAGTAGAGTTTTTGCATCATTATTCATCGGAGATATTGGTCTGTATTTTATTTTCTTGTAGTATCTTTGTCAGGCTTTGGTATCAGGATCATAGTAGTGCTGGTCTCATAAAATGAAATTGGAAGTGTTCCCTCATTTTCAAATTTTTGGAAGAGTTTGAGGAGAATTGGTGTTAATCTTTCTTTAAATGTTTGGTGGAATTATCTAGTGAAGTTGTCTGATTCTGGGCTTTTTGTTGCTCAGAGGTTTTTGATTACTGATTCAGTTACCTTGCTAGGTCTGTTTATATTTTTTATTTCTTCATGAGTCAGTCTTGGTAAGTTATACATTTCTAGGAATTTATTCATTTCTTCAAAGCTATCCAATTTGTTGGCATATCATTGTTCATAGCAGTCTCTTAGGATCATTTTACTATTTGTGTCATCAGTTTTAATGTCTCCTTTTTCACTTCTTACTTTAGGTATTTAAGTACTATTTCTTTCCTATTGTAGCTAAAAATTTGTCAATTTTGTTTATCTTTCAGAAAAAATGACTGTTGATTTTTTCTGTTGTTTTTCTATATTTTATTTTGTTTATTTTCTATATTTCTATATTTTATTTTCTATATTTTATTTTGTTATGTTGAAGAGATATCTGTACTCCCATGTTCATTGCAGCATTATTTACAATAGCCAAAATATGGAATCAACTTGTCTCTTTCAACAGATGAGCAAATAGAGAAAATGTGGTATATATACGCTACAGAATGCTACTAAGTTTTCAAAATAAAGAAATTCTGTCATTTGCAACATGAGTAAACCTAGGGAACATTATGTTAAGCGAAATAAGCTAGGTGCAGAAAGACAAATACTTTATGATCTCACTTATATGTGGAATCATAGAAGAGAGAGTAAAGTGATGGTTACCAGAAACTGGGAATTGCAGAGATGTTGGTCAAATCACATAAAGTTTCAGTTAGACAGAAGGAATATGTTCAGGAGATCTACTGTATATCACAGGACTTATAGCCCATAAAAATATATTGCTAAGAGAGTAGATTTTAAGTGTTCTCACCACACACACACAAAATAAGTATGTGATGTAATGCATATGTCAACTAACTTGATTAGCCATTCCACAAGGCATACATATATGAAAACATCATGTTGTACATCATAAATATATACAATTTTCACTTGTCAGTTACATAAACAAGTAAGATTCTTTCTGTCTGACTTTTGACACTTTTGTTATATCTTGCTGTTGGCATCTTTGAGTTTATTTTATTTGAAATTTGTTGAGATACTTAAACTTTTATGCCAACTTTCTTCCTCAAATTTGAAACTTCTAGGCTATTACTTCTTCAAATAGACTTTCTGCTGATTTTTCTCTCTCTTCTTCTGAGATTGCCATAATGTATATATTGGTCCACTTGATGGTGTCTCATATGTTCCTCAGACTCTTCACCTTTCTTCATTCTTTTTTTCTTTTTTATTACCTGCCTCAATAATTTTAAATAATCTATCTTCAAGTTCACTGATTTTTTTCTTCTGCTTTATCAAATCTATTGAACATCTTTAGTGAATTTATCGATTCATTTATTCTATTCTTCACTCCAGAATTTCAGCTGATTCTTTTTTACACTTTCTATCTCTTTGTTGATATTCCCATTTTGTTCATGCATCATTTTTTTCTGATTCGGGTAATTGTCTCTATGAGCTATCTTTTACTTCATTAAACATCCTTAAGATAGTTATTTTGAATTCTTTGCAAGTAATAATAGATACCATTTCTTCAAGGCCAGTTTCTGAAGATCTAGTTTGCTCCTTTAATTGGGGTCTTATTTCTTGTTTCTTTGTACGCTTTGTGACCTTTTTTTAAATTTTGAGTATTTTTTTAAAAAAGACCACCTCTCCTAGTCATTACTGACTGACTTCATTCAGAGAAGGCGTTCACCAGCCCGTGCAAATTGAGATTCTAGGGACTTCTCAAACCTTTTCTGGAGATATGTCTTATCTGGGCTTATGAAAGTAACTTCCCAGTTAAAAAGATTTTTCTCCATTTTTTTCCAGGAGTTCAACATCTGTTGCTCCCTGTGATGTCTTTGCATAATAACATTGTCTCTCTAATGCTTCAAAAAGCTGATTCATTCACCTTTGGGGACTTAGCAGCCCCAAGGGATCCAAACTCTGCCAGCTCTCATCAGGACTTTGTATCAGCTGAGACAGAAAGCAGCCCCTCAGATAGCCCCCCCAAAAGTCAGAACATTGAATGTACATTTTATTCTTCTTTTTCCTTTCTAAGGGAGAAGCCACAGGTTGAGACTTTTCTTCCAATCAGACCACGATGTGCCAGCCAAGGAGAGGGGATATAGCAAGTAAATGCAACAAACCTTCTTACCTGCTTGGATGTAGTTTTTATTGGCTTTGTACCCACCTGGGGTCTGCAATCTGTTGAATGGTTTCTGGAGTTCTCAAAAAGGAATTGGGTCCACATATTGTTGTTTAATTAGTATCTCAAGGTAGGAAAGAGAGACTAGAGCTTTCTACCATCACTCTGGTCAACTTTGTCAACATTTTAGCTCACTTAGGCTTAGGCTTTATCTCACTGACTGTTGTCTCTAACCTGCCCAAATGACTTTTGACAAAGGTTAGAGAGCACCTTAGTGGAGTTTTCAACAAATATTCCTACAACAATTAAACATCTTTAGGGGTAAAAGAAGCCTTGCCCTAAACCTTACACTTGATTTAAAAATTAATAAGAATGAATCATGGATCTAAATGTAAAACTCCACAAAACTTTTAGAAAAAGAAAAAAAAAAAAACAACAGAAAATCTTCAGGATCTGGGCCTAGGCAAAGAGCTCTTAGACTTGATATCAAAAGCACAAATAATTGATAAATTAGACCTCCTCAAAATTTTGTTCTGCAAAAGATCCCATGAAAAGGAAAAATAGAAGCTACAGGTTGGAAGTAAGTATTTGCAAACTACATATCCTACGTAACTAATATCTACAATACGTAAAGAACTCTCAATACTCAACAGTTAAAAGCAGAAGACATAAAGATACATTTAACTGAAGAGAATATACAGATGGTAAAAAGGCACGTGAAAAGATGTTCAACATCATTAACCACTAGAGAAATGCAAATTAAAACCTCAACGAGGTATCACTACATAACTATTAGAATGGCTAAAATAAAAAATAGTGAAACAACAAATACTGGTAAGGACGCAGAGAAACTAGACCACTCACACATTCCTGGTGGGAGTAGAAAATGGTATAACTACTCTGCAAAGTAATTTGGAAGTTTCTTATAAAATTAACATGCATTACCATATAACCCAGCAATTGCATGCTTGGTCATTTATTCCAGAGATACGAAAAGTTGTTCACACAAAAACCTATACACAAATGTTTATGACAGCTTACTTTTAACAGATAAAAACTGGAAACACTCAAACATCTTTCAATGAATGTATGGTTAAACAGTGTTACATCATTATCCTCGAACACTATGCAGTAACAAAAAAACAAATGATATACACAATGGTCTGGATGAATCTCCAGAGAATTATGCTGAGTTTAAAAATCCAGTCTCCAAAGGTTACATACTATATGATTACATTTATAAAACATTTTTGAAATGACAAAATAATAAATGTAATACAGATTAGTGGTTGCCAGGGGTTAGGAGGTTAGGAGTGAGTGTCCTAATAAGAGGACAGAAAAAAGATTCTTGTAAAGGAATTGTTTTGTACTAATATCTTATCAATGTTAATATTCTGGTTGTGATTTTGTACTCTAACTTGTAAGATATTATTATTGGATAAACTCTGTAAAATTTTCAGAGGATATTTCTGTATTATTTCTTACACTATATGTGACTCTACCATTATTTCAAAATAAAAAGGTTACTTTAAAAAAATCACTAAGGAAGCAAGTATAGTAGTTGAGGGTTTCTATACACTGAATGCTTGTGTCATCCCCAAATTCATTTATTGAAACCTAATTCCTAATGTAATTGTATTCAGAGATGGAGTCTTTGAAAGGTGATTTGGTCATGAATCTAGAGCCCTCATAAGTAGAATTAGGGCCATTATTAAAAAGACTCCAAAGAGTGCCCTGGTTTTTTCACCACACAAAGACACAGTTGGAAGACGGCCATCTATGAATCAGGAAGTGGGTTCTTACAAGGTATGGAATCTGCCAGTATCTTGATCTTGGACTTCCCAGCCTCTAGAACTATTTGAAACAAATTATTGTCTTTTATACACCACCAGTATTTTGTTTATAGCAGCCTGAATGGACTAAGACAAGAGTAGAGAGTTTGTTGTCAGAGGAAACAAATTTGCAGTCCCAATTCCATCATTAATAACTGTTTCACTTTGGGCAATGCCTTAACTTCCCTGAAACTCTAATCCTTTGTCTATCAAATGGGGTTAATAACACCATCTATCCCACAAGTGTATGGCAAGGACTCAATGAATTAAGGCATAGGAAGCCTTATCCCAGAGCTGGTCACATGGTAAGTACTTCATAGAACACCAGTCTTAATTATTATTGCACAGCTCCTCTCTCTCAATATGGTTCATAGTCAGCAAACATCATTTTAGGTTCACAGGAGAAATAACAAGAGATAAAAATTGGAAGACTGAGCTTTACATTGGAACTGTATAAAGATTTAGTGTAGAATATCTCAGATGCATACATTATAATGAGACACAAATGCATTTATTATTAAACTAAGCAACTTTGTGAACTAGAAACAAAACCACTGCCCAGGTTTATGTATCTCCTTTTTTTATTAAACAAAGTTCCAATCAAACAGCCTGAGTGAAAGCTTGAATGAGCATTAAACGGAAACATAAAAGTGATGAAGATAATTCCTCACTAGTTTTCTCAATTGTTAATGATACTAAGCAAAATTAATTAAAGTATTTTTAAGATGACCTTTTCTCTTGCTTGGAAAATTTTTTTTGAGATACTCACACTTCTGTGAGAATTGAATTTTCCAGGTTTGTGTGTTGTGTGTTGCTTTCATTTGGGGAGAAATCTTTTCAAAATCAAGAGAGGATGTAATGGCATGTAGACCATCTTTTCTAGAATAGTAATGGAAAGAGATAAGACAAACAACTGAAGACTCTTAAAAAATGTAAATTTGTTCTAGCAATTATTTTTATCTTCTTTCCTACCAAACAGCTAACCATCAACCAAATAGACTGATCAGCAGTTTGCATGTTTATTCTGCTCTGATTTATTCCATCAGTGTATCACCTATTGATAAAAAGAAGAGAAGAAACATTCTTGGTAAGGGTAAATTTTAAACTGTCTGTAGTATCCAGATTATCTTGATAACATTTGTACTTTGAAGCATAATGAATTCCAGAATTTATGAAACCCAAATTAAACTATGAATTACAGAATAAAAGAGCACCACATAACATGGAGAATATTATTTTTTAATGAGATTCTACTATTAGTGTAGATGAAGTTATTACCCTAGGGCAATGAAAAGAACATGGACATTAAAATTGACAAAATGTAGTCAAAACTCAAGCACTACCACTTACTAGCTGCATGACTTAAGGTATTACCAACCTAACTTGCCTTTTTTTTTTTTCCATTTGTGAAATTGGAGTTAAAGTAACTATCTAGCTGGTAGCTGTGGAATTAAGTGAGATCATGTGGATTATGTGACTACCTCGGTGCCTAGCTTACAGTAGGAGCTAATGTTAGTGTTAGGTCCTTTCCTTCTTCACCCTTGTATCTTTTGATTCTCTTGTGTTGTGGCTCATTATTATGCTCAAGTTATCCCCAGCTTTTGATAATGAAATTTATTCTCAAAGACTGTACCCTGATATTTCATAGTAATACTTAAGGAACATGTGATGTCTATCAAGCATAGATACTCCATTTCCAGGTTATTGTTGACAAGCAAATCCTTCTGAATTAAATGCAACTCACACATACCAAAGCTGACATAATGTTCATTCTTTGGAATATTAATAAACAGAGAGGGATAGGTAAAGAAAATGGAAGTTGGAAAAGTGCTTATAATCACTGACAAGAGGTACTTGGTAGATCTGTGGGTTCATTCTCATGATCTTAAAGTAAATTATCTCCCCTATAAGCTTACGCAAAATTTCCTGACTAATGAAGTGAAGCTCAAAAGTCTACTTTTAACATAGTTTCAGCCATCAAGCAATTCAGAATAATGGGAGCAGTAAAGTGGTTGTCTCCTTGAAAGAGAGAAGGGAAGTAGTAGCTATAGATCAAGAAGCAAGAATCTGGGTTTAAGCCAAGGTTGGAGGCTCTGCTGATTTCTTATCCATTTTGCCCTCACTTTTGTACTTTTTAATGATTGGATAGAAGCAAAATATCATTTTAGATGTATTCTGATATACAACCAAACACTAATAATGTGCATGACACAGTACAGAGTCAGAAAAGTCTAATCCATTTATAAGTTTCTGGTTGTTTGTTCATCACAGTGTATATGGTAGATTTGTTCCAATAATGACTTTCAATGAATGACATCTCTCTATGTCCCCACCTCTTTGCAATGTGACTTGCCATTCCTCTCATCAAGGGTTAGTCTGTTTCCCCATTATTTGAAACTGAGCTGGCCTTGTGACTTGCTTTGACCACTAGAAAGTGGTGAAATTATTGTTTGTGACTTCCAGGGCCAAGTTTGAAGATGCTTTCCAGCTTTTGCTTTGATTTTCTTGGAACACTTTTGCTGTCATGTAAAGACGTATTTTCATATGGAAAATGAAATATGCACATTGAGTATGATTCTCAGCATTACATTTGACAAAACTGAAAACATTTGGAAGTCTCTTAAGGGATCTTGGTATCAAGAGATTTCCCACCTGACTGAAATTTTGCATATTAAATTACACTCAAAGTATTTTGCATCTTCACTGAGTAAAGCAAAAAAGTGGAAGAGTACTATTCTTATTGCAAACTCAAAGATACTAGATGAATATAAAATTCAAGTATTAAATACTCACATATAACTTGCTGCTTAAATACCTTTTTATGATCCTCACTTGGGTATTCAAGGATGCTTCTGCCAGTTCCAAATATGAATTCACATGTAGCTCTGGGCTTCAAAGAATGAAATAAAACAATAATTTCAATTTTATAAGTCCTTGGAGTGAAAACAACTGAGATGTAGCTTTTCTTTGGCTGTTGTGTGTTCCAATCCCTGCAGGCCAATTACGTTCTTTCAAAGCCCCAGCAAGGGCTTGAAGGTTAATTAAAATGTGTGATTTTTTTAAAAAGAAGGAAAACCAAACTGAGAATAATATATAGTGCACATACTCCACAAGCTGCCTTGGAATCAACATTTAATTAACCAGCAGTGAGCTGCAGCACCTGTTTTTTTCTCCATTTCTGTACAAACACTGTGGGTGCAAGCACCAAAGTCTCCATAGCTGATGTTTGCAAAGACTCCTCTCAGTCTATTTCCTCCCCTTAGAGAGGACTCTGCTTTTTGGTGACTTTATCATTGCACCATCCTAATACTTTCTCCGATAAATAGATTCTTCCCCACCGTCCCTCCTCCAAAACTCCAAAGAAAATTTTTTCTTATACCTCCTATCAAGCCTCCACACACAACTCACCCATATACGCTCTGCTTTTCGTGGTTGCAGCTACTTGGTAAATTACCGAACGGCCTGTGATATGCTAACCGTCTCTGGAAACACCTGCATTTTAACTGAAGGTCCCATAGGATTGTAAAGTCCACCAGTAGCAAGTGTGGCAGCCAGCCTCAAAAATGACCCCATTGACTTCGGCTTTCTGATATTCACACCTTTGTAAAATCCCTTCCTGAATTTTATGAGGGTTTATCTGGGTAGCCAATAACATGACAGAAATAATGGTGTCTCACTTCCAAGATTAGGGTTTTTTAAAATTCCATTTTATCCCCCTCCCCTGCCCCCCACACCCCCTTGTTACTTGCTACGTGCTCTGGGAAAAGCCATACTTCTGGTAGGTCTATGGAGAAGCCTCCACAGCAAAGAACTGAAATTCAAGTGCATAATCTTGGAAATAGTTCCTTCAGCTCATTAAGCCTTCAAAGACTACAGACTTGATCAATTCTTTGGCTGCGGCTTCATGAGAGATTCTAATCCAGAGCTACCCAGTTGAGTCCCTCCCAGATTCATAACCTACAGAAACTGTGAAAGAAACATTTTGCTGTTTTAAGCCACTAAATTTTGAGGTAACTTGTTATACAGCAATAGATAACTAATATAGAAAGTTTGGGTCTTTCCCACATGATGGAGCAATTTAGCAGCTCACTGAGGTGACCTGATACAGTAGAGCAAGCTGTGCCCTCTTTTCTGGGTGATTCTAGTAAGGAAAGAGAAGGAAAGCAGGCATTTAAGGAAATGTACCACATGGTATGTGGGGACCAACAGGAAAGTGTTGCTGGGCAGACTCATCTAGGACTGGAGAAGGGAAAGGAAGGTTGAATGTTCAGGGGTCCAGGGATTTTCCCTTATAAGGTTTGACTTTGAAGCCTCCTCTTTTCCACCCTTTCTCTCTTCCTCAAGCCTCAGCCACTCTCAGGCTGTAGATAGACCAAGTGTTGCTGTCAATCTGTTTAAGATTGCCCGTCTCATGTAATCTCTGCTAAGGTGTACGTCTCTTTTCTTTCTCTGAAGGTATTCTTAAAGGTCCAACAAGATAACAAATAAATCCTGTGGTGCTCTTGGACTTGGTCAAGATCACAGTAGATGCCCTAGTGTTTGTGTTTGAGAAACAATTTGCTACAGTTTGAAAAGCATGTTTTGGCACCAGATGCCTCTGAGTCCAAATGTAGCCTCTGCAACTTAATAGCAGTGTTAGGTGGGTTCTTCTGAACCTTAGTTTACTCATCTATAACATGGGAATAATATCTAGCTCATTAGCTTGTTAAGTTCATTAAGTGGTATAATATACATATATCTCCAAAGACAGTTTCTGGCATCCAGAAAAATCTCACCAAATACCAGTATACTTTCCTTCTATTCTCCCATCTGAGTTATTCAAAGCGACGCTAATAATTCACAGAGATTTAGATCAAGGTTGGCCGGGTGCAGTGGCTCATGTCTGTAATCCCAGCACTTTGGGAGGCAGAGGCGGGCAGATCACTTGAGGTCGGGAGTTTGAGACCAGACTGAGCAACATGGAGAAACTCCATCTCTACTAAAAGCACAAAATTAGCCGGGCGTGGTGGCGCATGCCTGTAATCCCAGCTACTCGGGAGGCTGAGGCAGGAGAATTGCCTGAACTTGGGAGGCGGAGGTTGCGATGAGCCAAGATCACACCACTGCACTCCAGCCTGGGAAACAAGAGTGAAACTCCATCTCAAAAAAAAAAAGAAAGAAAGAAAAAAAGAACTTCAAGGTTTACAGTGTGATTCAAGAGGGAGTAAAGATATGTTATGACCCATTTGGATGTGCAGTAACTTGCAAAGAAAGAGGAAATCAATTTTATATCCCAACTTGTATGCTACTTGTGCTCTACCACCAGATAGTACTTAAAATATATACGGTTCAAATAAGTCTATACAAGTTATGTAAGTCACAGATGAAGCATGGATGGATTTTTAACTGTTACTTTTGTAACAAGAATAATCTCTATTAAAAAGACTTAGAGGTGAAAGGCAACTCAAAGTCTTGACCATCTTTTAGAGACAGATGGTAAATAAATGCCTAGATTCAAATCCCAGTTCTGCCCCTAATGAACTATATGACCTTGGGCAACAAACTCTCTGAACCTCAGTCCCTTTACCTCTAAAATGGGAATAATGCTCATACTTGACTTCAAGGGTTGTTGTGAGAATTAAATAGATAGATGATAGATAGATAGATAGATAGATAGATAGATAGATAGATAGATAGACAGACAGATATGTAAATTGCTTATACCAATGCCTGACAATGACTAAATGTAAGAAGTCACTTTTAAGTGTCCCTTGAGCTCTAGGTTGAAATTTTAGAGACAGGGAATTCAGGGCCCTAAAAGACAGACTTTTTATTGTTGGACAATGCCAGTGCTGCCCTGTGGGTCAAAATAAAGCAAGGCTACTCTTTATACAGCAAGGCAGACCTCCTGATAATCAGGAGGAACTAGGTCCTTTCTGTCTAGTGCCTCTTATCGCGAAGGGTTTCTAGATCCTCCATTCTCTGGCTGCTCTCCTCTAGTTGCTCCCGGTTTGCCAATGATCTTTCTGGTGTGTTGCATGCAGAATTAATGCAGTGCTCCAGATGTGACAGGGTAAAATGGGACTAGGGTTTCCACTAACAAGGAATAACTTGTACTTTAGTAACACCCTCTCAATGCGTTCATTTTGTTGTTGTTGTCTTGTTTGCTTATATATAAGGTTATAAGATTAAGCTTATTTTGTACTGAATGTAGGTGTTTGTCTCTTGAGTTTTACCTTATTGGTTTGATTTCAGCCTTCTGTCCATTCTATCTTACTAACAGCACTTTGAATTCTATTTTTCCCAATTTTGTGTCAGCCACAAAGCTACAAACCAGACAAGTTTTCACTCAAGTCATGGGGAAAATAACATTTTCTTAAATTGCTGATAGTGGCCGGGAGTGAAGGGGAGCCAGGAATTGCTCTATCTCAGTGAATTGAAGAGAATGAGGGTGTTGGGCATTTTTGAACCCAACTATCCGTGTATGATGTGGCCCAGAGTGATATAATCTCTATAAGCCAAGAAACGCCGTTGATCAATAGCAAAATGAATGAATGAATAAATTGTTAGGAAGGCGCTTGGAGGAAGAAATACTCAGGCTAAAATTTACACAGAGCTAGGAATGACCAATATCAGATACTCCTTGAGAAATGTTTTATGGGAAGAAGGTGACTTGATTCCTTAACAGGGCAGGGGGAAAAACGTCATACAAAAGAAGATAACTGAAAACATTCAATAGAAGTTTTAGTTATTTCACAATTCACTGGGCTCTACTAATACAAGCAAGACTTTTCTAGAAACCTTGGAAGTTTATTATTATTTTATTAATTATTATTATTATTATTATTATTATTTTGAGACAGAGTCTTTCTCTGTCGCCCACGCTGGAGTGCAGTGGCGCGATGTTGGCTAACTGCAAGCTCCGCCTCCTGGGTTCACGCCATTCCCCTGCCTCAGCCTCCGGAGAAGCTGGGACTATAGGCGCCTGCCACCGCCCCCGGTTAATTTTTTGTATTTTTAGTAGAGACGGGGTTTCACCATGTTAGCCAGGATGGTCTCAATCTCCTGACCTCACGATCCGCCCGCCTTGGCCTCCCAAAGTGCTGGGATTACAGGCGTGAGCCACCGCGCCCGGCCAGGCTTTAAAAAAAAAATTCATAATAGATATAGACTTCAGGTCACATAATTTAGGTCTTCTGTGTATGCAGATAACTATGTTGATGTAAAATGCATAGATTTTTTTTTCCTTAAGGAATTTGCTTTAGAAGTAAAGACAGGGAATGAATACATATAAGTAGAACACAGGAGTATCAAACACAAGAAGCAGCTATGGGAGACAAAAAGAAAGAAAAATGGAAAGAAAACCAAAATATTATTGAGAGTGCATTGTGTACTGAGTACTTTCCATATATGTTCTCTTTTATTCTTCTGCAAGATTTTTCAGTGTAAATAACCCATGTTTTTAATAGAGGCCAAAACTGATGCTAATGAGTTTAAATAATTTTCTCAAGGCACACAGGTAATAAGAAGCTGAATATGACTCAAACCACGTTTGGCTGTCTCCAAATCCTACACTCCTTTAATGCAACACATTGTCTCTTTGGTTTAGAGTCTATTTGGGGAGAATAGAGATATATATATGTAATGTAAACTGAACAAAACAAATTATACCAGAGAAAATTGAATGGACAAATTGATGATTCATAATATTGATA
Organism: Theropithecus gelada; assembly: GCF_003255815.1. Classification (NCBI taxonomy): domain Eukaryota; kingdom Metazoa; phylum Chordata; class Mammalia; order Primates; family Cercopithecidae; genus Theropithecus; species Theropithecus gelada. The sequence goes on along the minus strand of NC_037669.1, from coordinate 31,278,134 downwards.
ATCTCATAATATAGACTGAAAATAGTTTTGGAGTTCAAAAGCAAAGAAAACCAAAGAGGTCTAGAGATGTCAGAGAATGTAGCTTTGCAGAAAAATTGACCATGTTTTGTTAAGCCTTGAAGGATGGGGATGGAATTTGACTGGGGGTCAGGGGCTAAGAAAGCATAGGCCATTTTAGGAAGAAAAGAATAGTAATTTCTTAAGAAAATTTGTTAAGACCTAATATGAAGCATGATACAGAATGTAAAGGATAAAGAAGTATAATGGTGTAACCACTGGAAAGGGTGAAAGGAAATAAGAGAGAAAGATGCTTTTAGGTGAAAGACAATAAATTATTTTTTTAATTGTTGAATCTAGGGTAACAGTGAATCGTACAAACTAAAGTATCAGTAAAATAAACACAATAAAGTTGATGAGAAAATAGGGCTTGGGGTAGAGACCTGAGAGGTACTTCAACATTGAGATACTAATTTCAGGGTTCCATGTAAATTTAAGGAAGTTTTTTCTGTTTCTGTAAAATATGTCATTGGTATTTTGATAGGGATTGCGTTGAATCTGTAGATTGCTTTGGGTAGTATGGACATTTTAATAATATTGGTTCTTAAAATCCATAAACATGGAATATCTGTCCTTTTGTGTATTAGTGTCCTCTTCAATTTCTTGCATCAATGTTTTATAGTTCTCATTGTAGAGATATTTTACTTTGGTTAATTCCTAGGTATTTTATTGTGTTTGTAGGTACTGTAAGGATCTTATTGATAAAGATAGGAGCATAGGACAAGACACAGAGTATTGCTGAAAATCCAGTTTCATAATTAAAGGATCTAGTGAAAGGTCATCGGAAACCTAGGAAGAGACTCAGAATGATGCAGAGACACAAAAGCCAAAGTAGAAGAGTGTGTCAGATGTGACAGACTGAAGGAATGGCTTCAACTCTCCACCACTACCTACATCTACACTTTGACCATGACAATGGTTGTAGTGCTTCAACCTTAAACTTTGGGTTTATCCGTATGACTTGTTTTGATCAATATCATATGTAAAGAAGTGATTGTGCTAGCTCCATGCCTAGCCTTGTGAGGCTTTACATGTTTCCACTCAGCTTTTGTATCTCTACCATTTCAACGAGAATAACATGCCCCAGCTTGCTTGTTGGTCATAAAAAATGGACGTGCGGAAGAGCCTCCCTGGATGGCATTAACGTAAAGCAAAGCCACCCAGCCATGAGCTGAAGCAAGAGCCACCACAGAAATGTATCCTATATCAAGCAAATCCCAAGCAACCTACAAAAGGAGAGAGTAGTAATGTGTGGTTGCTGTTTCATGTCACTGAGTTTAAGGTTGGTGTGCAATACAGTTACACTAAGCCTTAGGGTAGTCGACTGTGGCAAACATGTCAGAAATGACATACAGAAAAGACTATTAAGTTTGTAAATAGGATAGTCACTATAGAGCTCAGAGAATGAATGATGGTGTTTTAGGAAAGTAGCAAGTGCAAAAACTAGATTTCAAAGAATTAAGCACAGCAGAAGTGTCCAAGAAATAAAGTCATAAAAAGAGATCACATCGTTGAGAAACCTTGAGGTTAAAATAAACAAGAACATGGTTAGTATCATATACTATTGGAAGTGTCTTAACGTAGAGGAAGCAGTCTTTGTGGGGGAGGTGAATGGCTTAGGGAGGCTAATGATGGTATAGCAGAGAAGGGTCCTCAGAAATCAAATAGGAATAGAATACAACACAGAGAATAAAATCAGTGACTTCTGCAATCACCAAGGCAATATAATAAAGAAACTGAAGTCAGGTAGTGTCAATAGGCCTCATTTCATGAAGGAGGTTTTTTTTTTCAGGAGAAGTATCCAACTCTGTTGATTGCCAATTACAAAAGTGTAAAGGAGTATCATATGCTTGTCTGAAATTTCTGTTGTCCTTACATTGAATAGGACCCTGAAGAATCAAATTTGTAATCAAGACATGCATTCAAAGAGTTATAACGCAGTTTTTGTGATGTGAGAAGGAAATTCACATGCTCTATAAAATTCAAGTCCATTGCTTTGATTTTAGGATATTTCTAAGTGAGTAATCATAATTTCAAATGGGAAAGTGAAAGGTCAAGTTGGTCACTATGTGAGGAAAGACGTGTTGTGCTGGTACGGTGGGAGGAAGTATGGTGCACAGATGTTGTTTGCGGTTTCTGGGCCACTCCAAGCTAACTAGAGTGCTGCAAACTTGATGTTTCTACTACCTGGAAGTTCAAGTGATTTTCTTTTGTTGAACTGACTCACAATTTCCAGTCAAATATATGGGCAGTGTCTGTCTGGAAGCCCTTTAACATGACATAACAGGACTATGGAAAATGCCTATAAGCAATTTATAGATGAGGCTGGTTCTATTTTTGAACACTGGTTTCCAGTGATGTGCCTCAAATGTATTACAGCTGTCTGTGCAAAATGTAATGGGAGCCGCCTTCCTAAGATGTATTCTCAGCAGGGCTGCTGCTGACTCACCAGGAGACAGAGTGAGCCCCACATCAACCATGCCATCATTGGCAAGTTCTTCTGCCTCATTTCCTCTCTAATAGCAAGTCAGGATAATATTTACTTTGTCTGCTCTGTTCCCAGTGGGGTATTATGAAACCTGCCCCATGGTTCAGCACCCCTTCCTGCCTACATACCTCAGGCTGTATCTAGATCATCAGTGAAAATTGGAGACTCAGATGTATGGTGCCACTGGCCCACTGGCTTCAGCCACACCTGTAAGCTGAAACTTGGGTTTATGTATCCCCAGAGCATGGTCAGGTGGGAAGAGCATACTTGTGTTTTAGGAAAGTAGCAAGTGCAAAAACTAGATTTCAAAGAATTAAGCACAGCAGAAGTGTCCAAGAAATAAAGTCATAAAAAGAGATCACATCGTTGAGAAACCTTGAGGTTAAAATAAACAAGAACATGGTTAGTATCATATACTATTGGAAATGTCTTAATGTATGGGAATGTAACGTAAGGGAATGGGAGAGAGTGTGGGAGGGTGAAGGAATCATCTCTAAGGAGTTCCAGTGAAGAAAATACAAATACATTCTGCAATTGAAAGAGATGAGAATTCAGCAATCTTGCATACTCCTAGACAGTTATTTCTAGAGGCACATTTGGAAGTATTACTTGGGGCAGGAGAGAGGAGTGCAGGATGGATCTTATGATGTTAGGTAGAATAACCCTAGGTCCCCCAGGATGAGATTTAAAATTTTTCCTTTGCAGATGTCAGATAGCTGATAACTGGCATGAATAAACTATATAAATCATAAAATGAGAGTAGTTTCCTAATCAATGAATAAATAATCTGTGCTGGATATTGCCTGTTAAAAATCAGAACCACTCCATCCTTCTAAGCTCTGCTCTATAGTGCAGGGTTGAGAAGCTCAAAAACTGCAGTTCCCATATTCCTTTGGGAATCTAACTGTAGAGCCCAGTCAGAATTGGGCAATGAGAAGCCCTTGTTTGAGATTTGGGGGATAGAAAATAAGAGCTTTGTTCCCTAAGCTGTAGATCAGTGTGTAGATATCAGCAGATGGCAGGTGTGGTAGGGATTTTACCCGAGACTGTCAGGCATTCTCCTGAGAGTCACCCACTTCTCCACACAGGAGTCAGCTGAGAGCACTGATGACAGCTTCCTAAAGCCTGTTCTTCCAGGTTTCCTGGAAGCAACCTTTCTTACCTTCGCTCCCCCAGCCTCTCAAAGTAAATCTCCAATTGTGCTGGAGTTTAATTTCCTTGATTAAACTTCTTCTTACTTTAAATACCTAGAGTAACTTCTGTTTTACTGACCAAGCTCTGACTGATAATCTATATGCTTCTGATTTTAAAATGTTTATAAATATTAGAATATCCTGGTTCTTGCCCCAAACTAAGTACCAGCAAGCCACATACTCATCTGGGTTGAAAAAGCACAGTTCATGCTCATGAATTCATGAGTACTATGCATTCATTCATGCAAATAATATTTATTGAATGCCTGCTAGTGCCAGTGCTGTTTTAGCAGTAGAAGGAGCTTACATTCTAGTGAGAGAAGAAAGATCATAAACAAGTAAAAATATGATGCCTCAGATGGTGATGGGTACTATGGTTTATAAGGCGAAGTAAAGGGGACATGGTGCTGTGGGGAGGGGGTTCTTTGAGAAAGGCCTCATTGATGAGGTGATATTTGAGCAGAGATCTGAAAGAAATGAGATAGTCATGAAACTGTCTGGAACACGAGTTTTCCCTCAGTGTAAAGTCTTCGAGCCATGAACATGCATAGCCTGAGTGAGGAAACAATATGCCTGGAGCAGAGTGAGCAATAGGGAGGAGGGAAAGAGATTGGGTCAGAAAGGTGACAAGGTCTTACAGACCACGAGAAGGATTCTGGCTTTTACTGTAAGTGAGATGGAAACTGCTTCCTTCACTGCATAGTTTCAAGTATGTATTGCTTTTGTATGAAGAAGACAACAAACTAAAAGACACCTGCATTTTAGAAAAATAGAGGTTGCCGGGAGCGGTGGCTCAAGCCTGTAATCCCAGCACTTTGGGAGGCTGAGACGGGCGAATCATAAGGTCAGGAGATCGAGACCATCCTGGCTAACACGGTGAAATGCCGTCTCTACTAAAAAATACAAAAAAACTAGCCGGGCGAGGTGGCGGGCGCCTGTAGTCCCAGCTACTCGGGAGGCTGAGGCAGGAGGATGGTGTAAACCCGGTAGATGGAGCTTACAGTGAGCTGAGATCCAGCCACTGCACTCCAGCCTGGGTGACAGAGCGAGACTGCGTCTCAAAAAAAAAAAAAAAAAAAAAAAAAAAAAAAAAAAAAAAAGAAAAATAGAGGTTGAGAAAACGTAGATATTGCATTCTATCCTCAAAACTACACTGCACCATGGTTCCCACTGGTCAACGATTCCTCAAACATAATCCTATCAGCTTGTTGGTTTTTAGTTGAAAATCCCAGTTTTTACCATCCTAACAATCTGGCTTTTAAAATGATTATAAAGGAATTCCCCAGCTAACCTTTTCCATAATTTTCTGCAAACTGCAAAATAAAGGCTGAGTTCCTTGGAGGGGTATAAGATAACGTTGGATTTAAGGAGAGACAGGAGGCTGAAAAATAATAATAACTTAATGCTAAGAGAGAAACACATGTAATTTGGCTGAGATGACTTCCTCGGGAAGAGTGCCCACTTGATATTACAATGTCTCACTGGAGGGAGCTGCGGCACAAGTAGCACCATGAAAGTTTTTCATAGTTGCACTCCACATTCCACTGTGTTGAAGAAGACATCAAGAGGCACTCATCCTTTGGAAGAGTTCATTTCAGTTCTTAAGGGCTAATTACAAATACTACACAAAGACTTGTCCAAGCTCAGGGACTCCAAGCAAACTGCCTGAAATAAGCAACCGAAAGCCAAATGGGTATTGGAAGAAAATGATGGAGGCGTTGGGGGAGGAAGAAAAGGGGAGGGGAGGAGAAGCAGCAAAGAAAAAGAAACAGAATATTTTCTGTCCTAGGCAATACTCAGTATCTATTGTGAGGGGGTGAAGGGAATCCCTCAACAAAACACTGGGAAACAAAGAGAGAAAAATAGCTCAGTTTAATTAACTGAGCTTAGCTAGTAACACAAAGAGGAATTCTAGTTTGGCTTTGGAAACATTTTTAACTCAAAGAATGGAAGAGGCTATCAGAGCTCCTATTTGCTGTTTGGTTCAATCAGGCCCTTTCTCTCATAAACTCCTCACCTGAAGTTTCATTTGAGAAAATAACATAAATCCAGTAAAAAACAAAAGCCATCCAGCTCTATGTATACATGAGAATATTTTAAAATATCAATTGTACAGCCAGAATTCAGAGGGTTGTTAACATACAAATAATCACATTTTTAATAAAGGCATTCCTGTCTCTAATAGCTCACCACATCAAGACCCTCCTCCCCACCCCCAGCCTTTCTCCTCCAACACCACACACACACAAACACAATGCACACCACACTTTTTTCACTCCACTATCCACTTTGGGTGTCACCTATTTATACATCCATACACATAAGGCTGTCTCTCTCATCTACTTCAGTACCGGACACGTGTCAAATGGGGTGTTCAACCTCAGAGCCGTTATTCTGCTTCAGTTATTCTGTCCCTGGCATGTATATTAGTCAGTTTCTCCAGAGTGACAGAACCAATAGGATGGATAGCTATACAGATGAATGGATAGATAGATAGATAGATAGATAGATAGATAGATAGATAGATAAGAATAATAATAATGATGATGAAGATAGATGATAGATAGATAGATGATAGATACATGATAGAGATAGATAGATAGATAGATAGATAGATGATAGAAAGAGGGGATTTATCATGAGAAATCGACTCGCGAGATTATATAGGGTTGAGAAGTCCCTCGATGGGCTGTCTGCAAGCTGGAAACCTTGGGATGCCAGTAATGTGGCTCAGATCAAGTCCAAAAGCCTCAAAACTGAGAAAGCCAAAGGCCTGAGAACTCAGGGATACAAGTCCCAGAGTCCAAACACAGGAGGACCTAGATTTTCAATGTCCAAGTGATGGCAGTAGCTGCTTCAGATGGCTTGTTGCTGTCATCAGGCCAACTGCATCAGAGAGATGCAGTGGGGCTGCAGACTCCCTGGAGCTGGCAGGAGCCAGGGAAAAGTGGGAGCCCTGCCCCTTCCAGGTTGGGGTGGGAGCTCCCCAGGTGCCACTGCAACTGCCCAAATCATGGTTGTAGACCTGGGTCTCCCACTTCTCAGAGCCCAAGAAAGAGAGGCTGTAGCTGCCCAAGTTGTGGCTGCAGACCTGAGCCTCCCTGTGCTCTCGGGGGACCAGAGGCAGGCAGGGGCTGCCCCCACAACCCACAGCTGCAGCCACTCAAACCATGGCATCCCGGCACTCTTAGGGGGCCTTGGAAGGCCCCCCTGCCCTCACAGGCTTTGAAGCCCCTGCCCCCACTGCCTGGCTTCCCCCTGCTGTCAGTGCCTGCTCCCATCTCCAGGTGAGGGGCACCAGGAGCAGCAGCAGGAGGTAGACAGATTCTTCGGTGGAAGGGGATGGGTCCCTGGTGAAGCCCCACCTTCAGGTCAAGGAGGGCCTGAAGGCTGAGGGCCAGGTTGTCTGTTGTGGGGACCAGAGTGGGAATTTGTGATGCCTTTTCCAGGCCCATCCGTGGCCACCAATGACCAATCAGCATGTGCCTCCTCCCTTCTGAGACCCATAAAACCTCCGGGCTCAGCCAGAGAAGAGCAGATGATAGGCAGACCTGCTGCCGAGAGGAGTTACCCTCTCTGCTGATAGCAGGAGACATCAGGATGACCAACAGCAGAGAGGAGCTACCCACTCCAGGGCCTCCTCTCTGCTAGGAGCTGAGGAGACGATGAGACGGATGGGATGGCTTGCCTGCAGACAGGAAAAAACCACCCCAGGGCCTCCTCTCTGCTGAGAGCTTCAGAGACCACATGACAACCTGCCTGCAGAGAAGAACTTCCTACTCCAGGGTCTCCTCTCTGCTATGAGCTGAACACTCATAGGGACACCCTGGCTGCAGAAAGGAGGTACCTCCTGCAGGTCTCCTGTGAGCTGTTCTATTGTTTAATGAAGCTCCTCTTTATCTTCCTCACCCTCCACTTATCTGCATACTTAGTCACAGAACAAGAGCTCTCCAGACCTGCTGAATGGTTAAACTAAAAGAGCTATAACACAAACAAGGCTGAAACATGCCCCTTTCTCCCCACGTTGCAGGTGAAGAGAGAAGAGCCATGGCACCTCAGAGAGCCCAGATTTGGGAGCTTCCAGAGCCAGGACTGTGACTCCCTCTTTGGGATCCTGTGGTGCCTGGCATCTCTGAGATTCCAGGTTCCACTGCATTCCCCGGTGCCAGCCAAGGAAGCTGCTTGCAGTGTACCTGGTCCAGCTGCAGCCTTGCAGAGAACTGGCAACCATGCTGGCACCTGGAGCTGCCCATTCAGCTGCAGCAGCTGGTGTGTCTGACTGTGCAGTGACCAGACTCCATGTTCACTCACACACCCCTCACGGCTGCATGCCTGGCTTGCCCTTGGCAGGTGTAGGATCCAGGCTGGTAGCACGAGCCAAGTGCAGTTGCCAGACTGAGTGGGTGAAGCAAGCCCAAGGGACCTGAGCAAAACTCAGGCAAAGGTGCCACTGGCCAGAGATTTTAGGCCAGAAAACTGACACACCAAAGATCCCATAACACATGGGCAGGAGAATGATATGATAGTTCCAGGAGACAGAGAATGTGAATTCACCTTCCCTCTGCTGTTTTATCCTGTCTTGTCCCTAGCCAACTGCATGATGCTCACACACAATGAAGAAGAATGTTCCCCACTCAGTCCACCAACTCATGTGCCAACCTCCTGTGGAAACAACCCCACAAATACACCCAGTTATCTAGGTATTCCTTAATCCAGTGAAGTTGACACGTAAAATTCACCATAGCAGCATGATTTGAGAAGCATTGAAAGCCTCCCTGCCCTTAACAACACATCTCAATTTTAGCTAGCCACATTTCAAGTACTTAATAGCCACCTGTCACTAGTGGCTTCAGTCTTGCTCTGTCTCACAAGATTGCTGTGTATAATATGATAACTTATGTGAACACATCCTATAAGCTCTGAAATGCTGCTATATGTACGGTACTCACAAATTCAATGATCATTTCAGTCTGACAGATGCTGTGTCAACTATCATGGTCCCTATTTCCCCATTCTACTTTCTCTCTGATGGTGAACTAAGAACAGGACACACACCCTGCCAATGCAGTTGTAGTTGCTGCTACATTTGTGGTCCCATGGAAGGAGCACAGGATATGGAATCAGTATGCACAGACGTGAGTTCTTGACCACATCCTCACTATACAACTTTGGGCAAGTCTTGTTTCACTTTTCAGTCTGTTTCCTTATCTGTAAAAAGGAAAACAATACCTCTTCTATGTATACCACAAAACTGCTGTGGAGATAAATGAATATCATATTGGGCAAGTAAATGATTATATATTATAAAATGCTAGGTATTGTCATTCTTGTATTCATTAAACTTAGCATACCCTCACATAATTATTGCTTGAGTACCAAGACCATAGATAATTTAAAAAACCTCAAAATTGTATTTTTAAAATTTTAAAATATATTTTAACTTTTATTTTAGGTTCACGGGTACATGTGCATGTTTGTTATATAGGTAAATTCATGACTCGGGGGTTTGACATACAGATTATTTTGTCACTAAGTATAGTACCTAATCAGTTTTTTTTTTTTTTTTTTTTTTTTTGCCTGAACCTCTCCCTCCTCCCATCCTCCACCCTCAAGTTGGCCCTAGTGTCATTGTTCCCCTCTTTCTGTCCATGTGTTCTCATTATTTAGTTACTACTTATAAATGAGAACATGGGTATTTTCTTGCCTGTTCCTGTGTTAGTTTGCTAAGGATAATGGCCTCTAGTTCCATCCATGTTCCTGTAAAAGACATGATCTCATTCTTTGTTGTGGCTGCATAATATTCCATGGTGTATATATACCACATTTTCTTTATCCAGTCTGCCATTGACAGGCATTCCGTGTCTTTGTTACTGTAAAAAGAGGTGCAATAAACATACATGTGCATGTGTCTTTGTGGCAGAATGATTTATATTCCTTTGAGAATATACCACAAAAACAACCCCATTAAAAAGTAGGCAAAGGCCATGAACATACACTTTTCAAAAGAAGACATACATGTGGCCAAAAGCATATAAAAAATGCTCAATATCAATCATTAGAGAAATGCAAATTGAAACCACAATGAGATACCATCTCACACCAGTCACAATGGGTATTAAAAAAGCCAAAAACTAACAGATGCTGGCAAGGTTGTGGAGAAAAGTGAATGCTTATACACTGTTGGTGGGAGTGTAAATTAGTTCAACCATTGTGGAAAGAAATGTGGTGATTCCTCAAAATTTTAAATATGTTTCCTATTCATTATCTTTTCTAACCCAGAACCACTTTCAAGGTTTGGTATGCTGGGCTGTGCTCTCAGATGTGATACCCACAAGTGTCCCCTTTGCTGAAGAATGCATTGCTTTTGCAGGGAGTATGGGGAAAGGGGCCCAAGCAAACTCAGGTTAGAATGATGTTAAGAACATGAGTTTGAGTCAGAAATAACCAGCTGTGTTTGTCCTGTTACTTACTCTCTGAGTTATTTTCCTTTTTGAACCTCAGTTCCCCATCTGTGAATAAAGCTACTGCCTGGCATTGTTATGAGGCTTACAGGAGAAAATCTAGTAAATACCTAGCACTATACTTGGCCCATAGTGCACCTTCATTAATCTGTAACTTTTTCTATCATCATCTTGGCATACCAGATGCCTGACACATCATGTTGGGAGAGTGAGAAAGCTTTTGGTTCCAGAGTGACCTGGCCATTTACCTAATTTGTTTTTTTGTGTGTGTGCAGAGGCTGTTGGCAGATTTGTTTAGTGGGGACAGTCTCTCAGTTGGCACTTAGCTTTATAACTTCTAGCCATTTAGTCACATCCTGCTGGACACTCATTATTTCTGAAGAGCTGGAGAAGCAGCTCACAAGACTGATGGCTCCTTCCAGTCTGGCACATTCTGTGGGGCCTCTCTCACAGCATTTGGCTTCTCAGGGAGAAACTTTCTCTTTGATAAGCTTGGGCAGATTGAGCCCTGCCTCACATGTTCTCACGTCTTGTATGCCCTCTGTGAGGTTATTTTAGCAATGATCATTATTCTGGGTGGATAGTTGTATGAGGTGCTTTAATCCCATCAGATCTCAAATGACTTTCCACAGCTCACCTATTGTGAGGGGCCTCTTCTAGGAATGATATTTTTCCAGAGCCAGACAGTGGGAGCACTGGAGGGAATGGCACAGGGCCAGAGCAATGACGTCTAGCAGATGTTTATCATTATGACCAACTGTGCCTTCAATGATAGAAGGTTGATCAACCTACCATCCCAGTTTGCCTGGCACTCAGGGGGTTGCTTGGGATGCAAGACTGTCATCAGAATATTGAGAAGCCCATCCTCAGGGGCAGTAGGGTAGAGAAGCGCTTCCCAAACTTTAATGTGCATAAGAATCACCCAAGGACCTTGATAAAATGCAGATTCTGATGCAGAAGGTCTGAGGCGAGCCCTGAGATTATTCATGTCTAACAAGCTCCCAAAGTGAGCCACACTTTGGACAGTGCTGGTTTAGTGGACCTACATGAGGCTTTGGAAAAACCTGGGTTGGCATCCTAGCTGCAACTCTTCCAAGATACTATTCTCACTTTCCTTATTTGCTCCATCCTCCTGCCCATGAGGATCCAGTCACTTCCCACCAGGGCTCACTTCCAACATTGGGGATTATAATTTGATGAGATTTGGGTAGGGACACAGATTCAGGCTATATTAGAATGTCAAGAGTTTGGCCAAGCAAACATTTGCTGAGATTAGTATAGATAGAAGGAAGGCAGATGCTGCAATTCATCAGGACAATGGAAAAAAAAAAGACCCAGAACGCATTTCTGAGAACTTTGTGGCTGACACACCTATCACAGGCCCAGTGATCTAGGGTCTTGAGGGCAGAATGGTTTCAAGGAGGAGCCCACATTGCCTCTAGGGCCTTGAGACTCACTGCCCGGGGTCACCTGAAGTTTCTTCTCCACACATTCAGGAGGAGTTCCTTGGCCACCCCAACTATGGCTCACTGTAGGCCAGGTTTAGCTTAAGCTGATCCTTTAGATGGAGCAAGCATTAAACCTTGGTGACATCTACACAGTGCCAATTCTGCAGCTGTGCAAGAGCTGGGGGCCACCTCCACCTAGATTTCAAATTGATATCTCAGGGAGCCTGAGGGCATTGGCAGAGAACTGCCACAGGAGCAGGGCTGGCACAGAGAGCCCCCAGTAGAGAAATTCTTAATGGAACCATGGGGGCAGGGCTGCTCTCAAGGTCCCAGACCTGTAGACCCAGCAGTGTGTAACCCCAGCCTGGGAGAGCCACAGGCACCAGACTCCAAAACCTGAGACCTGTGGCATAAGCTGTGTCCAGAAAAGCTGGCTGTCTAGGGTTGTGGGGGCCCAACTCTCACACCAGCATGTCTAGAAGACAAAATATGGAGTCAAAGAAGATTATTCTCAAGCCTTAAGGTTGCCCTGTTGGGTTTTGAATTTGGTCAGGATCCATCAATCCTTTCTTCTTTCCTATTTCACCTTCCTGAAATGGAAACGTCTCTCCTAAGCCTGTCCAACTATTGTATTTTAGAAGCATGTAACTTGTTTGATTTCACAGGCTCACAGTTGAAGAGAAATTTGCCTTAGGACGAATTATACCTTGGTTTTGTACATATCTGATTCAGATAAAATGTAATTGAGACTTTAGACTTGAACTTTAAAGTTGATGCTGGAATAAGTTAACAGTTTTGGGGCTATTGAGATGGAGTGAATGTATTTTATAAGAGGGAAGGACGTGAACTATGGGAGGCCAAGAATGGAATACTATGGTTTAAATGTTTGTGTCCCCTTCAAAATCTATGTGGAAACTTAATCACTTAATCCCTAATGCCACAGAGTTAAGAAGTGGGACCTTTAGGAGGTGATTAGGCCTTGAGGGCTTTGTCCTCATAAATGGGATTAGTGCTTTATAACAGGGTTGGAGGGAACTAGCTAGGACTTTTTTCCTTCCACCTTTCCACCATTTGAGGACACAGCATTAGTCCCCTCTGGAGGACACCTGAAAATCAAAAATAAAATGCTAAGCTCCACAACTTATTGAATGGACCTCTCTCTTGGCCAAGGGGATCCCCAAGAAACCTGAAAAACTAGTTCAATCCATGACTGGAAGTGGGGATTGGACATGCCCCATTATTTTCTCCTCCTCGTGGAGTTTAGGCACAACTGACTAGCATCAACTTTAAAACAGAGATCTTAAGACTAACAAAGCAGGTTCTTTGTAGAGTAAACATATGAAATTCCAGCTTGACTTTCGTATAGCACTGCATGACAGATAGTAGGCCCTGAAGTAAATCAGAGTATTTTACCCTAAAATATATTCTGTTGACGTATTTTGAAATGGCCCTGCAAAGCTGTCTCTTGTGGGAGAAATTTGCGTCCTGTAGAGAATTGCCTCCTCTTGCTAGGTCTTTTCCAGAGAGTCTGGCACCTTTTAAAGTCCAATAAGTGACATTTACCATCTATTCTCTCTGAAGCCTGCTACCCCAAGGTTTCATATACATGACAACAACCTTGGTTCCTACAACTCCCTCTTATCTGAAGCATTTCTTTATGCTGACTTCAAACACTTCAGGAGAGTTTGACATTTTCAAATTGGGAAATCTTTGAATCCACCTATGACCTGAAAGGCCTCACTTTGAGATGTTGCATCTTTCCTGGCTGAACAAATGTATACAACACATATATTGATTTATATTTTGGCCTGTATCTTCTGTCCCCCTAAAGTGTATAAAACCAAGCTATAACCCAATCGCCTTGGACACATCTTCTCAAGACCTCCTGAGGTTGTGTCACAGGTCATGGTTCTTATCCTTGGCAAAATAAACCTCTAAATTGATGGATACCTGACTCAGATACTTTTTGGTTTACAGCCCTCTTGGAAGCAGACAGCAAGTCCTTAACAGACACCAAATCTGCCAGCACCTTACGATGTTTGGGTTTTCAGTCAAAATAATTTCATAGCTATTTCTCATAACTGTGAGAAATAAATTTCTGTTACTTACAAATGACCCAGTCTAAGATACTTTATTACCACAGCACAAAGAACTAAGTCACCCACCAACACCTACTCACATCCGTACAAACTTTCTGTTCCTCTTCCCTGCTTTATTGTCTCTCCCGAGCACTTATTAACATCTAAAATATTTTATTTATTTGTTTTCTTTTTGTTTGCCATTCTCTCCTGAAGAATAAATTCTAGGAGGTCAGGCATTTTGTCTGTTTGTTCACTGTTCTAGCCCCAATACCTACTAGAGGTTCTCACACATAGTAGGCCCTCAATAAATATTAATAAATAGATAAATATTATAAACTTTTGATGTATTAAAACATTCTACATAAGAAAATAACCAGAGTTAGCCAGATTGAGACACATATTAACCACAAAAATAAATTGTATTCTGACTTCTATTCCCTTTATAATTTTTTTCTGTAGTATTTATTACTTGAGCTTGAATACTTAAAAATGCCTAGGTAGGTGTCTATAAATTTTCACATGTGTGTCTGGCACAAATGCACACACGTACACAGAAAGCTTACTACAGACTACAAAAAATATGCACTATAAATGTTTCTTTTGTGGGAAAGTGAATTCTTCATGAGCCCTGAAATACAGCATGGCGCCAATTGCCTTAGCAGAAAGCAGTAGAAACTTGTCTTGAAAAGAAAGGTAGTCCTGATTTCTGTATAAAAAGAAAGATAGAGAAGAAAGAATATTTGTGTCTAAAAGGCTTCTTGACTGTTTCCTGATGGCCATAATTTATTGTTAATGGTTTAATTTCCAGGTTACACCTCCTCCCTCCTTAAATAGCAGTTAGTGTAATTGATGCCAAGTTAATCATTGTACTGCCAAGAGAAGTGTCCATGGGGTAGGAACTGCATGCTGTTTCACCTGTGCTTAAAGAGGAAAATGTCACGCATCTCTGAAGAAACAATGTTGACTGAAAAATAGCACCAAGTCTCAAACAAGATCTTTGTGAAAAATAAAGCATGAAGCACAAAATGAGAGAGTAAAGCTTATCATTATCTAAGAATTAAAATGATGATTAAGGTGATTATCGTTTTCTTCTTTATTTTTAAATAGTTTGAAAAATTGTATTAATAGGTATGCATTATTTTATAATTATTGACAACATGGTGTTATGTAAAACAAAATGTATTATATGAAGAATATTCTCAGTTTTAGTTGGAGCTATAAAAAACTGTAAGACTATGCAGCAGCACAATAAAATTTTGACAGTGAATATCTCTGAATAGTGGGATTACTGCTAAATTTTATCCCATTCTCCTTTGCTTTTTACTATTGTCTAAATTTTGAGCAGTGAGTATATGCTACCTTTGTAATTTAAAAATAAAGTTGGTTAATTTTCTAAAAATTGTTACCACCCTCTATTTACAATAATAAAGCATTTTGTTTGTCTGCATTGGGTTTATTTTAAATAAGTTTCATCTCCTTTTCTTGTGACATACTAATAAGAGGATAAAAGGTTTAATTTAGGGAAAATAAAGGAGTGTTTCCCTTAAAGTGTATCACTTTTTAGAATAAATATTTCCATCCCACCTTTTCCTGTGATTGTCTATCACAGGTTGAGGAAGTGCAAGCATGAAGCTTTGCACCCCAGGCTTACATTCTTCTGAATCTAGGGCTAGACCATACTTCAAGATCAACCAGCACCGTCTTCTTTCACAGTGGAAGAAACAGAGTTCCTGAGAGAGAATGGGATTTGTTCATGGTCACACAGTGTTGTGGACATTATAACAAAGCCAGGTCTAGAACCCTGGCAAGAACATGTGTCTCTCTTTTCTATGTGTTTATTCTGCCTATTCTTTGCATTCAAAAATAGAATATGAAAAGAATTCCAAGCACAGTGCCTTGTATATAGAATACTCAGTAAGTGAATAATGAATGAATAGGTAAATTAACTAAAAAAAAATGTTGAACATCAACAATAACTACTTTATATAGTGAAAAAGAGGCTCTGAAAATAAACATCAATTCCTTTTTCTTATCTTAATAAGAAAAGAAAACACAAAGAAAGAGCTACCTTAAAAGTAGAAAGTCTGCCACTGTCTGTGGCACATGTTGGCAGTGGGTGCCCAGGATTACCCTCAGAGAGGCAGCCATAAACCTTTAATGACAGAAATGCATGGGAAGACCCACATATATGCTTCCCTGAGTTTAAGTGGCCCAAAGAACTTGGAGGAAATATGAAAGTGTCTATATTTTCCTGGCAGGAAAAGAGAAAACCTGATTCGGTAGTCACAAGGGAGTTCCTGTAAGAAATTGATTGAAGCGCCTCCAAAACCCAATGGGATGTTGCTTCACTCAGTGAAAACCAAAGTGGCTAACACATGACAAACTTCAGGTAGGAAAGGGAGGTTTAAATGCACCCTGGAGGCCTTAAAAGAAACAGAAAATGTTTAGTCTTAAAAGCAGGGATGGTTTTAGAACCAAAGACAACATTTTCAGAATTTAGTAAGATTTACTAATAACAATGCACAGGCTTCTCAAATGATGGCTCCACATAAAACGCAGGGCTTGCTCTTCTTCTATCACATTCAAAACAATTAAATGTTCTTCAGTTGCTTGGCTTACTCTGTAAGTCATACTCCTTTCATACAACTTTTCGTACAACTTGGTAAGCCACATCATTCACAAAACTTGGCAGCTGCCAGAGTTGACAGAAAATTCCCTATCATCCTCATTTCAAGATGCTCCAATACCACACTTCATATTTGTCCATTCGGAGATACTTTTTCTGAAGATTTTAAATTGTCTTTTTTTTCTATTTTAGAGGAAAGGTCTTGCTCTGTTGCCCAGGCTGGAATATAGTTACATGAGCACAGCTTTCTGCAGCCTCAGACTCCTGGGCTTAAGTGATCCTCCTGCCTTCGCGTCTGAAGTAGCTAGGCCTACAGGTGTACATCATCATGCCTGGCTATATTTTTTAATATTTTTGTAGAGAAGGGGGTCTTTCTCTGTTGCCCAGGCTATTCTCAAACTCTTGGCCTACAGTGATCCTCCTGCTTCAGTCTCCCAGGGCACTGGGATCACAGGCCCTTTTTTCATTTCTACAAATTATGGTTGTGTCAGTCCATTTGTGTTACTTGAAAGAAATACCTGAGACTGGGTAATTTATAAAGAAAAGAGGTTTATTTTGGTTCAGTTTTGAAGTCTGTACAATATGGCATCAACATCTGCTTAGATTCTGGTGAGGCCTCAGGAAGCTTATAATTATGGCAGAAGGTGAAGGGGGAGCAGGTGTATCACATGGCGAGAAAGCAAGAGAGAGGGGGGAGGTAACCAGATCTCATGTGAACTCACAGAGTGAGGACTCACTTATTACCATAGGGAAGGCACCAAGTCATTCATGAAGGATCTGCCCCCGTGACCCAAATACTTCCCACCAGGCCTCACCTCCAATATTGGGAATCAGATTTCAACATGAGATTTGGAAGGGACAAATATTCAAACCATATTATTTACCCCTGGCCCCCAAAATATCATGTCCTTACTTTGCAAAATACAAATTGTGCCTTCTCAATAGTCCCTAAAGTCTTAACTCATTTCAACGTCAAGTCCAAAGTCTCATCTGAGACTCAAGACATGTTCCTGCTACCTATGAGCATGTGAGATCAAAAACAGGTTATTCACCTATAAGATACAATGGTGGCACAGCCATTGGGTAAACATTCCCATTCCAAAAGGGAAACATCAGTCAAAAGAAAGGAACAACACACCCCATGCAAGTGTGAAACTCAGCAGGGCAGACATTAAACTCAAAGCTCCAAAGTAATCCTTGACTCCATGTCCTGCACCCAGGGCACACTGAGGTATGAGGTGAATCCCTGAAGCCTTGGACAGCTCGACCCCTATGGTTTTCCAGGGTACAGCCCCCAAGGCTGATCTCATGGGTTGGAGTTGAGTGCCTGCAGCTTTTCCAAGCTCAGGGTGCAAGCTGCTGGTAGATCTACTGTCCTGGGATCTGGAGGGCAGCAATGCCATTTCCACAGCTCCAGTAGGCAGTGAACCAGTGGCAGCTCTGTGTGCGGGCTCCAGCTCCACATTTCCTCCAAGCATTGCCATAGGAGAGGCTCTCTGTGGGGGCTCTGCCCCCGTGGCAGGCTTCTGCACGGGAACCCAGGCTTTTTAATACACCCTCTGAAATCTAAGTGAAAGCTGCCAAGTCTCCTTCACTCTTGCATTCCATGTGTCCACAGAGATAATACTATGTGGAAGCGGCCAAGGCTTATAACTTGTGCCCTTCAAAGTAGCAGGTGGATCTGTGCCTGGGGTCATTTTAGCTGAGGCTGGAGCTGGAGTGGCCTGGATGTGGAGAGCAGTTTCCCGAGGCTACACAGAGCAGCAGAGCCCTGGGCCTGGCCCATGAAGCTGTTCTTTTCTCCTAAGTCTCTGGGCCTGTTATGGGAGTGACTTCCTCAAAGACTTGAAATGCCTTCAAGGTCTTTTTCCCATTGTCTTGGCTATTAGCATTTGTCTCCCTTGTAGTCATGCTGATCTCTCTAGCAGCTGGTTATCCACAGCCCACTTGAATTCCTCCCCTGAAAATGCTCCTTCCTTCTCCACCACAGGACCAGGCTGCAAATTTTCCAAACTTTTATGCTCTGCTTCCCTTTCAAATATAACTTTGAACTTAAAGTCATTTCTTTGCTCTTGTATCTGATCTAAGCTTTAGAAGTAGCTGGCACCTTAAGTTCAACCTTCCACAAAGCTCCAGGACGTGGAAACAATGCAGCCAAGCTCTTTCCTAGGGCATAACATGGGTGACCTGTGCTCCAGTTCCCAGTAACTTCCTCATTTCTATATAAGACCTCATCTTAAAGGTCTTCACTTCAATAGACCTCACTGTTCATATTTCTATCAACCTTTTGGTCAAAATACTTAAAAACTCTCTAAGAAGTTCCAAACTCTCCCTCATCTTCCTGTCTTCCTCTGAACCCTCCAAACTCTTTCAGCCTCTGCACCTTACCCAGTTCCAAAGATACTTTCACATTTTCAGGTATATTTATAGCAATTCCCAACTTCTTGGTACCAATTTTCTGTGTTAGTCTATTTGTGTTACTATAAAGGAAAACATAAGACTAGATGATTTATAAAGAAAAGAGGTTTATTTTGGCTCATGGTTCTTCAGGCTGTACAATCACAGCACCAACATTTGCTCATCTTCTTGTGAGGGCTCAGAAGCTTACAATCATAACAGAAGGTGAAAGAGGAGCAGGCATATTACATGGTGAGACAGTAAGAGAGAGGGAGTGTGTCCGGCTCCTTTTCAAACAATATCTCACATGACCTCACAGAGCAAGAACTCACTCATTACTGTGGGGACAGCAACAAGCCATTCATGAGGGATCTGCCCCCATAACCCAAACACCTTCCACCAGGCTCCATCTCTAATATCGAAAGTCACATTTTGACATAAGATTTGGAGGTGACAAATATTCAAACCACATTAATGACACATGTGAGAAGTTTTGTTACATATACATAATGCATAGTGATCAAGTCATGTTATTTAGGGTGTCCGTCTCCCGAGTACAATACATTTTTGTTAAGTATAGTCACTGTGCTCTTCTATAAATCATTGAATTTATTTATTCTATCTTACCGTATGTTTGTACTCTTTAAGCCACTTCTTTTCATTCACTCTTTCCTCCCACTCATTCTTACCAGTCTCTGTTTTCTATCATTCTACTCCTATCTACATGTAATTAAATTTTTTAGCTCCCACATATAAATGAGAACAAATAACATTTGTCTTTTTTTGTGCCTGGATTATTTCCAGGCACAATAAGATAATAACCCCCAGTTCCATACATGTTACTGCAAATGAGATGATTTCTTTTTTATGGGTACATAGTATTCCACTGTGTGTGTGTGTGTGTGTGTGTGTGTGCGCGCGCGCCTCACATTTTCTTTATCCATTCATCCATTGATGAGCACTAAAGTTGATTCCATCTTTTTGCTATTGTGAAGAGTACTGTCATAAACCACTGAGTGCAGGTATGCATTTGATATATTGAGTTATTTTACTTTGGGTGGATACCCAGTAGTGGGATTGCTGGATAGTATAGTAGCTCTATTTTTGTTTTTCTGAGAACTCTTCATACTGTTTTCTATAGTACTTGTACTAGTTTACATTCTCATCAACAGTGTATAAGAGTTCCTTTTTCTCTACATTCTCACCAACAAGTATTATTTTTTGTCCTTTTAATAATAGCCATTCTCACTGGAGACTGGGGTAAGGTGATATCTCATTGTGGTTTTGATTTGCATTTTTCTGATTATTAGTGATGTTGAGCGTTTTTTCTAATGCTTGTTGGCCACTTGTATGTCCTCTTTTGGGAAATGTCTGTTCATGTTCTTTGCCCACATTTTACTGGTATTTTTTTTTCCTTGAGTCATTTGAGTTCTTTGTGGTCTTGGTCCATTTGCATCACTATAAAGGAAAACAGTGCCATGCTGAAACCATTTAGATCTCAGAAAGGGGGTGGGCCACAGCACAAGCTCCTTCCTTGGAGCAGTTCCATCTCATCCCAGAGTATCCCAGATTTAGGACTGCAAATCTGTTCTGTTTCCCAGAAGCTCCCTATGTTAGTAACAGGGGTAGGGAGAGTCAAGGGATTCTCTTGTGGCCCAAATGACGTAACATCATAATGGGTATGTGAGCCACTGGAAGTTTCTCATTCACCCTTTCCCCATGTTGGAAAGTCACCCCCAGCTACCAACCAATACTGGCCAAGCAGGCTACCTCTCTTCCTTCCCCTTTCCCAATATTGATGTTTCTTGTCACTCTGTGTTAAATTCTAGCATTCTCTTGAATAATGTATTCAAAGTGTGACTGTCCATATACTATTTTGGTTCTTCTAAATGGAAGAAGTGGGCATGAAATACTTCTAGTCAGCCATCTTGAAGCCCCTCCAACAATTTGCCTTTTCAAGATAATATTTTAACCTCAACCTTTGACCCAGGTGAACCAGAATGTTAACATGATAATCAAGGTGTATCAGGCTTGCCTGCTTGCCTGCTTGCTTGCTTGCTTTCTTTCCTTTCTTTCTTTCCTTCCTTCCTTCCTTCCTTCCTTCCTTCCTTCCTTCCTTCCTTCCTTTCTTCCTTCCTTCCTTCTTTCCTCTCTCTCTCTCTCTCTCTTTCTTTCCTTTTCTTTTCAAGTTTTTCCTCTTCTAATTCTGAGATTTGGGTCATGGATTTTCTTTATGGGATGAGAAAACAAGAGATCACTAAAGAATATTGTGACATCATTGTCTTGCATATTATCAGGTGGGTACAATGGGCAACAATATGCATCTAGTTCTCATAAAGCTTCAATTTACTTAGATGCCTCTGTTATTGAAAAATAGGCTCCTTTCCTCAAAATGGCCTCCACTTCTTTACATTTGCTAAAACCATTAACTAGATTTGTTTGTTTAAAACATGTTTTCCAGACATAGTTGTCCAGGCTGGAAGAAAATCTGTCATGAGCTTTCACCGTTTTTAAAAAAGCCTTACACACAGTAATTGCTTAATATGCATCCATTAGATACATAACCCATGGAAGGCAGAGTAACTACCCGACAAAGATGTCCGGATCCTAATCCCTAGAACCTGTGAAAACGTAACCTTACGTGGCAAAAGGGACTTTGAAGGTGAGATAGTTTAGGATATTGCAGGGGGGATATTGTCCTGTATTTTGTGGAGGAATTCAATGTAATCACAAGGGTTCTTATGAGTGAAAAATAGATTCAAGAAGGTCAGAGTAAGAGAAGGTTTGAAGATGCTACTCTGCTAGCTTTGAAGATGAAGGAAGGGCCACGAGCCAAGGTGTGTAGTTTTTAGAAGCTGGAAGAACAAGGAAATAAATGTTTCCGTTCGAGCTCCCGGAACAAATGCAGCTCAGCTGATGCCTTAATTTTCGCCCAGTAAGACCCATTTCAGACTTCTGCCGACCTGTAAGATTCTAAATTTGTGTTGTTTTAAGCCACTAAATTTGTGGTAATTTGTTACAGCAGCAATTGGAAACTACTACATGATCCAGTTGAAAAGAAATATTTGAGAATTATTTTTCAATATTCCTCACTCTTTTCTTTAAAGAGATGATTAAAAGATGGGAAAAGCAATCCCAGAGATTTCTAATATGAACTCTTCCACTAGACTCTTCCAAGAAAACCATGCCCTATGACCCACAAGAATGAGCACAAAGAACCATGCCCACCTTCACTTTGGCCAATGTGCATTTCACCAAGCTATATGCAATCACAGCAATCAATTCTAAATTATAGAGTATTTTGCTCTGAAAATCAGCTCTCTGGCCTCCTTTTTAACTCCAGATTACAACAAATTCAAATACCTCTGTCGCACATGAAACAAAGACATTGCCTAATGTGTAATTTGGGAGGGAATTTAATGATACATCTGTCTGTTTTGACAAAGCACAGCCTTGAAGTATCTATTTAAAATAAAATCAGCAGATTGGCAACAATTAAAAATGAAAGCCTATAAAAAGTTTAGGGAAAAAAGCATTAAAGTCTAATAGCTCTTGGTTTATGTGCCAGCACTATAGTAAATATTTCCAGCACCAAATTTCTCTAGTGAAATCTTGGCATTAGCTACTGCAAAAAATACCACCATTAAACACACACGCAAAATCCGTCTTTTATAAAGAATAGGCAGTGAGTCCATCTGGGATCAAGTAAGACTGAGAATCCCTAATATTTCAAGATATTTTATTGGACGTTGCTAAGCATTATCTTTCAAATCAGTAAGGTAGTAGAAACACGCTATTTCTTTGTATAAAGTGCCTTGAAGCCTTTCTGATACTACACTAATATTATTTTACCTGAGCAATTTACTAAGAAACTTTGGAAGCTTGTGAGTTTCGGATATTTTGAATGATCTTGGAAATATGCTATATAGCCATAAAATGTATCTATATCTTTTCTCAAAAGCTTTAGAATAATTACACTTTAAAACAATATGCAATGACAAGAGACAGATACTATAAAATGATCTTTTAAATAAAGTTGGTTATAAAGATGAAGAAATTGTCAGTGACTGAATGATATCTGTGAGAACTCTGGGGGCAAAAGTTACTGCCTATGCAGCAGCCCCAGCCCCAACACCTACTCTGCTGGCCTCTGAGACATGAATTATATCCCAATGGCAGACCTCTATTCCCTCCTGACATTAATTCTCTGCTCTCCAGCTTTGATCATACTTTGTGACTCCATAGGTCTTCTGCTTCCTTTTCTCAAATTAACTTACTGAATTAATTTACTAAAATTAACTAACTAAAATATATCTTATCTGGTGTCTAGTTAGTGACATAAATTTTCTTGTCTGGGCACGGTAGCTCATGCCTATAATCCCAGCACTTTAGGAGGCCAAGGTGAGCGGATCACGAGCTCAGGAGATGGAGACCATCCTGGCCATTATGGTGAAACCCCATCTCTACTAAAATTACAAAAATCAGATGAGCGTGGTGGCGTGCACTTGTAATCCCAGCTACTTGGGAGGCTGAGGCAGGAGAATTGCTTGAACCCGGGAGGCGGAGATTGCAGTGAACGGAGATCATGCCACTGCACTCCAGTCTGGCAACAGAGTGAGACTCTGTTAAAAAAAAAAAAAGAAAAATTCTCTTTCACAAGTTCCTTATGCTGTGGTGAAGGCTTACACTCAGTGAATATCCCAAGAATTACAAATGGGGAATTCCTAAGAATTCTGTAGTTTTATGGAGCTAATAAACTGTGTAAGTGGCTAGAGACGATTTGTGGCATGGCATGGGACTGCAAATGTGGACATTTATGATCTCTATTATCATACCTACTTCTTAAGAATATAATTTTCCAGGCCTCTCCAAGAAGAAAGTAGAGGTAGAAGAGAAACCAATAAAGGAAATCATGTGTATTCATTTTTTTCAGTCAATATTTATTGTATACCTACTATGTTCCATGTCTTGTGCTAAGTATCGGAAATACAATGGAGGATAAGATGGACACAGATGTGGCCCTTTTATTCATGGTTAAAATAAATGCTAGAGATCCAGCCATCATATATACATTCCAAGATGTACGGAGGGATAAAAAAAGTGCATGTCTCTTCCCTTTAAGGGAGGAGTTGTCTACACTTTCACTTAAATTCCATTGGCCAAAATGGAATTTTCTTAGCTTTCTTGCAGGACAGTGTGAATATTATCACATATTTTAGCTGTTGATCTATGTCCAGCTCAAAATTGATAATTTTGTTTCTGTGAAAGAAGAAATAGATTCTGGAAGTTAACTAGCATACTCTGACACTCCATCTTTATTTCTTTTGTATTCAATAGCATGTAACCTAACTATAAGCACAGACAATATTTCATTTGTATAATAATCAAATGTGACAATGAAATATATTTTGTAATGTATAAATTTTCACATAAATGGAGAGTATTATTACTGAAGATAAAAATCTATTAGCTGTTAATTCAGAAAACTGGTACTTTCAACAGCCATTGTATGAAAGGTGTATAGTAGGGAAGGACAAAGATCAATTACATTATATATTGACCTCTTCTCTGCTGAACTAGCATTTATTTCAATTTCAGATTTATCTGGTTGCTAATTTTTGTTATTTTTATTAACAGATTGTTTTTAAAATATTTACTTAGTGTTTTCATGCAGAACATCTGTTCTAAGGAATTTCTGTCTAGAATGCACCACACACGTTTCTTATTTGTTAAAATGATTCAGATATAAATTCATTCATTCACTCATTCAACATATGTCTACTGAATGCCTACTTTGTGGCAGGTACTGTTTTAGATCCCAGATGATACAACATTCAATATTTTTAAAATACTGTGATGGTTAATTTTAGGTGTCAACTTGAATGGATTAAGAAATACCTAGAGAAGTGGTAAAGCATTAATTCTGGGTGTTTCTTGGAGGGTATTTCCAGGGGAGATTGGCCTGTGAGTCAGTAGACTGAGTAAAGAAGATCTGCCTTCAGTGTGGGCAGGCAACATCCAACTGGCTGGGTGCCAGGATGAAACAAAGGCAGAGGAAAGGATTTCCTCTCGCTCCTTGAGCTGAGACACACTCTTCTACTCCTGCCCTTGGACATCAGGACCCACAGCTCTTCAGCCTTGGGACTCTAGGACTTAATATCAGCAGTCCCAACTCCCCCTAAGAATGTTTTCAGGCCTTCGGCCTCAGAGTGAGAGTTACACCATTTGTTTCTCTGGTTCTGAAGATTTTGGACCTGGACTGAAGCACTTTACCAGCATCCCAGGGTCTCCAGTTTGCAGTTTGCAGAAGGCCTGTGGTGGGACTTTTCCATCTCCATAATCACATGAGCCAATTCCCCTAATAAATGCCTTCTTTTATATATCTATATCTATATAAATATAGATATAGATAGATATAGCTCATATATATCATATATAGAGATACAGAGCCAGTAAGATATATATATATAGCTCATATATGAGCTATATATATATATATATGATATGTATGAGCTATACATATCTTACTGTTCTGTTTTTCTAAAGAACCCTAATATACATGCTTTTATATTTCAGTGGTGGAAGAGGGGGAAAAATTAGAAAAGATGATTTTTCTTTTTCTTGCTTTTCAATTTGTGTGGGTGATATGAAAACAAAGACACAAACGAGACCACTTAATGCCTCTTCTATAATGATAAAACAAGGATAACAATGGTAAAATTAAAGGTGATACCCAGGGACAGGCAAAGTTTGTAGGATTGAATGAACCAGTTGAACAAGTCACTACTGTATGATAAGAACAGGAAAAACAATAGAACAAGAGGAAAAAAGTTGATAAATGTTAATTAAATAAATAAGCTCCCCACTCCGCAACAACCCCCAGCATCCCATTGCCAACAAATGGTAATGGCGCCGAATGTTTTGCTGATGTGGGCATGACTGGGGATGAGAACAGCTGGAAGAGCAATAGCTTTTATTGTTCTTTGATGTCCTACCCAATTAAAAAGCTCATGGGCTAAGTGAGCAGAGGCAGTGCCACCCAATACAGAAAGGAGATGGCATCACCAAGTTGGATATGAATGAGAATTTATTTATTCATATAGTCATTGTGCTACTAGGGCTAGAGATAAATAAAATAGACATAGTCCCTGTTCTCATGTAGTTTCTAGTCTGGAAAGATTATATACATTAAATAAGAACAAGTGTATATATATGTGTGTGTATATATGTATATATGTGTATAAATACATATGTGTATATGTGTATAAATATATATAGTTGTTCTTATATATAATATATATTCAGATAATTGTATAGTTATATGTATATATAATATATATTCATAAATTATATGAATTATATATGAATAATATATATTCATAAATTATATACAGTTATCTGAAAAGACAGTGATAAGGAATTATATAACATGTGGTTCTGACTTTAATTGGGGATGGAGAGTGGTCAGTGGAAACTTTTCTAAGAAAGAGATATCTGAGCCCAGATACAGATGAATAGATGTTAATGGGAGAAGAGTGGGCCACTTCTGGGAAAGCAATAAACATTAGAGGTTACTGCTGAAAAAAATAGATTTTTGAGACCAAAGTCACTCAAAAACTCACAGTGTGTCCATATTACAGATGATTCATTTGAATTGTGTATTGTAGAGCATTTTCCATTATTTTATTTTACTTTATTTTATTTCATTTTATTTTATTTTATATTTTTGAGATGGAGTCTTGCTCTGTGGCCCAGGGTGGAGTGCAATGGCTCACTGCAACCTCTGCCTCCCGAGTTCAAGCGGTTCTCCTGTCTCAGCCTCCTGAGTAGCTGGGATTTCAGGTGCCCGCCACCACACCCAGGTAATTTTTGTATTTTTAGTAGAGATGGAGTTTCACCATGTTAGTCAGGCTGGTCTCGAACTCCTGATCTTGCGATCTGTCTGCCTCAGCCTCCCAAAGTGCTGGGATTACAGGTGTGAGCCATTGCATCCATCCCCCATTAGTTCAGTTCAATATGTCCCTAGCACTGGCGTGCTGGAGCCAGCTCATACAGACTCACCAGAACCTATTCCAAGTGTTGTTTCCAAAACCTGCATTCAGTGGCATCAAAATGGTAACATGAAATTGGCCATAGAGGAGTATTTACATTATGGAAATAATTATAAAATTGGCAAATGCTATGAATCAGGGCTTTATTTTTCCCTCTCCAGAAAGTTAGTTGTAAAACATTTATTCCAGGATGGCCAAGTGAGGAACACCTGGAGAAAGGCAATAAAAAAACAGTAATTAAATTAAATAATTCTAATTAATAAGTTGATACAATATTTTTATATTTCCATAGTGGTTTAACATCTTTATAGAGAAAGCATCAAGGTTATTTTGGGAATAAAATAGAATAATCAGACATTCAATTTGCTGTATCTATTGTAAATTGATTAATAAAAATGATTCTAGAGTATACCCAAGTGTGATAATATCACTTCTAAAGAGAAAATCGGTAATTTTTTGAAAATGACAGTGTGTTTTATTGATTCATGTTGCCTTTTATCTATATAACTCTAATCATTCAAAAACTATTTTCCAATTCCTAATTATTGTGCCAGGTTCTGTGAGGAAAATACCAAAGGAAAATAACAATCCTAGGATGCACTGAGTTTCCAATGTAGTTGGAATGAGACTTTAACATTAAAAATGTAAATATTAGAAGGCCACAAATGTGAATGAATGGCTCAAATATTATGAAATATAAGATAGAACTGAGGACGGATAAAAGTAATGAGGGAAGGACAACCTCCCTGAGAACTTAAATTAAGCTGGGTTATCAAAGATGTGTGGAATTTCATTTCATTATTATAAAAACAATATAACCTATTGCTGGTAGAAATGTAAAATGGTGCAGCTATTCTGGAAAAGAGTATGGAAGCTTCTTACAAAACTAACTATGTGCTTACCATAAAACCTAGCAATTGTATCCTTGGGCATTTGTTACTGAGAAATGAAAATTTATGTTTACCCAAATATCTGTACACAATTGTTTATAGCAGCTTTATTCATAATAGTCCAAAGCTAGAAATGAGCTACAGTTTGTTTAATCACTTACCCTTCAATGGAGTGAATGATTAAACAAACTGTAGTAGATCTATACCAGGGAATACAAGTTGGTTAGATCTCAACGGAATTATGCTGAGTTTAAAAGCCAACCTCAAAAGATTACATATTATAGGATTTCCTTTATATAGCATTTAAAAAATGGCAAAACTATAGAGATGGAGAACAGATTAGTGGTTGTCAGGGGTTAGAGACTGGGGAGAAGGATGGAAGTGGCTGCAGCTACAGAAGGGTAGCCTGAGGAATCCTTATGAGGAATTGTTTCGTATTTGACTGTGGTAGTGATCACAGGAATCTATGCATGTGATAAAACTGCATCAAACAAAATACATAAACACACAAATAAGTGCAAGTAAAACTAGGGAAATCTGAATTAGGTCCATGAATTGTATCAATGTCAATTTTTTGTTTGTGATATTGTACTACAGTTTTTCAAGATGTTACCACTGGGGGAAACTGGATAAAGGGTATACCTTCTATATTGTTTCCTCCAACTGCTTGTGAATCTATAGTTATCCCAAAATAAAATGTCTATTAGAAGACCATAACATAATAGTAAATAGAAAAGAGAAAATAGTTTCCATAATGCCATCACACTATTATAACAATATGGCCATTCATTTTATTCATATGGATAGTAGTCAGATAAACACAAAGAATGGGAGGGGGATTATTAGACTATCCAAATAATAATGTGTATTCTAATAAGACAAAAAAATTCAGTCTTGTTTATTATGTACAAATATAGCCTATGAGGAGAAAGTAGTACAGAACTGCATTACTGACTCTGCTTTATTGCTTATTAGTCCTATCCTGTCTTTGATCAGTATGCCATACCACCTGCATCATCCTTGGCTTTCCTGAGGGATACGATTTCAAGATTCATAGCTAGAACATCCGATTACCATTTAGAGCAGAATGCTATACAAACTGTTAGCTTCCTTCCCTACCTCCTCTTAATTTTTAAAGATTCAGTGACAATCAATACCCCTATAGTTGAGTGAATCCCAAAGTCTTGGCCTGCTGTTGTGTTGGAATGTCAAATTTCAGGCTCAAAATAGCAGTGAACCATATTTTTTGTCAGGTAACATACAAACCTATACATTAATCTGTGTGTTTGGTTGTAAATCAGAATCATGGGGATTGGATTTTCATATACAATACTCCCCTCCATCCTCTCCCACATTCAAAACATATGCATGTTTTATGTTCTTTTTATACATGAATACAGAAAATTATGTAAAACTTACTGATAAAAACCAAGCCACAAATTTGGCATTTGAATCCTTTTGCCTGTGTAGCCGCAGGTAACATCCAAAAGTCACAATTTAATTTTAGACCTAGAGTGAAAGGTTTATGACTACGTTATTCAAACAAACACATGTTGCTGTGAAATACCACCCTGGCCAGGCCATCTGTTTATCTGGACAATTTCATTAAATCAGCAGCTTTTTGGAATACCAGGAGACTACAGAGAAGCCCAAAGTCTGTAATTCAGCTTTGGCTCATCATTGGCCAAGTAAGAAGTTGTAACCAGAGTCAGTGGCAAGTGGCTGATTCGAAACAGCAGGCACTATTTCTATTTCTGTTTCTGAACTCTCTATAGAAGATCCTTCAAGTTCAAGTAGATCTAATAGTCATATGTGTGTCATATGTGTGACCCAACCAGGTATTATGTTGATAATGTTAATTATATTGTTTGTCCCTTCAGTTATTTTTTTATGTGATTGTTTTCAAAGCAAATATGTTTATGGTCTTAGGTTAAAAGAAAGTAGTTAGGGTTAACTGAACATTATTGTGTTGTTTAATGAATATCTCACAGGTAAATTTAATAAATATATCTAAAAACTAAAAATATGGAAAGCAGAATAAATTCAGATATTATTCATTTGCATTTCTTAGTGTAGAATAGTGAAAGGAATACACACTGGAGCTCAGATAGACACATATTCAAATATCCACTCTCTTTCTTAACTAGCTCTCTAGCCTTGGGAAAGTTACTTTACCTCTCTGAACATCACCTCTCTGAATCTGTTTCCTCACTTGTAAAACAGAAGGAAGGAAAACTACCCCTCAAGGTTTCATAAGTGACTCAAATGAGCACTCAGTAGGTGTTCAATGAATGCTCACTGAAGTGTTTTCGTTGAGATTTACTTGAGTAACAAAATTTTTTGGATTGTTGTAAGAATTGGCCTAATTAACTGGCACACCATAGGTGCTCAATAAATGCTTGAGATTATTGAGTTTTTTTGGGTAACAGAGTGGAACCATTGAACAGAAACTACCATTCAATCCAAGGTGTGTATGTATACTGATTGAGAGTGCAGATCCTGAAGCAAGACTGCTAAGCTGTAAACACCAGCTCTGCAACCTCTTATTTATAGGCTTCAACAATTTATTTCATCTCTCTATTCATCAGCGTCCTCATCTGTAAAGTCTGGATAATAATATCCTACCTACCTCATAAGAATTAAGTGACTTAATATAAACACAAATGTAAAGTGCTCAGGACAATACTGGGTTTGTAGCAAACACTGGGTAAGTATTGATTCTCAGTATTATTGTTACTGTATATTGTTTAAAATGTATATTTCATGGCTTATATCTATCACTAGTCAACTATTTTCAAAGACCTTGTTTTGTTTCATTTCCTATCGATCATTTAATAAAACTACAGTTTTTTTTCCTACTGATTTATATTTTTAAATGTTTGGGTAATTCTAGCTCTCTCTCTTCCTTTCCTGCTTCATCAAGTCTTCCTGGGTGATTACATTTCAAACGAGGGAATCAATGACCTTTATGAATCTCTCAGGAAGTAGAGCAGGCTCTAAGAGTCTATTGAATGTCTGATTTTTTTTTTTTTCCTGTTAAGCCTTAAGGCTTGACATTCTCTAGGGTTCCTTCCTGCATTAAAATTCTGTGGGGCAATTCCTTTCTACTCTTGGAGATGATTAGGGAGAAGGAAACAAGTTTATCTAAATCTCCATGGGAAATAAATGATTAAAATGGAACTAAGACATTGTTTCTCCCTCCCCTTCTTTAATGGTGACTCTGTTATATACTTCCAGGCCCTTTCTGTCACAATGGATTTGAAAAAGAAAACCTTTTATTTGGCTTTCCATTTTATAAAACAGAATATTTAATGGTTTTAAATAAGAACTTCTAAAACCTAGCATGATAGCAACGTTCTCCTTTGCAGCGAAAAAGGTGCCACTGCTGTTCTCCAGCAGCAGGACAAGTATTTTGAGTGAAGTTTACCTTGGGGAATGGATTTGCACTTTTCCTGAACACTCTTACATTCTGTCTATCTACGTTCTGTCTCTCTTTGGTTGCCTCAGGCTAGGAACGTGGGCTTTCTCCATAGCCAGGGCACAAGGCACAGCTGCCAGCCTACACCTTCATCAAGCCCCTGAGTTGGTTGTGACCGTTCTATGCTTTATCAACCAGCTCAAAAACAGTATAAGCCAAAAGGAATGGGGCAACAGCTCATCTCAGTATATTTGGCTGAGAGCATCTTCATCTTCTAGAGTAAGGGGACCAAGATAAGAAACTATCTTTAAAAGAACATCCTGAGACTTTTCTCTTTCTTCTCTAAGAAAAATTCCTGAGTTCTCATTGTCTTTCAGTTCCTGAGTCACATCACATCCATGAGATATTTGAATCTTCCTGGAATTCAAGAAAGAACAGTTCATACTTCAAAGATCAAGATCTTAAAGAGATAAAGGAGACATTACACAGAAGAGGGGTTACTTACCCACCCAGTGTGGTTCAAAAGGCTTTGGGAAGCCCCCTGAAGTTTCTCCCTCTCTGCCTACTCCCTAGTTAGAAATGATTATATATTTGCTGCAGGTAATTTGAAATTTGAGATAAATTGTCTTTAGTTGACCTTTGAAAAAAATGAAACTACCACTGATAAATAGGAGAGGACAGATCTAATTTTTAAAAATGGTCATCAAATATATAGAGTGTTTTAAAAGCTTAGAAGTGAAAACACTAAAGCTCCTTTAGGAGTAAGGTTAGAGATGGCTGAAAGCTGCCAGCCTGCTAGTCCATAGGTGGTAAAGTAATTATGCACAAAGTTATTCAGGAGCAAGGGCATCAGAGGGAAGACTGCTGCCAAATTTAGGTTGGAGTAATTCAGCCTGGGTTGAGAGGGAATCCCGGGCAAGACTTCATGGATTCTCCAGGGCTTTCTCAGGACAGTCAGCCTTAAGTACAGAGCTATAAGAAACAGATGTGCTGGGACAGCTTGATTTCATGCATTTTTTTTTGTTTCGTTTTTACTCAAAAGAAGCATTTCACTAAATATAACTAAATATGATCTAATTTGTATATTTTAAAGACTTTTCCAAGACAAATTGAGGAAAAGTATCCTTATTCCACATGTTCTAGTTTGAGGTTAGGAAAATATAACCTTTATAGTAAAGAATGCATACTTCAGAGATGAGCAATTCAGCACCAAGGGAAAAGGACTGATGTTGGGCTACAAGCTGAGGCGAATGTGGGAGTCCTGGGGGTAGAGGATGCCTCACCCAACTAGAATGTGGAAGAGAGGCAAGGAGCTCAAAGTTTGCCTGCAAGGCCTTCCAACTAGAGCAAGTCAGCTGCAACAGGGAGGAAGGGAGGATCCTGGAGCAGTGTTTTACACTATAGCTGCACTGTGGCTAAAAACACCAAACCACATGTGGGCCCAACCCTGAAGGCATTTGAGGATTGCCTCCTTTCTTACTTGAGGACCTGACTCCTCCATCCAACTATCCCTTCTCTTACTCTTCAGACAAAAGACTCTAGGGCAGTTTTTCTAGGATTTTACTTTAAAAAAGTTTGTTTCAAGGAAAATGAAATAACTTTAAAATAGTCAGAAGACACCTTTTGTTCTTGAAGTTCGAAATTACTTTCCATCTTCCTGTGTATGTCTTGAGTCTATTTGCACTTCCTTTAGTGAGAAGCTCCACAGTTTATGCCAACATTTTCATACCCAGAGAGGGAGGACCTGATATAGTGAACCTACTCTGTACACTTTTCTCTGGAACTCTAGCAAGAATCATGAGGACATGATGGTCAAAGTTAGCTGTTCAGTTTAAATTCCAGCACTCTTATTGCATGGGTGTGTTAGTCTGTTCTCACACTACTATAAAGGCATGCCTGAGACTGGGTAATTTACAAAGGAAAGAGGTTTAATTGACTCACATTTCTGCATGGCTAAGGAGGCCTCAGGAAACTTACAATCATGGCAGAAGGGGAAGCAAACACGTCCTTCTTCACATGATAGCAGGAAGGGGAAGTGCTGAGCAAAAGGGGAAAAAACCCCTTATAAAACCATCAGATCTTGTGAGAACTCACTATCACAAGAACAGCAGCATGGGGGTTACCATCCCTATGATTCAATTACTCCCACTGGATCCCTCTTATGACATGTGGGGATTATGGGATCTATAATTCAAGATGAGATTTGTGTGAGGACACAGCCAAAACATATCAATGGGTTCATCTCAACAAAGGCAACTTTATACCACTATGATTGTCATACTGAATCCCTTGAGAGTTTCCCTTTAACATGAAAAAATAAGAGTTACATACATAAGCTAAGAAGCTGAAAGTTTGTAATAAGCTCAAGCAATGTAATAAGAAAACTCACTGGGTGATGGACATTACTATTTTACTTGACTATTTCTCCTATCAACTGCTGGAGGATCCATGACCCAACACCTCCGGTAGCTAAAAATGCTTACATTGAATTCAAAGTCTGATTATCTGTGCATTTTTAAATTCTATTTTTGAAGTTATAAATGTAATACGTGTTTATTATAGAAAATCTGAGAAAACATAGAAACATAAAAATAAAATAAAATATATTCTAATGCCATAAAGGAGTGCTGTTAACATTTTAAGGTAGTGACTTCAGCCTTAGTTACAGAATGTACACATACACAAACACATGAACACACTGTACCACTGTGACATAACCAACATCACAGAATATAGCATTTTGAATTTTACTGTTTTCACTTAGTATTATTAACATTTCCCATGCTTTAAAATATTATTTGAAAACATTTCAATGGCTGCATAATGTTCCACAGTATAAATGTGTCATTGTATATTAACTTTTCCCTGTTAATAAATTTTTGTATTATTTCTCAATATTTGCTATTTTAAATAAGAATTTAATAAACATCTTGATACATGAATCTTTGACTGTTTGGCTATATCCTTAGGGTAGGTTGCTAAGTGGGAAATTATTGGGTCAGAGAGTATGGGCTTTTTAGAAAGAGGTATTAGTTTATATTCCTAGAAGCAGTGTATAAGAGTTTTTATTATCCCATTTTCAATACTGAATATTATAATTTAAAAATGCTTTATTACTACAAGTAGTGAAAAATGGACAATTCATTACTGTTTAAAGCTTTTTAGTTTTAAAGAGATTTCCTTTTCATAGAGGAAAGAGTATAATTGAGTATATAGCATATTTTCTTCAAACCATGTATAGTAGGCCTACCCACAGAGCTTCCCTTAAATATCATAAATGGAACCATTTGGTAGTAACTATGATACTCTCAGTGTAAAGCACACCTTCAGAGTTTCAAGAGAAACTTAACCAGACTCTGAGAGTGTTCTTTGCAGAATCAACACATCAGAACGTCAGCTGCAAAAAAGAAGATGGGGCAGTTCTCAAGCCCAGGGCATCACCATGGAAAGGCCAGGCTGTAGTCAGAACTCCTGCTCTAGCAAGAGGACTTTGGACACCAAGAAAGAAGATGCTGGAAGGTAGAAAACAGTCTCAGAAGATGTGGAAGGAATTGAAACAAACACTGTTCAGTAGCTCCTTTTGCTGAAGATGTTCCTATTGAGAAGAAAGCTTACAAAGTTTGCTGAAGTAGGCAGAAATCATCAAACACTCATCTAGCAGTGGGTATCAGAGTGAGATGCTTGCTGGTAATGAAACAGGTCAGACCTACTCATCTGGTGAGTCAGACCTACTCATCTGGTGAGCCAGCAGATGGTAGAAAGATGTCCATTGAGGAAGGCACAGCATGCCATCTGGAGGATAAGGTAGCAGCTCTTACCTAAGCAGACAGCACTTAGCAGGGAGGAGTATCCTGAGTGATCCCTGATGGGTGTATATGACCTTAATAGGGCATGGAGAGCTAAATACACTGTCTGCCCAAATTTGAGTCTAGGTCAGGGTGTTTCAACATGCAAAAGTAGACCCTGAGCCCTTGTCTCTGGCTCATGAGAAGGACCAGCAAAGGTAAGGGGGACACTGGATAACTTGAAGATCTAGACAAGTTATCAGGTCAGGCCCTTGGGTCCAGGACATTCAAACAGTAGGCCAGTTACTAGCGTTCATGTCAAGCTACAGGCTGGCAGAGGATATCCTCAAGACCTATGACATTGACTCAACACGTTCTACTGCCAAGGCCTGAGATTGGGCCCAGAGCCTGCCAACGGGTGAGGGATGAGAGACCTCAGTTATGGCATCTGAGAAGACTGAGGTGGCAAGACTTAGGACTGAGAAGACTGAATTGGCAGGAAGCCAGGAATGTCTTCAGACAAAACAAGGCAGCTGCTCTCAAGGACACCCCAGATGAAACTCAAAATATTGCATTTCATTGTCACCATTCGAGCTCATGAAGAACTGGAAACTTCAAATGATAAAATAAATGTATGGGTGAGGAAAAAAAAAAAGGTATTAGAAGAGGTCCAGGAGGGATTGAACAAAAACTGCAACTGTTTAGTAGACGAAGAGGAATGAAATGACCTGCCAAAATGAAGTGTGCATTAATACCAGCAAGGGGGGATTAAAAGCAGGAGATGGATTTGTAGGGACACATTTTTTTTTAAAAGCCTGCTAGTAAATCAAGAGCATGAGATTAATGATGACTTTAAAATGGCTAAAATATTGAACTGATTTCCTTAATCTGTCTTTAATAAGAGAAATGGAACCAAGCAGCCGTTTCAATTAGGTAGTAATGTAGAGTTTGCAAAAATGTCCACAGCTGGTAAGGAAACCTGGAGTCTGTATAAATATGCAGCTCAGCAGGTGTTGATGAGATTCATCCTTGAAAGTGATTCCTGCAAATAACCCACACAAGGCAGAAAAGGGGTAGCCAGAGTGCAAGAGAGCAGGAAGAATGGGGAAGGAATGAGAAAGGCAGCCAGTTATTTGGCACCTAGAGAAGTACCATACAGTGTGCTGGAGGAGATAGATATTATGTATGTGAAATCTATAAGATATCTTCATTACAGTCCTAGAAGGTAGGCATTAAAGTGTGTTACAATCCCAGGAAATACTCATTAGGAGAAGTAGTTCAGAACACAGATAAGGAATTGTAGGTGGCAGTTAGCATCACCATGTTTTTCCATGTCATTAAAATATTCAATAGGTTGCCAGGTCACTATGACAAAGCTTAGTTTTGAACACCATATGTTAGATTTTGTGCTTTCTAGCAAACACTTGCCAAACACATATTACATGTCTCATCTGTGTGGAGTGGATAAAGAATGCAAAAGTATATATCCAGTCCCTGCCTTTGTGAGCTTATGAACTCATGGAAGTACTAAATAATAAAACAGCAAATAGTGCAAAATGATGTAAGGCAAACTGTGAGCATGTGAGGTGCAGGTTCACAGGGCCAAGCCAAAGAACGAAGGTGCTCACACTGGCTTTCAACATTGGAGAAGATATAGAGCAGGTGGCACTTGAAATAGGCTTTCAGGATGGAAAGATCTAGGCAAAAAGGAGAGGATGGGCTTTTCTTGCAGAGGTTAGATTAGCAGGTAGTATGTGTGGGGGTGGGAGGAATAAAATAAATGGACTGGAATAGAGAGCTCATGCTGGGAAGTGGGAGGGGACTAAGTAGAGAGGAAGACTGCCAAGCTGCAAAAAGAGTACTAGAATAAACAACAGAACATGATTTGGTCAGCAAGGAGTTATATGGTGTTCTGCAGTAGGAAAGCAACATGAGAAAAGTGGATTTTTAGGAAGACTGATTCAGTCCTTGGGAGGCAGAAAGGATTAGAGCATGGATTTTTAGGAAGGTGTGCCTTCAAAGTAAATTCTTCCCTTTTCCTGCTGCCATTGCGATCTAAATGCGATCTCAGCTAAATGCTTGAACTGGTCTCTTAACTGGACTCCCTGCTGCTGTCACTTACACCTTTGGTCAGTTTCAACAGGGCAGCCAGAGTGATCCTGTTAAAGTGTAAGTAGATTACATCACTCCTCTGTTAAGAACCCTTCAATAGCTCCTCTTGCACTCAAGGAGAAGCCCAAGTCCATATAATAACCCTCAATGGAGTACCTAATCCAGCTCCCACCTCCCATTCCTTCCCAGACCTCATCTTCTGCTATTTGTCCCCTCAATCCTTGCCATTCTTCAATTATGGTGGGCATAGCCCAGCTGCAGGACTTTTGCACTTGCTGCTCTGCTTAGATAATTCATAATTCTTCCCTCGAATGCATGACTCCTCTCCCTCTATCAGGTCTTTATTTAAAGATCAACTTATTAGTGGTCTGCCCTGATCGCCCACCCCCCCGTCTAAAACTGTTTCCCCTTCCCTTCTTTGTTTTTCGTACTTATTACTCTCTAGCATACTCCCATGAGTTTAAAAACCCCATAATCCATGGAATGACATATTCATGTGGTTACTCACATTTTTTTTTAATTAAACTGTTTACTGTCTCTTCCCTCCACTGCCCCCATGAGGCAGAGATTTTTGTTTGTTTTGTTCATTGCCATATTCTCAGTACCTAGACAGGAACTTTGCAGGCACTCAATCACATTTATTGAATTGATGGATGAATGAATGCAGGAAAATCACAGTAAGGTGAGAATGGTTGCAGATATAAAGTGGATGAGAGCTGAAGAATGGAGGCAAGGGAGGTAACTACAGAGAGACTGCCTAAAGATGCCAGAGCCTTTGAATGACTGCAGGAAGAATTAAGGAAATGCATGACTCTTCAGCAGAAGCACTACCATTACTCAACATGTCTGAGAGATGGGATGTGAAGGCCAGAGTTTTATGAAGGGAAACCATCTCTGAAGTATGATAAACATCCGAATGAGACCCATTAAGTGACCTGCTGTATGAATAAATCTCAAATTTTTCTTTCCAGGATATTCCTAATGAGGTTTTGAAACATGTACTTTCCCCCATTCTATCTTTAATTCAGCTTGATATCACTGCACAAGCACTCATTTTAATACTAGTTAGAATTCTAAAATCAATATTAGTATGTTCTCACTTCGAGAGCTCATTTTGAAGGTATCATTTTGAGGCTTTTTATTACAAGTATTATAATTCATTGTTTTACAATTAGAAACGTAAAGGAACCTCACATATGTGAAACTTGAAAATAAAAAAAAATACATATATGAGGTGAGTAATATGAAGGAAAGGAAATTGAATGTGAGAGTGAAAAATATTGAGAGTAAAACTAAGAACGGACGGGGCGGATTTTTTTTCCCTAAAGTGCTGTTATAAACAAACACTTGTGGGACTGGAATTGAGGTTAGATCAATGAAAGAAAAAGCAACTGGGATGGGGGCGGGGGACAGTATGGGCCTGTTCATGCTCTGAGATGGACAGGAGAGGACCTGGGGGGAGGCTCTGCATCAAATGCTTAACATCCTATCAGCATCTTCTGTCAATCTATGGTCCAGATGGCCTAAAGACAGACTGGGAAGCTTAGAGGACTTGACGAATTAAGAGAGGGGGTAGGGATGGAGGTACCGGCATGACGGCGTCCTTTATATATGTGAAGCAGGGTTTTAATCAGTCCGTACACTTACGTGTGCAGGAAATACCACATCTCTTTATTTTCTCCTACTAAACTTCTTCTAAATCCATGCCCCCATACAACAAAGTGAGCTATTCTTGCAGCAACGTTCTTATGTTTACCTTTTCTATTTCAGGATTGTGCCAGAGTCCTGGGATCCCACATAGCATGGTGGTGGGGTGGCAATTGGAAATTACTGCTCAGACACCTGTGTGTCAGCCCATGTGTCTCTTCAGGTCAACCACTGTGTAGTTTCTTGGCCAGAGACTAGGACATAGGACATTCCAGCCTTCTATATTTACTCACCCTCTTTACATAACCTCTCCCTCTGAGTTTCTGCTACATACACAGGGAAATAGGGAAATATGAGACAACATGTTTGTCTTTATTTCTTGTGAGACCTTTTATTTAGTTCCAGAGAGATTGTTTTCTCTTAAAACTCTAGTTTCAGAACAATGGCTTTAAGATAGGGGGTGAAATCGAGTAAGGAACGGGACAAATATCTCCTAAGAGGAAACATAAAAGGGGGAACATATAGGGAGAAAACATAAGTTAATAAATTAAATGTCATTTTGCCATTTATAGAACCTCCCTATCCTACAAATAAATTAATAGTAGCCCAACAGAATGAAAGTAGCTCCAGCCTCCTTGAATTCCTCTCCTGGTGTGGTAGACATGGAAATGCACTGTCCACATCCCCCTTCAAGGAAAGGCTTGTTGCCCCAGCTCTCAGCCCTTCCTGTGGCAGCTCACACCCAGACTGAGGGAGGCAGGAGTATAAAAGTCTGGCTATTTCAGCCCAATGTGGAACAACTCAGATGGGCCATACCTGCTCCAGAGCTCATTGTTAGGGTGGATCAGGGCCCTGTGGACCTGTACCAGTTCTTCTGTCTCTCTGCCTAATCTTGCTTCCTGACCCTCCCTTCCACAATTGTTCATCTGTAGAAAAATACCCTTTGTACCACACTCCATTTCCACAACTGCTTCCTGAGAACTGAACCCAAAAACATTTAAGAGTGGCCCTAGAAAATAACTAAAAAGATGGGATTTTGGAGCCAAATCCCTACCCACTTGACAGGCAATGAGGACCTAATTGGTGACAGATAAAATACAGCCATCCCTTGGCACTAACTGACAGTCCAGTGGGTGGTCAAATGGAATAGCAGGTCCACAGAAGAGAATGCACTAGCAGGTGAGATTTATCACGTGTACGAGAAGTGAGGGGGAAATAGTAACTCTAAGGACAAATGGATTACGTGAGTATTGCTGAGGGCCATTGATACCCTAAATAATAAAAAGATGCAGACAATAGGCAACTGAGAGCTAAATATGTAAGCCATGAGATTTCCCTGGTAGTTTTCAGAGAGGTGTTCATATCCTGCAGCAGAAGGGTAGAGGAACTGAGGGTCAAGCTCAGAGCTAAATATAGTGCTGATTTCTAGATACAGTTAAATGTCCAACTATGGCAGAACTGTTACTCCAGCATGGCTGGGGAAAAAACACTTGAGATAGGAACTTCTAGGACGATTCCCTAAAAATGGTGAATCTTAAAGTGACGAACTGTCTTGGTTTTCCAGTGACTGGGGAGTTTCCTGTGATGTGGG
The DNA here is from genome assembly GCF_003255815.1 of Theropithecus gelada. NCBI lineage: Eukaryota > Metazoa > Chordata > Mammalia > Primates > Cercopithecidae > Theropithecus > Theropithecus gelada. The sequence goes on along the minus strand of NC_037669.1, from coordinate 31,237,889 downwards.
GCTTTCAGTGCTAAAACCGGGATGGTACTGGGCAAACTGGGGCTGTTGTTCACTCTACAATGCCTCTGAATTCTCTGAGCCTAGAGAAGTGGCCTATCCTCCCTACTTAAAGCTAGTACTTCCCTCTTGCTTGAAAGTAATGCTCTCTCTTTCCTCCAAGAGAGCACATACCCCCCTCTCCATAACCGCCCACCCCACCTCTCCTCCTGCCTATGAGGTGTATAAGTAGGATTAATTCATAATCAGCCCAGGACATGCTAAGCCTGATAAGGGAAAAAGAGGCACTCTGTTCCAAAGAAGCTGCAAGTCCTAGCCAATATATACTGGCAGACGCCAGGGCAGTACCAGTGGGACAAGATTTTGAGGCTGCTTGACCAAGAGGAGTTGGAACATAAGATTGGAGAAGGGAAAGTTTATTGATTTGGGAACACTCTCCAGAGACACAGGATTTACACCTTGGCGAGGCCCCCAGGAAATGGTGTCACCTTGCTACTAGGATGGCTCCTAGCAGCATGGAAAAGGCAATGGCCCATACTAAGCAAAGGTGGAATGCCAGAATTTCCCTGGCAGATGGAAGAATGGCTTAAAATGCTCAGGGAAGTGGATATGTTAGACTGGAAGTATTATATATTTATGCGAGGCCCAAACACCCTCCAAAGGACTATGTTTCACAGAAAGGCACAGAGGACACACCATTTACTAAGGCCAAGAGGAATACACAGGTGATGGGGTTCAGCCTCACTAAAAGGTTAAGCAATGAGAAAATGACCTCAAATGGATAACAGTAGTGATGATAGGACCCCAATATAAGAGGCCAGGTAATGATGTGTAACTGCCGAAGCAAGGCAGGTGGGTATAATTATCCTGATGAGTGATAAGGTTGTAGTGGCAGCAAAGGGGGCCTAATGTGCAGTTATGGAGACGATTACAGTTGGTTCCTGGACCAGCAGCATCAGCATCATCTGGGAACTACTTACAAATGCAAATTCTCAGGATCCTCCCCAGGTCTATGGAATCAGAAACTCTGGGGCTAGGACCCAGCAATCTGTGGTTTAACAAGCTCTTCAGATTATTTCAATGCAAGCTAGTTTGAAAACCACTGAATTAATAGAACATGGCCTCTCAAGGACTACAAAGATAGACAGGTAACAGAATTTGTCATTTTGTACTGTCAGAAGAAATTGAGGGACATTTAATAAGGAAGCTGGAAGCTGATAAATAAAAAGTCAAAAGGTTTTGCCATTTCTGAACTTGAGACAGTTTTAAGACCTATAATTTACTGAATGACCACAGATCTCCATGATGATGGACGTTGCAGAACCACAGCAAGTATTCATGACAAGAATTTCCCCAGTTGTTGTCCAAAGAAACATATGGCTATTTATTCAGGCACCTGTACAATGGGGACACCAAACATTGCAAGGACTCTTGGGCCCGAGTTGACATTGATAGTTGGAGTCCCTAAGTGTCATTACACCTTCCCTTCATTAGAATGAGCACATACAGGAAGCTGGTAATCAACGCAGCCCTGAAGACCCACTTGATGGTCACTTCCCCAAAGGTATAGACACACCTGATAGTTGGCATAAGACCCACATAGGTCCTTGGCCTGTGATTAAGAGTTAACATAATGAGGAAGTCAAAATGGAAGTCCCTAAAACTGCCTCCCTGCTGAGTCAAATAGTAGATATATAATAATATTGCCTCGCAGGAGAGATGGCAGAAATTGTGTTACACCTAAGCATTTAAAGGATGATGGTCCCTATCCTATTTCCATCAAATTCACCAGTCCAGTTCTTGAAGAAACTAGAAGGACCCTGGAGGATGACAGTAGGCTCCCATGAACTCAAAGTAGACAGTAGACTCCCACAAACCCAATTATACCATTATGCTAAATGTGGTATCTTTACTAGAGCAGATTAGTAGGCACATGTGGCATATGTGGTCGTTGATATAGCAAGTGTTTTCTATTCTAATCAAAAAAGAGGATCAGAAAGAGTTCATGTCCATGTGGAATGGGTGACAATATACCTTCACAGTTTTGACTCAGGACTATATCAACTCCACTGCCTGTTTCATAATGTAGTCAAGAGAAACCTGGAATCACTGAACATCCCATGGAACACCTCATTGATCTACCATATCAACAGTGGGCTGGGCTTAGAATCGGCACGACACATGTACTCCAGGGGGTGGGAGACAAAGATTCCAGAGCCTGAAATGTCAGTAAAATATTCAGAAATCCAGTGACCAGAGGTAGCTGGAATATTTCCTCTAAAGTGAAAAACAAATCATTGCCTCTTGCACCTTCCAGCATAAAAAAGCAAGTTCGAGGCATGGGAGGCCTCTTCAGGTCCTGAAGGCAGCATATTTCACACCTGGTAATACTGCTTCCAGCAGTTATAGGGAGTGGACTCCTCTGTGGCCAGAACAAAGAATGGGAGAGTGGTGGATGTTTCTGTAAACCAACTGCAGGAGAAAACAAGATTACCTGAAAATGCACCAATGCCACAGGCCATGCCTTCACATTACACTAAATCAAAAGTAGTGATTCTTTGGATTAGGGTATAGGGCACAGACCCTGGGTGTTTAACCCAGCATTGTGACAATCACTCTGACATGCTCCAGTATTTAGAGGGATAATGAGGCTGACTTTGGAAGGCAGGACTATGCTAGGAAATTCAGGACATCTGGCTGAATCACAGCAGGGCACATCTGTGCTAGAATGTCCTTTGCATTTTAGAAAAGATTTTGCTTTTTCTTTAGCCAAGAGAAGAATAGGATAGTTTGCAGATGAAGTCACAAATTGTTCAAGTTCCTTTGCCCTACATATTTCTACTTGGGAAATTACAAGTTTGGGAAATTAGTAATTGAGTTCTGATTAAATGATCAGCATGTCTCTTGACAATAAATAGTTCTACCTCTTCTACACTGAACAAGGTAAGATAACTAATACTTCTGCCCAGTAAAGCTGCTTCTATCTTTGCTTTAATTTAAATGGACAAATACAGGTCAAAGCATCAATCCTTCACTGAACTTTTGGCTTTAACACCAGTAGGAAGGGAAGTATTTAGAAAAGGTTGTGGGAACCCCAAGAGATTGTGGATAAAAAGGATTGGTTAATCTTTTTTTTTTTTTTTTTTTATACTTTTAAGTTCTAGGGTACATGTGCACAACGTGCAGGTTTCTTACATATGTATAGATGTGCCATGTTGGTGTGCTGCACCCATTAACTCATTTTAACTCATTTACATTAGGTATATCTCCTAATGCTATCCCTCCGCCCTGTCCCCTCCCCACAATGGATCCCGGTGTGTGATGTTCCCCTTCCTGTATCCAAGTGATCTCATTGTTCAATTCCCACCTATGAGTGAGAACATGAGGTATTTGGTTTTCTGTTCTTGCGATAGTTTGCTGAGGATGATGGTTTCCAGCTGCATCCATGTCCCTACAAAGGACACAAACTCATCCTTTTTTATGGCTGCATAGTATTCCATGGTGTATATGTGCCACATTTTCTTAATCCAGTCTGTCACTGATGGACATTTGGGTTGATTCCAAGTCTTTGCTATTGTGAATAGTGCCACAATAAACATAACGTGTGCATGTGTCTTTATAGCAGCACGACTTATAATCCTTTGGGTATACCCCCAGTAATGGGATGGCTGGATCAAATGGTATTTCTAGTTCTAGATCCCTGAGGAATCGCCACACTGTTTTCCACAATGGTTGAACTAGTTTACAGTCCCACCAAGAGTGTAAAAGTGTTCCTATTTCTCCACATCCTCTCTAGCACCTGTTGTTTCCTGATTTTTTTAATGATCGCCATTCTAACTGGTATGAGATGGTATCTCATTGTGGTTTTGATTTGCATTTCTCTGATGGCGAGTGATGATGAGCATTTGTTCATCTGTCTGTTGGCTGTGTGAATGTCTTCTTTTGAGAAGTGTCTGTTCATATCCTTTGCCCACTTTTTGATGGGGTTGTTTTTTTCTTGTAAATTTGATTGAGTTCTTTATAGGTTCTGGATACTAGCCCTTTGTCAGATGAGTAGATTGCAAAAATTTTCTCCCATTCTGTAGGTTACCATCACACTGATGGTAGTTTCTTTTGCTGTGCAGAAGCTCTTTAGTTTAATTAGATCCCATTTGTCAATTTTGGCTTTTGTTGCCATTGCTTTTGGTGTTTTAGACATGAAGTCCTTGTCCATGCCTATGTCCTGAATGGTATTACCTAGGTTTTCTTCTAGAGTTTTTATGGTTTTAGGTCTAACATTTAAGTCTCTAATCCATCTTGAATTAATTTTCGTATAAGGAGTAAGGAAAGGATCCAGTTTCAGCTTTCTACTTATGGCTAGCCAATTTTCCCAGCACCATTTATTAAATACGGAATCCTTTCCCCATTTCTTGTTTTTGTTAGGTTTGTCAAAGATCAGATGGCTGTAGATGTGTGGTATTATTTCTGAGGACTCTGTTCTGTTCCATTGGTCTATATCTCTGTTTTGGTACCAGTACCATGCTGTTTTGGTTACTATAGCCTTGTAGCATAGTTTGAAGTCAGGTAGCATGATGCCTCCAGCTTTGTTCTTTTGGCTTAGGATTGTCTTGGTAATGCGGGGTCTTTTTTGGTTCCACATGAACTTTAATGTAGTTTTTTCCAATTCTGTGAAGAAAGTCATTAGTAGCTTAATGGGGATGGCATTGAATCTATAAATTACCTTGGGCAGTATGGCCATTTTCACAATATTGATTCTTCCTATCCATGAGTATGGTATGTTCTTCCATTTATTTGTGTCTTCTTTTATTTCACTGAGCAGTGGTTTGTAGTTCTCCTTGAAGAGGTCCTTTACATCCCTTGTAAGTTGGATTCCTAGGTATTTTATTCTCTTTGAAGCTATTGTGAATGGGAGTTTATTCATGATTTGGCTCTCTCTTTGTCTGTTACTGGTGTATAAGAGTGTTTGTGATTTTTGCACACTGATTTTGTAGGATTGGTTATTCTTAAATACAGAATATGAATCCCCATTTAGAGACATATTAGACCTGAATTTCAAAAGGCCATTTAATTTTTATTTTTTAGAGACAGGGTCTCACTTTGTCACCAAGGCTGGGAGGCAGTGGAGAAATCACAGCTCACTGCAGCCTTGACCTCCTGGGTTCAAGTGATCCTTCTGAGTAGCTGGGACTACAGGTGTATGCCCCCATACCTGGCTAATGTTTTTCTTTTTTTTAAAAAGATAGGGTCTCACTATATTGCCCAGTGCCCAGGCACACCTTGACTTCCTGGGCTCAAGTGATCCTCCCAAGTAGCTGAGACTACAGGTACATCCCTCCATACCTGGCCAATCCTTTCTTTCTCCTTCTCTCCCTCCCTTCCCTTTTTCTTTTTCTTTTTAGAGACAGGGTCTCACTATATTGCCCAGGCACACCTTAAACTTCTCAGCTCAAGCGATCCTCCTGCCTTGGCCTGCCAAAGTGCTGGGATTACAGGTATCAGCCACCTTGCCTGACTTCAAAGGGTTATTTAAAATGAGGTAAAAACTGTTTATTTTTTAGATAATTCACCCTCTAATCTCGAGGGCTTTCTTGCAGAAATTTCAGGTGTAGAACAATTTTTTTTCCATGCATATTGCTGTTTTGGTAGAAACAGAAGTCTAAAGTTGAGGTTTTTCCTGGAACCTCTGGAAAAAAGAAACGTACAGGCAAAATGTCTGACTGCATATTGCATATCTAACTGCTCAGACAAATCTCCTCCAACTTTTGACTCTCACTGTTGAATTCTTGCACAAACCATCCATATGTATGGAATGTCTGTTCTCTTGTTTGCATGGCCATTTCCCATCTATTTAACACACAACTGCAGGGTAAATGCACGTGAGAGCAATAACTTAGTGTACCCTGAGAATGACCCTGTATGGCATATGTACCTGAATGTGTTTTCCAAGCTAGAGAATCCAAGAGTGGCCAACCTGGAGACTTGTTCCTTGTCTATGAGGAACATCTGAGCCCCTAACCCTTCCTGTGGAACACCAGCCATACAGGGGATTGAGGCCCCAAGTTTGGGTTGAATGAAAGTTGACAGATGAAGGTCATTATACTAAGTGAGATTGTTATATAAATGCCTTTTGCAAGCCGTTGCAGTTCTTCTGCCCAGCCTGCCACTCTCTCCCCAGTATGTAAGCCCCAGTGAAACCTCTTGTCTTGTTTGCTGGCTCCGAGTCTCTTCTTCGGCCTCTTGAACGTGGTGCCATCTCCATTACAGTCAATAGAGGTATGGCACAACACCAAGATACACGTTCCAGGAAGTTTTCTGGATGGATCAGAACATGATAACTCGTTGCTTTGCCTTTATTCCAATGTGGTTTTTTGTTTTTTAAACATTTTTGGGAGGATGCATGTTTATATACTTATTTTACCTTGTGGAAATGTAGCTATGATTACAGAGTAATCAAGGCTGAGAAAAAGCAAAAGGCTATCTGGGAGTTTCATAATACAATGTGAAGGGGCAAATATTCTCCCTCCCACTGGATGCTTGCAGGAATGGAGAAGACCCACGACAGCTTTGAAGATGTTAGCTATATTTAGTGATTACAGTATTTAATGCAGTCAGAAGTGGTTACACCAATCAAGTGCTAGAGTCAGCTGGGACCAGCTTGCAAGCGCCGATAGTGCACCTCCCTTGTCATGCTGGTAGCTTAAAACTGGCCCTGGTGATATCGGGTACACCACGGAAATCAGCAAATGATGCAAGTCAAGGTTTTTGTTTGTTTGTTTTTGTTTTTAAACATAGCAAGCTCATTTATCAGCACTCTACCTTGTATATTCTTTTTAATTTTCCTTATCTATCTTTAACAGGTTTATGCTTTCTTCTACATTTTTTAACATATAGAGTGTATTTATGATACCTATTTTAGTGTGTTTGTCTATCAATTCTATCCTCTAGGTCAGAGGCTGGCTAGCCATGGGCCAAATCCAGCCTACAGCCTGTTTTCATATAGTTAATATTTATAAGCTAAGAATGGCTTTGTCCTCTTAACGGGTTGTAGAAAACAAACATCGCTAGCCACCAGGGCTGTAGAAAACAAACATCACTAGCCATCAGGAAAATTCAAATAAAAAACACAATGCAATACCACTTTCCACTTATTAGAATGGCTATAATAATAATAAAAAAAACCAGAGATAATAACACATGGTGAGAATGTAAAGAAAGTGGAGCCCCCATTCACTGTTGGTGGGAATATAAAATGGTGCAGCAGCTTAAAACAGTTTGGCAGTTCCTCAAAAAGTTAAACCACAGAGTTGCCATATGATCCCGCATTAGATACCTAGGTATAGATGCAAGAGAAATAAAATATGTTTACCCCAAAACTGGTACACAAATGTTCATAGCAGCATTATTCATAATAATTCATAACTATTTCCAAAAAGGGAATGACCCCAAATTCCACCAAGTGATGAGCAGATCAAATGTGATACATACCCATACAAGGGAATACTCTTCAGCAATACAAAGAAATGATGCATGCTACAACATCGATGAACTTTACAAATACTATGTGAAGTAAAAGATGCCAGTCACAAAGAACTACATAGTATCTGATTCCATTTATATAACATGTCAAGAATAGGCAAATCCACAGAGATGGAAAGGAGATTGGTGGTTGCCAGGGACTTGAAGGAGAGGCAGATGACTGATAATGTGCGTGGGTTTCCTTCTGGAGTGATGAAAATATTTTAAAATTGATTGTGTGATGGCTGTACATCTCTGTGAATATACCAAAACCACTGAATGTAACACTTTAAAGAGGTGAATTCTATGGTATCTAAAAAGTAATTTTTTAAAAAAGCAGTCCCTACACTCTGGGATTTCTAAGACCAGTAAAGTAACCCCAAAACAAAGTTCAGGAATCTATTATAGATGCCAACTTTTCTTCTTTGGGGGTTGGAGTGGGGGAGGGGGACCAGTAAATGAGAACATTTAATGATCATTAAGCACCAATATAATTTTATAAGAGAAAGGACATTTTAACTCCTAAGGATTAATCAGGAATAAACAACAATTATTTAGGTGGAATAAATGTAGCTTCACTAAAAAATTATTAAGTAATTGTTGTAAGTAATTACAATAAGTAACATCACATTTAAAAAAATTTCCAATGCTCCTTGAAGCATAAAAGCATTTCTACTATTTTTAAAATCTTTTTAAAAAGGACTAAAGTATAGAAACTTAGTTGCCATAAAATATGTTCTTTAAATCTTAAATTTAAATTTTATAGTCATGTAATTAGGTTAATTTTTACATGTATTTTAATTTATTGATAATAATGTAAATGAAAAATCTTAGTTGATAAAAACTTTATTCAAAACATATAAAGAACCATATAGTTCAAAACTGCAAAAATAAAAGACAATTTCTTGTAACTTAAAAATAAAGTATATATCTAGAAACCACCACATTAACATCTACTATTTATAATACAATCTCTAATTCAAAGCTAATCTTTGTATTTCTGTATTTTGCAAACTTTGAGCTAGAATCTTCCTCCCTACCCAACTACACTGTAATGTAACCCCATTGTTTTAACATTTAACAATACAACTTGGGTATTCTCTAACAAGCAAGAATATATACTATTGATCACTTCTACCCACCAAAATAAAAATAGTTCAAATGACTAGAAACTAATTTTACAAAAAACAAAAACAAAAACAAACAAACAAAAAAAGCAGGTTAGTGAAACATTTCTTTTGAAAACAATGGGTGAATTAGTATTCTGAATTGAGCTAGAGCACATTTCTGCTTGAAGACTCTCCATATTAGGCACTATGCATTTATATAGTACAGAACATTTGCAAAATGCTTTTCACCATTTATTAGGACTCACAACACCTGGGTGCTGGGGAATAGCCGGATTACCTCAGTTTACACAGGGAGAACCAAGGCACACTGTGAGATCTTGCCAGGGCCAGACTGAGACCTTATTAGCTTCTGACTTCTTGTAAGAAGAGTAAGATATTTCTTTGTGGAGTACATTAATTTGTTTAATGATAGAAGTAAAAGTATATCGGATTTGTTGTGGGAAAATTAGTTTGGGCTCCATAAATAAAAAGTTCAGAGCATGGATAAGGTAGAGATTTCACTGTGAAAAGGGTTAATGAGAAGTTAAAACCAGATATAAGGCTCTTTTCAGACAGATCAGTTTTCAGAAATAAAAACAGCAAAATGAGAATAGGGGAAAAAAATAGCTATAGAGTTTCTCATTTCTAACCCAAGGGGCTTTGATAAAATCACTTTAAAAGAAGGATCTCTCTCTTAAAACAACCCTTAAACATCTTATTTTTCCCCCCTCATTAACCCCTGTGAGGTAGAGAGCACTTACAAGGATGAAGCTAAGAAGTAAAGAAGTTAAGGGTTTAAAACCACATGGATAGTGAATAGGCTGGAGCAGATGTTATGTCTTAAAGCATTGACTTAGAAATAGAAACAGAAGGTAGAGAATAAACAGAAACTTTTATGGATGGACAAGTGGGATAATCCAGGGACCTAGTAGCAACACCAGCTACTTAACATTTCTTTTAAAAAGGACTTGGAATTTCAAGTATGCAATGAGGCCTAAAATGACAAACACTTGTCTGGGTATTGAAATGCTCAGCTGAAGGGAATATATGCAATATGTTCTCGTAAGATCTTGTGGGAAAAAGCAGAGGCATAAAAGAGCTACAACCTGGACAAGTGCAAACTAATGCATTTAGGACAAACTGCTGTTACCTCTAGTTAAAATATAATGAGCACTGAGCCATCAATAAAGCTTGAGAGAGGAACTTAATTTAGCCTGATCAACATGCTAGGGTAGGTTTTTTAAAAATACCAGTCATTACTGGAAAGGGTATTTAAAACCAAAACAATGGCGCCCATTCACTTGGAAAATCATGTACAACTCTGGTATTCATAGATCTGCTGTGAGTTATTAGGGGAAATTAACTTCTGGAAGAGACATATAAAACATCTCTTCATGGCTGACAGACACATCTGTAGTAGGATAGGCCACAGTTCTAAGCCAGCATAGCAAATCTGATGTTCTGGATCTCCAGAGAGGCATTCCCTCAAGGTCTCTAATCAACTTTCACAGTCAAATTCCATACTAGGATAATAAATACAACCAATTTAGGTCATGGTACCAAGGATCCTGCTGGGCCATAGGGCATCTGATTATAGGAACTTTATAAATTGTATTGCTGGGAAAAACCACAAGAGGACAACTGTTTGGTTTCCCACCTTTCACTGCAGCAAAAGAATGATATAGCTCACCTAGGTTTTGTTTATTAAAGATTGTGTGGGATGGCATTTATAATCTAATCATCTTAAGTCCATGAGTGTATCTCCTTGGGTCCAGCTGATATGCCTCTTCTAGAAATCATGTGCTAGTGGCAGCTGTAAACACAGCTACAGAATGGGATCATTTAGGGGACAGTACCCTGCACATTTTCAACTCGAAAATGTTGTTTTCCATAAATATATGTGGCAACAATATTCAAAACATCTATTCCTCTGAAATTATGGAAGTTAATCCTAAACCTCACAGCTTTTAAGACAACAGAATGTAACTAGTACTTTCTGATGCAGGGAGGCATGTCATTTGATATATATCATAACTTCAGCCCCCAAACACTGACTAGAATATTCTGGGGGAAGGATTAATGGAATTGATTTATTCATAACTAAAGGAATGGAGAATGCTTTTATTTGTGAATGGTAGTTTTCTCTCTCCCTGAGGCCCAGAGGGAACTTATATGTCATTGCCCCAATTGAAAACGTATGACAAAATTTTCGATGTTCTTCTGAATTGTTTACGTTCTCTTTTATTTTTAGCCTACTCTGCTTCAAACTTCTACAGTCAAATTAAACCTTGAGTAGAGAAGAATAACAAACATAGACAAAAAAAAACATAGAAGTAACCTAATGTTTCAAGTATTGAGAGAAGGTTGCAGGGGTGGGATTCTCTTGTACATGTGAACTGCAAAATGTTTTTGTGAGCTGCAAATTTTAAGTAGACATTTGTTGCTGTCTTACACATGTGCGCACACACACACCCTTAAGAAAGAACAGGCTATCTGTCACTAAGGATAAATGCCAGTTCAACTCTATGCAGCAGTTTAGAGTAGTAAAAGAGCTCCACTCCACCCTAGTGTGAGGGTATAATAACCTGTGAAATCTTTACCAAGTTCTGTTATACTTGATATAATTTTTAAAAATTATTTTGGCATATGTTAATCAGTCATAATACTTACTCTGGGGGTGCTTGCTTAACATCTGACATATCCTAATTGGGAATACAACTTCAGGGCTGTTAGCATTTGAAAAAAACTCTAGTCACTTCAGACACTACCACAAAAGCTTTATCTGTAGCTTAACACAGAGACTGTTAATAAGTAAATATTTCCAATGATCAAATTAATGGCGTTAAAGATATGTGGATTGGCCCAAATATTGTAGGGCACCCTAGCCCTTCCACGAGCAGTATATAAGAATCTGACAAGCCCAGCAGTTTGGGATTTCTAACTTATTCTTTTAGAAGTGAAACTAAGAATTGACTCGGCTGACTGAATCTGCTAGAACATTGCTGGATTCACTTCTAATAACTCTTCCAGGTAGGATAATGTTGGGTTGCACAGAAGGACAGAATTGGGACTTTTTCAAGCTTACAGGACAGGTTGCATGACTGTTCTAGTGCCTGCTTGCTCATAAACACACATGACAGCACTTGGTCTAAGACCTGATTTCAGTGTAAAGTATCACCTGGTGAGGTTGGGAGACCTATAGCCCTCACACATTTCTATCTACTGAAGGCTACCAAAACAACCTAATAATTGTGAGTGCCCAAACTGGCAAAGGCCAGGTTATAATTTTCTCTAGCGGAGGAAACTCAATACTTTTATAGATATAACAATATTAATCCAGTCATAGTCTACAGTTGAAATAAGCTTGCAAATAGCAGCTTCTAGTTTAACAGGGATGAAAGTCCCTCGTCCTGCTATAAGGTCTGCAAATGACTTCAGAAAGAAGGAAGGTCCTTGTCAGCCAAACACAGGAAGAAGAGAACCACAGAGCTGAGCCATGGGTGGGGACTGTGACATTTCTATTTGATGTTTTTCTATTCTTCTGCCTTTTTGGCTTCTTTCCAGTTGTCCAGCATAGGAGTGTTGCCACTCCTGGGAGTTCAATAAAGGTGAAACACACAGAGCAATGAGCATATTGAACAACTAAATTGAGGGAGAGATGTTAGAGAGAAGTCTGTGTCCACTAAAATTGAGCCAACTGAGATGGAGTGGTTATAATTATTTGGTTGGTTGTCTTTGTAGCTATGGGCAATCTAATGAATATGAGAGTCTGAGCATTTGGATTACCCATAGTAAAGTAAAAAAAAAAAAAAATGAGCATATGTACTTGCTTTTGTCAATAAACATTTCTTATGGTTTTATTCCATATACTCTCTTATATCTCTGCTTTAAAAATAATGTAAATGTACTCCCCACTCCCCAAAAGCAGATGTGAAAGAAGTAACAGCCAACTGATGCTCAGCATACCCTATGATTGTACATTAGGGGAGTATGAGCCTGTCTGTCCCCACAGGAGCTCCTGGGAAGAGGGCAAAACAGGAGTCTGGTTCTATTCCTTGAGATGATTCATGTAAGGTACTTGCCCTAGAACCCAATCCATATTACATACTCAATAATGTTACTTGCTATTAGTAGTAATTTTTAAAATAAGAGTAAATACTGGTAATAGTAACATGCATTTTCAATTCTAGCTAAAGCCTAAGCAGCTAAGATTCAGATAAAAAGCTTTTCACATGACAATTATTTGTTATAGTGAAAGGAATCTCTCTAACTTGGACTTGGCTATACGTGAATTCAATCAAACTGAATTTTTCATTTTGCCACTTGGTAATCCCTAAAGAAACTACAGTACTCTCAATACTGGCAAGGACCCTGGACGTTTAGGTTCAATATGCAAAGATAATAGAGTAATAGGCATTTGTCAGTTTTTGAAGGAAAATTACAATTCTCCAATTCCCCATCCATTATCATCTTCTTTAACTCTCACAATTCTGAGAGGTTGCAAATGATACCCCAGACAGGTCGTGACTTGCCTGTTTCAATGGCTAGAAAGGGGTGAAGCTGGGAGTACCTTTTCTTTTGATTCTTGGTAAATGGTCTATCTTCCAAACTCCAGGGAATGAGGCTTAAAGGAAGGCTCTACTGTGAATTTTAGACTACTGTGAAAGCGGTCTTAGGAAATCATTTGCAATAGCAGGACGAAGAAACTATCTTGTCCCTTTAAGTAAACAAGCTCATAGGAAAGTAATGGGGAAACCAGTTCATTGTAGTTTTCAGCACATTTCTTAAGTATCTATTATGCACATGTTACACAGAAGCCTAGCCCAGGTAAGAATTTTCTATTAGATGCCCCAAAGAGCATGGACTTCTTATACCATTGCATGTGGTGTGTAAAGAACATGGTGATCTGCTACTGTAGCAACAATGCACACTCCTGGAGCTTGGGCTGCCTACAAACTAGGCAATAAAGGCTGTGCATTTAAGGTAAGCATGCACACCCCCACCAGAAATGCAAAGTTGCAACCATAAGTAGATAAGCGCTCTGGGGATTTATTTCTGTTTCAGAGTGTTTTACTAAACAATTTATGGGAAGAGTATCTAATATCAGCTGCGGATTATATCCCTAAACCCCAATCACTGACCTTTAAGTATCTAACTTCCAAATTTAAATGGCATCGTCAAGTAGTCTAGGCTCCAAATTTAGAGATCAACAGGCTACTTTTGGATGGCAGTTTTTGGTAGAGAGGGCTGGTTGATCAAACCCTTTTAAAACTGCTTTCTATTTAGCCCAGTTTTTAGAGAGAACAGATGGAAGGCACCAGGATAAGCTATTATAGAGCTTATATGACCTGTGTAAAGGGCCAAGAGTTATACCATCTACTAGTATGTTAAAGAAGTATCATAGCTAACACAAAGGCAAGGAAGATAATTGAACTCACTGGCTGCAGGAGAGGTGAGACTACATCCTGAAATTTCTTTTCCATAACTACACTGAGAATTTTAAAAGGTAGACAGTGGGTTCCTCAAAGTATGGAGGGTGCTGAAGACAGGTCACAGGGCTCCTGAGAACCAGTGTTTCCAAATCCCTTTCTCTGGTGCAAATGAAGGCTGCTACTCCCCTGGGTCTATAGAATGCTTTTGTGAAACTAAGTCAACAATTTACTTCCCAGCAGGACCCTACCCTGGAAATCATCCCCAAGGCATTGACATTTTTGAAGCTTTCTAAAGGAGATGATGTACTACCTTATTGTGTCCATAACATCCAGTGTTTATGAAACACTTCCCTGTCAAGCAGAGCTCTGATCACAGCCATCCTCCTACTGGAAAACAAATGCCAGGATTCCTACACTTTCAGTTATACTAACTCAGCGTCGGCCTTCCAAATAATAAAGTTGAATATTTTCTTTGCTACAAAGGGCAGTACTCTCCTACTCTGAGGTAGCACAGTAGCAATGGGTGTCCTTGGAATTTACCCTTTGATCCTTACAGCTACAGACTTTAAAATTGCTCATTACCTAGCTAAAGCATTGAGTTGAAATTTAAGCATCCTTTCTCCCAGAGTTGCTGGTCACTCAGGTAAATGGGGGAGAATATATTTCTGCTGTAGAACTACCGAGATAATTTGATAAAGCATGACAACTAGAAAAAAGAAACAAACACACAAAAAAGAACTAGAGCCAGCACAACATAAATCATAACGTATCTTTGGCATCTCATTAGAAATCTGTGCTAACATTCTCCTCTACCATTGAAGTTTAGGTTGGAAATATACACTACTTTATGTATTTTATTGCTTATGTCACTCTTTCTTAAACACTCTTTGTAGTGTTTTCTATACCTTTGACACACCTCTAATCTTCCAGAACACAAAGTAAGATGCTTTCCTTAAGATGTGAGAGAAGTGATGGACATTCATGTGAAACTGCATTCCTTCCACCTCTGTCTGTAATGACCTCATTGCAATTATTACTGTCAATCTCAGGGATGGAAAGTTGGCAAAGGGAGATGAGAAAACTCAAGACAGACATTTACAGACACTAAAGAGTTGCAGGATACCCCAGTAGACAAGTCATTGTATTATTTACTTTTTAGCATCTCTTGACTCTTGGTGACCAGGTAAAGTAGGGGAGAAGGGATAAAAAACACGTCAGTTTAACATACATGCCACATTGAAGTGCCTCTTCTTTTAAGTTTTCTAAATTTTCACCTGCCTTTTAAAAGCAGAAGTTATTACATGGTGACTTTCCAGCAGGCTTTTCTGAGGTAGATAAAACATGGATGATAAGTAGTCTGAAGAATGCAGAAGGGGAGGTAAAGACTATGTGGCTGGGATTCGTTTGAAAGAAATTTCAGAAGTGAAAGCTGAGCCTGTCATGTACAATACTAGAGAAAAGAGGAACAAGGTTAAAGGCTGTACAACATTTAAAGAAGGTTTTTAGAATTTAATAGGTGCAAAATAGGCTAATCTAGCTAATAAAGAACAGTATTGTAGGAACAGTGACAGAGCAAAAGAAGAGCCTTTGTTACATACAGCTAGTCAAAAGTAGGCAGAAAACAGAAAGAGATATGTATCCCTCAGGACCTCAGTGTTCAACAAGGAATATATATCATAATAACACGAGGGTTTAAAAGCAACCAACAAGCTTGAAGGTTTCAACTGCCTTTTGTTGCTGTTTTGATGAAGAACAAATTTTGCCTCTTTCTTCAGGCCTCTGTTTGTACACAGGTATTGTAATTGTATTAAGTATGTCAGGGAAATCCAAATCCCAGCTAAAGAATTAGTGAAATAGATTTTGAACTCATTTTTATGCCCGTGTGAATTACAGATGAACAGGCTAGCATGCCTGAGACCCAACGAAGTTAATAGTACCAGCTGGGGCCTTTCTTTCTGGAGAATCACTGCAGTTATCACAGGCAGATGCCGTACTGTTAAATGAAAATGCCATTGTAGGCCAAATGTTAGCAGTTAAACACCATCGTCACAGAAACACACAAAGCTATAGTCAAGTTCACAAACACAGCTGGTGGTTAAGGAACCCTTAATGAAGAAAAGAAATTTGCTATTGGCTTTACGTCATTCATTAGGACTTCCAATACCCTTAGAGTGGGACTGTTCTATATGAGAGACAGTAAAACAACTATTGGCCTTAGTTTCTCTCCCCAGTCTAAGAATAAACATTTCTTATAACGCCCATTGGAAAAAGAGAAAAATCACACATAATGCTCTCGTGGGTCGATGTAGACTCTCTTAGGGTCGTTATTTTGATGATGTTTGCCAGGGCTCCGGTCTTGGTAGCACATCTGATTGTAAAGGGGGTACATCTGCTGAATGCCATCTTCCCCAACTGGATTCTCATCTTCATAGTCAAAACTCCTGCTATTTAGTCCATTCTAAAAATTCAAACATTGCTTACATTAGCAGAGCAGCTGTTTGCATTTTTTCTAGCACTGGTAAAAACAGGCACAAATAGAATTCATTACAATTTAGTGTCCCTGATTCACTACCCCAAAAACTACTGAATGGCAAGATAAGTTCAACAACTTATATTTTCCAGTCATTTGTTGCTTACATTACCCTGAATAAGAATAGTAGTAGCTCCTAGATACAAAATTGTGACTAATGGAGACTGGGATCAGTTTCACATTTTGAAATTTGGAGTTGCTATCAGTTAAGGTAAACTGGAGAAGAACAGGGTTATAAACCTCAGGAGTCTCTAAAGCAAGGCTCAAGCTTGAAATGAACATACAAGGTATACAGAGAATTAAACCAACCAAACAAAGGAAACCTCGACTCAGCTCTGGGGAACTGGGGAAAGGACACAGAAAATGAACTGGCATTTGAACATATGCCTAATAAAACTGAAAATAAACTCTGCCAAAAATATCGTCTTGTCTTGACCTTTCCTTCTGGCTTGACCTTGCCACAGCTAGCACTTATAAAATGAACCCCCCATGATGTTCTGTGGTGTCTCTGGTACAGATTCTTCTGCCCGTTATTGGTTTCATAAAACTTGATTACTTCTAAGAGTAAAATTCAAGGACTACCAGATCTTAGCAGAGACACTCCAATAGGGGAAAGATGAATAAAATGAACTTGTATAGAATTAAATGATATTTTAATAAGCATGTTAGCTACCAGCTCCACCTGGGCTGATAACCACAACATGGTTACTTACAGAGTGCTGAAGATTGCCAACTCCTCTTTCTTTGAACTGAGTCTGCAAAGGCAAGTGTTCAGGCTGGAAGAAAACACAAAAAGACATGCACTGTAAAACACATGGCAAACATATCAACCACTAAGATTCCTATTTTTAAAAGAGCCAATCATGTCTTGTTATAAATGTCTACCAACTAAGCAAAATGTTCCACATGAGAGTAAGAAAAGCAACCATATTTTTTAACAGTTTCACTCACTCTCTCCTGGCTCTTGACTTCTAGAAAGAAGAAAATATAGGATTGGGCACAGTGGCTCTTACCTGTAATCCTAGCACTTTGAGAGGCCGAGACAGGTGGATAACTTGAGGCCAGAAGTTTGAGACCAGCCTGATCAACATGTGAAACCCCGTCTCCACTAAAAATACAAAAATTAGTTGGGCGTGGGGGTGCACACCTGTAATCCCAGCTATTTGGGAGGCTGAGGCAGGAGAACTGTTTGAACTGGGGAAGCAGAGGTTACAGTGAGCCAAGATCGTGCCACTGCACTCCAGCCTGGGCTACAGAGCAACTGAGACTTGGTCTTAAAAAAAAAGAAAGAGAAAACATAGACAACATCTGCTGCAGAAGTTCTCATGCAAACTGGTTTACATCTTACATGAGGGAGAGGTCACCACAGAAGGTCTCCTGTCTTTTCTCAGTGGAAGAGTCTGATATTTTGAATCAGGTAAAAGTGGTTTGGGGTGGTTAATGAGACATTATTTTTTTGTCTTTATACATAGATTTAAAGGATATATGATCATCCTTTTCTTGCTTGCTACTCTCCCATTCTTATCCCCACCCTCACCCCACACAGATTATAAAGGGAGTTCATTTTCAAACCTCACCCTAGGTAGAATTTTTTTCAGTTTTCCTCAGCTTACAAACACATGACTTACCCTTCAGACTTCAGTTCAAATATCACCTCTTTCACGAAGCCTTGCACAACACCCTCGAGCAGAGATAGCCACCCTTTTCTGAGCCTTCATAGCATGTATTATCACAACTATAAGTCTACTTGCTTTCCCCTTTTCCAGATAGAGAGTGCTGGCTGAAGTGTTTCACAAGTATTATCTCACCTAATACTTTAACAAGACTAGTATCTTTATTTTACGGATGACTAAAACTGAGGCTTAGTTAAGCAAGTTGTCTCCAGTCACACAACTGGTAAGTGGTAAAGAGTGATTCAAATGTGGCTTTTTCTAATTCCAAATTCTGTATTTTTACATCCCTGCTTTCATTTTAGTGTCAGGAAAATAGATGTTCAGTCAATATAATAAAATAATGCCTGAATCAGATATGCCATATGCAGGCATATCTATCAACAAGCTCTGCATTTCACTATCTTTGCTCATACTGTCCCTTTTGGTTTGGAAGGACAAATTTCTGGGAGTAGAAATTCTACCTAGCCAACATGGGCTGACTAAAGTGATTTTCTTTTTTCACAAGGCTTGTCCACATTCCATCAAAGTTAATCTCTTTACTCCTAGTTTTCCTATTGTTCTTGTTTTTATCTCTATTACAGCACACATCATGACTGTCTTGTTTTATAGTCCCTAATGTTAACTTTCAACTCCAGTAAGTAGTGAGTCTTTCTTAGCCATTGCTAATGGTCTGAAAGTTTGTACACTCCCAAAATTCATATGTTGAAACCTAATCGCAATGTGAAAGTACTAAAAGGTAAGGGGCCCTTGGGAGGTGAATAGGGTATAAGGGTGGAGCTCTCATAAATGGGATTAGTGCCCTTATAAGGGATTGAAGAGATCAGAGTTCTCCCCTTCCTTCTTATGAAGTTATAGTGAGAAGACAGCCATCTATCAGGAATAAGGCCCTCATCAGACACTAAATCTGCTGATACCTTGATCTTGGACTTCCCAGCCTCCAGAAATATAAGAAATAAATTTCTGTTGTTTGTCAGCTACCTAGTTTACAGTGTTTTGTTACAGAAGCCTGAACAGACTAACATAGTCATCCTCCTCCATCCCTCTACCTTAGTGTGGGTTTGTGCAATAATAAGAATAGTTCACTAATGAATGTATTGGAATCTAAACTATCATCAATTCTTGATATTTATGTCAAGGTTATCTATGTTACAAATATGTGACATGTTCACTCCTCCTGTCAAAGTCAGCATAATTCTACAGTGCTTCCCACATGATGGGGTGATATTAACCAGTAAACACTAGTAGAAGTCCAGGGCAGGGCCAGTCATGGATGGATGGCCAATCACACAGGGCCCCTGGGGTTTAATACTTTTAATACTTTGCAGTTGCCATCTAAGATTTCTTAATAATTTCACCATTAATTTCTGTTGTACGTGGTCTAACAAGACAAAAAAGCATGCTTCAGGGACTTGTAGGCTAGGCTCACAGGCATCCCTGCCTCCTGCTGTGTGGTTCTTGGCCACTGCTTCCCCATCTTGCTGCCCTAGGTCCTACGTGGCCTCCCTCTCAGTGTCCCCTCTCCAGTGACTGCTGCTGTCCTCGGCCCAGGCAGGTGCCTGGGCATTGGTTCAGGAGCACATGCCCACAGTCATGGTGCATACGGCAGATGCCTGGAGGCCATGTCCCAGTGAAGATGAGCCTCTCATTCATCCCCTATCTAGGCACCTAATAATGCCATCTTGACAGCCTTAATTTTTGAACATGGGGACCAACATTTTCATTTTTCACTGTGCCTCAGGAATTATGTAGCAGTCCTGGTCAAAGGAAATTAGACTTGGGAAAAAATACCTTATATTAAAATCAGCATTTTCATTTGTTTCTTTGCTGTTTATTATTCTCCATCCATTAATACAGATAACTAAGAAATGATTTCACATCACTCACTGCTGCATCTAACTTGACAAGAGGTGGTGTAATCAGAAGCTTCTCTGTAAAGGGGGTGGGTGTGAATTTTCTAAGCCATGAAAGAGTTAATCTATATTTTAAAAAGTGGTATTTGGATATCCTTAAAAAATCAATTTACAATCTCATTTCCTCCCACTTCAAGTTTCCCTTTATTACAATAATAAAACCTAAAGACATTTGTGTTGATTCTTAGGACAAGTCAGCAGAAGCCATCATAACCCACTACCTCTTTTACCAGCATGAAGGAACCTCTGACAGACAGGCCACAGTCTGCTCATACCATTTTCTTCAGCAGTCCCTCATGTCTAATAGTGTGACTTAATTTCTAAGTCTGACACTTGTAGAAGGAAAAGGCAATTTAAGTGATGTTCTAAGCAACCTTGGCTTCCAAGAAATAAACAGTAGCTACCAAATGGAGGGCAGCCAAAGATTTCTGGTGGTTGTTTCTATTCTTTAACAGTAGTACATTCATGTTGAAAAGTTAAAAAAAAAAAAAAAAAAAGGAAAAGAAATCTTGAACATAGTCTCTGATAACAATATGGTCCTTGCCTATTCCTCGTGGCAGTGTGGGGGAAAGCAGGGGTACAGTCAACACTGAAAGGGAGCATATTCTAGGAACACAGTGTTTATGGCCTCAACAGTTCAAGGGAAGATTTGGTTGGAAGATGTGCTGTTCTATGCTTATATTTAAAATTCCAAATGGTAAATTTAACATGACCGGAAAATAAATGATCATTCACACTTTGCTGGACACCCTGGGTTAAGACCTGTATTTGGTCATTACCTATCAAATGTGGTAACAACTTTCAAGTCTCTGGAAGTCAGTAATGCAGTGTCATAAGTAACAATATAACAAGTATTAATAGTATTTGGGAACTACATAGATAAATGATCTGACTATTCTGCTTCAATACAAACAGATTTTAAAGAGCCATAGCTTTATGAGTAATAATAACATTGCTGTCTTTTGCTCATGGTAGAAGATTTTTTTTTAAATAGCCAGAAGTGGTGCATTTGACAATCAAGGACAAGAAGAGAAAGTTCTCAGGCTTCAACAGGAAAAATTGGTGCCTGGACACTACAAACAATCTTCACTTGCACTGATTGGACAATAAGTGAATGGGTAAGTTCCTTTTCTCTACCCCATATTCTGAATCTTCATCATTAAATCATCATAACTTTTGTAATCTAATATTTAATAAAATTGTGTATGCAGACAAGGACCCAACCCACCCTAGAAAAGGCCCTGAATTAGGAAGTGGGCTATGGAAAGCGTTATGTATCTGTTTCTGCACTGTGTGGCTATCTAATCTCTGATAAAAATTAGCCAGGCACACATCACCACGCCTGGCTAATTTTTTAAATTTATTTTTTGTAGAGACAGGGTATTGCTATATTGCCCAGGCTCATCTCAAACTCCTGGTCTCAAATGATCCTCCCACAGTGTTGGGATTATAGGCATGAGGTATACGCTTAGTTTTTAAGAAACTGCCAAACTGTCTCCCAAAGCATCTATACCATTTTGTATTCCCACCAGTAATGAATGAGAGTCTCAGCTGCTCCATGTCCTCAACAGGATTTGGTATTTAAAAAAAAAAAAAATTAACAAAATATCTATGTTTGAAAAGTGTCTTAAATAATACTGTATATATATTTGGTGACTAATATATATGTACTGAATAAAACTCTAATACTTTAACTGATGGATACACAGCATATGTTATTCTATTATTCTTGTATCTTTTCCTAGAAAGTCTGGGGCTACTCTAAATCTGTAATACGTATTTCAACTTCTCTTTCATGTATTATCTTACAGCAATTTCTACTGAGTTATAATCCATATTCACTCTCCTGATTTGCTAAAGTCACAGAGGCTTTCATCCCTGGTTTCAAAAGTGTTAACACTAGTTTTTCAGGCTTGTTTTTAAGTTCAGGGGTACATGTGCAGGTTTGTTACATAGGTTAATTGTGTATCATGGGGATCTAATGTACAGATTATTTCATCACCCAGGTAACAGGCATAGTATCCAATAGGTAGGAGTTGATTTTTTGTATAATGTGTAAGGAAGGGGTCCAGTTTTGATTTTCTGTATATGGCTAGCCATTTACCCTAGCACCATTTATTGAATACAGAGTCCTTTCCTCATTGCTTGTTTTTTGTTGACTTTGTCAAAGATCAGATGATGTTAGTTGTACAGCTTTATTTTTGGGCTCTCTATTCTGTCATATTAGTCTATTACCTGTTTTTGTACCAGTACTATGCGGTTTTGGTTACTGTAGCCTTATAATACAGTTTGAAGTTGGATAACATGATGCCTCTAGCTTTGTTCTTTTTGCTTATGATTGTCTTGGCTATTCAAACTCTTTTTTGGTTCCATATGAATTTTAAAACAGTTTTTCCTAATTCTGTGAGAAATTTTAAAGTTCCATGTAAATTTTGTTTTATTTTTTTCATTTTACTTTTTGAGATAGTCTTGCTCTTTCACCCAGGATGGAGTACAGAGGCATGATCTCAGCTGACTGCAACCTCCGCCTCCCAGGTTCAAGTGATTCTCGTGTCTCAGCTTCCTGAGTAGCTGGGATTACAAGGGTGTGCCACCATGGCCTGGCTAATTTTTGTATTTTTAGTAAAGATGGGGTTTCACCATGTTGGCCAGGCTGGTCCTGAACTCCTGACCTCAAGTGATCCACCCACCTTGGCTTCCCAAAGTGCTGGGACTACAAATGTGATCCACTGTGACGAGCTACATGTGAATTTTTAAAGTATTTTTTTTTCCTAATTCTGTGAGAAATGTCATTGGTAGTTTGCTAGGAATAGCATTGAATCTGTAAATTGCTTTGGGCAGTAGGGCCATTTTCACAACACTGATTCTTGCTATCCATAAGCAAGAAATGTTTTTCCATTTGTTTGTGTCATTTGATTTCTTTGAACAGTGTTTTGTAGTTTTTGTTATACAGATCTTTCACCTCCCTGGTTAGCTATATTCCTAGGTATTTTATTCTTTTTGTGGCTATTGTGAATGGGATTGTGTTCTTCATCTGGCACTCAGGTTGTAGGTTCTCGATATAAAGGAATGCTACTGATTTTTGTGCACTGATTTTGCCACCTGAAATTTTGCTGAAGTTGTTTTTCAGATCTAGGAACCTTTGGGCAGAGGCTATCTAGTTTTTAGGCAAAGAAGCATATCATCTGCAAACAGATGGTTTGACTTCCTCTCTATTTGGATGCCTTTTATTTCTTTATCTTGCCTGATTATTCTGGCCAGGCCTTCCAGTACTATGTTGAATAGAAGTGGTGAGACTGAGTATCCTTGTTTTGTACCAGTTCTCAAGGGGAATGCTTCCAGCCTTTGCCTGTTCAGTATGATGTTGGTTGTGAGTTATAATTGTTATAGATGGCTTTTATTATAATATTTTGAAGGATGTTCCTTCAATGCTTAGTTTGTTGAGGGTTTTTAACATGAAGGGATGCTGATTTTCATCAAAAGCCTTTCTTGCATCCATTGGGGTGATCATATGGTTTTGTTTTTAGTTCTGTTTTATGTGATGAATCACATTTACTGAGTTCCATTATATTGAACCAACCTTGCATCCCAGGAATAAAGCCTAATAGGTTGTGGTGGATTAGTTTTTTGATTTCCTGCTGGATTTTGTTTGCTGGTATTTTGTTGAGGATTTTTGCATCTATGTTCATCAAGGATATTGGCCTGCAGTTTTCTTTTTTTGTTGTCCCATGTGTGCCAGTGGGGGAGGCGAGGTCTGCCCATGTGCATGCACTGGCAAGGAAGCAGGGGAGTCACGGGGGCATGGGTGTGTCCCGGCAAAGTGGTGCAGGGAGGCTGTGGGTGGGCCGGTGCATGTCAGTGGAGGGCAGTCTGCTGGAGTTCTCCAACAGCTGGGCACAGTCTGCTGGTGAAGGAGCTATGATGCAGTCCTCCAGGAAGCACCCTGGTTGGGTATTCAAAGTTGTGCGGCAGGCATGCACAGCCAGACTGGGAGAGGCCAGAAGAGAGGGGAGCATTCAGATCAGACTAGCCCCATCCCAAGGGCAAGACTGCCCTGCTCTGTCCAGATCCGACAGTCACCCAAAGGCTAAAGTCTCCTAGAGGAGCATGGCAAGCCTTGGGAGATGGGCACCCTTGGCCATACTCCACTGTAGCTATTCTCACACCAAACCCTCTGGTTTCCACACAGGCTGGAGTGCTGACCCGCCACCTCTTTAAGCAGCTCAAGTGTCTGTGGAGGTTGTGGGTCTCCTCCTGCTAGGATCCCAGAGGTCCAAGGCTCACTCCTCAACTGTTCAGCTCACCCCTTCACCAGGAGTCACTCGGGGTTAGGAAAAAGTTCTGGTGCTCAGCCACCCTGGCCAGAGTTCCCAACTTCCTCCTGCTTCAGTCCAGTCCCAGCGTCCTCCCTCCATCCACTCTCAATTCCTTCCCTCTGAAGATTTTCTAGAGTGTGCTAGTCTTCCCAATGTCCTTGTCTCTCAGCAGCAGATGTTCCTCCTTGCTGCATCTAGTTGGCTATCTGGAATCTGGAATCTTATTTGTTATCTTAGTTAACATTTTACCTTCTCTGATCCAACAAATAAACCAGAGCCTCTCCTCTTTCATATGTATTATATTTCATCCTGTTTCCATATAGATAATACTTAAAATCCTACCAGTAGAGCTTTCAGAGTTGTTAAGGTTTATTCTCAGCGGTGACAGAACTAAGATTTCAAGTTGCTATTGTCACAGGACATAAAATAACCCTAAACACTCTCCTGGCTCTGGCAGTAAAAAACCTTCAAACTACAGTTCCATTTGGAACCACTGTCCCTGATGCCGAATTTAAGTCTCTTTAATCTTCTATTTTCTTTCATAATTTCATCCCCTAAAGCTCTGTACTTCCTTCCTTAGAACCATACTTCTCTTTTACCCTAACTCACTGCAATTTGTAAACCTTAAACAATACTACTTTTAAAACTCCTACCTTCTCAAACTTTTCCCTAACCCGTTACCTCTAACTGCTATCACCAACTGATATCTACCTCTTCCAGGATTTTCTGAAACCTAGAGAGAGCAGAACTCCTTCTAGCTACCACCTTATAGTCACAACAGCTTTCCCATCAAGGACTTTGGCATCTAGGTTACTCTCTTCTCCATTCTGTTTGGGCCATCATCTTAAAGGACCTCGATGTTCACAAAAATGACTCATCTTATGCCTCCAATTCACTCTTTTTTGGCTTTTCTCCCCACTTCAGCAAATCATTCCCACACCTTCAAGAACTTCCATATCATTTCCTTGTCTTGCAACTCTCTTACTTTTCTTGTCACTGATTCTTTCCTCCTGGCATACAAGCATGTTCGAGCTTCTCCTATCTTAAAAATGAAATGAAACAATAATATCTTTTAAAACTTCAACTTCCTAAATTTTTAAGGCCCCTAACTTACCCCTGAAAACCTCACCTTGACAAGATACTTCAAACTCACCACCTTCCTGTTGAAGGACCATCCATCTTCCTTCAGTTCCTAAGGCTGTGATAAAGATACACTAAGCACCCTCCGTCACACCTCACGTGTAACTGGTCTATTTTCCACTGCTGCCTTCCCAATTCAAGCAGTTTCCCAGCTTCCCTGTCACATTCTTGGGTAATTTCCCACTGCCACTCACTGCATACTAGACATAATTAAATATTTTAATGTGCACTCACTGTTTTTTATGGAGTACCGAGTATATGAAGAATGCATAATGAATATGTTACTTAATTACTTTGATTCTGCCTGAATTCTTGTGTCGTGCCTTAGAAAAAAGGAACAAATTACTATATACTGCTCTCCTATGCCTGTCAAGAAACTCTGAATCCAAGTAATAATACAATATTTTATAATTACCCTTTCCTGTTTAGTTCACTTCTATTTGTGCTTCTGTTATTCTCCCAATTCTACTGTCGACCAGGGAATTGTGTCTCTTTTTTTTACCCACCCACCAGAACTTTAGATTAATACCTAGGATTCTTGTTGAAATTATTTTTCATTCAACCCTAAACAAAGAGATTTCTGGAATTACTGGATCATGGAAAACCCAGTGATTTTCTCTGCTGAGTCTTTCTTCCATGACCTTCCTACTTCTTCCTTAGGTTTATTCTCTACAATGTGCTCTGCATCTATCTGATGGCATTTTCCCTCTCTTCTGCTTATAACTCCACAAGGCATTGTAAAAGTTTCATTTGATTGATATATCTTGTCCTAATGCTTCTTCCTCATACTGACAAGTGATATATTTTTACTTCTGCTTCCAGTCATGATGGAGAACTAACACCAGACTAATCTTCCTGTCATAAACTAATAGAAAATTGGACAAAATACACAAAACAACAGTTTTCCCAGACACTGGACAACTGTGTTGTATAGGACTGGGATCCCAGATAATGGAAAAATACATACACACAAAATATCCACACACACACGCACATGTGTTATCTTTTGATAACTTTTTTTTTTTTTTTTTTTTGGTGGCATAAGAAGAGAAAAAATCAAGAAAAGTACAGGATCTTGCTGAACTGCGGAAACGGAGTTTGGCATTCAGGAAAGTTGAAGTGACTGAAATCTGTGGAACAGGGTCCTGAAGAAGAGAAAGACACACACAGAAAAAGTTCCAGAAATCTGCATGAGAGTTCCCTGGCAGTATACTAGGCTGGGCATCCACAGAGCAAAGAATAACTGTTGGAGAAAGAAAATTTGCTAGGGATCTGTTATCTTAACAATTACAGAACTTAATTAGAGTTGAGTGACACTTATGATCCAACCAGGTGAAGGAGAACATCCTCACTGAACTTGTGAGACATCCAACAGAGAACCAGGTTCACCCCTTAGAATGCTAAAGCAGCTCTAGAAGATAGGTTATTCTAGAACCATCCTAACAAAACTTAAAAACAAACTTCCAGAAGATCAGGCTGATCTTGAAGTAAATTAACTGATTTCCAGAAATAACTGAATTCTTATTAAGAAATAAGAGCAAAATTCAAACAAATGAAAACACAACATTCATAGTGTCCAGCATCCAATTGAAATGTACTGACCATGATAAAACAAAAAAGTGAGAAAAAATAAGTATATAGAAACTAAACCAGAAGTAACATGTCTTAGTCTGTTTTGTGTTGCTATAACAGAATGCCACAGACTGGGTAATTTATAAACAATAGAAGTTTATTTGGCTCATGAAGGCTGGGAAGTTCAATATCAAGGTGCTAGCATCTGGCAAAGGCCTTCATGTTACATCATTCTACGGTGGAAAGCAGAAGGCCAAGCAAGCACACAATGCAGAGAGAAAAGTGGGGCTGCAGTCTCGAGATAACTAACCCACTTCAAAGATAATGGTATTAATCTATTAATGAAGGTAGAAGGTGATTAGATCAACAGTATTACAATGGCAATTAAATTTCAACATGAGTTTTCAAAGCATAACATGACATATGATGGAATTAGCAGACAAAAACTTTAAAATGGCTATTATAAATATGTTTAAGGCTATAAAGGAAAACATGAACAAAACATGAGAGTTGATAACTATAAAAAATAACCAAAAAGAACTTTAGAGCTGGAAAAAAATACAATGTTTGAAATGGAAAAAGTCACTGGATCGCCTTAGTTGCAGAGTAGACACTGCAGAAGAAAAAAATCACTGTACTTCAGGCAGAAACTATCAACAGAAAAGAACAGAGGGCAAAAAAGTCTGAAAATATTGAATACAGCCTTAGTAATCTGTGAGATAATATAAAAAAATCTACCATTTGTATAACTGGAATCACAGAAGGAAGGGAAAACTACAATATTCAAAGAACTGCCAAAATTTTTCAAATTTTATGAAATATATAAACCTACAGTTCTATGAAGCTCAATGAACCCCAAAAATGGTAAACATAAAGAAAGCCACTCTAACACCTTTCAAAATCTAATTGCTAAAAACTAACAATAAAGAGAAAATCAAAGATGTAGCTAGAGGGAAAAACAAGACATAGTCCAATTAGAGAAATAAAGCATTATCACTGGCTTCTCACTAGGAAAAAGAAAGAGTACAGAAGACAATAAAACTATGATTTTAAAGTGCTAAATGAAAAAAAATTAAAAAACTAGAATTCTATATCCCACAAAATATTCAAAAATAGGCTGGGCATTGTGGCCCATGTCTGTAATCCTAGCACTTTGGGAGGCTGAGGTGGGCAGATCACCTCAGATCAGGAGTTTGAGACTAGCCTGGCCAACATGGTAAAACTCCGTCTCCAATAAAAATACAAAAAAATTAGCCAGGTGTGGTGGCAGGCGCCTGTAATCCCAGCTACTTGAGAGGCTAAGGTCAGAGAATCACTTGAACCTGGGAGGCGGAGGTTGCAGTGAACTGAGACCACACCATTGCACTCCAGCCTGGGAAACAAGAATGAAACTTCGTTTCCAAAAAAAAAAAAAAAATTGTGAAATAAAGAAAAAATTGTTTTATCAGTAGATCTGTACCATAAGAAATGTTATGGAAAAGTTATTCAGGTTGAAGAAAATGGACTTCGAACATAACTTTATCAGTTTGTAGTTTTAAAAAAAGACACATTATGGTTTAAAACAAAAATAGTAATAATGTATTGTCAGGTTTATAACACAGGTTTATAACACAGAGAAATAAAATGCATAAGATGATAAGGAAAGAAGGAAAGAAATTGAAATGTATATTAAAATTCATCTAATATATATGAAGTAGTATTATGTAATATTAAGGTAGATAGTGATAAGTTAAAAATGTGTATGCTAAACTCTAGATAAATCACGATAACAGTAAAAACAAAGTGGTACAGCTAATAATTCAATAGACTAAATAAGGCTTTAAATGAAAAAATACTAAAAATACTAAATCCCTCAGCTAATTTAAAAGAAGGCAGAAAAAGGCCAGGCACAGTGGCTCATGCCTGTAATCCCAGCACTTTGGGAGGCCGAGGCAGGTGGATCACAAAGTCAGGAGATCGAGACCATCCTGGCTAACACGGTGAAACCCCATCTCTACTAAAAATACAAGAAATTAGCTGGGTGTGCTGGCGGGTGCCTGTAGTCCCAGCTACACGGGAGGCTGAGGCAGGAGAATGGCGTGAACCTGGGGGGCGGAGCTTGCAGTGAGCCCAGATCATGCCACTGCACTCCAGCCTGGGAGACAGAGTGAGACTCCGTCTCAAAAATAAAGAAGGAAAAGTGAAAAAAAGGACAAAGATCCAATGGGACAAGCAGAAGACAAATAACAAGATGATGGACTTAAGTCCAGCCACAGCAATAAATAAGTAATAATGGCAATAAACATAAACATAGTAATTTCAGGTAAGGATTTTCAGATTGGTAACAAGGCTATTTACCCAACTACATGTGACCAATATGAAAATTATTGTAAATATGTAAGACACAGACTGGTTAAAAGCAAAGGGATAGAAAAACACACACTATACACAAATCTTAAAAAAGAAAGTTTGACAACCAGAGTAGCTATAGTAATATCAAAGTAAAGTAACTTGGGAACAAAGAAAATGACCAGAAATAAAAAAGGATCTTTCATAAATGATAAAAGGATCAGTTTATCAAGAAGACATAACAATCCTAAATGTGTACATATCCAATAAGAGAACTACAAAAATATATGAATAACCGACAGAACTGAAAGGAGAAATGGATCTATTCACAAACGTAGTAGAAAATAACATTCCCATCTTTGTTACTATAGAAATGAAAAGGGGGGGGGCGGAGCAAGATGGCCGAATAGGAGCAGCTCCAGTCTTCAACTCCCAGCGCCAGCAACACAGAAGACAGGTGATTTCGGCATTTTCAACTGAGGTACTGGGTTCATCTCACTGGGGAGTGCCGGACGATCAGTACTGGTCAGCTGCTGCAGCCCGACCAGCGAGAGCTGAAGCAGGGCGAGGCATTGCCTCACCTGGGAAGCGCAAGGGGGAAGGGAATCCCTTTTCCTAGCCAGGGGAACTAAGACACACAACACCTGGAGAATCGGGTAACTCCCACCCCAATACTGCGCTTTGAGCAAACAGGCACACCAGGAGATCATATCCCACACCTGGCCGGGAGGGTCCCACACCCACGGAGCCTCCCTCATTGCTATCACAGCAGTCTGTGATCTACCGGCAAGGCAGCAGCGAGGCTGGGGGAGGGGCGCCCGCCATTGCTGAGGCTTAAGTAGGTAAACAAAGCTGCTGGGAAGCTCGAACTGGGTGGAGCTCACAGCAGCTCAAGGAAACCTGCCTGTCTCTGTAGACTCCACCTCTGGGGGCAGGGCACAGTAAACAATAACAAAGCAGCAAACACCTCTGCAGACGCAAACGACTCTGTCTGACAGCTTTGAAGAGAGCAGTGGATCTCCCAACAGGGAGGTTGAGATCTGAGAAGGGACAGACTGCCTGCTCAAGTGGGTCCCTGACCCCTGAGTAGCCTAACTGGGAGACATCCCCCACTAGGGGCAGTCTGACACCCCACACCTCACAGGGTGGAGTACACCCCTGAGAGGAAGCTTCCAAAGCAAGAATCAGACAGGTACACTCGCTGTTCAGAAATATTCTATCTTCTGCAGCCTCTGCTGCTGATACCCAGGCAAACAGGGTCTGGAGTGGACCTCAAGCAATCTCCAACAGACCTACAGCTGAGGGTCCTGACTGTTAGAAGGAAAACTATCAAACAGGAAGGACACCTACACCAAAACCCCATCGGTACATCACCATCATCAAAGACCAGAGGCAGATAAAACCACAAAGATGGGGAAAAAGCAGGGCAGAAAAGCTGGAAATTCAAAAAATAAGAGCGCATCTCCCCCAGCAAAGGAGCGCAGCTCATCTCCAGCAACGGATCAAAGCTGGACGGAGAATGACTTTGACGAGATGAGAGAAGAAGGCTTCAGTCCATCAAATTTCTCAGAGCTAAAGGAGGAATTACGTACCCAGCACAAAGAAACTAAAAATCTTGAAAAAAAAGTGGAAGAATTGATGGCTAGAGTAATTAATGCAGAGAAGGTCATAAACGAAATGAAAGAGATGAAAACCATGACACGAGAAATACGTGACAAATGCACAAGCTTCAGTAACCGACTCGATCAACTGGAAGAAAGAGTATCAGCGATTGAGGATCAAATGAATGAAATGAAGCGAGAAGAGAAACCAAAAGAAAAAAGAAGAAAAAGAAATGAACAAAGCCTGCAAGAAGTATGGGATTATGTAAAAAGACCAAACCTACGTCTGATTGGGGTGCCTGAAAGTGAGGGGGAAAATGGAACCAAGTTGGAAAACACTCTTCAGGATATCATCCAGGAGAACTTCCCCAACCTAGTAGGGCAGGCCAACATTCAAATCCAGGAAATACAGAGAACGCCACAAAGATACTCCTCGAGAAGAGCAACTCCAAGACACATAATTGCCAGATTCACCAAAGTGGAAATGAAGGAAAAAATCTTAAGGGCAGCCAGAGAGAAAGGTCGGGTTACCCACAAAGGGAAGCCCATCAGACTCACAGCAGATCTCTCGGCAGAAACTCTCCAAGCCAGAAGAGAGTGGGGGCCAATATTCAACATTCTTAAAGAAAAGAATTTTAAACCCAGAATTTCATATCCAGCCAAACTAAGTTTCATAAGTGAAGGAGAAATAAAATCCTTTACAGATAAGCAAATGCTTAGAGATTTTGTCACCACTAGGCCTGCCTTACAAGAGACCCTGAAGGAAGCACTCAACATGGAAAGGAACAACCGGTACCAGCCATCTCAAAAACATGCCAAAATGTAAAGACCATCGAGGCTAGGAAGAAACTGCATCAACTAATGAGCAAAATAACCAGTTAATATCATAATGGCAGGATCAAGTTCACACATAACAATCTTAACCTTAAATGTAAATGGACTAAATGCTCCAATTAAGAGACACAGACTGGCAAACTGGATAAAGAGTCAAGACCCATCAGTCTGCTGTATTCAGGAGACCCATCTCACACGCAGAGACATACATAGGCTCAAAATAAAGGGATGGAGGAAGATTTACCAAGCAAATGGAGAACAAAAAAAAGCGGGAGTTGCAATACTAGTCTCTGATAAAACAGACTTTAAACCATCAAAGATCAAAAGAGACAAAGAAGGCCATTACATAATGGTAAAGGGATCAATTCAACAGGAAGAGCTAACTATCCTAAATATATATGCACCCAATACAGGAGCACCCAGATTCATAAAGCAAGTCCTTAGAGACTTACAAAGAGACTTAGACTCCCATACAATAATAATGGGAGACTTCAACACTCCACTGTCAACATTAGACAGATCAACGAGACAGAAAGTTAACAAGGATATCCAGGAATTGAACTCATCTCTGCAGCAAGCAGACCTAATAGACATCTATAGAACTCTCCACCCCAAATCAACAGAATATACATTCTTCTCAGCACCACATCGTACTTACTCCAAAATTGACCATATAATTGGAAGTAAAGCACTCCTCAGCAAATGTACAAGAACAGAAATTATAACAAACTGTCTCTCAGACCACAGTGCAATCAAACTAGAACTCAGGACTAAGAAACTCAATCAAAACCACTCAACTACATGGAAACGGAACAACCTGCTCCTGAATGACTACTGGGTACATCACGAAATGAAGGCAGAAATAAAGATGTTCTTTGAAACCAATGAGAACAAAGATACAACATACCAGAATCTCTGGGACACATTTAAAGCAGTGTGTAGAGGGAAATTTATAGCACTAAATGCCCACAAGAGAAAGCAGGAAAGATCCAAAATTGACACTCTAACATCGCAATTAAAAGAACTAGAGAAGCAAGAGCAAACACATTCGAAAGCTAGCAGAAGGCAAGAAATAACTAAGATCAGAGCAGAACTGAAGGAGATAGAGACACAAAAAACCCTCCAAAAAATCAATGAATCCAGGAGTTGGTTTTTTGAAAAGATCAACAAAATTGACAGACCACTAGCAAGACTAATAAAGAAGAAAAGAGAGAAGAATCAAATCGACGCAATTAAAAATGATAAAGGGGATATCACCACCGACCCCACAGAAATACAAACTACCATCAGAGAATACTATAAACACCTCTACGCAAATAAACTGGAAAATCTAGAAGAAATGGATAATTTCCTGGACACTTACACTCTTCCAAGACTAAACCAGGAAGAAGTTGAATCCCTGAATAGACCAATAGCAGGCTCTGAAATTGAGGCAACATTAATAGCCTACCAACCAAAAAAAGTCCAGGACCAGATGGATTCACAGCTGAATTCTACCAGAGGTATAAGGAGGAGTTGGTACCATTCCTTCTGAAACTATTCCAATCAATAGAAAAAGAGGGAATCCTCCCTAACTCATTTTATGAGGCCAACATCATCCTGATACCAAAGCCTGACAGAGATACAACAAAAAAAGAGAATTTTAGACCAATATCCCTGATGAACATCGATGCAAAAATCCTCAATAAAATACTGGCAAACCGGATTCAGCAACACATCAAAAAGCTTATCCACCATGATCAAGTGGGCTTCATCCCTGGGATGCAAGGCTGGTTCAACATTCGCAAATCAATAAACATAATCCAGCATATAAACAGAACCAAAGACAAGAACCACATGATTATTTCAATAGATGCAGAAAAGGCTTTTGACAAAATTCAACAGCCCTTCATGCTAAAAACGCTCAATAAATTCGGTATTGATGGAACGTACCTCAAAATCATAAGAGCTATTTATGACAAACCCACAGCCAATATCATACTGAATGGGCAAAAACTGGAAAAATTCCCTTTGAAAACTGGCACAAGACAGGGATGCCCTCTCTCACCACTCCTATTCAACATAGTGTTGGAAGTTCTGGCTAGGGCAATCAGGCAAGAGAAAGAAATCAAGGGTATTCAGTTAGGAAAAGAAGTCGTCAAATTGTCCCTCTTTGCAGATGACATGATTGTATATTTAGAAAACCCCATTGTCTCGGCCCAAAATCTCCTTAAGCTGATAAGCAACTTCAGCAAAGTCTCAGGATACAAAATTAATGTGCAAAAATCAAAAGCATTCTTATACACCAGTAACAGACAAACAGAGAGCCAAATCAGGAATGAACTTCCATTCACAATTGCTTCAAAGAGAATAAAATACCTAGGAATCCAACTTACAAGGGATGTAAAGGACCTCTTCAAGGAGAACTACAAACCACTGCTCAGTGAAATAAAAGAGGACACAAACAAATGGAAGAACATACCATGCTCATGGATAGGAAGAATCAATATCGTGAAAATGGCCATACTGCCCAAGGTAATTTATAGATTCAATGCCATCCCCATCAAGCTACCAACGAGTTTCTTCACAGAATTGGAAAAAACTGCTTTAAAGTTCATATGGAACCAAAAAAGAGCCCGCATCTCCAAGACAATCCTAAGTCAAAAGAACAAAGCTGGAGGCATCACGCTACCTGACTTCAAACTATACTACAAGGCTACAGTAACCAAAACAGCATGGTACTGGTACCAAAACAGAGATATAGACCAATGGAACAGAACAGAGTCCTCAGAAATAATACCACACATCTACAGCCATCTGATCTTTGACAAACCTGAGAGAAACAAGAAATGGGGAAAGGATTCCCTATTTAATAAATGTTGCTGGGAAAATTGGCTAGCCATAAGTAGAAAGCTGAAACTGGATCCTTTCCTTACTCCTTATACGAAAATTAATTCAAGATGGATTAGAGTCTTAAATGTTAGACCTAATACCATAAAAATCCTAGAGGAAAACCTAGGTAGTACCATTCAGGACATAGGCATGGGCAAAGGCTTCATGTCTAAAACACCAAAAGCAACGGCAGCAAAAGCCAAAATTGACAAATGGGATCTCATTAAGCTAAAGAGCTTCTGCACAGCAAAAGAAACTACCATCAGAGTGAACAGGCAACCTACAGAATGGGAGAAAATTTTTGCAATCTACTCATCTGACAAAGGTCTAATATCCAGAATCTACAAAGAACTCAAACAAATTTACAAGAAAAAAACAAACAACCCCATCAAAAAGTGGGCAAAGGATATGAATAGACATTTCTCAAAAGAAGACATTCATACAGCCAACAAACACATGAAAAAATGCTCATCATCACTGGCCATCAGAGAAATGTAAATCAAAACCACAATGAGATACCATCTCACACCAGTTAGAATGGCGATCATTCAAAAGTCAGGAAACAACAGGTGCTGGAGAGGATGTGGAGAAATAGGAACACTTTTACACTGTTGGTGGGATTGTAAACTAGTTCAACCATTATGGAAAACAGTATGGCGATTCCTCAAGGATCTAGAACTAGATGTACCATATGACCCAGCCATGCCATTACTGGGGATATACCCAAAGGATTATAAATTATGCTGCTATAAAGACACATGCACACGTATGTTTATTGCAGCACTATTCACAATAGCAAAGACTTGGAATCAACCCAAATGTCCATCAGTGACAGATTGGATTAAGAAAATGTGGCACATATACACCATGGAATACTATGCAGCCATAAAAAATGATGAGTTTGTGTCCTTTGTAGGGACATGGATGCAGCTGGAATCCATCATTCTTAGCAGACTATCACAAGAACAGAAAACCAAACACCGCATGTTCTCACTCATAGGTGGGAACTGAACAATGAGATCACTTGGACTCAGGAAGGGGAACATCACACACCGGGGCCTATCATGGGGAGGGGGGAGGTGGGAGGGATTGCATTGGGAGTTATACCTGATGTAAATGACGAGTTGATGGGTGCAGCACACCAACATGGCACAAGTATACATATGTAACAAACCTGCACGTTATGCACATGTACCCTACAACTTACAGTATAATAATAATAAATAAATTAAAAAAAAAAAAAAGAAATGAAAAGGGAAAATCAGTACATATTTATAAGACCTGAACAACACTATCAACCAACTTAAGTGACATAGACTACCACATCCAACAACAGGATAATATACATTAGTTTCAGTACACATAGAACATTCACTAAGACAGACCATACACTGGGTTTTAAAAGAAGTCTCAATATACTTAAAAGATTGAAGTCAAACAGATATATTTTCTAACCATAAAAGAATTAATGAAAAATCAATAATTTAAACATTTGAAAATTACAAAATGTTTGTAAAATAAATATACTTCATTGAGCCAAGAAATAAAAGAGAAACTAGAAAATATTTACCTGAATAATAGTATCTTAAAAAACTCAAGTTTGCATAATTTCAAACAAAGAAGTGCTCAAAGGAAACTTTATATTTTAAATGCTTGTATTAGAAAAGAAGAAAGGTCTCAAATTAATGATATAAACTTAAGAAACTGAAAAAAGAACAAATTAAATCCAAAGGAAATAGAAAAAAAGTGAAAAATCAATAAACAAGCAAAACAAACACACAAATGTTGGAAAGAATAAAACCAAAAGCTGTTTCTTTGAAAATATTAATAAAATGGGAAAACCCCAGCAAGAAAAACAGAGAAAACACAAATCAATATCAAAACGAAAAAGGTGACATTACTGCTGATCCCATATAAATTAAAAGGATAAAAAAGTGTATTATGAAAAATTTGATGCTAATTAATTTCGACAAGCTAGATGAAACAAATATACTGAAAGGCACAATTAAAATCCTTAAACAAAGAAACTCCAGGCCCAGATGATTTCACTAGTAAATTTTACCAAACATTTTAAAGAAGGAATAACACTGCTCTTAAAAATTATTTCAGCAAATGGAGAAAAAGAGAATACTCTGGAACTCCTTTTATCAAATTAACATCACCTGGATACTAAAACCACACAAATATATTACAAAAAAAGGAAAAAAGTTTTTTTTTTCTTCACAACATCCCAAACTTTAAACCAAAATGGTCCTCAACAGGTGAATGAATATAAAAAATTATGGTATACTCTTAAAATGGAACACTTCTCAGCAAAAAAGAAAGTTTATTAATGCAATAAGATGGGTGAATCTTAAAAACATTATACTGAGCTAAAGAAACTGGATGCAAAAGAACACAGTGGGATTCCATTCATGTGAGGTTCTTTAAAAATGGCATAACTAATATATTGAGATAGAAATCCCATCGGTGGTTGCCAGAGATAGGAGGTGTGTGGGATGACGGTGGTGGTAGTGATGATAATGATGATGGTGGAGGGTATACATGAGAAATTTTTCAGGTGATGGAAAAGTTCTTGCTTGGGACAATGGTTACACCCATGTATACATTTGGCAAAGCTTATCAAAATGTACACTTAAAATATGGCATGGTATTATGTAAACTCCAACTCAAAGTTTTTTTAAAAAAAACTCTAACTTGGCCGGGTGCGGTGGCTCAAGCCTGTAATCCCAGCACTTTGGGAGGCCAAGATGGGCGGATCACGAGGTCAGGAGATCGAGACCATCCTGGCTAACATGGTGAAACCCCGTCTCTACTAAAAAAATACAAAAAACTAGCCGGGCGAGGTGGCGGGCGCCTGTAGTCCCAGCTACTTGGGAGGCTGAGGCAGGAGAATGGCATAAACCCGGGAGGCGGAGCTTGCAGTGAGCTGAGATCCGGCCACTGCACTCCAGCCTGGGCAACAGAGCAAGACTCCGTCTCAAAAGAAACAAAAACAAACAAACAAAAAAAAACAAAAAACACCCCTCTAACTTGTCATTTTATTATAATTACTTCGTTTTAGAGAAACATGGGTAGGGAGATTTAGTAAACTGAGAAGTCATTGACATAGTCTGGAATCTGCTATGATAAAAGTACATATTAAATTCTTAATAAATACTTTATAACAGACTGTCCCTGATGCAGAAGTTTCTCCGTTAAAAAGTATCCAATTGCTTATTTGGATGACTGAGTTTCTAGAGAGATGATTTCTCTGCACTAAAGGAGCAGCACATAAACAACTGGTCACCATATATGATTCACAAAATACGGATTCTTCAAGGCATATAGGATATTACACTCGTATCTATTAAGTACCTCTCTAAAAGAATTAATATAATATTATTAAAACTGTGAACCAAAGGTTGATTTCCCTTTTACTTTTTAAAATAGTTATGAGAGAGGTCGACCATGTTTCAGGATCAGCAACTATAAAGATTGTATACTAATCAGGCAAAATTTACAACATTAATTAGGCAGTTGTTTAATGAGATACATAATTGTTACTGTTCTCCAAGATAATTACACACATGGGTATGCTAGTCACATGAATGTCTTAATAATTTAGCAGACCCTTAGCATTCACAGATTCAACATTGCTGGTTAATGTTAAAGCTGACTCATTCATGAGTAAGCTTAAAAGGTTTATGATAGGTAGTAATTTGTAATTTTGTTGAGACATAAATTAGAATCAAGACCTGGAAGGTTTTCAATATGAGGCTAATCATTTAGCTATATCCACCTCTCAAG
Organism: Theropithecus gelada; assembly: GCF_003255815.1. Classification (NCBI taxonomy): domain Eukaryota; kingdom Metazoa; phylum Chordata; class Mammalia; order Primates; family Cercopithecidae; genus Theropithecus; species Theropithecus gelada. Next base: position 31,199,272 of record NC_037669.1, on the reverse strand, counting down.
GTGTTTTTCATTCTCAACTCTTATATATGAGTTTTATAAAAGATAGGGGTATTTAGTAATGTAGGTTTCTCAAAATTCTATGAAGTATTCTCTGTGAATGTCAACGGGGTTGCTGTAGTATTATTAATCAACTTTTTTCTTTTACATTTGAAATTCTGTCTTTGTTATTTTTTAAGTTGATTCTTTGTTCTCTAGTATCTACAATCAGTTGTTATCAATGCAGACTGCCACCACATATTATATGAGTTATTCCCCAAGACTTGAGATTTATTTGCTTATAGTTCCTCTATCCCAATGTCTTCTGTCCATGTATTCCATCCCATAAATCCTCTATTGTTAACCCTCTAAGAGAATGACAGATTTCTCCCAAACCACACATGCTGCTATCAAAGCAGGTGCTCAGAAAACACTTATTGAAAAACTATCAACACACAGAAACTGACTCCCACTTTTAGTCAGAGGTCCCCACAGATATCCTGGGTGCTAGATTATGTAGAGAAACCTGCCTGTGCCAGCTGGACTAGAAATCTTGAGGTCTGAATTACCACTTGCAAAGAACAGGGCAGAATAGGTCTGAGATGGTTCATGGGAAGGGAGTGAATGCTGTGAAAAGAGGTTCTAGATCCTTGGGACTTAGACTGAAGGAGAGGTTCTAGCATTAAAGAAAGAAGGCAAGGGAACATGGAAGTTGGCTCAATAATGGCAACATGATTAAAATAGACAGCATTAGGCTCAGCTTAGGAAAAACTACAATTACAACTTATAAGGACTGACAAAAGATTCTTCCCCTACTACCTGCCTTATCCATTAGCTAATACTCCTCTTTAATTTTTTACTATACAATCTCAGGCTAAAATCTTCAATTGAAAATGTCTCAGAGATTTAACATATCAATATAATTACATTTTCCTGAAAGTATAATATAAACAAGTTTTATTACAGCCAAGATTTATAGCAAGATAAGCACTGTTTAAGATGCTTTGGTTATACTCATAGTCTTACACTATGCCCTTGAGGCAATATCATTGTCCCCATATCACAGATGGAGCAACTGAGGCTTAGAATGATTGAGCAATGGTTCCAAGTACGTACAGCTAAGATTCAAATTCATCTTTATGTAACTCCAAAGTCTGTGCCTTAAACCATCACATAAAACTTCTCATCTTGAGTATATCCAGTCTCTTAATCTGCTTGCAGAAGGGGGCTAAAAAGCGGGAAGACAATGAACATTTGAGAGGGCAGATGGCAGATAAGTGAGGGGAAAGACTAGTGACGCTCAAGACTGGTGAGCTTTGCCACATGCTCTGGTTTATCTTCATCTGTACGAGTCTAAGTTACTTCACCTCCTGCTTGAGCTCCAGCCTCAATTAGAGGAAAACAAAGGCAAGGCTTTTCTCAAGCAGTAATGAGACTCTGAGAGTTTCCCATTCTGCCCCAGCCCAGGGCTGAACACACAGTGGTCATTTGTTGTAGGATAATGCCTTAAAAATTTATTAGGAGGGTATTTCCCCTCTCTTTTTGAGTGTTTGTTTATATTCACAGTGATATAGTGCAGTACCTCAAAATGCAATGTCTTATCCCCTAATTTATAATATTATAATGAGTCAGTTAAAGAAGAAATGACTATAGAAAGTCCTCATGGCAAAGTTTTCAAATATAGGCTACTATCATGAGGTTTATTTGCAAGATAGAAGAATATTGGATATTTTATCCCACAAGGTAGCACTGAATTTTTCTCAAGTCACCAGAGTTATAGCAGCTTTGTTGCTGAAAATGCTGTCTTCACCAAAAGACAGGCAGTGTTTCTTGTTATCACTGGTAAATACATTTCATTACTTCTACTGAGTATACATTCTAGGTTTTAATTTTTCAAAGCGAAATTTGATATGACACATTTTAATGAAATTTCTTATCTTGGTTTACGGTCTTGTTTAATTCTCATATTAAAATACACAAGAAAATGATACTTTACCTAAATTGTAATATATATGCAAAGCAAAGTATCTAATTAAAGCAGATAGATGGTGAAGGTGATGAATTATTTGCAGGCAAATGATACCCAAATATAATTCCAAGATGTTCTTAATTGTAAATCCTAACCATTTATGGGGTACAAATGCAGTTTTCCATAACTAATAAATGCCTACACATTTTAACACCAGAAAACCAGGCTGTCATTTTTACAAGGGGCATTTCTGCTCTTCAATGCGATGCCCTAATGCAGTACCTAATTACCCACTCATACCATTTTATCTCCAAATTTTCCCATAAGGGAAACCTCAGTTTAATCTACACACCCAAACACCCTCAAAGATGGTAGCTGCCTTTTCTGTATCAAGCACACTATTGCCACAAAGCCAACAAGTACAGAAATACTACCTATCATCTTACTACTACATAGTATCTTAAAAAACACATATCTTAAAAGATGTGTTCTCAGAGAAGCTATGCCAAAAAATCATTCCATTACTGCCTAGATGTTGTAATGATCAAAATTTTACATGCCAAAATAAGAACCAAAATTGAATTCCTCTCTAGAGATCATTAATATGGGCCTTCCCAAATCTCATATTTAATCTAGTATCTAAGTTCCTTCTTGCTTTCATGTCTTCCTTATCTACATGTATAATAAATATCAATTAGAGAAAAATTAGATATATATTTTTAAATAATGAATAAAAAGATAAGGGTATAGATAAATGTGGGCTTCCTTAAAAATGCCACCTTATTTCATATATTAAGTTCTTTTTAAAAACTTAATTTTTATGTCTTTTTGAAATAAGTAATTTCAAAGCTGACTGCTGACCCTTCACTCACAGAACTGGAAAAAGACACTCTGTTAAGATTTTTCATGTAGTTAATAATTTATGCCATTCTTTGCAAAAATGAAAGTAAAAATCAAAACAGAAAAGGCCTCCCAAAATCTTCAATACTGAATGTATTTTAGATCCTAAAACAATAGGCTATATACTAAGTGAAGAATGCCAGTTCCCTTATATTCCTTCTTATCGAAAGATAAGACAATACAGAAATAACTGCCCTTACCAACAATCTATTTTTCCTATTGAGGGTGTAAAAGAAATGTAGAAAATGAAATACAAAAGGGTCTCTATCCATTTACCTAATGGTTACTTTCTATAAGCCTTCTAAGTTATCTCTTGAACATATTTAGTTAATACATGATTTTTCTTGGGATCTTAATTAATTGAATATTTTTCAACATATTCTCAGAAGAAAAAAAAAGAAAATAAAGGTAACATATATAGTTTGTCCTTCTGAAGGAAAATAACCTAATAATGGTTAAGAAGGTAAAATACAAAGATTAACTGTCTGCTATGGAAAGTTAATATTAACTTTCAGGAACACCAATTTTGTAAATATAAAACCCAAAGAATGCAGTTTTATTTGAATTAGAGAAGTAACTGCAGTCTCAATTTGGCATTTCCCCCCAACAGAAACACTAAAGTTTTAAGTGACCTGCACAGAGGCAGCTTGAGCTAGAATCCAGTTTATGACTTCAGGAGAGCCAGGTGCATCAGTGATTAGGATGAAGGCTCACAGCACCAGTGACTTTAAAAGGAAAGTGAAGCAGATGATACAAAAGCTGGAGAATCCTTCCAGTGAAGGTAGGTTGCATGACTAATAAAATGAGTCAAAGATTTTTCTTATGTCTTCAATTCACCCTACAGCATCACTATTTCATTTTCACGTAGTGATACTGACTTAGATGCTACTCCATGAGGCAAGAACAGTGAAAACTATTTTCTCTTCATGTACACATAATTCATATGGCCAAATAGAGTTTGGGTATTTTCTATTGGCCCCCAAAACATGCTAATAACTACAAATAACAGGCCATCTACTTAGTGTGGCATTGGTAAATGTCATTGCAGGATGACATTCCTTGACCTGATAGTGAAAGGAGTCACTCTGTTAAGATAGGAGCATTTTCATTGTAACAAATAACTAAATGTAGACTTTTGGGAAAATAGTAGAGGAAATAAATTTTTTAAAAATGCCAATGCAAAAAATACGTAACAGTTAAATACTTATCATTTTACCTACTCCCTGAACAAATTGGAATGGCCCCACCCTCTGGGTGACGCTGGCTGGAATTGGTAATACCTAGGGATACCTCCTTGGGAGCCATCAGAGGGTTTTACTGAAGCAGAAGCAGCTCTTCCCTCAGTCCCAGGAAGTTAGTTAAAACACAACGAGAAATGTCATCATGTTTCCAGTATCTAGTTTGAAATCTGATGAGAATTGTGGTTCTGTGTCTATGAGAACTGAGCTCTACAAAGGTGAATGGACTGAAAATTAATAATTTGATCTTCTGAAATAATCTCATCATAAGTAGGATCTACTTGTAAAAGAATGTATAGGCCCCTGTCCTCCAGGAATTTATAATCTTGTTTCATGTGGCTTGTCATTCAAATGGTTAAACAACAAAGTGAGGCAATTTGAACACAAGTGGGAAGCCTTTCTATGCTTTTACTTGTCTTTATGTCCCATGGTACTGATACAAACAGAAGAAACTGGGTAGAAGAGGGTGGTTGCTTGGCAAAGGTCCCACTCTCAAGCCTGGAGACCAGTGGCCCTAAATGAGGACAGGCATTCCTGTTTTCATGCCCCAAAAGTTGCATTTTGGCCCACCATGCCCACTATTGTACCCATATAAACCTGAACCCCAGGCTCCAGAAGGAGACCAGCAGTCAAGGAGAGGAAGGGACAAGCAGTCGGATGGTGGAACAATGTGGCAGAGAAATAGAGAAGAGGAGCAACATCTGAACACTGAGAGGAGTTTGGCTGGGGATGGTGGAAGAGGAGTTTGGCCGCTGGATGGCCAGGCTCCAGGGGAAGATCATCTTCCCACTCTATCCCTGCTGCCAGCTCCCCATCCATCCCACTGAGAGCCATCTCCACCACTCAATGAAATCCTGCATTCATCCTTCAAGTCCACACTGATCCACTGAGTCCGTGTGTGACCCAATTCTACCAGGACACTGGACAAGAGTTCAGGATACAGAAAGTTGTCACACTGGCCTTCTGCCCTTGCAGAAAGGCAGAGCATCCAGTGAGCTGGTTAACACTCAAGCCGTCTGCAGACAGCAGGGCTAAAAGGGCACACTGTAACACATGCCCACTTGGGCTCTTGCACCTGTCCGTCTGCATGCTCACCCCACACCCGCTCCCCGCAAACCTCAGTGATTTGAGCAGCAGTGGTGATGGAACAGGCAAGCCACAACCCTGCTGTATGTCCTTGAAAGGGGATCAAGGAACCCCCTGTTTCAGTACCCAGCACACTGTAGACATGTAACTACCTGTTGACCTAATATGATTAAATGGCTAAATCACTACAAGTCTACAGTCTCTCTTCTGAAACTCTTAGGACCAGATGTGTTTTGGAATTCAGAGTTTTTCTGATTTTACAAAAGTTACAGGTATATAGTCCATGTATTTATAAAGCACCTCCAGCAGGATATAGTACAGAGCCCTATGATCAAGCACATAAATATATCTGCAGTGGGAAACTGAATGTTCATATTAAGTGAGAAAAATGATTATAAATAACACTGTGAGAATCAGTAGTTCAGCTCAGATTTGAGTGCAAAATGGGTTAGGAAAAACTTGATTTGCTTAGAGATTTTTGAAATTGTAGATCACACACTGAAGACTTATAATACAGACTACAGAAATGACAGGGGTTCAGAGGCTACTGCAATCAACATAAGCTATGAAGAGGTAAAGGTTAACCAGTATTAGTGAGGACTCACACTTTATTGGTTGGATGGGAGAACTCACTTGAACATACTGGGAGTACTGGGTTAGGTATGGTGGAGTCACATCACATAGGGCTAGACTCAGAGTCCCAAGCCTCCAGAGCCACCCAGCTCCTAGGTGAAAGCAACACAGTGAGAGCAGGACTTGAGAAACATTAATCTGGATGATGACGACGATGATAATGATGATGATGATAGCTAGGTTCTCAGAGCCCAGGAGAATCCAGGATTTTACTATTAACAATAGGGAGTCAAGAAGGGGAAACAAAACCATGCAAAAAATACCAATGGACTGTAATCAAGTATGCAGAAGCTGCAGGTGTACAAAAAAAAAAAAAAAGGAGAAGAAATAAGAAAAAATGTAGGCTGTAAACTTTACTAAAGGCTTGTGAGACAAAAGGATATTATTTGTCTATGAAAGGATAGCAGTGTGGATAATAAAAGAGATTATTACTGTACACTGAGTCTAAGAGTGAGGAGGATCATATTCTACCCAGGAAATCACAACACAGATTTTTCAAAACAACAACAGAAGGAGAAAGGAATACCAGCTCAACTGAAGAAAGGAATGTAGTACAGGGGCTGACTACAGGGAGAAGCGATTGTTCTTCAAGAGAGGACAAAGACTGTAAATTCCCTGGGTGGTGACTGGGCAGCTCATATTACAAACCAATTGTGAGGTTCAGGGAGGTGGAGCAGAAGGTGTAAGACTGCCATGAACTGAAACAGATGCGTAAGAGTTTATAAGCCCTGTAGAGGATCTTGACTGAAAAAATCATGTATGATTACAGGTAAAAGATCCAGAAGAGATGAAAGCTGTTCATGTTTTGATAATAAGATGTAAGAAAATGGGAAGGGCTAAATGTTATCACCTGCAGGAAAAGACCACTGGTCTTGTAAAGATGTGGAGCAGATGCAGGTTCAGAAATAGATCTTCCTTGTTCACAGAGATGAAGCATCTTGTATTAAAGGGGAGTGGCATGCTCTTGGAATAGGAGTCAAGTTTTCCTAACAGACCCAGAAAGTGTAACACATCAAAGAGAATATGCACCATCTATGTATTAAAAGAAAAAGACACAATTGTTTACTTTTGATTGTAGCCCTGTTTCTAAAAGAATATGGCATTTGTATGAAAGTTGCTTGGAGGAAAAAATGGAAAGATCATACTGGATATAAGTGACTTCAAAAGCTGTAAAAAATCTTCTATCACATTTCTTTCACAGCAGCTTGGAATGATTTGCTGCAATCTCATGTTTAGTTCAAAAGACCTGAGGAAACTGGATAATATACAGTAAAACACAAAAGGTTCTCAGAACAATGTGTGCAGGATTTCACAAATAAGTCTAGGTGCTATAAAGTGTTTATAGAAAAATGGGGCCTCCAACCAATGTGCATGGTAAATGGCAGATCAAGGAAACAGGTCAATAGGAAAAATATCCACCTGATAACAATTTGTGGGTGGAGAATTCTATAATGAGTATTATGTCACCATTAAGCATGAAAGTTTAATTTGTTAGCATGTTCAATAATTCAACTTTAGGACCCACTTTCTTTTTTTTCCCTTCTATTAATAATATCATTTTTGAACACAATACCATCTTACATTTAGTAAGGTTTGAAGAAATGTAAGCTTTTAAAAAATGAGCACATAAAGAAGCTGAGGTAATCCAAAGTTCTGTAAAACAAAATCCAAGATAACTCTGGACACTTTAAATGTGTCACAGTAGATGGAAATGATATTATTTTTATTTCTATCCTTCCTCATCCAAGATCTAAGCATGTTTATGTCACCTCATATGTATCTTAACATAGTATCATTAAGCCTTCTGCATCGAAGTGACAAGTGCCCAGAATAATACATGATGTGTGGGTATGCTTGTGTGCACATGCATGAGTGTATGTGGAGCTGGAAGTAGGGGAGTGACGGTGATGAGAGGCACTAAAATGAGGAAGTTAGAAGGAAGAAAGAGGATCATGAAAGGAAGCAGCTGCTACAAACACAAGGGAAAACGATAAGCACTAAGATTACAGGGCTTAAAAAATCTACTTGTAGAACTTATGGAGAAAAGTCTTAAAATATGGCAAGTGTCCATAAGAAAAAAGAGTTGTGACAGTACAAAGTACTCAATTTCTTTATTTTAACATATCATTTTAGTTGAATCTGCATATCGTCAAAACAAGAAGATGCAGAATATTTAGGTAACTCTTGTTGGCAAAAATGCCTCAATGTTTCCTTATTTTATAAAATGTTGAAAATAATCTACTTCAAGTACTTGGCCACAAATCTGTGTAACAGACGTTTAGCAGGGCAAGTTGGATAAAGAAGTGAATTGTTCTAAGAAAATATGTGCACTTTACACTGTAAGTTAACTTTTTTCTTAAGCTTACCAGGAGATGACATGTGTATCCTTCAACTGCTTTCCAGAGTTTTTTTTTTTTTTTTCTTACGAGGTCCCACCCACATGTGCAGTAGGGTCATATAATATCTCTATAAGTAGGTTTCAAATGTCAATATGCAGTGGTGTATGGAGCTCTGTCCTACAGAGATGTAAATGCACCTGATGTGTTGGGAAAAGGATGGTATATTAAATTGCAGAAGGTGAGCATCTTCTGGGTACAATCCCAGAGGCTGTGGAATAACCTAACTACTAAAGTCTAAGGTTATCCTCAACAACTGATGAATGAGAAGTAGCACACTTGCTCAACCCCTTTCATTGATAAACCTAAAGTGTTAGTGCAAGTAGTCCCTCAGGACTATGGAGAAACAAACGCCCTCCTTTTACACGAGGAAACAGAATTGAGGTGAAAGGATTTCCCCCAAGGGTTCACTCATGATGTAGCTGGGACACAAATCCAAATCCATGCTCCTTGACTGGTGGGCCAGTGATCTTTTCAGTACTTGAAACCCATTGTAGGCTCTTGAGCTAGACTGCATGGGTTCTAATTCTACCTCAGATAGATGGTGGCACTAATGAAGTGATTAACCTTCTGAGCTTCAGTATGCTCATCTTAAATGTGAGGATAATAATGGCATGTGCTTCACAACATTACGAGAATTTCATGAGGTAATGTGTATAAAGAACTTAGAACAATGCCATACATTTAGAAAATGCTAAATAAATATCAGCTCTAATTAGTATTAACATATGTTCTCTTGGTTGGTAGGCAGCAAGGAATAGAAGAACCCAAACTTAGAAGCTGTATATTAAAGAAGGTCTTGGTAAAATTACTTAATCCGTGACAAAGATTCCTTGCTTGGCCAAGCTTGAGTGAGTCTTCTGAACCTTCTCCAAGGCCCATCTGTCCACTTCCTCATAAACTCTTGTGTTTTAGCAATCCCTGCTAAGTTAGTTTAGCAAGAATTTCCCACCCTCAATATATGATCATCCCAGATAGCTCATCAGGTGCTTCATCCTCCACTATCTCCCAGGTAATATCTGATCACACTGCCCTGTCTTCAACAGGAATCCTGTTAGGTTGGTTTAGCCAGATATTCCCCTTACCTCCGATGTTTCCTCTTAGTAATTTTTCATCCACTGACCCCCTACTCTGCTCCTTGGTTATAAATGCCCACTTGTATATGCTGTATTCAGAATTAAGCCCAATCTTTCTCCCCTATCGCAAGACTCCCTATATCTATTTCTATGGTCCTGAATAAAGTCTGCCTTACTATGCTTTAATAAAGTATCACTGAATTTTTTTTTTCCTTAATACCCCTTAAAGCCTCAGTTTCCTCACTGATAGAAGGGAGAAAATAGTAATTCCCACCTGAGGGGTTGACTGTAAGAATTAAATGAGACAGTTCATGTAAAGTGCTTGTAACAATGCCTACCATATAAGTAGCGCTCAGTAATAGCTATTATTCACAATAGAGTAATTCAATAAAAGCTTTAACGTTTTATCACCAACCTAATTCCATCCTACCCTCACTTACTGTCTCCCTCTACCTTTCACTTTTCTTCATCTTCATGCCTAATAAAGAAGAACAGAGTTGAAGATTTATGCTTCAACTTAAATATGGCAAGGAAGAATAAAAGTTTAAAGAGCATTTCACTTATTATATAAACAGCCAAATTTATCCAATACATCAGTGGATAAGAGCTCACACTTTGGATAGAGACAAAGGGGGGCACACAAGAACACTTTCAACTGGACAGTATATCACTTAGTAGCATAGCAGTGGTTTTGTTAAATGCCAAGCTAGCTAATAACTAAAGAACATACTTTCCTCTCATATGCTATCAGTGGCAGTGTACATTGGTACAAAGTATAAATTCATTAGCAATAACCATCAAAATTAAAAGCCACGTATCCATGAGTTTTCACTTCTAAGGGATTCATCTGATTGGTATGCTTCCATATGCATTAATATTTATATTTGCAATTTCATTACTGCAGCTGAATATAACACTGTTGCCCTAATTCTTAGTTTGAGATTTTAGGCATCTTTCCAGGAGTTAGGAGATAAATAGAATGTACTTGTCGTTGAGTGTTTTAATGGAGAAAGGACATCTTCACATTAGACCGTGGAAATGAATGGAATAATCATCAACAACTTTAAAATGTGCTCTAGTAAACTGTGCTTATAATCTATTAATTTTCTATGACAGTGCATTTTACTTATCCTTGAGCATAATTTAACAGGCAAAAATATTTATTGACAATATCCCAATATGTTGTATTATGCTTGATGTCAAATTTTAAGACATCAAGCATCTTGAATATCCAACTGTATTCTCTTTAAAAAAATATTGTGGGGGATAGCATTAGGAGATATACATAATGTAAATGACGAGTTAATGGGTGCAGCACACCAACATGGCACATGTATACATATGTAACAAACCTGCACGTTGTGCACATGTACTCTAGAACATAAAGTATAATAATAAAAAAAATGTGAATAGTCCTGATATACTAGTATAAACTACATTTGTCCTAGGATTTCCTTTCTTTTTGAATAAAGAAAAGTATATTTGTTTTCTTTTCCCTAATCATTATTCTAGTAATCCAAAAACTTACAGAGCCCCAGTACAAGGTAATATAGGGAGGACTACAGAATTAAGAGCTAAATGATATAGATATTACTCTAATTACTGCAGATCCAACCATCTATCCATCAAGGTACTGAATGCCTAATATGTGCCAGACATATGCTAAAAGGCAGCAGTAGAGGATTCAAATAACTAAGGCATGCTCCTATCCTCAATTGTGATTAGCTTTGAAAACCTATATTCTTTTGGTAGTCTCTGAACTTTCCTTTGCCCAGAATCTGCTTCTGCAAATTATCCCTATAGCAGCTTGTGAACTGTCCTCCCAAAGCATAAGATCATGTCACTGCCCTTCTCAAACACTTTTGATTGATTAATCCACTCAATAAACATTTGAGCACCAACCATTTGCCAGACACTTTTGTAGATGCTTAAGACAGGGCAGTGTTGACAAAAAAATTCCTGTCCTAATGTATTCTAATAGGATATATAATATTCCTAATGTACATACTTGTATATTATTCCTAATGTATTCTAATAGGATAGAAAAACATTTATATATGTGTGTGTGCGTGTATTTGTGTGTGTATATACATGCACACACACACATATACATATATTAGTAATAAGTACTAGGGGAAGATATAAAAGGGAAGGGGGTAGGAAGTCTGTGTATGTATGTGTGTATGAACATATCTAGCTTATTCTTGTCTTCCTGCTTCTGCTCACCTATTTACTCTACCTGGGAATGTCTTCTGCTTCTTCTCTGCCTACTAAAATTCTTCCATTTTAAATACTTACTTCAAATTACTGTCTCTCTTTGCAAAGCCTTCGCAGATTCCTAACTAGAATTAATGACTCTATCTTCTCCTCTGTATTACCACAGCTCTTTGTATTTCTAGCATGTTATTTTTTTTCCCCTTATCTGGCTGTTCATCCAAGGTTATTACAAGTTGAGTATTACGAATCTGAATATGTGAAATGCTCCAAAATTCTAAACTTTTCGAGCACTGATGTGACACTCAAAGAAAATGCTTTTTGGAGCGTTTCAGATTTTCAGATTAGGGATGCTCAACTGGTAAACACAACACAAATATTCTGAAGTCTGAAATAAAAAACCTGAAATCCAAAACACTTCTAGTCCCAAGTGTCATCTGTATGGAGTGCCTAACACAAAGGCTGGTAACTAACATCCAAAAAAAAAAAAAAAAAAAGTGAGTTGTCTAGGATTATAATGCTGTCCTAATCTTCTTGTTGTGAAAAGGGGGCTTTTTCCCAATGACACAGACACTGATGTCTGTGGCCTCTCTGCTCACCCTGGAGCAGATGTGTATATAAAGTTTATACACAGGGAGACACAAAAATACCACCAGCAAAGGAGACCACTCACCTCCAAATGTTCTAACACCCATTTACCTACCAATCCCCAGCATAATCTCTCATTATATCCCATAACTCACAGAATTATTTTCACCATCTTCATCAACCTACTCTAAGTTGTATCTACAACACACCAGCTTTTATACTCAATATAAAAAATTGAGCTTTTGTTGTTTCTTTTTGTGATTATAACAACAAATATAAAGAATAGGTCAGTTTGTAAGAGGAACTCACTTCATCCTTCTATTTATGGCTAGCATAGGCCCTTTTACTCAGGAACAGCTAGTGTCTCATTACAACTCTCAATATTAGAAGAAATTGCATGTTGTTTTAGATAGTAATTATGTACTTAAAAGAGGAAAGGGGGTTAGATAATGTGCTTTCTGAGGTCTCCTACTGCTGAAAATGCTGATTCTAATGCCTTTCTTAAAATAGTACTAACAAACTAGTCTGCTAGTCTTTATTCTTGAACTATTTCCCAGCTGCAGAAATATCTCCAGATGTAGAGTTATCTCTTTAAATATCTTTTGACTCATTGCAAAAATTCACTTCTAATTGACGTTCAATTTTACAAAGTGAATGTGGCTACAAAATGCAAAAATCACTTAGCTCAAATGGGTGAATCACCTACATGTACATCTGATTCAGTCATTTATGAGTTCAAATCTACCTACCTACCTACCTACCTATCTTTATTAAATATTATAAACACAATTTACTACTTATATATTATTCCTACATTACATGTATTCACATATACATAGTATATATAGCTTTAGTGATACAAATTCTAAACAGAAAGATTACTAGGGCTTGAGATACAGCCAAACAGAATGGACCCAAAGCTTTTGATCATTACTGTCAAGTGAGTATCATTCCCCTCAAGATTACCAAAGCCAATATTTACACACATCTAATAATCCACATTCATGCTGCACCCAGGAGTTCTGTCTCTTAAAGGCACACCTTAATCTAGATTGATCCCAGATCTCAAATTAGATAAACATCAAGTAGGCACAGAAAACAGGATAATATAAGAAAGTCATTTATCTTGGGCTGATTTCCTAGTCTTAACTACAACTCAGAGAACAGTTAATGTAGTCCCATCTGAGACTTCTGCAGGTTCTACAAAGGAATTAGGTAGATAATTATGAGTTTAGTTTGGGGATTATTCAATTTCCTTGCTGCTCATTGTTTTCTTTGGTTGTGTATCACGTCACAAGAAAGTGGACAGGGATCAACAAAGGAGCACGGGGGACATAACATTGTTCACTGGCATGTTGTTCCCCTCTTTCTAGGTACTTGAAAGGATTATATAACCCATCCCCCTTGAAGTTATGTGACTTGCTGGAGCCAACAGAATGGGAGAAAGAAAGATAGCACTTGAAGCTTCAAGTATTTAATTGCTGGGGGTCAATTCTCCAGCCTTCCTTTGCCCATTCCAGTGACTATGGCAGTACGTGTTGACATGAAACTGCAACTCTAAAGTGGCAAATGTAGAGAAGCTACCCAGGAGCATCACCAAAACTTGCAGCAGACCTCAGGCACGCAGCAACCAACTTGTTGTTTTAAGACCCTGAAATCTGAGGATTATTGGTTCCTGCAGCATAACCAAGCCTGTCCTGACTGATACAAGAAGTACCCAATTTTGCCACATTTAGCAGCTCAGGAAAACTTTTTTGGAGAATGAGTTTAGGTTACTGGTTTCTGAATTACTGCTGGAATTTAGCTATCTCTCTTTTACTTATGGTATTCATATTTGGCTACAATTCAGACCAGGCAATTTCCCAAATATTGTTCTTGAAATAGAGTATCTTACTCATTAGTAATTCATTATTCTATAACTATAGCCTTCCATTGTGCAACTAATACAAGCTTATGGAATAGTGATGCTCATGCAAAGTAGCCAAGTTACTTATCTGTGATGGCTTTTTAAATTTTACAGGCATGGTGAAGCATCCAAGTTTGCCCTCTGGGAAAATCAGAACTAAAAAGACTTCCTCTGTGCTCTGTCAATGGCTCATCTGTCAATTCCATACCATACTCAGGCAGTATGGGGCAGTTTCAGTCTTCTCCTTACATTTCCTTAAAAGATTCTGTCTACTCATACATATTCTGGTTCTTTCAGGAAAGCCATTTTGAAGAAATCCATCTCATTCTCTAAGTAGTAAAGATCTAACATGTCATGTGAACAACTTTTGGCTGAAGAATTTCATCAGTTCAGGTACCATAATGTGGACAGCAAAAAGAATGCTTTTAAAAAAGTATCTGCATTCTGATTAAAGTTAAGCTTAGCTGTATTCAATGGTAAAATTTTGACAATAAAAGATGAAACAGGCATGAAATGTTTTGTCATTTCAACATGCTTTTGGCATTAAGTCTAGTGCCTGAGTTACATGGTGGTGTGTGCTGAACTGTGTTTTCAAAAAAGTTACGTCTAAGTTCTAATCCTGGGTACCTGTGAATGTGGCCTTATTTAGAAATGTAGTTTTTGCCAATGTCATCGAGTTAAAGTGAGGACATGCTGATTCGGGTGGACCCTAGTTCAACGACTGGTGTTCTTGTAAGAAAAAGAAAATGTAGTTATACAGAGGAAGAATACCATGTAAAGATTATACGCCAGTGAATGTCAAGGATTCCCAGCAACCACCGGAAGCTAGAAGAGAGGCATGGAAAAGATTTCCCCTCAGGGCCTCAGACACCTTGCCAACACCTTGATTTAGGATTTCTGCCTCCAGAATTGTAAGAGAATAAATTTCAGTTGTTTTAAGTCACCCAGTTTTTGGTACTTTGTTAAGGCAGTGGGGAAATATATAACATATGGTAATATATTTCAGTCACAGTATTTGCTAATGGTAGTAACATGAGGAAAGAAACCCCCTTTGAAGGCTGACTATGCAAAACCAGGGCAGGACATGATGGTATACAGCTGACAGAAATAAAGCTGAAAGACTCCACATGGGAGATAGCTTCAACGCAAAGCATCTACATATTTAACAAATACAACTATATTTGAGGAAATTAAATATTTAAATTTGATGTAAATGATATATCGTGATAACTAGACTTTTAAAAAATGACAAATGTATACAAGGTAAAGATTTACAAAAACTGGGTCTTAAAACTATGGTATTTTGCTAACTTTCAAATCTTAATTCTAGTTAAAAATTTCACAAACATTTGATTGTCAATATATCAATTATGAAATACAAATACTTTGCATATTTGGTACTTTTCTTTTGTACTTAAGTTTTCTTTTGGTTTCACAAATAGTAATTCCTGTTTCTTATTTGACTTTTTTTGTTTTTCAGATTTACTTTGATAGTATTCCCAGATCGTACTTGTTTCATCTTTTCACTGTGAAATCTTTTCTTGATTCTGAATTCTCCATTTACTTTATAGATCTGATCTATCCATATATAAAAATTAGAAAATCCTCTTTCTCAATATACTATTTATTCAAGTAACTGCAGTCATGAAATGCACAAAGAAAAAAATCATTGTGACATAAAAAATTAATGTATTAACCACCTATAAAATGAATTTTCCCTCTCATAGCCTTCCCTAATTAATTCTTTCTTATTAGCATTAAAATTTTACTTTCAGTCTTTCATTGGTCAGCAGATGTTATGACCATCCAATGATGTATAACAATACAATGCAAATATAAGGTAAATGAATTATAAAGTGACATTATAAACCTTGCAAAGATTTACTGACCTCTATTGATACATACCCTTCATTTTAGTTTTATATTTGCATGTTTCAAAACATTCTGGATATATGACAACACAGAGGACACAGACTGTATTTTCCAAAACCTGCTACAGCATTATTTCTAGTCACACAGACTTTCCAGAATACTGCCACTCCCCCATTAAGAACTGGAGTTTACATAAAACCTTGCCTTATGAGTGGGCCTTTGTAGTTGCTTCAACTATTAAAGTATGGTGGAAGTGATCCTATGGTAACACAGCTTTCACTTACCTTTCTCTCTGTGAACATGCACCTCAGGAATCCTGAGCTGCCATGTAAGAAGTCTAGCTACTAGGAAGCTACCATGCTGGAGAGACCATGTAGAAAGACTATAAAGAGAGACCCTTGGGCAGTGGGAGTGTAAACTGTTCAGCCCCCATCTGTTTGTGTTTTGTTATCCCAGGAACCAAACAAGTGAGTGAGCATTCAGATGACTACAGCCCCAGCCACCATCTGACTGCAACTATGTGAGAAACCCTAAGCTGCCCAGGGCTTCTCACAAAGCACCCTGTCAACTTCAGAATCATGAGAGAGAGTAATAAAATGGCTGCTGTTCATTTAAGCCACTAAATTGAGGTTGTTACATAGCAAAAGAAAGCCAAAAGATTTTTACACATGGAAGTAGAGTGCTGCTGTAACAAAACCTAAAACACGTGGCAACAGCTTTGAGACCAGGCTATGGGCAGATGTTGGAAGGGCCTTAGAAGAGACAGCTAACAGAAGAAGCTTGATGGTCTTCAAGGAGGCTGTTGGTAAAAGGTTAAAGAAAGATCAGGAAAATGTTACTGGAAGCTGAAAGGGAATCATTACATGGTAAGAGAAAGTTTAACAACACTGTTGGCTGTGGTGCTGTAAACAAAATTATATATATAATGAATCGGTGAATATATCTGAGATTTCTAGGCAGTTTGATTGCATTAGTCTGTTCTCACACTGCTATAAAGGAAAGCCTGAGACTGCATACTTTACAAAGGAAAGAGGTTTAATTGACTCACAGTTCCACATGGCTGGTGAGGCCTTGAGAAACTTACAATCATGGCAGAAAGGGAAGCAAACACATCCTTCTTCACATTAGCAAAAGGGGGAAAAGCCCCTTATAACACCATCAGGTTTCATGAGAACTTATTACCACAAGAACAGCAGCATGGGGAAGCCTGCCTCCATGATTCAATTACCTCCCACCAGGTCCTTCCCATGACGTGGGGATTATGGGAACTACAATTCAAGATGAGATTTGGGTGGGGACACTGCCAAACCATATCAATGATATGAGTGCCAAATATTTCCTTTTAACTGTCTATGACTGAGTTGTTTTTCAAAGGCAGTGTTTAATTTTCAAGATCTATTTAACTCAGAGGTTAAATCACAAAGAGTGACCTGCCCTCCCAAGAAAACCCTGCAAGATATTGCCAAATTAGAGAGAGAAACCTTAAGAATCTACATGGAAAGGGATGCTAAGGGGTTGGAATCAGAATGGAAGGATCATAATGTTGACTTAAAATTTGTTTATACAGATCTGCTAAGTTGTGATTCTGGATTCAATGTATTGGAGTGGCTATTAGTGGTAACAGGTTGGCTGGCTGACTGAAATCCAGGCTCAAAGGTGGACTACACTAAATGAAGGTGAAATTCTAGAACTTCCTTGATATACTGTAGAAGAAAGAATTCAAATGCTTAAGGAGATAAAATGCTAAGGTGGATTTCTCTTATGTAAGATCTGTTTAATCACCTGTTAACTTTGTCCTCCAGAACAGCAGTGACCAACCTTTTTGGAACGAGGGATGGGTTTCATGGAAGACATTTTTTCCATGGATCAGGGTACAGGGGATGGTTTCGGGATGAAACTGTTCCACAAGGAGCATGCAACCTAGATCCCTTGCATGCGCAGTTCGCAATAGTTTGCGTTCCTATGAGAATCTGATGCCACTGCTGATCTGACAGGAGGTGGAGCTCAGGCGGTAATGCTCACTCCCCTGCTGCTGTGTGGCCTGGTTCCTAACAAGCCACAGACCAATACTGGTCTGTGGCATGGGGGTTGGGGACCCCTGCTTCAGAGGTCTTGAGAACATTCCCTTTATCAATTCTGTATGAAATACATTCATGAGGGGAGATCTGGCATCCTTGAGAATTCACTGGTTGCTCTTCTCTGTAGACCCAAGCATGACAGTGGGTTAAAAAAAATGGCACTTTGTGGTGACAAAGGCCAAGTGGCAGCATTTAACCACCAGAAACAAGGTGGATATGGTGCCAAACTAACACCGTGAGACAGCAATTTCTGTTTGAAACTTTAATTACCTCATTAGTATAATATGCCTTATGTCTCCAGGTTGTGTTTGAAAAGCTTTGGAAGCTCACACATATCTACCATTTCTCCCTACTCTACTTTTACTCCATACCGTCACACTAATTCTTACTTTCAAGATTACTAGATATAAATTCATTCTCTAATTCCGTTCTCAAAACTCATCTTCCCTACTCTCCATTCTTTTTTTTTTTTTTTTTGAGACGTAGTCTCGCTCTGTCGCCCAGGCTGGACTGCAGTGGTGCTATCTCAGTTCACTGCAAGCTCCGCCTCCCAGGTTCACGCCATTCTCCTGCCTCAGCCTCCCGAGTCGCTGGGACTACAGGTGCCCACCACCACGTCCGGCTAAGTTTTTGTATTTTTAGTAGAGACGGGGTTTCACCGTGTTAGCCAGGATGGTCTCGATCTCCTGACCTCCTGATCCTCCTGCCTCGGACTCCCAAAGTGCCGGGATTATAGGTATTAGCCACTGTGCCCAGCCCCCTAAACTCCATTCTATTTTATTCTCCCTTTAGCTCCAATTTTCCACTAGAAATAATTTTTAAAATTGGAAAATATATGATCATCACTTTGGTTGCAAAAAGAAAAAAAATCTATACAGTGGAAAAATATATAAAGTAAAAAAAAAAATCATGTAAAAAAGAGTTAATGTGAAACATGGGTAAAAATAGCAAGATACTAATAACTGATTTTGATAATCCAACTGGGTTTGGCCATTTCCTTTTACTGTTGTTTTGAGTCTTATCACTTTGGTTTCCCATTTTTCACATCAGTTCAGGGCACTAGAAAAATCAAAATTTATGAATCTTGACTGTAAAAAAAAAAAAAACTGGCAAAAAAGGAACATTAATCTAAAAGAAAGGTTAAATTTAAGAGACAGAAACACAATTAGGTTAACAAAATGAATATATCTGTATGGAAGATGTCTGAATTGACAGGGATTTTAAGATACTAAGATGGTAGCTAGCTGTGAAATATATATACGTACATGCAGAAATGGAAGCAGATAATTTTAACAGAAGTACAGGGATTAGAAAAGGTTATAAATTCATTTGGCACTTATCACCATGGAGTATTCTATTTTGCTCCAGAAACATATTTCATGATGAATATTACATTTCAATGAAACAGAGGGACCAGTGAGGGGAGATAAAATACATTATATTAGAAATGGTTAAAAATACTGGGAGTACTCAAGCTAGTTTAAATAAAATAGCGACAGCAAGTCAGAGAACTTTAAATATCTGAAAGGCTATCAAACAATTCCTGAAGGATTGTTGCAAGCATTTATGTATAAAAAGTGGGCTAAGAAATTTATGTTCTTAATAAATGTAGCTTATAATGCTTAAGAGATTTTTTAAAATTACAGAGATCATAATCAGGGCTAATTAAGTTGAAAGGAGGGTAGATTTCTAATTTGCTAGCAATTTGGCCTATCAAAAAAGAAATATAATGTCTCATGAGGTAGTAAAATTGTTAACTGACGTGTTTTCAGTTGAAAGCTAGATGGCGATCTTTTAGGAGTGATGTTGGAGGAAATTTCGCCTTGAGTAGAAGACTGAGCTTTGAGACCTCAAATGGTGTTTCCAACTCCAGGGCAATGACTCATACTTGCCATGTGCTGCCCTGACAACTCTCTCCCTTGTCAAGTTAGGTAACTCATAATATCACATTCCTCACTTAAAAAGAAAAAAAAAAAAAAAAAGAGTACAGTGGATTACTTAATTAATTCCAGTTAGTTCACTATGGAAAATTACCATCAAGGATAGGATTACTCAGTTGTAGAGGATTACTCAGTTGTAGAGGACTTTAAAATAAAAATAAACTTGAGTAACTTTTTATGAGCCAAAAACCATACTCATTATAAATCCCTGTATACAAGAACTATAATGGAAGTGAAGGAATATTCCCCCAGAACAATTTTGGTGTTTGGACTTACATGCAGTATTTTGGGACGTAAGAATAGAAAACAATAAAATATAAACCTACTAGAGTAAAAATAGAAAATAATAAAATTAAGTATAAATTGTTATATAAACTCGGCACGTATAAAAACAGACTTACAAAAGAAACTGGAAGCTATTAATTATAATATCAACAAACAGTTCAGTCAGTCTTAATGTTAGCAAATCTGATGGATGTGCAGTGGCAATTCATTGTGGTTTAACTTGTATTTATCTGGTGACTAGTAATGTTGAGTATTTTTTCATGTGCTTATTGGCCATTAGTACATTTTCTTTGACAAAAAGTCTAAATAAATCTGCTCATTTTAAAAAACTGGGTTGTCTTCCTATTGAGTTGTAAGACTTCTTCATATATTCTGGAAGAAAGTCTTTTGTCTGATACAAATTTTGTTTGTGTCTGCGGTTTGCCTTTGCTTTCCTAATGGTGTCTTTCAAAGACCTAAAGTTTTTAATTTTAATGAAGTCCAACTTATCACTTTAAGTTTTATGTTTTTATGATCTGGTACAATTAATATGTGTGTGTGTGTGTGTATGTGTGTGTAAACATGCCACACATGGTTTAACAATTATACATGCAGTTCATTTCTCAATGGGAAATACCCACAGTAAAATTATTCAACTTTGTAACTCCCTTTTCTTAAATATAGTCTGCAATTTCTCAGGTTCTACTTAAAAGTAAAGCTACTATTTTACATTATTTTTCTAAAAAGGTATTTGTGGTTTCCATGGGAATACATATATCAATAATAAGGCATTTGAAAAGTTTCAGACAAATACATTTACATGCCATTTCTTTTCATAAACAGGACTGATAGTCTATAGAATTACCGCCCGCCAAACATCTGAAATTGAGATTATTACCTTCTGTAAAGTGCCAATGAATTTAAAATACGAATCTTCATAAAGCTAAGCATTTCCTTTTAAAGGCCTTTAACAAATCTAATTCTTCTAAAGTTACTTATGTACAAAAAATACTCCACCGATAGCAAGTTTTATATCTCATCTATATTCATTGTGGTTAAAGCTACTGTAAAGATATCATTCAAAGTGCATTTTAAGCTTCTAGTATCTATGTGAGCTGTCAAACAGTCCTAAGTGTAAAGCAACCAAAATACAATGTTTAATTCACATTTTTAAGAAGAAAATCTTGTTCTTAAAGCAAAAAATAATTTGAAGTAATTTTTGTCTACATTGTTTTTTAAATTCAATGATATTTGGATTGGCAACAGTTCTTAAAATGAAACTCAAAAACATGTACAGAATAGTGTTGGTTACTTCTACTGTGTGTGCTTTTATAATAACCCATTAACTAATCAACTGTATAGTTAAATGTTACACTAAGAATCACATGAAGATATCTATGTAGAACATTGGTCTCAAGTAATACCAATGTTACTTTTGAATCTACTATCTGTATTATTTTCCCAGGGGAAAAAAAGGAGTCAAGATGTAGAACTGGAAGGGGCCTTAAAACGTAACTTTATTCCCAATGCAGGAATGCTTCCTATAACCTACAACAATAGACAAAAACTGAGTCCAATACACAATGTCAGTATTACTGTGCAAAGTATCAGCCCTACTATCAGACAAATCTAATTATTGGAAACGTCATCTTTATGCTGAGTATTCTATTCTACCTTCTTGTGACCTTCACCTTGCGGTTCAAGTTCTGTTTTTTAAAATTACAAAGAAAAACTACACTCCCCCATCAATGGAACAGTAAGAAATCATCATGGAGTTTGGCTCTGTGGAAGAAACAGACAAATTATGCAGTCATAGAAATGTTAAATGAACTCAAGCTGGATCTCTTGAAAAACCAGAAGTAGGTCTAAAAGAATTTAATGTATTTCAAGTTCTAAGTTTTTTGTTTGGTTGTCATGGAAACTCATCAAAAAGAATGATCCTGAATATGAATGTGTAACCTATGTATTTTGCTATTAATCAAAGCTAAGGAAAGTAAGTTGTGACATGTTAGTAAATATGAAAATGATTTTAACAGGCCTAATGCGTTTTGAAACATATTTGTAAAGCAGTATCAATGATTCAAACTAAAGTACCACTCCAGATAGGGCCCCTCCCCTAAAACAGTGGGTCTTACTAACTTTTCAATAATAAAATGCTATTTAGTCTGAATTTCAAGATTAACATTTTAATTTACATGCCCAAAAATACACATATGTCACTGTGGGGCTTATTTCTCAGAATAAGATTCCCAAATAGCAAGTGATATATATTTAAAAAGATGGAGTTACCAACTGGCTAACTGCTTGCCCTGAACACATTCCCAATCAAGATATATCAATAAATCAAATAATGGGATGTTATTATACAAAAACCTAAGTGGATGAACATCTGGGTTTGAAAATATGTTCCAAGAAACCAGCAAAATAAATTTGGAATCATACCACAACCAGATTTAGCCAGTGGTGAAAACATGTCTGTGGGGAAAGAGAGGTAACTATGTCTATTATCATGCCTAGAAACAGGAATTTGAACTATGGTAGCTTGGTAGCTATGGAAACTTATCTGACAGTTTGCCAAGGCAAACTGGGTTAAAGATTCCCATTCTCATAAAAGAAAATGGAATAATTTGGTGGCTGCAGATAAGGTCAACTCAACCAAGAATAAACTGTGGTCATGACTACTTTCCCCAAAACAAATCCTTTTGAATGTTTTTCCATTTATTCAGTTATTTTTAAACATTTCTTAATTTTTGGCATTTTAAATCTTTCTAAACCAAAACGTATCTTGAATTTAATCTAGTATTTCTAACTTATTTGAAAACTGTAGCCTTTTAAAGAGTTATGGTCTATTTTTTTTTAACCAATGAACTCTTTATAAACATTTAAATTAATTCATTCTAACATGTCTTCTTCAAACTTAAGATGTTTCTAAATAAAAAATTTACTTTAACAAAAGTTTTAATTCTAATTTCATTTTATTTAAGGTATCTGAATAGATTCAAAAACAAAAGTGTGCTAAGTATTCAATAAATTTGTTCTAAGACACTTCCAGAGTACTAGAGAAGTATCTTAGAGAGCTTTAAGTACCAGTGAAGGCTGGTGATTTGAGATAAAAGTCGAAAAGTCATGTTTTCAGTGGAACACTATCACAGGAGTTAATATAACACCATGATTATTTAGCAGCTCAAAGTCAGGCTACATGGACTTAAATACATACTGACACTAGGACATAAATACGTGAAATCAGGACAATCCTGGACATTCTAGGATATAAGATTACTGTGCTCATATATAAGGAGGGTATCAATAGCCTGAGATAGTCTCCCCATTGGTATTTTCGTGTAAACAGGTAGTAACGGATATTATTAATCTCTAATCCTGGGAAGTAAGGCAAGCACTGAGGTCTCACTGGCATTGCTAATGTCACAATATGAAGATAGCTAACTTGGACAACTCTCCACTTAGGGCAGCCTTAATTTAGCCTAATTTTTATTCTCTCAGAAGTCCATAAATAGACCAATTTTCTATTTTTAATGTATCAAAAGAACTTCAACAAAACCATCTGTCCAGAATAAAATCAACACTAAATGGCCAAATTCAAAGTAAAATTAGATTAATAGTGGTTATGTAAAATTTAATTCACAAATAATATGTCCATTCTCTGACAACAATTTAGTTTCTTTGTTCTGAACATTTATAAATAGTTCAGCTCTCTGTCCAGACTTCTTCGTATTTACAAAGGAACTGCTCCCAATACATAAACATCATGCTTTTATGAAGAAAGCTACTAGGTGCTCTGAAATTGGGAGGAAATTTCATTGTACTTGGCTTACCACATTAAGCTTCAATGGTTCCTTATTTCTGTTTACTCATGAGTCAATCAAGTTTTGATTAAATAAAATGACAACTAACAAAAAATAGGTCCTCCACACCCCCATTCCAGAGATAAAAGCATAGCACTACATTGTTATCATATAATCTGAACATCATCAAAATTAACATCTTCTCTTAAAAAGTCACTGTTGACTGGGCGCAGTGGCTCACGCCTGTAATCCCAACACTTTGGGAGGCTGAGGTGGGCGGATCACGAGGTCAAGAGATCAAGACTATCCTGGACAACATGGTGAAACCCCGTCTCTACTAAAATACAGAAATTAGCTGGGCCTGCTGGTGTGCGCCTGTAGTCCCAGCTACTTGGGAGGCTGAGGCAGGAGAATCGCTTGAACCCGGGAGCAGGAAGTTGCAGTGAGCCAAGATTGCACCACTGCACTCCAGTCTGGCAACAGAGCAAGACTTGTTTCAAAAAAAAAGAAAAGAAAAGAAAGTCACTGTTAAAGAGAATGACAAGCAAAAGAATGGGAGAAAATATCTGCTAATTATATAGCTGACAAAGGATTTGTATCTAAAATATATAAAGAACTCTCAAAACTCATCAATAAGAAAGTGATCCAATAAAAATGAAAAATCTGAACAGATATTTCGCCAAAGAACATAAACTGATGACAAACCAGCAAATGATAAAATGTTCTACATATTAGTAACTAGGAAAAATGAAAATTTAAACCTAAATAAAACACAACCACACAACTATTAGAATATCTAAAAATTTTAATGTCTGATCATAGTAAGTGTTGGTAAGGGTATGAAGCAACTCACATGGCTGATAGGAACATAAATGGTAAAACCATTTAGGATGACAGTTAGGCATTTTCTTAGAAAGTTAAACACACACTTACCATATGACCCAGTCATTCCACTCCTAGGTGTTTACCCAAGAGAAATGAAAGCATATATTTACACAAAGACTTGTACATAAATGTTCATAGCAACTCTGTAATAGTCCCAAACTGGAAACAAAAATGTCCATCAACAGATAAATATATAAACAAAAATGCAGTATACTATAGCTACGTAAAAGGAATTAACTACTGATCAACATAACACGAATGAATCTCAAAATTGCTATGTAAAGTGAAAGAAGCAAGACCAAAAGAGACAACAAATTGTATAAAATTTGTGTAAAATTTGAGAATATGTAAACTAATACATGACAGAAAGCAGATCAGTGGTTAGTTTCCAGAGGATATGAAAGAGAAGCTGGTAAAGAACTAGAGGGGGGAGATTACAAAGGGACACTAGGACTTTTGGAAATGATGGATATATACAGTATTTTCATTGTGGTGATATCTGCCAGGTATATTTGTGTGTGTGCGCAGTATATGTAAAACATATCAAATTTACATTCTTAATATGTGAAGTTTAGTGTGTGTTAATTAACATTTTAATAAAGCTCTTCTTAAAAAAGGAAGAAAGCTGTCACCATAGATGTTGTCCATTCATCACTAAAACGTAAGCTCCATAGACAATTTTTTTCATCTTTTATTAACTACATATTCTCAGTACTGGCACATATTAAATATTCAAGAAATATTTATTTGATGAATGACAAAGGAAAAAAAACAAAACGCTACTATGAATCAAAAAGTGTAGATCCCATATATTCTAGTTTCATTTCAAGCACTACTAAGGTTATAATAAAGGTATGAATATTTCCAAAAGAAACATATGCTAAGTTTAAATAAATCAAAGTAGCATCAGCTTTGTTTTTCTACTGAAATAATTTCACTGCTTAGCATCTTTAATATTTTTATCAAGAATTATACAGCTTCTTTTAAAATAATAATAGCAAATGCACAGTAATTACTGTGTTGTCAGGCACTATTCTAAGGATGTAGCATATATTAGTTTATTAATCCCTATAAACCCTTATAAAACAAGCTTATCTTTTTCTCATTTATAAGACAGATAGCCAAAGCTTTGATATGATGAAGACATCAATCTTTTACACTTCACATGTTACAGCTATATCTCCTTTAAATTAACTTTATGATTCTTGACAAATATTTTTAGATATTTAGATTTTTAATATTTCTTTTTGCTTTGAAGGGCGCTCCCCAACTAAAATTAGTTAATAAATCATTATTTTAACCGAGCTTTGTTGATCACAAAATTTTTTTTCACCTCAGAGCAGAATAAGGACCCACAATTCTTGCACTACTTGTCTCAATAACCGCCAGCACTTACTAACTGAAGGCAATATGAAAGATGAAAACATTTTTCTACTCAAGGGGAAAACTATGCTAGAAATAATCCTTATTTGAATAATCCACTCGGTGATATATTTTTATATAATTTGGGAAAAAATATTAACTCTTCTATCATATTCCTCTCTCCCTTCCCTAATCCCAAAGATCATAACTACTGGTAGTGCCTGGAAACATGTTAAAATATTCAGATCCTGGGAGAAAATAAGACCATCAATGATTACTAACAAAAGCAGCCTACCTAAAAATTACTATTGGAAGATGGCAATGATGTATTGGAAAAATGACTTTTAAAAAGATATAATAAAAATACATGAAACTATAAAGAGGAGAAAAGTGAATGAGTTCAAGAAAGGTTTAAATGAAATGTGGCCTGATTATAAACTGAATACCTGGAGGGACTTATCTCTTGAACTTAAATTCTTAAAACCACAAATTTTAGTAACATTTGAGTTCCAACCATAATTGTTTCGCTTTTCTAAAACTTCTTATAACATAAACCAATGGAGACACATGATTCATCTTACTAAACTGTTTTTGCCACAGATTTGGATACCATGGAGCAATGCACATGAAACAAAATATTTTCACATCTACTTATAAAATGTTTAGAAAACGTTCATCACAATTTTGTCCAATAAATAAATAGACAAAAGAATAACAATTTGCAGGAAAAAATGGCTTTTTAAACACTTGAAAGGATGCAGAAACCCACTAAAAGATTGCAAAATTACAATTATATGTACGTGCCATTCCTATCAGATTAGCAATAATCAAGAGGAATACATATACATACTATTGGTGAGGTTGTGAAGAAACAGGTATTTTTATATATTATTAGTAGAAGTGCAAAAGAGTACAGTTCTTATAGAGGATTATTTGGCAATATATATATCAAAACTATAAATACATTTACTGTTTGATGTAGCAAGATCAAATTTAAAAATTTACCCTGCAGATACTTGCATACATACAAAAGACCATAGATACCAGGCTATTCATTATAGCATTATTGGTTTATTAAAATCTTTTGACATTGCAAACTACGTAATATACACACATTACAATACTATGTAGACATAAAAAAGGTTGAGAATGCTCTCTGCATCTCAATAATAAAAGATCTCCAGTATATTTTAGGAGAAAATGGCAAGATATGTAACAAGGTATATGTATACATTACTTTTAAACAGGGGGAAAATAAATTAAAATGCACCTGAGTGTGTGTGCATGTGTGTGTTTTCTTGTCTATGCTTAAAGAAACAGTACGAAGACATAAATTAATAAAAGTGGTTATCTGTAGATGATGGGGGTAGGGTAAATAGGTATGGGAATGAGACCTTAGAAAACAACTCTTTATATTGTTGTGTATGTATTATCTATACACTTCAAAACATGTAAAAACATTCTTTCTCCACTAACACTGTCATGAATATTTACAAACATTTACTAAAGAAAGAAATATACTATAGTAAATTATTGGAAAGAAATTCAGTTTTTTCAGATAGTTAACACTGCTGACACACTGACCAGTATGACTAGCTTAACATTCCAGGTCAGTGACTCAGGTATTCAATAGATCTCTATTTTCCTATGCTAAAAGGCTACTTACAGAGGCGGGTAAAGGCGCTGCAGAAAAAACAGAAACTACAGAAAATATTAAAAAAATAATATTCACTGAGAAATCTATTACAAAGATAATTGCTAACATTTAAAAATATTTCTATAGTCTGTTTTTCTCTGTTCTTTTACATATATTATATATTGATATCTCATACTTGATACAGTGATATTATGGACACTGACATTAAATATACTGAAATATAGTATCTGTGATACGGATATTATAAATGATGCAGAAATTTTCACAGATTATAAACTGAAGAGGATATAAAAAAGGGCTTGATTCTTTCACCTACTCATTCAAAAACTGTTTATCAGAATACATAAGGTGATGCATATGTTAGTTTGCTTGATTTAGTTATTCCACATACATTAAAGCATCGCGTTGCATGTTGTATATCACAAAAATATACAATTTTGATCTGTCAAATTAAAAAAAAATTATCAGGTACTTATATATGCCAAGCACTGTATTATGCACTAAGATTATGGTACTAAACCACAGTGACATGACCCCTGCCTTCATACCACTTACAATTTACAATAGCAGTTCTCAAATTTTTGGCCCCAGGACCCCTTTACGAACTTTTACATTTTGAGAACCCCAAGCACTTTCATTTATAGGAATAACAGCTATCTATATTTATCATGTTATTCATTTAAACTAAGAGTTTTTAAAAATTTAATTCATTTAAAAAGAATAGGAAACCTATTATAGGTTAATATAAACAGTATCTCCTAAATTTTATAAATCTTTTAATATCTGGGTCAAAAGAGGAAAGTTTGATTTTCATATCTGCTACAGCATTCAGTCTACCATAATATGTTGTTTAGTTGAAGTATATAAAGAAAAATAAAAGCTTCACACAAATACATTAGT
This sequence comes from Theropithecus gelada, assembly GCF_003255815.1. Lineage (NCBI taxonomy): Eukaryota > Metazoa > Chordata > Mammalia > Primates > Cercopithecidae > Theropithecus > Theropithecus gelada. The sequence continues at coordinate 31,170,529 of NC_037669.1, read as the reverse complement.
TGGAAAAGGGAGACTATTTCAATAGTCTTCAGATAATTAGAAAAATACTTCTGCAATACTAAACTAAAATGCTACAAGTGGTAGTTTCTTAAGGTTAGTTGCTATGTGGAATCTAAAAACATACCAATAAGCTTTTTATATTCTGTGTCATTCATTAAAGTACTTTATGCATATATTACATTTCATCACTTAGAAAGCTTACACACACATATACAAATATACATCTTGTGTATACATAAACCAAATATTTGTCATGAAAACTGGTATGTGTATTCTTATACATGAAATACTGTTCATAAAACTGTTTTAGGATTGTTAAAAATTAAACATTTACCAAAAATCATCTGACAGACAACTACTGTGAAAATAGGTATAAGGAGAGAAAAATCTCATGATAGTTCAAGCTATTGAAAAGCTTTTATTAACATGGTATGTCAGCACTGTAAAAATAACTTCAAAAGCCTCATTCCCCGTAATATTGCTGCTAGACTGAAATTCCTATTATCATTCTCAGTAGAGTCAAATAAATATCCATTTCATGGGATCTCCTGGTCATCATTTCTAGGGTAAATGCTACTTTAGGCTGAAACACAGACTATTCTAAAAGATTCACATTTTCATTAATATTTTTCCATATCAGAAATCCAACTATATTCAAAATATTAGATATGTTTTCCTGAAAATGTTCCCTAGATCATTTTAGTTGATTTGGAAAATAGTTTTCACAATGTTTTTAATTCTTTCAAATCAAGGCTAAAAAACAACATTATTCATAGAATGCAGTGTTTTCAAAAATTTTAATGCAAGGAAATTCTATATTAGTCTTCAATTATTTCATATCAGATTTAAAACTGAATGACATAAGGAAACCCCTCATATGTATTCCCCTGAGAAATCACAATATGCAAAGGATAAAAAGGACAACTGTCATTTGCAGCAAATAGACTATATTCCTAAAAAAATAAAATGAAAAACCATTAGAATGAATCAAAAACTTGATAAAAGAGGCTGCATATAAGATTCATATTTTTAATCAGGCATTTCTATATGCTAATAGCCAATTTAAAAAGTTCACAGGGGGAGGGTGGAGAGAAATCCCAGTGACTATCAAAATACTTAAAATGCCTAAAGTAAACCTAATAGGAATGTGGAAAGCATGTACCAGAAAGAGATTTTATTCCAGCATACACACACACACACACACACACACAGACACACCCCACCAGAAACCAGAATAGAGGCTTATCTGGTTTCTAGATGGGAAGAAATGGCGTTATCATAAAGTTGTCAATTCTTATTAAATTAATTCAGGAGTTCAATAGAATGTTTATGGAATCTGGGAAGGTAATTCTGAAGCAGACAGAGAAAAGAAAAGTCAAGAAAAATTTTGAAAGCAAGAACAGAGATAAGGGAATTTACTGAATATCAAATCATATTATAAAACAATTATAATTGAAATACCAGTATCCTGGTTTAGGAAGAGAAAGACATAGCAATATAACAGAATTAAGAGTTCAGAAACAGACCTAATATGTATGAGAATTTACCTTAGGGTAAAAGTGCTCTTGAACCATGCAGAAGTATAGGTAATTGAAAAGTATTTGGACAACTGGTTATCCCATTGGGAAAAAATGGGTCTCTACCTCTTTATTAAGTTTAATAAAGTTTCAGATTAAAATGAAACATAAACCATAAAACTATTAGTTTTCGTTTTTTTTTTTTTTGAGACGGAGTCTCACTCTGTCTCCCAGGCTGGAGTGCAGTGGCGCAATCTCGGCTCACTGCAAGCTCCGCCTCCCGGGTTCACGCCATTCTCCTGCCTCAGCCTCCTGAGTAGCTGGGACTACAGGTGCCTGCCACCGCACCTGGCTAATTTTTTTGTATTTTTAGTAGAGACGGGGTTTCACCGCGTTAGCCAGGATGGTCTCGATCTCCTGACCTCGTGATCCGCCCGTCTCGGCCTCCCAGAGTGCTGGGATTACAGGAGTGAGCCAAAACTATTAGTTTTCTAAGACTTTTTTCTACACTCTAGTTCAAGGAGAGAGAAGGAAATGTAAGGAAGTAATTTCAGACAACACACAACTTCCAACAAACACAATGAAAGAAATAGATTTTTACTACATATAAACGTAATATTTTCTATATGACACTATACGGTTAAAAAATAAGAGATGAATATAATACAAAAGATTACTATCCATATCAAAGAGTTCCTAAAAAACTAAGAAGCAAAATTCAAAAAGTAACCAAAAATTTGAAAAATGACGCAAAAAGGTAATTTACATAATTATTAATACCTATAGCCAATCGATTATGAAAAGCAGACCAACTTCATCTAGGAATCTACAAAACATTTTAATGAGCTACTTTTTCAGTTATCTAACTGGCAAAAAAACAAACCCAAACCCAAACCCAAACCAAAACGAAAACAAAACACAACAAAAAAACCCAACAGCTCCAGCTAAGAATTTTATGACATTTCACACTGCTTGTCAATTTCATTTATTTGCCAAGAGATGAGACTACACTCTTTATGTGAGAACAAAAGGTCTGAAAAAATGGCACATCTTCACTATCAGGACACCTAACTGTGCAAGATGACAAAGCTAGCACCCACTGACAGTGGGTCCACGTGCCAGGGAATGCTCCTTCCTGCCCCATTCTTGGTCAGTAGACTGACTACACAGTCAGCTACGGAAGAGAAGCTGAGAACATCTTGGCAGAAACATTCCTTTAGAATTTTTCCACCAAATTAAATCAATGAATGGATGGGCTAATGATTTGCCTTATTCAGGCTGAAGATACAGGACGTATTTTAGGAGGAAAGTATTATAGGATATGCCCCCAGACGTTATAAAACCCCAGTACAGGCTTAGAGATCCAATATGTTGTGTTGGTGATAGAGAAAAAGACAAAACAAACATACAAACACAACCACTAAAGTTGAGAATCAAAGAATTCAAATATTCTGATAGTTTACAACTTTCTCAAATAACAAGTACAGCACATTAATCCAGGTATAGAATACAAGATAAAAGCACTGAATCATACTTTCACATGAATTAATGGGAACTGATTCCAAAACAGAATAAAATACTGTACACTCCAAGGAAAAGAAGCCCTTCATGCTACTCAACAGATATTCATTTTCTACTTTTTATTTTACAATAAACTTGTATGTCAATAAAACTGTGTTAACAGTAAGTCTTCAACAAGTATTCAGTAAAAAGCCTAATATAATGTTGATTTGTCTTATCTATACTGGCCATAACAACTTGTTGACAAAATTTGATCTCTTAAATGTTTCAGAGAAATGACTGAGCAAGTTAAAACTTAGGTACTGCTATGTAATCTTTAATGCATAATGACTGAACAACATTTTGAAAGAAATAATATAAATGGCTTAGTATTTTTTTTATTGTATCTCACATTATCTTAAGTGTACTCATGAACACATACCTGATACAGGTCTTTCTGAGGCAAAGGTGGGGATCGTTCTTCATACATAGGAGGTGGTTTATGTGTGGGTGGAAGGTCAATCCTGCATTGCAAAGGTTAAAATATGTGATTGTCACATTTAGGAAAAAAAAAAAAAAAAAAGAGCAAAAGAAAATCAAGGTTCTCATAAGTTTTGAGAATATTTTCCTCATACTATATAATATTTACACTAGCCTACATGTTTAATTCAGTTCTTAGATTGCCATTAATCTATCAAAGATCAAAAATAAAAGTAAACACTGGTGTTAAAGGTTCCTGTATGTAGAACCAATCATGTTTAAAGAAGGAATTAAAATAGAAGAACTGAAATTAAGTAATTCAGTATACGACATGACTTTAGTGCATGTTTTAATATTTGACTATGTCTATCAACATTTTAGAGTGTCACTACACTTTCCTCCAAAGTGTCGTAATAAGAAATATTTACACTGTATTTTAGAAATACTTCCAAAACTGATTTTCAAAAGCTTTAGTCACAATTATATTGTCAGATAATTTTTTCAATCTACAGACCATTATAAATCTTGCCATCTGAAATAAACAAAATAATCATTACATTTTTAGTGAATGCATTTATTTTTTCCAAAGTTGCATATCAGAAAATCAACATTTTCATATATTTTAAATATTGTTTACTTATAACAAATATAGGTTTTAATATACCTTGTAGCTCTCTGCATTTTACAAGATTTTATATAGTCTCATGCTTTTGAAGATCACAGATAACATTTTCAGTACTTGTGCTTAGAAAATCAAAAAGTTAACTATATTAAAGGATAAAGGGAATGAAAACTATAGATCCTGAAGTAATAAATTCTGTGGTCTAATAATGTCTCCATGAACATAAACTAGTATTTTAAATGATTAAAACTTAAGTGATAAATAAAATGGCTACATTAATTTGTTAGCCTACCAGTACATTATGTTTTTGAAATTATAGAAAAGCCAAGATAATCTGGAAATTAAGATTAAGTAACCACGTGCTAGTCACTCTTGAAAGATTGAAGGACTCCAGTCCCACAAGTATTATACTGAAAGAGCATTTTTTCATCCTTTGTTTAAATAATTGTTTCTTCTTATCTAACGAAAATCACAGCAAATTTCTAGCTCCAAGGTGCCATAGGCCATTTAGGTGAGAAAACTGAGGCTCATTGAGATAAAGTAACTTACTTGTTCATGGTCATAGTACTAATCTGATCATGACAGAGCTGTAACTGACACACAAGTGTCTTTGATCCAAAGACTACTGCTATAATTGTGCCAAATTAGAGAAGCAAAGACATATACAAAGCATTTATGAAGACAGAACTATCTTATGTCCTAACATAAAAACATTAATAAACCACATAAGAAATAATGCCATGTGTAAAGAGCTTCACAGTTTATAAAATATTATCTTATTCTACTATCATCTCAACCATGTGAGGCAAGTAGGAAGAGCATTATTCATATTTCTCAGATGAAGCAACAAAGCTGTTGATGGAATTAATAGAACTGAGACAGTGGTCATCTGATTCTACTGCACGGTGCAATTTCTGCCTTACAATTCTATCTCAATGACTAGGACAAAAATATTGCTTATTCTTTAAATAAGAAGATGTATATTTTACAATTCACTAAAAAAAAGTGTTTTTAAGAAAAAAGTTATAAAACTCTATTTAATAACTTGATAGTTCAAAGTTATATCTATACATAAGACATGCATATACAACCTGAAGAAGCCATTAAAACTTCAAAGATATTTTTATATGTCTTTTGGTTACCACTTCATGAAAGACCTACATTTCTATTCAGAAGGCAGGACCACATAAAGTATTACTATGTTACCCTCTAGAAAGATGTCTAATACACTCTAGGTGAAAAATGTAAAGCTGTTCCGTACCTCTAGCAGTCCCTTGACAATGTTCATTTACCAAGATATAGTTTGAGATATCTGATGAAACCAGGGTCATCTAACAAAGGCCTAATATTATCCTTACTTCTATCCCTTAATTTCTTTATGAGGAGCTGTAAAGGTAAACATAGACACATACTGATATGCATAGTTGAACGAAGGCAGAAACAGTTACCTACACTTTGTCAAGATAGGATGGTCTCTTTTTTCGGGGAGTCAGCAGCACAGTCACAAAGATAGCAATGATGAAAAGGGCAAGAACAGCTCCAATTACCGCTCCAGCTACAGCTATGGAAGAGGTCTGCTTAAATGGAACATCTGTAAAGTAACAAAAATTAGGCTTTTCAAATAATCTTAAAATTAATTCTTGAAATTGCATACCTTTTCTACAATATGCAAACTATTTGACTGAAGTATGTTATTCAAGAGCCAGGTTACAGGACCCCAAATTTGATTCATTAGGTTTAGTGGCATTATGCTAAAACCCTTCCTTCTTTCTTGTATTACTTTAATACCTCAACTTAACTTTTTAAAAATTATGTAAGTATCCCCAAACATCATCAGGAGAATATATTCTTGATATGCAAAGAGTATCTGGAGAAGAAGATAGAGAAAAAGATGAAAGTAATTTTAAGTTTGTACTCTAAAAGGTAATTTTAAAAATCAGTATTCTCTAATATAAACGACCAGTAATACAGACATTTAGCATTTTTATTCTCTTAAAATAAACTATTAACAAAATTGAAAAATTTCAGGTGCGAAACAGAAAATATCCCATATCAAAAAAACATTGACATTGGACATTGTAAAATTTGAAAAGTATTTTAAAATGTAAATATTAAAACAGGACTTGCACAAAATTTCCCTTAATTCATGAACATTTAATACAAAGTGCACTAAAAATAGCTTCTCTACTACAACATTAAATAGAAATTCTTACTATCTCCTGGCCATAGACATATGTCATCTCTGAATACCAACTTCTCTTTCCCACACTGCACCACAATTTTGTAAGAAAGGATTTAAAGAACATATTTGGCTGTTAGCATTTCACACTTTTCCCAGAAAACTGAACAACAATTTTATGAACTCCCAAATAACGGAATGTACTAAAACTATTACAAGTACTACATATTTTCAAATGTTAAGTATTAAGGAATGTAACAAAACAATCTTTATGTGTATTACTTTGACAATTTCGGCTATATTAAATCCAGTAACTAAATTTTGTGGAGATTCGTGAATTACAAAGTTCCTTCACACATCTGATTTTGTCTTTCTTACCAACAAAAAAAAGATACTGAGATAACATTCTATAAATAAAGATATTGCAGTTCTGAAGTTAAATAATCTGCCAAGACCATTCAATCAATGAATAGTAGAGAGCAGAGAGAGAAATAAAGTTAGGTTGGAGGAGGGTAGAAGCCTCCACTGTTACCCCTTGTTGGAAGACAAGAATATTTTTGTTAACATTAATATAGACTAATGAAGAAGTCTCAGCTTTACTTAAATTGACATAATCTTCACATATACTCTTAAATAACTGCAATAATTGTTGTGAACCAGACACAGCAAAGTTACAGAATTAGCACTGTTGGTTTTGAAATATGTTTCACCTACTTACCATGATAGTATTCCCATATAAATACGTAAGTATTTTCTAATTCTGTTTTTATTAAAATGTGGGTAACATGGTACTTTAGATTACCAAAAATAATGTTTTACTTTCTTTCAAATTATAAAAATGTCTTTAGAATACTAACAATCCTGAGTTTATTAATGGCTTATTTTGTTAGACTCATTTTGAGATAAAGATCTTACACTAGTAAGTGCAAGTCACTCATTTCAATAATGTTTCCAATGTATAGATTCTGAAACATTATAACTCAATCATTCATGGTGACCTTCATTTGCTAATACCAGCCTGGTTTATCTATTGTTGCTCAATTTTCTAATCTATCTCTATTTGGATATGTACTAGATAAAAAAAAAAAAAATTTGAAATCCAGTACATCCAAATATCATTCTGCACTTGTAAATGTGAGATTTGGGATGACCTACGGATAATCTCTATTATCATTTTCCCCACCATATAGATTACAGCTTTAACCACTGAACACAGCCATAAAGTAGATGGTCTTACTCAATCCTTAATAATAGGCCAGTTAAAACTATTAAGATTATGCCATTTGACCAAAGTCATACATCTCTAGTCAGTGGCACAAATAAAAAATACTAATTGTCAAGTACGTTATTTACTCCACATCAATTATTCTAAAGGTTTTCCTCTCTTGGAAATGTTTCTTTTGCTAAAGATGACCTATCATGTTTGCCCAACTGTACAGAATTTAAATTTTTGTTCTTATTTTGATGACAAATTTTTTCAAAACTGGTTTTGAAAAGTTCATGTTACTCTTCGAGGCCAAACTGAGATTCTCAATCTAGAGATCATTACAAATTTTTATCAAACTATACATCTCCTCTAAGAAAGCCTTTCATTTAACTTCAGCAATAATCTAAGGTTTGGTAGTGCTGTGTAATAAAACAACATAATGTAGACTTTTAATCTCTTAGTTTCCAACTTTAAATACTATTTTTTAATATATTCAAGTAACGCGTGTCTAAATATGTATTATTTCTTAAACATTTTAATTACAATCTATCCAATTTTGTCACACTAGTCTTATAAAATTTTTAGTTCTAGGATTCTGTGAGAGTTGACTGTATCACAACACTTCCTTCTATCTTAATTTGGGCATCTTCATTTCACCTGGTTCCATTCATTCTTTATCATATGTATCCTCTTTCTCCAATACCTCTTCGTAGTATTAGAATAGGCTGGTAGCTGCTGAAATGAGCAAATGGAGGACAGACTAGATATGAATCTATTTCCCAACTAGATAATCTACTTTATTTAGGTCAATTGATTATGCTAAATATGCATATGGGATATTTTTCATGTTTTCTGATTCTAACTGAGGGGAAAAAAAGAGGTAAGTACTTAAGGTGTTAATAATTTAAGGGTATTAACAGTTGATGAAAACTAGTATGAAAGCAAAGGAGGTGCCTCAATCTTTTGCATTCAAGTATTTTGATGAAAATTGATAATTTAGCCCCAACACTGTTTCCCACATATCCCAGACGAAATAAACAAGTATTTTGGCGAAAACTGAGAATTTAGCCTCAACACTGTTTCCCGCATATCTCAGCCCAAATAAACACATACATACTACATAAACTCTGTATTCCAACCAAACCACTACAGAGGAAAAAAATTAAGTGATCAAATGTATAAACACAGCATTTTTAAACACTAAGGTAGTTTACTGAGTGAATAACATGAAACATTACCATCAACCTAAGGAGATGTTCTACTAAGAGCAATATATGCTTACAAGAGGCAGAAAACAAGACAAAAATTATAGACTATTTACCATTAAAATACTGGTGCATGCATTGCTAAAAAGAAGACCAGCTTGCTGTTATCACAATAGTAACGGTAACTCGTATTCACTGGAAACTTACCTCCAAAAACAGAAAAAGAGCATTCCCCAACACAAGATTATACTGCCACATCTAATTAAAAGATAGCATGCACATGTCTTCTGGGGAAGATGTTTAAAAATCAACTAGCTACCAACCATAAAAAAATGAATATGGATATAAGAAATGATTTACTTTTTGGAAAAAAGTACACAAATATTATAGATAATAAAGTGAAGTTTTTAAATCATTCATAAACAAATAATTTTTTAAAGTAAAGCTATTGAAACGTGTACACCTAATTCACATCTAAAAAAACTGAGACATGCCCTATTTTTTCTCTTCAGGCCCTTTGACAAAACTTTAGTGATGGCATCACAGGTTTATGTGTTGGTCTACAAAGTTATCTTCCCACCTTTGATTTGCTCCCATACTATATATTATTGTATTACCAATTTTTCCCCATAAATAATCCCATTCTCCAATTGTAACAGCCCCTTTAATGTTTATCTTCTCAATATGACTTATTAGCTTTTATATCCATCCAAACATTTATGTCTCACTACTTATTTATTTATTTGGATCAGGTCAGTCTCCTCAGCCTCTCAACCAAAAAATTACCCCAAGCACCTAGTATGTGTCAGGCCTTGTGCTAAGTGCCAGGAATGCAGGGATAAATTTTACGTGGTAATAGAGAGCAAAATCCCCCAAAGTAGAGTCAAAGAATCCACAAAATATATATCATCCAGTAAGTATAGAAATATTACCACTTATCTTTAAAAAAGACATTTCATGAAAATAATTGTTTACTAGTATATAATACATGGATTGGCATTGGTTGCTCCCCTTGTCCAAGTATCAGGTGTTTTCCTGTCACACAGAGCACCCACTATATCTATGGGGAAAGTGAAATGGGATAGTTCCAGAACAAAATTAAGTAGACAGCGCTTCACTTGGTTGTTCCTTCATGTCTTGTGACACGATTTATGAGAGCTCAGCAGAGTGAACTAGTGACTTATCTAGATTTAGCCAGTAATCAAACATGTAAAGGAAGAATTGTATGAGTGTCCCATGTGACAGGTAAAAAGCTAAGACACATGGACTCTGTGGAGGTATCAGTGCTAATCTACATGTTATATATTAGAAAGTATTTATTCCTAGTATCATTCCTGCAAATAATTGGCAAAAAATCCCCACATAACACTAATAATACCGGTACTAATAACTGGCAATACAGATATCTTACTCTTAATACACAAATTTTATCAGTTAGCTACAGTATGAAGTAAAATTTGCATGGCAATCTAACCAGATGTAACAAGTCAACCAAAAAAAAAAAAGATCAAATGCATCAGCAGACCAGTTAAAATATATTTACATTTACTCATTAACAATAAACCTCACACTCTTACACTAAGCCTATAATGTGCTGAAAGAGTAGCTAATGTGAAGGAGACGTTATTGATTAGCAAGACATTGAACAATCAAATATCTAGGACATAAAGATACACTCTAAAAATAGTGGTTGGGATGAAAACTTAACATCCAAACAATGTACTTCTTCCATTTGAATCTATCTGAGGTGGCATTTTAGTTATCATATCTAAAACCCAAGTATCAACATACACTGACCATGATATGAGACCTTTCAATCACTGAATCAAAAGGTATAAAATTGAAAATAAAAAATGCATAAAGAACATTCAATTATGTAGTTTTACCAAAAATGTTTTAGTAATAAAAAAGTTAACTTTTTTTTTTTTTTTTTTTTTTGAGACGGAGTCTCGCTCTGTCGCCCAGGCTGGAGTGCAGTGGCCGGATCTCAGCTCACTGCAAGCTCCACCTCCCGGGTTCACGCCATTCTCCTGCCTCAGCCTCCCGAGTAGCTGGGACTACAGGCGCCTGCCACCTCGCCCGGCTAGTTTTTTGTATTTTTTTAGTAGAGACGGGGTTTCACCGTGTTAGCCAGGATGGTCTCGATCTCCCGACCTCGTGATCCGCCCGTCTCGGCCTCCCAAAGTGCTGGGATTACAGGCTTGAGCCACCGCGCCCGGCCTAAAAGTTAACTTTTAAAATAAAATGCAATCATACTGTTTCCCCCAAATCTTAGTTTTAGTGAGAAAAAATTAACATGTTAAATATATCATCAGATATCTAAAATTTCCATTTTTGAATATTTTATAATGCATGTAACAAACTGCTGTAGTAGCTCATGTATAATGGGAGTACATACTAATTTTGAGCTGGTACGTACACTTAAAGGAGTTTTCACTCATCTGGAGAAGAGGAGAAATAAAAACTAGAAGAAGATGTGAGGTTATGATAGACGAAGTTGATAGGAAACACCATGACAATTATTCAGACATCTAAGTATATGATATGGTAAAAGAACAGGGTTAATAGATCTAGGCATTGAGCACCAAATGACAGCTAATATCACACACAAAAAAGTAGACATTATATGCTTTCTGATGGAAAAACATAGCACCACTTATGTATGATGTAATCTTGCCTTCAAATTAAACCTCAATCTAACCAAGGCTCTAGATCTCACTACCAATTTACAGTAAACACAGAGGGATGTGTGTAGAATGCAAATGGGCCTTTAAACCAGAAAAATTTAGAACAAATGAAGCAGGTTCTTTAAGAAATAAATTGCAAGGGAAAATGCGGTGGGGGGTAAACAGAGTAAAAGATATTTCTATCAATCACCATGAATGGATCATATTTGGAAAACCTGATTAAAACTGCTAGTACATGGAGGTCCATTTCATTATTCTGTCCTATTTTTGTATAATTTTCCATAACAAGAAGTTTTTGTGTTGTTGTTGTTTAGGTTTTCCTTTTTTAAAGAGAGGCCAAGTCACCTAGATCCTACTTTTGGCTTTTAGATAAAACTGTCACTTTACAATTAGGTTTTCCCTGGGATATTTCTCGTAACTGAGACTGTACAACTTGTATTATTATGTCTATGCAGAAATACTATGCATATAAAGAAATGAGGCTCTAAACTATTCTCAAGTTTTGAAGATTACATTATAAAGTTATTGCTCTAAAAGGTCATTGCTCTAAAAGGTCACTTTCAATCAGCTTCATTAGCAACCAGCCAGAAAAAGCAGCAGCTACTAACTAAAAGGCAAATGAAACAAGATATATCCCAAAATTGAATCATGTTTTATCCTTCTACATTGAAATAAACATAACTGTCACGAAGGTTCAAGAAAATAAATGATACCTAAGGGAATACAAGGCAAAGCTTTTGTAAACAATTTTGGTTTCAAGCTCTTGATAAAAACCTAACACTACTCAAGTCAAAGTGGTCAAGTCAAAGTATATATGTACTTCACAAAAAAGCAGATGACTGGACTATAACAGAAAAAAATATATATATATATAAACAGAAAGCATTTTAAAAAAACAGATAAAAGTTGGTTTACTGTGCAAACCCCTCAAAGACTGTTTCATGCATGAATTTTTTTATTGGGATACCAAGAAGGGAACAAAACAATCCAGTCTAATTGTGTATTATCAAAGAAAAACCCTGGTCAAAAATAGTTTAAAAAATACAGTTTAAAAAGCCAGAAATAGGAAACAAAGTGATGCATCACAAGGTGATTATAAACAATTCAAAGCAATGGCATTTCTAATCAAAGTAGCTCACAAAAATAAGTAAAAAAAAAAATGTCAACTTAAGAAATACCTTATAAAGTGTTAATTCCAAATTGAAAGCCAATATATAAAATTTGACTTATGCCAAAGTAATAGCAAAAACATCTAAAATGGGTTTTAAGAGCTACAGCTACAGAGATAAGATAATTTATAACTATGGAGAACGTTAATTCATGACTGGGAATTAAATGGTTAATTAAAAATCAAATATTATAGTTAATGCATGCTGGGCTTAATACCTAAGTGATGGGTTGATTTTTGTAGTAAACCACCATGGCACGTTACCTGTGTAACAAACCTGCACATGCACCCCTGAACTTAAAAGTGGAAGAAAAAAACCCAACCACCTAAAAACAAAAAACAAAACAAAAAAGGACAAAATCATACAGTGGCCCACATGCCAACTATCCTCGACCTGATATTACAGTCTTGTTTTAGGAAGAGAAAACAGGTTTCTGATTCCCACAAATCATTTTAATTACACTTTGATAATTAAAATAAACTAGGTTACACACACACACACTTTAACAAATATAATGATCATTATACAAACACACACATACACACATTTAGTAAATATAATGAGGACAAAGAAGGTAACACAGAGCAATGAACTTATTACAGAAATATGCCTCTAAATAACTTTTTAAACTTTTATTTAAAGATTTCTTGCATGGCTACTGGGGCTAACACCTAATACACAGGTTGGTTAAAAAAGAAACAAACAAAAAAACAAAACAAAATAAAAAAAAACCCACCAAACAAAACCAAACCAAAACTTAGCGCTGGTACAAACTAAAACCCAAACCCAAACACAATATATGAAAAATCTGAGAAAGGAGCTGTTTATGAAGGATGCATTTTCTAATTAACAAGTAAACAGGAAAGACAATTCAATCTACAATCTACTCTCCTATTAGAATTAAAAATTCAAATTGGGTACCATTTATTCCTTTCTTATATTTTACATTGATTACTTTCATACATAAACTTACTTGTTCATATACTGTGTTTTAGCAGTATTTATCAAAAACAAACTCAAATCAGATGTTTTCACATTTAAAATGACTACATTTCTTTTTATTTCTGTACTTATACACTGTACTCCTACAGTTCCTTAATGCAAAATATTTAGCCATGGGTTATCTTATAAAACTTTCCTGTATACGGCTATTAGAAGCAACACTTACTACTGAAAAATCTTAATAGTTTCCTTAATATTAGACTTAGCAAATAGAACCCTACTAGGCACATGGTAAAATACTAAATCTTTCAACTCTAAAGCACTTCTCAAATATCACTTTTAAAGTTAACCCCTAGCCTACTTTAGTTTCATTGTATTTTAATAAAAATGGCAGAAAAAATAAGAGTTGCATTCATCTTCATTATATTATTGAAATATTTTAACCAGTATGAAAGAAAACTCTCAAGTGAATTTACAAAAATGCAAAAACAGTTCAAACCATATGAAAGAAATAAATATAAATATGGCAAAAAAATAGTACAAATATATATTTTTTCAAGATAGCAGAACTTTAATATATACCTGTCAAATAGCTATGAATATCACTGGAATTCAAAAACTAATTTAGCAATATGTTTATTTAATGACTATTCATGTTTTCAAACAAGTCTCTATGTACAGTAAATATACATAAAGTTCTAATAAACAACAGTGCAATGCTTCCCAAAGTGTTAAGCACTAGTATCAGATTCTTCTAACACAGAAACCTTCTAGTTTGCCAAATGATTGGTTTAAGGATACAGAATATGTCAAATACTCACTTGTGGTTTTCCAGGTCACACTCTCCCGCCAAAAAAACACAAAAGAAACAAACAAACAAAAAAACCCAATCACACACACAACCACAATGTAAAAGGAAGTTCATAACCAGTATTTATATTTTTGAAATATATTTCTTAAAATACACTGCTAAATTCCTTCAGATGTATACTCCAGTTCAGATTTATATAGAATCCTAAATGTGATTATTCTGTTCAGATCCATACAGTATTTCAAACCATTATTTTTAAAAGATGAAATTTTGATTTAAAAAAAAAGTCATAGTTTTACATCTTTCATGGGAAGAAATTTTAGACCCATCTTTCTTCTGGCCACCTCATCAATGATATTTAAATTAAAAATAAACTTACGTCAATAACAGTGTTTTATCAAAAAGTTTTCTTCCAAAAACTTGTACTAAAAAGCTGTAGTATTTGTATATAAGTGATTAACCATATTAAAACCCAGACATTTGTAAGAAGATATAAGTGAACTTTATTTACCTGTATCCTTAACCTGATACTACAGTCTTATACTAAGTATTACTTTTGGGAAGAGAAATAAAATAGGTTTCTAATTTCCACAAAATAGTGCTAGTTATAATGAAGAAAACTAGTTTATAATCCTTCAGAATAAGCCTTCCACTATTTGCAAGATACTATGAACATGTTAGAATTTTACCCCCTAAATGTTTTAGATTTGATGAATATTGAGAAAGGGCTGGTTGGGAGGGTTTAAAAAGTACCTACTACTTTGCCTTTTTATTAACAAAATAATATATTTATGATTCTTCTACTAACTTCCACTTCATTGCACTGGCAACGTAGTCACTTTTTCAAATGACTTATCAATAGAAAAACATATTCTTTCAGCTTCAAAATAGTTGTCATTATTATAATTTTGTAAGACTCCACTGTAGAAGCAATTTAATTACCTTACAAACAAAAAGCACATTTGAAGTTTAGGTAACATTTCTTTCTCAAAAGATAAACGATTCAGAAGGAATATACATAATTATGTAATAAACAAAAACAAAAAACCTCATGTTTCCAGTTTTAATTGTAAAAACAAAAATCTTAAAATACATACATAAACGTAGGAGGAAAAAGGAGATGAATGCCAATATCCATTAGCAAATGTCACCAACTGATTCTATACTTTAGATTTTTCTAGTTAAATCCAATGTTTCCAAGTTTACTCTAAAATTTTCTTTGTATACATTTACCCGTTTGAACATCAACATTAAATAACTAAAACAAGATGGTCCAGAAAATTCTTTCTATAGATTGTTGGCTGAAATGTCTCATTTCTAAAACTAGTACCTCAGTATTCTGAAATGCTCTCTCTGCATCTTTTCATTTCTATTAGTATGTTTAGGACATAAAGCATTAAAATAAGGCTACTGCTAATGTGCCAAAATCCATGTTCACATGACAATATAAGAATTGTTTTCCAAAAAGGAAAAAAAAAAAAACACTAATAATTATCACGTTTGAAAGGCATGTATTTTATTACTCTTGTAGGTATTTTGGACAAAAATATTGACCAGCTAATTATGCTCTTCCACACATCATGTTCACTGAGTTTACTACCACAGTTTTAGTGCAACAAAATATCTTTGAAAAGCCACTCTACAGTAATTATGGCAAGGCTCATTAATATGCAGAGGTAAAGATTTCATTTGTATAGAAACTTAGAAAATAATGTTTGAAAAGGAAAGCCATTCCATCAGGCTAAATATTTTTTGTATATTAAAAAATATATATAAATATTTCTTGAATTAGTTTTATAGTCAATTTTGATGCAGTGTCATTGAGTGGTGATAAATTTTGAGAGGTATATGTTAAACAAACATACTTGAGATTATTGTCTTAGGTAAACATTTAATACACAATGTCAAGGTAGTTCCCTTTTTAAAAAATTTTTGTACCAAATAAGTCATACATTTAATGTTGACATTTCTTCTTACCTGTGTGCCTCACACCAATAAAGTACTCTGCATTAAAATTTAAATCTTGAGACAGTAGTACAGCATTGAAAAAAAATTGTAAAGCAGCTTAGATACACTGAACTCAGATTTTACATTTTCATTTGTCAGATTAGAATATAAAAAGCTTGAAAATCAACTTGAAAAAGCTTATTCTTCCTCAAGAAAAAGTATGAACAATCTGAAAATGATCAACTAGTATGAATGAACATTGTACATAGTTAAGTCACATTCAGTGGTTGCTAAACATACCACTCCCTCCTGGAAATTACGGAACCATCTACATGTGAAACTAAGTCATCTTCATTTTCATCATAATGTTCATCACTGACGAACTTCATTCCCATTTTTAGATCTTCATAATAATCCATTGGTCTTTCAAACCTATTGAGATTTTCTACATTGTTCCACTGAGTTTTTTCAGGCTCTTCTATATAGTCTTTACGTATTAGATTGTTCACTGGATTTTTGTTTTCTTTTTTTACACTATCTGGGTAAGAATCAAGCTCATCTTGTTGAAGAACATCTATTTGTGATTCTTTTTGCATATCTGATGGTGGAATATAGTTCTTGGCAAAGTAGTCTCCACGAAACGTCCGTCTTCTCCTATAGCAGAATATTCCAGCCAAAACACTTACAAGTACTATGAAGAGAGCCCCACCCACTACACTAGCAATGATCGTGGCAATTGTGTCATCCTTAATTGTTGCCAAAGTTGACAATGGGAAGGGCAATTTTTTAGGTTCTGTTGCTAGATCCTCGATGTCAGCAGTTGAGGGATGCCACTGAATTGTAGGCTGAAGGGTGGTAGTAGTAGGAGGATCTAATGGAAACAGTAAAGACAGAGAAGACACAGAAAGGCAAAGAATGTCAATGCAGGCTGATTCAGCAGCATGTTGACAAGACAGCACAGTTAATGAATATATATTCATAGTAACAATAGTTTTTCATTCTTAATTTGATTAAGATTAGAATGTAGTGGTACTTATCTATTTAAAAAGAAAACAAAACTGACATTTAGTCAGTCACCAATAAAGAGAAAGGAATAAAACCTATGGTGTAAACCTATGTTGTAATTCTTCCATTCCAAGTTTATGAGTGATATTGTACTCTAGAAAAGAGGTACTTATTTTTTTTAAAGAAGAGTATTACTTAAGTGTCCCATTACATAGCCAGTTTAAAAATTACTATACAAAAAAAGTAAATCAAATAATTCAAATGTACATTTTCTTAGCCAGTAGCTCAAGAAAATAAAAATAATAAAAAAATTAAAGTTTTTCTCAATATCCATTTTACCTACCAATAATATGGTTTATTTTTATAAGAGCTGAGCATATCTTTAAAAGAATGAAAAACTATAGACTCTTGTTAAGTGGGCATAGTATAAGCTGTTGGTTTAATAATTCTCTCAAAAATATTTTCTTTAAATAAAAAAGCTCAAAATTTTTGGAAGGAGATATATAGTAAATACTATTATTTAGTAATTAAAAAAAATAAAAAAGCATATGCTTAAACTTATGTTAGCCTGACAGGCTATTACCAAATGAGACTAATAGACAAAGTAAAAATATGTTATAAAGTAATTAAAATATCATCGCCATGTCTAACACCCTATGAGCAAGTTATCTAAACATTCAGAAATTTAAAAACTTCAACTATATCTGCAAAATTTAATGTCACTACTTTAGGATGGAGTCTCAAAAAGAACAGCTAATATTTTAGAGAGAACATTCTAATAATACTTAAATATTAGATGCAAATGAACCTGTGTATCGACATTAGATAATAGAGTAAATAGCCAGTAATATTAAAAAGCAACTAAACATAAATAGCAAAAATTAAAGACTGGTTAATTATCAATTAAGTAGTATTTATAGGTCATGTAACACAAAACTGTAGAGTTTGAAGAAAGGATAAGTTTAAAAATATTGTTTCCTTCACAGTGAAAGAAATAAATGACCCAAATGGTAATCTCCTATAATTAATTTTTGAATGAGTGATACTGATAAAGCTTTAAAAAATGATTGTTAGAAAAATACTAAATCTACATGGGGTAAGTTATTCTAATATTACAAGCTAAAGAAAAATACTTACTGAACAGGTTTCATCACGGAATGCCATATGTATAGAATGTGGTAAAAATTTAGCAAGTACAGTATAAAATTTAATAAGTACAATATAACTAATTTTCTATGAGTTTAAATTTATAACCGGTAACCCTGTCAAGTACTTTGAGATGAATATGAGTTATCAGAGTATATTTAAGTGACTCAAGGAAGTTTTAATTTATGAAAACATTCACTAATGGAACAAATTCAATCTCAAGAAAACAAGCGTAGAATTGAAGGATCATGTCTAGTATAAAAGTAGTAAAGTCTCACATCATTCAACTTCACAGCATTAGAACATTAAAAATATAGACTAAAAATGAAATCATTTGTAAGACAATTCATGTATTTTCTGAGGAAGCACGAGTACTGGGAAAGTCAACTTTAATGTATTGAATGTCATCCTTATAATGATTCGCAAAGAAAAAAAACTACAACAAACTGGCATCAGCATATTTAAAGTAAAAATCTAATTATTTATAATTTGCTTTTCTGCCAGTAGAGTTTTAAAGTTTTTCATGGTTCTTTATATGCTAGTTTTTTTCAGAACAGTGACTATACTTGAGCTCTCACCAAATAAGACACATTTTTACCAAGTATCCTAAATAATGAAACCCTAACATTTATTACTTCTACTTGCAAATTTCTTTATATGAACACAAATGGTCATCTATTGTCCATTTCACTCAGATTTAACAAAATACGGCTTTGAGAAAAATCTAACCAAAAGGATTATTTTAAAATCTTATTTTTGTTCATGGTTCTAGAGATGTTTCAACCCACCATCCCACTCCTTAATCAATGTTAAAAAAAAAAACTGAGCCTCACTAGTAATGTCATTCTATGAAAGAAAGGACATTTAGTACTTCATTATTTTGCATTTTAAGCAATGGAAATATGACAATGCATGCAAAATATTTCTTCTGTTTTCTAATTTACAATCAGAGTCATAATTATTATAAGGCAGGATTATTTTTAATCACCATATCATGATGTTAAATCCTTCCCAAAAGCACTCCTCATTTTTCAGTTAGATATTATTTTTCATACTCTTTGCTGACTGTGTGATAAATGAGTATATAATGGATATAATGACTTTCATAGTTCTTCTCACCCAAATGAAGAACTTTAAGTTTCCTTTTCTAATGAATTCTGCCAAACCATAAAACAAGTCATGTAATGCCCCATAAAAGGCATATTTCAGTCTTCTAAGGTATATTTTCAGTGTCATAAAAATTAATTGGCTTATTTTTCTTTTAGACTATCATATGGGTTATTTAAATATATGAAATAAATGCATTTTAAAGTTTAACGACTGCTAAGTAAGCAAATTCTTAAGTCTGATACTACACTTGGATCCTAACATCAATATGACCTGAAATTCAAGTTTTGCACAGGAATAAGAGTTTTAGACATAGTGGCACTTATTTGACATATCAAAATTTGCTTTTCTAAATTTAAAGAGAAGTAACAGGTGTTAAGGGAAAAATATACATCAAAAGCAAACCAGAAAAACACAGTTTCCAGTAGTCAGTAAGTACTAGTCAAAGAGCTACTATACCCCTTGAGAGTATTACTATTATATAATACAGTACAATTTAATAACTGAGGTTGAATATTGCAATCCTAAATCAAAAACCTCTTATCCAAAAATCTTACATTTATCAATATGGGAAAATGTGTAACAAAATTAAGAACAATTTCCCTCAGAGTTGCTTATTCTGTTCTGAGCAGAACTTTCATCTCTAGTCCTAAGATGCATTTATTTAACATATATTAAAAATAATTTCTCAAATTTTTAAATATCTATTTTAATACTGAAGTAAAATTTTTTTCCTAGAGGACAATGAGTACATGCAACAATGAAAAGGATTAATTGGTCATTTATTTTGTGAATTGTGGCTTCTTACTCTTGTAAAAGCCCACTAAGTTTTACTAAATCGTCATTCTGGAAAGGCAGCATTATACCTAGGGCACCTGACATACTTCAAGCAGTTGTTAGATGAGTTAACTAATCTCAGCATAGTATGCTGTATTACAGACTCTGGATAGAAAAGTAAAGTCTAACTATTGATTACTAAAAAAAAAAATTCTCGGCTGGGCACGGTGGCTTATGCCTGTAATCCCAGCACTTTGGGAGGCCAAGGCAGGTGGATCATGAGGTCAGGAGATCGAAACCATCCGGGCTAACACGGTGAAACCCCGTCTCTACTAAAAATACAAAAAATTAGCCGGGTGTGGTGGTGGGCGCCTGTGGTCCCAGCTACTAGGAAGGCTGGGCCAGAGAATGGCGTGAACCCAGGAGGGAGAGCTTGCTGTGAGCCGAGATCGCGCCACTGCACTCCAGTCTGGGCGACACAGTGAGATTCCGTCTCAAAAAAAATAAATAAATAAATCAAATAAAAAATTATCTGCTGGGCACGGTGGCTCACATCTGTAATCCTAGCACATTGGGAGCCTGAGGCCGGTGGATTACCTGAGCTCAGGAGTTCAAGACCAGCCTGGGCAACACGGTGAAACCCCATCTCTACCAAAATACAAAAAATTAGTCGAGCATGGCAGCATGTGCCTGTAGTCCCAGCTACTTGGGAGGCTGAGGCAGGAGAACCGCTTGAATCCGGGAGGCAGAGGTGGCAGTGAGCCAAGATAGCGCCACGGTACTCCAGCCTGGGCAACAGAGCAAGCCTCCGTCTCCAAAAAAAAACCCCCCCAAAATTATGTCATATAATGCCACTTCTTCGAAAGTGCTGAAACTGTGATTTTGTTCATATTTACTCAAAATTTGAGTTCCCTTTTTAAGTTACATAAAAGCAGACTCTGGATTTGTAAATTGATTCCTGATTGTTTTATTCTCAAATTTATTCATTCATGCAACAAAACTTTATTGAACACCTATCATATGCTAAACATCATTGTAGATAATGGAAATGCGGCAGTAATTAAAGCAGGCTTTATGTTTAGACTTATGTTCTGAGGGTAAAAACAGAGAAGCATATAAAAAACAATAAAATTTACATGGCAATACGTGCTAAAAAGAAAAAGAAGGGGACCAATAGTAGTAAAGGGGTGAGAAGGGAGGGTATTTTATTTCAAATATAATCATGAAGAAAGACCTCGCTGAAAAAGGTGAAGGTGAAGGCCTTAAGAAATGAGGTAAAGAACTCAGATGATCCCTGGTAAAAGCATTCCAGGCAGTGAAAACAGTTACTGTAAAAGACTCTGAGGTAGGAATGTGCCTGCTATGTTCGAAGAACAGCAAGGAGTCCAGTAGTGACTCACCCAATGAGCAAAACATGTAAGAAATGAAGTTAGAGAGATCATCTGGAAGGAGGGCTTGTATGGAGTCTTGTAAGTCCAACTTAAGGATTTGGTTTTCATTGTGGGTAAAATGGGAAGCCCATGGAAGGTTTTGAGGAGAGGAGTGACAAGAGCTGACATGTCCTTTAAAAGAACCACCCTAGCTGTTCATTTGCTGACAAACTGAAGGGGGACAGAGGCAAAGTAGGGAGATTAAATGGTTATTGTAATAGTGAAGTAAGAGTGGCTTATGGCTTAGACTAGTGTGCAGTAGCAGTAGTAGAAGAGTTGAAGAACTGGTAAGATTCTGCATTTAACATAATGGAAGAGCTGGTATTGATTTGTTAATGAACTAACTAGGGTGTGAGAGAAAAAGCAAAATCAAGAATAACTATCAAGGGTTGTATCCTGAACAAATGTGAGGAAAGAAGTACCAGTAACTGAAAGAAGGAAGATGGGTACAGAAATATGTTTGGTATCAAGGAGCAACAGAAACATCAGGGCCTCTGTTTTGAATATGTTAAGTTGTAAATACCTATTAAACTACTACATAGAGTTAATGATCATTAACAGGCAACTGGACACACAAGTCAAGAGTACTTAACACTGAACTCAGAATGATAAAAGAGTATAAATCTAGGATACCATTAATTAAATCAGTACATACAAAAGAATCCAAAATGAGTCTGGATATTTATTAATTTATTTTAAATTTTTTTTTTTTTTGAGACAGTTTCGCTCTGTCATGCATGGTACGATCTGGGCTCAGTGCAACCTCTGCCTCCCAGGTTCAAGCAATTCTCCTGCCTTAGACTCCTGAGTAGCTGGGATCACAGGCGCATACCACCTTGCTGGCTAATTTTTGTATTTTCAGTAGAAACAGGTTTTCACCGTGGTGGCCAGGCTGATCTCAAGCTCCTGACCTCAGGTGATCTGCCTGCCTTAGCCTCCCAAAGTGCTGGAATTATAGGTGTGAGCCAACACGCCCAGCCAAGCCTTGATATTTAAATGATTACATAGACATATTGGGTCTAAGGTTTACAAGTAATAACCCACACCAAATTGTACAACAGAAACACAAAATAAACAGTCCTTAAGTATATTTTAACTATGCATTTCCCTGGCTTATTCTCTAAAGAGAGAGAGAGTAATATACTAATATGCAACCTCATTCAGATTTCCAGCTAGGCACAGTAGCTCACGCTTGTAATCCCAGCACTTTAGGAGGTAGAGGTGGGCAGATCACTTGAGCTCAGAAGTTCAAGACCAGCCTGGACAACATAGAGAGACCACCCCCGTCTCTACAAAAAATACAAAAATTAGCTGGGCATAGTGGTGCCCAGCTGAGAACTGTAGTCTCAGCTACTGGAGGCTGAGGTGAAGGACTGCTTGAGCCTGGGAGGCAGAGGTTGCAGTGAGCTGAGATCACACCACTGCACTCACTCCAGTCTGGGCGACAGAGCGAGACCATGTCTCAAAAAAAAAAAAAAAAAACAAAAAAAAAAACAGATTTCCACCAAAGCACTGATAACTGCAGAAAGGGCTAGGGATGTATACAGTTCTAAGCTTCTTGCTAGAGTCACGCAAAAAAAAAAAAAGTTTGCACCTCTATAATGTGCCAGGCACAATGCTCACTGCTGAGTATACAGTCATGAATAAAGGAAGCACAAACTGCTGAATTGTGAAGATAAATAATAAGCAAGGAAATGAGCAAACAACTAAAAACTGGTGAGTGCTGTAAGACAATAACACATTAATACATGGTACTGTTCTTAGACTGATCACACAAGGACGGAGAATATAACACTGAAGGAAGCACAAAATTTCGCCAAAACCTCTAATTTATCTAGTTTTAGATTTGAACAAAGGTAAAACCCTTAACTATTTATTCCATAATTACCACACAAACCTGTGTTTCTTAGGTTCTCTTCCTTTTCCCTCTTAATTTTCCATTTGTTAGACAGGAAGATGGCTACATTCTTGTAATCAGTAAGGAGATGCTCAAAATATTTTATTGAATTTTTATAAATAAGCATTCAATTGGTAATTTATTACTTGCAGCCACAACCAGGAAAAGATGTATTTTTAGCTATTTTATGAATGCCAAAATTTATACTCAGCCAAATTAACAAAAATATTCACAGTGACACAAACAGAATGTGAAAAATCTAAGCTATCAGTGGTTGAAGGGACAGTAAAAAACATCATACATTTTATTTCATTAACACATTTTAAGTAGCATTCCTGTTTCACCTCTTGGTAACACAATATGGTATAGTCCCATATTAAGTGGGAAACAATGTTATTTCACAAGCCAAGTCATCAAATTTAATATTCCATTTTATTAAACAACTGTGTACAAAGTGGCCATCAAAGCAAAAGAAAAAAAAATCACTATTTGTTCTTAAAGATAAAATAATCTAGAAAGTCATACTACGTATTAGAGAAATAGTACTGTTGAACTGAAAAATTAACTATATGTACAGGCATCAAAATGTATATAAACTTGTTGCATAGACACTGATATTTTAATAACGGATGTCACATTACATAGCTATCTCAGGATAGGGTTATTTTATCATATTCCTTTTAGATTATTTGGAAAAACTTCACTCTGAGGAACTGTTATCTTTACAAGTATAAATAATTGCAGCATATTGTTGTTATGATTATTCAGAAATATTTTAAATAACCCATTTTGTAAGCAGATAGTAACTTACCTGAAATGTAGATGACTTTTTGGTCACTTCTTTGACCAAGGGAATTGGTCACTTTACAGATATAAACACCAGAATAGTTGAAAGTCAATGGATGGACAAAATGAAGAGTATTGTCTGAAGCCAATAAACCATCAGGCCATTGTCCATCCAACCTAGATTTTAAAATGCATAAAATTATTTTAAATATCTTCAGACTATATTTATTGACAGCTAGTTAAAATGAGACATTATATGTTTGAGATACTAGTCAAAATAAAAAAGCATCTTTTAGACAAAATTCAGTATGAAAGTATAAAAAAAGTAACAAATTTTCATTTTAATAAAGATGAACTAATAAAGGCCATTAAGAACACCCATTCTTCCAAAATAGCAGTCCATGTAAGAGTGGCACTGCCAACATAATAAAACAGCAGAAAAGCACAGAAAAAATATAATTAAAAAAGTTTTATTCAGAAAACTGGAAGTTAGAAAAACACACTATTTGAAGACATACATACCGTATCAAGTAAATTAAAATTCTCATTGAATCAGAGATCTATTCATGACATAATCTACAATTTTCTTCATGCAAAGTCATCCTACTTAAATACATAATGTTTTAGCACCCTCTATAACATATTTATAGAGCATCATTTAATGCTAATGCAGACACTGTGCTCCATCCAAAGATAGTTTCTAAAGCAGCAAAATGGGTCTTCTTATAAAATAATTTCATGTGTAAGGTGGGCATCTGTGACAATAAAAACCAAGACACCATGTGGTATCAATAATAAGTCTTTTAAACAGTATTTACACTAATTTGGCTAAGAGGTCCTATACCTAGTATACATATTGCTCTAAATCATGTAGAGTCCCACTATGAGAACTCTAAAGCCATTCACTGTAATGGAACTAAGCACACTGCTAAAAATCACTTTTCTAACCAGAGGATACCAAAAAATAAAAAAAAATACAAAAATAACAAATAAGTGTTTTTAAAGCTGAAGGTGTTTTTTTGTTGTTTTTGTTTTTTATTAAAGTAAGAGGATAAGGCCGGGCACAGTGGCTCACACCTGTAATCTCAGCACTTTGGGAGGCCGAGGCAAGCACATCACTTGAGGTCAGGAGTTCGAGACCAGCCTGGCCACCATGGTGAAACCTTGTCTCTAATAAAAATACAAAAATTAGTTCAATATGGTGGTGGGTGCCTGTAATCCCAGCTACTTGGGATGCTGAGGTAGGAGAATCACTTGAACCCAGGAAGGAGAGGTTGCAGTGAGGCAAGATGGCACCACTGCACTCTAGCCTGGGTGACAGAGTGAGACTCTGTCTCAAAAAAAAAAAAAAAAGAAGATTAAAAAGTCAAGTAAACCTAGGTCTCAACTACTACAGTTTAGGCTAAGTAGATTTTCAAAAAGTTTATTCACTTATTCCTTCATTCAATTACTAGGAGCCTACTATTTGCCATACTCTGCTTTGCTGGTGGTGCTGAGATATAGAAGTAAATAAAACATAGTCTCTATTTTCAATTATGTAAGTACATAGAAGATTGATAAATTATTACACAGGGAATAAGAACAATAATAAAAAAGTGGAAAGAAGCAAATCAATACCAAAGAATAGATAGAATAATTTTGTTTTGCAATCTCGAGTGCAGTGAGTGGTAAAATAATCTGTAAAATCTTTTAGAGTTGATAGTACTTTAATTCAGCACTGAAGGATAAAGATAATATGCTTACATGGCTTAAGAAACAAAAATAAAAGCACCCAACCTTTTCCTTTAGAAGGCTTTGGAAAGAAAATTTTTGCAAGTATTGGCTTTCAAAAGGTAAATTCTTTCTACAAGAATAACAATGAAAATAAATTATATATGTCTTAACAATTACCTTTGTACTTTGGGCTCGAAGTTTTAATCCCTTTAATTCTCTGAGAAATTGTAAAATGACTTAGAGTGAGAAATATCTAAATATCACATTAAACCTACAACAAAAGCATATTCTATGCCCTTGTGTCTAGGTTACATGACTTATATTCATTGTCTGTACCTCACAAAAACTCTACGAAGTAGTTATTGGCAAGGAAATTTAGGGTTAGAGGGGTTAAATGACTTACTCAAAAAAGACATATAGAAGTTAAGACACTGGGATGAGAATCCACAATTGTACGGCTTTTAGAAATACTCTATCAAATAAAAATCTTAACTAATGATTGCTTCCCATTTTTTAAAAATGTAAATGAAAATTTTTCTCTACCTTTAAAATAGTATCTATGCTTAAAGACAACTGATTGACCACATATAGTGCTTCCTAACTCCCATAAAATCCCACCAGAAAGAGAACAGAAATTAAAAAGTTATTAAAAACCTTACAGGAGAAAACAGGAGGCAGAATTCAACAGACAAGATGTTTCAACAAACTTTCCGAAGACAGAAAATAGATTTAAAAAACAATATATGCCTTAGGTCAGTGTTTCTCAACCCAGGGATGCTTCAAAACATCCTACAATTCACAGGACTGCCCACTACAAAAAATAATTTCGGCCTAAAATATCAATAGTGCCAAAGTTGAAAAGTTGTACTTTAGGGTGAAGGGTTGCTTATGAAAAGCACATGGATGAGAAAGCAGCCAATTTGGTCCAAAGAATCAAACAAAAATTTTGGAGTTCAACTCAGTGTACCTCAGAAAAACCAGAAGGAGGCCAAGAGCAAGTTAAAAGATACACCACAAAACAACAGATTCCTCCTGACTCTGTACAAATACCAGACATTTATCTCTCGGGCAAAAAAATGGAGGTTAATTCTAGAAATAAATTGAATGGTCACAACATAAAGACTTCCACTCTTCTATTAGTGATATCTGGAGTCTCCCCAGGAAAATAATCACATCTCTACCTGATCACTCTAAGTGGAATCTAATGAGCAATCCCCACTACAGAGAGAGCATCCACTAAGCGTTTTATTTTAATGTTTCACTGTGAAAGACTAAACAACCAACAAAATTAAGAAATATCTACATAATGAAAGACCAAACCAAAAAAACAAAAGAACTTGGAGGGAAAAGAGACAGTATGTAGAAAGCAGAAAAAACTCTCTGGGGAAGAAGTAACTCCAGTATCCCTGGGAAGAAACAAGAAAGATACTACACTCATAAAATAAGAAAAGGGTGCTATGAAAACAACGTATTTTTATAGTTGGCGTATTTTCAGTTTATAAGAGCATCTTCTCATTCTCCAAAGAATATTCAATAAGAAGATGCTCCATCTCATGAGAAGATGCTCTTAAAAACTGAAAACAGGCCAAAAAATTTTTTTATATCATTAAGTCCATGGAAATTTTTTTTAAAAATCAAGAAAACCTTCTAGGAAGAATAAGACCATCTGAAAATATAAAAGAAAGGATATTTATTATACAATAAATAGGAGTTCCAAAAAGAACGAACAGGAATAAAAAAGAGGGAAATGACCAAAAAATAAGAAAATTATTCAAGTTGACAGATACATCTGGAGATCAAAATGGGCCCTAAATACTGACAAAATATGAATAAAAACCTTGGTATAACAGTTTGAAATTTCAGAGAAAGAAAATTATGCACATAGTAACTACACAAGTAAAAAGAGGCAAATATTAGCCATTGGGAAAACAAATGGCTATAGACGAGAAAACAGAAGTCTGGTATATGTCTTAGCTCTTCGTAACATTTACCTGCCCTAGAGAAGCAAACAGTGATTACTGAGTTTAATTAAAAATCGCTAAAATTTCATTTGGACTATGAAAGGTAGGAATGTGTGTATATGGTGTGTTTGTAAATGAAGAAGTAGACATAAAATTATAATTATTTATCTAAGAAGTCAACAGACAATGTCAAAAACTATTAAGTAGTAGCAGCCTAAGACCTCTGACTGCAACTAACCACAAGAAACTGCTAAAATTGCTTAAGTAGCCTCAAAAGATCAGAAATGAGGGGGTAGGAAGGTGGGGACAGGTAGGGCAGGATAAGACAGAAAATTTAATTACAATTTTCATTTTCTGCTATTACTATAATCGTGTATTATACAGATAAAAACAACTTTTAATGGGGATTTAAGAAGGTTTCACTTTTAGATAATTTCTCTTTCAAAGTATATAACATTACCTGCTCCACACAGATTTGAAGGGTGGTGGATTTGCATCAGCATTACATTTGAGATTAACACCTTTTCTTCCTACAAACCAATTTCCATCATACCCTGTTACCGAAACTTCAGGAGCATCTATAAAATAAATGCATGACAGGACAGATTATCTTTTGTTAATGATAAATGCAATACACATGATAAAATATTAACACAACAAACAAAGCCTTAGAAGAACAGGAATCATTTTTCCTTAGTCTCAACATGTATAATCAATATGGAAGACACTACTCCGTAAATACTGGCTGAAAGAATAAAATGAAGAATGAGTACCCCCCAAAATGGCAATTATACTACATACAGTTTGAGTAATTAGAAATGCTAAATGTTAAGGAATATTCATAAACCTATAATCACCAAAAGCAAAATGAAAGAATCCTATTAAGCAAGACGTAGAGATACAGGAACAAAGCAAATATGTTATAGTATTTAATTAAATAAGACATGGCATTTAAGTACCATGTAGTACCAAGTCACCATATAAAACAGTCTTTAAAGAGATATTTAATCTAAAAGGAAATATCTTCTAAGAGATATTAGGTCAACTGCAGAGATTAGATTCCCTATGTTACAATTAATTAATATATTGGGGTCATGTAGAGATGTGACACAGGCTTTCTATGACTACATACTTACAACTGAAGTAAATTAGCTAGGACCTCAAATGTACTAAAACATAAACTTTTATCCATTTCACGTACCCAAAAGTCTTTTAGCATATGTGCAACATAACTAGTTGAATGAGCAATTATCCATATCTACCAGCAATATAAATATATACTTCCAAACTATTAGGTCCAAACCTATCATTCAATCAACCATCATTCTGTTTGGCTCCTAATGAGTGCCAGGCATGGCACTTAGAAATAATACACTGTTTTGGCCGGGCACGGTGGCTCATGCCTGTAATCCCAGCACTTTGGGAGGCCAAGGCGGGCAAATCATGAGGTCAGGAGATGGAGACCATCCTGGCTAACACAGTGAAACCCTGTCTCTACTGAAAAATACAAAAAAAAAAAAAAAAAAAATTAGCTGGGAGTGATGGTGGGTGCCTGTAGTCCCAGCTACTCGGGAGGCTAAGGCAGGAGAATGGTGTGAACCTGGGAGGCAGAGCTTGCAGTGAGCCAAGTTCGCACCACTGCACTACACTGTTTTAGGTATTTGGTATACAACAGACTTTATATACATATAATTTATATTCTAATAGTAATAGGGAAGATGACATTTAAAAATACTTAACTAAAACTCCTTATGAGGGCCAGGAAGAAAAAGAATAGGATGCTAAGAGAGAATATAAAAGAAAGGCCTAATTTAGGTTGGGGATGGGGTTGGAGGTGATAAAAGGCTTCCCCAAGGAAGTGTTAAATTATGTATGATGCAGAGACTCTCTAGCTTTCTGTGAGCTACATAGAAAACTAAGTTAGCAGCATATGATCTGATGAGAAGCTAGAGACAAACCAGATCAGTATTTACCTCTGCCAGGGAAGACTGTTCTACTGGAAAGCAAAGTTTACAAAAGAGTTGTAAAAAATTGAACTTTTAATAAGGTACAATTATCTTAGAAATTTAAAAAAAGAAACAGCAAAGATTAACAAACATTTTTGTAACTTAAAAGTGGTACTAAAAAATGTTGCTGAAAGAACAGTCCAGATATCTGTGAGTTTAGGCATTAAAGTATCCCAAAAGGATACCTCTAAATATTGAGGCATAAATTTGTCATATAAGACAATATTTAAGTTTGTTTACATGTCCTATAGGTCTCCAATTTACAAAAGGAAAAATGTCATGACTATTCTAAGAACATTTTAGGAGTAAGCCAATAAATCAAAACCATATTATACATTAGAAGAAATATTTTATATATCTAAGATTTCATTCAAGCAAACAAAAAACTACAAATTGAAAACATCAGTCATTATTAGACACTGGAAAGGTAAACATATGCATATGCAAAATACATTAACTTCCAATTGGGATGTGAATTTTATGAGACAAAGAAAAAAGTTAAGACTCTGTAAAAGCAAGGTAGGAAAAGGAAAAAGAAAAATTTTAACAGAATTCTCCAGAGAATTAGGAAAAGAAGGTATTAGCATTTAAGAATGCAATGGCAGTAACAGTTTTTGAACGATAGCTTTTCAAGTTAACCCTATAAAGGCTGAAAAAGATCCTGGGAATTAGCTTTAAAAACCATTACACCAAGTGTAATGAATATGTGTAACTTAAAACTCCATGCATGTCATATCAAAAAGCAAATAAGTAGCAACAACAAAAAATAGAATTCCCTCAAAAACACCTAAATTTATAATTTGTACATGGATAGAAGTAAAAGCAGAACCTAAATACTTTTCCTAATGTTGTCTCTAATCTGCCTAATTTTCATTATCTTTGCTATAAACTATCTACAGCCATCACCTTTTCTACTACTTGAAATTTTTAAATGGTATACAAATCACAAAGAATGTATTAAAAACTAAGAAACTTTATTCAAAGGGAAAAGTAGATACAAAAGAATATATAAACACATACACAGGAAAGTATACCTTAACAAAAATACACAAGTAACAAGTGGCTCAGCTTTGAACCTGTATCTACAATGGTTATTATCCAATGATGTATTTAAAATATTGTTTTTTAACCTAAGAAAATTCTTATAACATGATCAATGAGATAAGATTAGAAATAATATTGAAAAATACAGATTTTCAAACTAATTAATATGCATATAGGGAAGTCAAAGAAAACAAGGCCAGGTGTGGTGGCTCACGCTTGTAATCCCAGCACTCTGGGAGACCGAGGCGGGAGGATCACAAGGTCAGGAGATGGAGACCACCCTGGCCAACATGGTGAAACCCCATCTGTACTAAAAATACAAAAATTAGCTGGGCATGGTGGTGCACGGTTGTAATCCCAGCTACTTGGGAGGCTGAGGCAGGAGAATCACTTAACCCGGGAGGCGGAAGTTGCAGTGAGCAGAGATCATGCCACCGCACTCCAGCCTGGCGGCAGAGCAAGACTCCATCTCAAAAACAACAACAAGAAAATAGATGGGGAGCATCAGTGAAACTGAGTAACAGCTCAATTAATTAGAATGCAGAAATTGTTTGTCCTTCAGCATTGTACATTTTGAGGTACAAGTTGCCATAACTCCTTAAGTCGAGCCTACTTTTAAGATCTTAAAAGGAAATGGTTACATTATAATTTTAAGTTGGAGAGCAACTTTAAAGTCATCTGTTCATCTTTACAAAAGTGATTAAAAATGTTTTGGTTAAATGAAATTTCCATGAAAACATAAACAAAATTAAAAGAAAAACAAAAATAAACAAGGACAAGCTATTAAATATTCAAACTAAAAATAGTCTGATAAACATGCTGACAAATATTAAAAAAGCAAATGTTACATTTACTTACACTGTATGTCTAATATGAAAGAGTATCGGATGTCCTTTTCCAAGGCTGGATGTTTTACAACGCAAGTAATTCGCCTTCCTCTAGCGAATCTGGTTGGAAATAGCTTGTACTGGCTGATAATCGTTGCCGTTTCATTTGGAAAAGAAGTTGTAGTGGATTCCATTTCACCAAGATCACCTTCCCAGTCAATATGTGCAACAGGTTTTCCAGTGGCTGCGATACAAATGGCTGCTACTGTTTCATTTCCTCCATCAATTAAAGAATCTGGCCCTTTTATCAGGCTCACAGTGGGTTCAACTGTTTAAATATTTTTTTAAAAATTAGTTACATTCAAACAAGAATATGTTTATATCTTCGCAAGTCACATCTAAACATATTTCACAAGCTTAAGGACAACTGCATATAAAATCTACACACATTTTTTAGGTAATGCCATCGTCAATCACATTATTGGAAAAACTAAAGATCATAAGCCAGGACAAATGAGACCAAGAATTCATACCACCACTACAAAGATGGCTCTACCTGATAAAGATATACATTCGATGAATTCTTTCCAATTTAATATATACAAAAAATTTCTGTGAACTAGATCACAATTCCCTTTATGAGATTAAAGGTATTATTTTTCTGCAAGATAAGTTTTATACATATATAAAAATATATATATAGAGAGAGCTTCATTTTGCAGCAAAAAAATTTTAAAGCAAACACTTTTAAAAATAAGTTATGATTTTGACTTACTGTTAAAATGTTATGAAAAAAAAAAAGTTCCTCTGAACATACGCTTTGGAGATGAAATGTTTTTCTTGGCCCAATAAGTGACTCAATAATTTCATTTAAAACACTGCCTTTTGAACTTTCAACCTTTAACTCCTCATATATCCAAAAGAACCAATTAGGGTTGCTGAATGTGTTCAATTACTTTTATTTACAACATATACTTCAAGGTCATCCTAACATGTACCATCACTAATAGTTAAGTTTATTGGAATGGCCATACCACCTATCTTCTTCCAATACAATAAAGTTCCTCAGCAGGGTAAAGTAACAATGTTAGAACCTCTCAATCTACTCGACCCCCAATATCTCTTATATTTTCACATTTTCCAGCAATTGTTATGTGCTTCTGTGTAAATTCCTCAGTACTGACTTCATAAATGTTGTGTCCAGTCTTTAGTTTATTGTGTGCATTGAGTTTTTATTCCAATGATTTTTTTTTTTTCATTTCCAGGATTTCAAGTTGGTTCTTTCAATACCATCTGTTCTTGATGGTATTGAAAGAACCAAATTTTGTTTCACATTTTACTTTGAAAGCTATTTTTACTTCACATTTTACTCTCATGGATATGATTATTTTCCTTACGTAGTTCCTTTCATAAGATGCATTATTGTAAAATAACAAATGAAAAAGTACATGCAGCACATGCAATGAACAATTTTATAGCAAACATCCATATAACCACCACACATCTTAACAAACATTATTACTGGAACCTCACAAGTCCCTCATACTCCTCTACTACATCTTAAAAACCTGCCTGCCTCAATGTGAAACTATTATATTGACTTTGGAGATCAACTGTTTATTTTTCATTATAGTTCTACAACCAACTCATGCAAATCTAAACAACACAGTTTAGCCTGTTTCTGAACTTTTTAAGAATGGAATTGGACCACATGTATTTTTGTACTTTTTCTTTGACTCAACTTTGTGTTCTGGAGATTCATTCATATTGGAACATTTAGCTTTAATTTATTGTTTTGGAATTCATTTTTTTACTTTTTCATTTTTAGATCATTTGGATTTATATACAATTGTATATATTATTAGTTTTAATTGCTTTATAGTTTATTAATGGACAATGGAGTTCCTGTTTCATCTGAACAATTTTACAAGAAACATTTCCATTCATGTATCTTAGCATATTTGTGCACAAGTATATCCTCAGAATTGCTACTACTTATTTTCAACTTTACCAGATAATTTCAAAAACCTTTCCAAAGTACCAATTTCCTCCCAGTCTTAGCACTCCTGCTGGTCCACATACTCACCAGTTGATATTGTCACCCAGCTGATATTGTCACAGACTTCTCAATGTTTGCAATCTGATAGGTATGTAATGGTATGCCACTGAGATTTTATGTTTAATATCTCAGATTATGAATGAGGTTGAAGATCTTTTCATATGTTTATGAGTCATTTGGAATCTTTTCTTCTGCAAAATGACTATTATAGTCAGCTGTCTATTTTTTTCTTACTGGTGAGTAAAAGTTCTACATAGATTTGGGAAAACAGTCATTTGTGATTATACGTGGTGCAAATACTACATTCCTTAAATTTGGTTCTGCTACTACCTCCATTGAAACTCTAATGTCATCAAAGACCCCTAATCTAAAACTCAACACTTTTATGTCTAGTCTCTTTAACTTTGTCGAATTTGATACTTCAGCACAGCTCTTCCCAATCAGTTGAAAAGAATTAAATCCTAATGTGTTAAAGTATTTGTTGTAAGTAATGAAGTAATTCCTAAGTTATGCATTTAGAATGATACTAGCTACGTGCTGTCCTTAGGAGAAACTAAAAAACAGTCAAAACATTTTCTGTAGGGCTTACTTCTTACTGTGGAAATGGTTGCTAGAGTAACATTTCCTTAAAAACTTTCCTATCTTTTCTTCATATGATATTACTCTGCCTGAGTTCTTCTCATAACTCTCTCTGAGAACTCTTATTTTTTCTAACCTCTTCCTTTAAATAAATAATCAGTCCTGGGCCTGCAATTACTTTTGTATCTCACTTAAAAACTTTTATCTGATAAAGACTACTACCCAGATGATTCTGAACTTTCCTCAATTTTAATACAAGGCTTGACGCCTCAGCTTCTAACTACCTACACCTGGTTATTTCCACCTATAGCTCCTCAAACTCAAACCTAACACCAAAATCATTTTATCCTCCCAATCACCAACACCTGTTTTTCATTCATATGTGCCCATTTAACTAGCGGTAACATAATTTAATCACAAACTTTCAAAACTTATTACTGTAATCACAAACTTTCAAAACCTATTACTGTTCAAACTTTCCTTACTTCTTATATCCAATCAGATACAAAATTCTGCTAATTATTCCTCTGTAACAGTTCCTGTCTTCATTCATGTGGCAGAAATTACAAAATTAATTGCAAGTCTTCATGGCCTCATAGCTGAGACATTATGATTTAAGGACCTCTTCATTTCAATTGATCAAAAACACCAGACCCATCTTCCTAATCACAACTGTCATCACATTGCTCTCTAAATCAGGTCAGTCGTGAGTTAGGCATTCCTCTACGTGATGTGATCAAAGCAGTGTTTCTCAAACTTCACTGTGTATATAAGTCACCGGGGAATCTTGCTAAAATGCAGACTATCATTCAATAAGCCTAAGACGGATCTGAAATTCTATATTTTTAACAAGTTCTCAAGCGATGCCAATGCTGCTGGTCCATGAACTACATTTTAAATAGCAAGGGTCTGAGAATAGCAGACAAGTGAGAGGCAGCACAACTACTGAATACAAAGTATGAATTTCCAATAATATAGAGCTCAAATTCCCTGTTCTAGCATTCAGGTTACTTTAACGTGGTCCTACTCTACAATTCTAAAATTTAATTCTTATACTTTATGTAAATCCTTTGAACAACGAATAAATTACTTATTCAGTGTTCCACTAACACAGGGCTCTCAACAGGGGGTGATTCCCCACTAACTCCTGCTCCCCTCTTGAAGACACTTGGCAGTGTCTGGAGACATTATGAGTTTAACAATGAGGAATGCTATTGGTATTTACTGGCATAGTGTTTAGAGGCCACAGATGCTGTCTGCAACAAATAGTACAGCTCACTACAACAAAGAATTCTGGCCCCAAATTTCAACAACACTGGGGTTAAGAAAATTTTCCCTTAATGTATAGTGGTCCCTTAGTATTCTGCAGTGGGGTGAGGGTCGGTTCCAGCATCCCTGAGTATAAACAAATCCGTGCATACTTAAGTCCTGCAGTTAGCCCTACGGAACCCATGTACAGAAAGTCGGCCCTTCATATATGCAGGTTTCACATCCCACAAATACTCTATTTTCTACTTCCAGTTAGTTGAAAAACCATCCATGTATAAAGGGACCCACACAGCTCTAACCCATGATGTTCAAGGGTGAACTGCATATCGTTTTGTTTTCCCTGCCTTAGTTCACATACTATCACAATCCTAGAATACCATTTTCATATTCTTTCATTTTTGCCTACCCAAAACCTACTCACCACTGACTCAACTACCTCTCCTAAGAAATACTTCTTGACTACTAAGTTCACTAATCCATTCCTATACCCTACTCAAATAACACTGTATGACTGCTATATACTGGAAACTCTTATTGGTTTTAGGGACATAAAATTAAATTTTTAAATGCACAGTTACTCTCCAACACTTGTTTATAGTGCAGAAAACATTTGTAATAGTGTGGTAACTGCTACAATAAAGATATGTTCAACATAACAACGACAGCCAAAAAAGCATCAGATTTGGAGAAAGGGGTCAAGAATGGCTACTAAAAGGATGTGATTTGATGAATAATAGTTACATGGAAGAAAGAAAGGCCAGAAAAAAAGGCAATCCAGGCAGAAAGAGAAACACCCATAAAAACGTAGGTCAAAAGAACTGCAAATAGTTTATGATGATGATAAGACTTGGGTTTTTGAAAAAACAGCAGCAAGGAGTAGAACAAATGAAGCAAGAGAAGTAGGTGTGGGCAAAATAATGACTAATCTTGTAACAAACAGCCTGGATTTTAAGCCAGTAAGTACTGTATTAATTTAGAGGGAACTACTACAATTTAAAGCAAAATCAAAAGTGATTTTATCCCCATGAGCTTGCTCTTTTGACATGCAAGGTCCTTTTTTTTTCTTTTTTCTTTTTGAGAGAGTCTCATTCTGTTGCCCAGGCTGGAGTGCAGTGTTGCAATCTTGGCTCACTGCAACTTCTGCCTCCCAGGTACAGGTGATTCTCAAGACCCAGCCATCCAACTAGCTGGGATTACAGGCATGCACTACCATGCCTGGCTAATTTTTGTATTTTTAGTAGAGATGGGGTTTTGCCATGTTGGCCAGGCTGGTCTTGTACTCCTGACCTCAGGTGATTCACCTGCCTCTGCCTCCCAAAGTGCTGGGATTACAGGAGTGAGCCATACAGTACTTTATGTTACCTTTTTTACTGACGTCCTGCACGTGAGTTTTCGGATATTCATGCCTTGCCTTCCAATCAGAAAATGTCTCAAAAATATAAATCTCTTAAATGTAAGTTATATGTCCCCACAGCTCTTAGGGCAGTGTCTTAAATATATTAAGCCTCAAATATCTAATTTTATATTAAAATATCTCTCAACATGAAAAAATATATAATAAATTTGGACAAAATTGCTGTCCTATATTTCAGAGACACTAATATTATGTCCTTAAACATTGGAGCTATTAACTTGTTTGGTTCTCCGGGAAGCAGACACTGTGATGTGAGAAGTATAAAAGGTTTATCAGGGAGTGACAGCTGGGAGAAAATAGAGAAGGAAGATTCAATTGAGTAAATGGAGCTACCAGTACCCTGACAAAGTCTCCATTCAGGCCAATGGGCATATTCCATTAAAGGAGTCCCACTTTGGGTAAAAATCTTCACACTACTATCTTGTTCAATCACTAGCCCCAAGAAGTGCTTACCCTTGGCTACCACTGCCTCACTCAGTCACTGGTCTGAGGTCACTCACAAAAAGAATAGCCCTGAAAACTGAAGTAATCTTAAAGGACCTAACAGCTGGAAGCTGTCAGCTACCCACACTACTAGTAGCTGTCTGAATAAGAATCTAAGCAGCAGATCTTCATGTGAGCAGCCACCAGTTGCTATTGCTCCTCAATTTTCATTTCTATCATTTCAAAAGTACTTATCAGCATTTCCAAATTGGTTTACATTTCACTGCAAGTAGCTTAAGGTTAATGAGCTTTTTCAACATTTTACCATAAACTTTAACAGGTATCATAGGAAATAGTGGAATATCACTATTATGAGTGAAAGCACAATATTCAGATAGTTATGCAAATCTAAAATAGCAGGAATAAAATTTGATATGAAAAATTAAAACATGAGGTTTCAATGGCTCCTAGATGCAAAACTCAATGTTTTAAAAATGAAAAAACTTAAGATGGTAATTTAATTAAAGGCTGAAAATTTGAGGGGAGATAATGAAAATAAAGATGTTACAGAAACTCAGAACTTAGATTATAATTAAAACTCATCACTATCTTTCATAGACACTAGCTAAAACTATGCGCATTACATAGATAAGTAGGTATATACAGACAAGATTTTATTTAAAGGAAACCTAGAATCATAAATGTTAAGGATCTTGAAAAATCATATTTGAATTATTTTACTTTAAACTTAAAGTTAAATCAAATTTCAACTATTTTAATTTCTTTAAAATATTTTTATTATAATCTTCACCAGTATCACCAAAATACATAATTCAAGCATACCTACCTAACACAGTTACGGTTGTAGAGGACTGGGCATTTCCAAGCGGGAATGTAACAGCTTTGCAGATGTATTTTCCAGAATCAGAGAATCCTATGTTATGCAGAGTAATTGTTGCATCATTAAGTGAGTAATTTTTAAACAAGACTCTTCCCTGATATTCTCCTTGAACAGAGAATCCATACTGGGGATGGTGAACTGCAACAGTCTGTGAACTTTTGCCATGTATCTTCTCCCATGAAATCTGCGTTATGGTTTCATTTACTTCAATTAAACACTTTAGTGAAACATTCTTTCCCCATACTGCTGTGACATGTGGCTCCACAATAATTGGTCCAGCTAAGGCACCTATGGAGGGAAAAAAAACTATTACAATTCTAAAAATAGAAAAAAGCTGTCAACACTCTCCTCCCTTCCTGACCCCCTCTGTAATTATCTCTAGCTGCACACACACACACACACACACGTGCACACACACACATGCACTCACATGCACCACACACAAAACTTACAACTAACAAAAAGAAATGAACCAGGTGTTTTCTGGGCTTGATATAAGAGTCAAATGTGACTATCAAATAAACTAACAATATGCCAATATGTGTTGCGTGAAAAAAAGACTAGATTAGGACCAAGTTGACTTGGAAGCATGATCCTTCCCCAGTTAAGCCTTCACATGAGCTCCCAGCTCTGGCTGACACTTTGACTGCAGCCTTGAGAGAGAGACTGAGGTAGAAGATTCAGTTACGTCATGCCTCGATTCCTGGCACACAGAAACTGACAGATAATACATGGATATTGTTTTAAAGCCACTATGTTTTGGGGTAAATTTTTCACACGGCAATAGATAACTTATGCATGTAGGATCTCCCAAACCAAATAAAAGACTAAAGTATCTTTTTTGGAGGATCCCTATATCAAGTATCTCTACCGAAAAGTCATTAAAGACAGATCAATTAGACCATCCGGGCTAACACGGTGAAACCCCGTCTCTACTAAAAATACAAAAAATTAGCCGGGCGTGGTGGTGGGCGCCTGTAGTCCCAGCTACTCGGGAGGCTGAGGCAGGAGAATGGCGTAAACCCGGGAGGCGGAGCTTGCAGTGAGCTGAGATCCGGCCACTGTACTCCAGCCTGGGTGACAGAGCGAGACTCCGTCTCAAAAAAAAAAAAAAAAAAAGACAGATCAATTGCCAGAAAATATTAATGAAGAAATGTTTATATAAATGTAAAATAATTTTGTTTTTTCCATTTCAGAGTTAAGAAAAAAAATTTCACAAGCAAAAGTTAAAATGACATCAAACTTCTTCCATATAATACGTATTTCCTTCCCAAAAGCAATAGAGCAAAACTTATAATGTTTTGAGGGAAATAAAACTAACATTCATGACTACTATAGTAAAGCAAGATGCTGCTCATTGACAAGTATATTAGAATATGTATAACAAGTCCTTGGAGGTCTACCACTCACATATGTGCCCTAACAAAATAAAAGAACAAATACACAAACCAAGAAGTAAACCAAAATAAGCACTCAAAAATGGAAATTGTATAAACAATACGTTTAAAAGTTACACCTAATTAATTTTTTAAATGAATACTGAAATGCAGAAGGGTACCACTAGATAATCAAGAAAAATGCATTTAAACATGTTCAAACACATCCAAATGTTTAAAAAAAAAAAAAAAAAACTTCATGCAATATTATTTCCATGAATCTTTTTTAGAGGAAAAAACAAAAACAAAAAAGTAAATTAGAAGGCAAATTTTATCACCTAAGAGATGACTGAGGATATTACAAAAAGGGACTGACATTGACACTGACTACACTTAACAGCTACAAATTTAAAAGTTTCAGTTTTTTAACCATTGCTTCAAAAAAGTATCAGGCCCTGAAAATTTACTATCATGTTCTATAATGCTAGAGTACAGATAATTACTAAGCTTTTAAAATTAATCCAAGATACATGAAATGTGAAAGTATTCTAATGTATTTTAGCAACCTATCACAAGCTTGGTATTTTACAAACAAATAAAAAAGTAGTCTCATGAATATTAATAAAAAATGTCATTTATTATGAAATAATAGCTCTGTATTTAAGAAAACTACACAGCCGAGTAGGACTATTCTAAGAACAAAAGGACATTTTTAGACTACTCATCACATTAAAAGCTCACATGATTCTCTTATTTGATATTACAAAGGTATTTAATAAAACATTTACTATCTGATTTAAAAAGAAAATCTAACTAAGAAAAGGACTCTGAAGTAGATTCTTTTCAAATCAGTGGCCATTATCAGCACTAAAGAGAAAGAGGCATGGCTATTAAAAAAAGATCAAGACAAGATGGTGCACTATCATTATCATTGTTCAACTGAGACTGGAAATTCAATCCAGTGTAATAAGAAAAAGGAAACGATAAATATTAGGAAGGAACAGAAAGAATTATTATTTGAAAAATCTATTACCTGAAAAATCCAAGAAGATGAAATGAAATGAAAGGCTACTAGAACCAATAATGTGGTTGCTTATAAACATATGCAAAATATATATGAACTATATAATCAGTATGTTATGAAGGGTGACATCTTTACACATTTATTGCAGAAAAGGGTTTAATTTTTAAACATTAATATTTAAAACACTCATGAATAAAACTGTAAAAAACTTATAAACCTGACTTGAAAAAAATAGCAGCTATGCCATATTCCTAGGTAGGAAAACTTATTTACATGTCAATTCTCCCCATATTAATACACAAATGCAATACAATTATAGTGAAAACCCTGATAAAAAATTTTTTAAAAACAGGGTAGAAATAACTGCCAAAAATATTTTAAAACACTAACAGACTACTGAAGAGGGACAATATTAAAGTAAAAATAATAAAAATTTGGTATTAGTAACATAAAATAATTGAAAGTACACAAATAGACCTATATATAATAGGACGTGGTATACAACAAAGCTAATATTTTGAGTGGGGAAATAATATATTAATCAAGAAATGCTGAAAGAGCATGAGCAAAATACTTGAAAAA
This sequence comes from Theropithecus gelada, assembly GCF_003255815.1. Lineage (NCBI taxonomy): Eukaryota > Metazoa > Chordata > Mammalia > Primates > Cercopithecidae > Theropithecus > Theropithecus gelada. Next base: position 31,128,937 of record NC_037669.1, on the reverse strand, counting down.
TACAGACCCCTCTTTTATACTAAACACTGAAAGAAAAAAAAAAAAACCCTAGATGGACTGAAGACCTAAAAGTAAAAAATTATTGCCTGTACATATGTATGCAGATAAAACTTTCTGTGTATTTTGTCAAATAATTACCCTAATTACCCTACAAAGGTAAACTTAACATTACTGAGGACTAAAGAAAGAATTTCTAGTTTTTATTTTATCCCCTTCAGATGGAGGTAAAATAACAAGAATTAAAAAATGGAGTAAGAGAAGTTTTATGGAGTGAATGTTTGTGTCCTCCCTAAAATTCATTCTGAAGCTCTGACCTCAATGGTAGTATTTGGTAGGCCTCTGCCTGATAATCAGGTTTAAATAAAGTCATACAGGTGGGGCTCCCCATCATGGGATTGATGTCCTTAAAACAAAGAAAGGAGAGCTCACTCCCTCACTTTTTCTAGGCCACATGAGGAAACAGTGAGAAAGTGATTGTCTACAATCCAGGAAGATCCTCATCAAGAACTGGATCTGCTGGCACATGGATCTTGGACTTCCCAACCTCCCCAACTGTGAGAAATAAATGCTGTTTAAGCTGCCCAGTTTATGGTATTTTGTTACAGCAGCCTGCAATGGTTTGGATGTTTTGTCCCCTCCAAATTTCATGTTGAAATGTGACCTCCCATATTGAAGATGGACCTAATGAAAGGTCACAGGAGTGGAGCCCTCATTAATAGCTTGGTGCTGTCCCTGTGGTAATGAGTTTCCACTCTGTGCGTTCACAGGAGAGGAGATCTGGCTGTTTAAAAGAGGCTGGCACTTCCCGCTTTCTTTTGCTTTATGTAACATGTTGGCTCCCCTTCACCTTCTTCCATGATTCTAAGCTTCCTGAGGCCCTCACCTGAAACAGATGCCAGCACCATGTTTCCTATGCAGCCTGAAGAATGGTGAGCCAAAATAAGCCTGTTTCCTTTAAAATTACCAGTATCAGGTATTCCTTTATAGCAACACAAATGGACTATAATACACACCCCAAGTTGACTAAGACAGGTAATATGTCTTAGTTATGTTTTAATTAGCCAGAGTTCTGTTGTTGCAAATAAAAGAATCTAATACATTTCCATTCCTGGATGAAATTCAAATGTTAAAAATCACTTCTGAATGAGATTTTCCCCCATGGAATCTTAAAACTGTGGAGAAACAGATTTTCTGTTGTGGTTCTTAAACCAAAGTCCAAATTAGCCTCACTACTCAGAGACTACCAATCTTTAAGCCTACTACTACTTCCTCCCTCTACTTTCCCGCATGAAACTGAGTTTAACTGGAGAGCAGAAAGGTCCTGGAGAAATGTAAACATTTATTATTAAAGAGCTAAATTATTTAAAGTAAGTTCATCACTACTGGTAATGTAAGTCTAGAATATAAAGAGGCAAAGGAATAGCAAAGAATTGAATCTTACATATCTAGCAAGACTCCAACCTTGTCATAAGGTGGTCCTGGCTACTGCACACTCCAGACATGAAGGAAAACCATAATAAAATAGGATACTCTGTTTCTACTCTGTCTTCCTGATTTAAAAGTTTAGTTTTGCATCATTAGCTAATTAATTGAATTGAACTTCTTATTTCAGAGAAAGAGACAGACACCATTTTTTCCCCTATCTGTAGCTCCACAAAAACACTACAACCATGAAAACACAACTCTTTGAAGTCTTCATGTGTCTTTGAACAGTCATTCAGTCAGTATTTACAGAGTGCCTGGTAGATACAAAACATTTGTAAATACACACATTCAAGATATTTGCGACAGAAAAGAAAATGTAATGACGTATATAACTGCTATGGGTTATTAAAAAAATGGGTTATAAAAAAATGAAGTGAGATCCACATTACAGATCACACTAAAAGTGTTTGAAATGAAAGTATGAATAAAATGGCAACCATTCCCTTTCTTTCTTCCCTGACTCTCAGAAATGAACCAAGAAGTAACAGAAACCATCACAAACTTTTGATACTACACTTTTTAAAACTCTGATGCTATCTTTTACCACATTTCACTTCTCAATCTACAGTAATAGCATGCATACTGGACACTTCAATTCCCAGGATCTTTCAAATGTTAAGATTTACACAATGGGTGTATGCAAATATGCTATAAATGAAACATTTATTTTAGTCAGTGTCCAACTACACACCACCTTTGAAAATCTCTTAAGATATGAATCCTTTCAGAGTCCTCAAAATTTAGAATAATTTAGAGGCAACTAATAAAATATACATTAACAAACTAGCAATGTGATAGCATATAGTTGTTCTCAAAAATTTCAACATCTTCAACAAAACACATTTTGGAAGAATAAAATTTATCACCAGCACATTCAGTAATTAACCTGATTTGCTTTAAACTGATAGGTAAGTCATGTGAACTCTGTAAATAAAACAAAAACGTTTTTCAATAAACTCTCCAAACAATACTCAAACAGAAATAACCATGTAAGAATAAAGCCAAGTGAATTAAATAACCTACTTTTTTTTTTTTTTTTTTTTTTTGGAGACGGAGTCTCGCTCTGTCGCCCAGGCTGGAGTGCAGTGGCCGGATCTCAGCTCACTGCAAGCTCCGCCTCCCGGGTCTATGCCATTCTCCTGCCTCAGCCTCCCGAGTAGCTGAGACTACAGGCGCCCGCCACCGCGCCCGGCTAGTTTTTTGTATTTTTTAGTAGAGACGGGGTTTCACTGTGTTAGCCAGGATGGTCTCGATCTCCTGACCTCGTGATCCGCCCGTCTCGGCCTCCCAAAGTGCTGGGATTACAGGCTTGAGCCACCGCGCCCGGCCCTAAATAACATACTTAACACTATAAACTGCAAACAAATATTATCAGAGTATGAAAGAATCTCTAACTTCATCTCATGTCATAACTAGAAATAATTCTGGAATTAAAGGTTTCTATGTTCTAAGGAGAAACCTGGGTCACGTGCCAAAAACTGGTTGAGAAAACCAACCATTTCTTCATTCATTCATTAGTATGTGTTGGGTGAACACTTTGTGCCAGGCACTGCCCTAAGTGCTGAGCCATTAGAGAGTTTGCATTTTAATGAGGAAACAGACAATTAGCAAGGCAGTAAAAATACAGAGAACAGAGGTGTAAATGTCAAGGATCCATAGTGCATCCTAACATTTAAATTGCATAGCATCAATAAAGCTGTCCAGGGAAGCAGGAAGGGAACCAAGAGGGTATCCTATACATTAAGCGAAGAAAGTACCTAGAGAGTGCTCAATTATTCCAAATGCTGCCAAGAAGTTTAAAAAAAAAAGCACTAATAAGTAACCACTGAATTTAGCAACTGTTTTGGTGGAGTAGTGAGAATAAAAGCTTGATGTGAAATAGAATAGAGATTGCTCCTTTCAGAAATGAAGGAGTAACAAGATTTATCCTTTTGCCTGAAACAACCATTTCAAGTTAATAGTCAACAGGCAAGAAAGTTCTGATCCCTCAGAGGCAGCAGACAAACTGAAGCACAAGGACAGAGAAACTAAGTAGAGCTAGGCAGTCTTGGAGTGACATCCAAAATCGTACTGAAGATTCTAGCCAGTACAATCAAGCAAGAAAAAGAAATAAATTCCAAATCAAAAAGGAACAAATGAAATGTCTTTATTCACAGAAAACATAATTGTCTTTAGAGAAAATATGATGGAATCTACAATAAAGCCACTATGACAAGGGTGTTCAGCAAGGACAGTAGTAGCCCTTATGCAGGACCTAAGACCAATATATATATATCGATTGTATTTCTATGCATTAGCAGCAGAAAATTAGAAAATAAAAATTGTAAAACACTGCTAGCTAGAATAGCATCAAAAGTAGAAAATAAGGGCTGGGCTGGTGGCAGTGGCTCACACCTGTAATGTGAACACTTTGGGAGGCCGAGGCAGGTAAACTGCTTGAGCTCAGGAATTTGAGACCAGCCTGGGCAACATAGCCAAACCCCGTCTCTACAAAAAATACTAAGTTACCAAAGCATGGTGGCTGGGGTACCAGCTATTCAGGAGGCAGAGGTGGGAAGATCGCTTGAGCCTGGGAGGCAGAGGTTGCAATGAGCCAAGATCGTGCAACTGCACTCCAGTCTGGGTGACACAGCAAGACGACCCTGCCTCAAAAAAAAAAAAAAAGAAAAAGAAAAAGAAAAAGAAAAAAAGATGAAATACAGATAAATCTGACCAAAAGTGTGAAAAACCTGTACAGTTAAAACTGTAAAATTTGCTGAGAGAAATTAAAGATTATCTAAAGAAATGGAGAGACATACTGTATTCATGGATCAGAAGATACAACATTATTAACACATTAATTCTCTCTAAATTGATCTACAGATTTAACACAATCAAATTCCCAACTTTATTCGAAAGTGACAAGTTGTTCTAAAATTTATCTAGAAATGCAAGTATCTGTGACCTTAGGTTAGGCACGTATTTCTTACATATGTCACTAAAAGCACAATGAGTGGGCTTCATCAAAATAAAAAAATTCTGCTCTTCGACACTTAAACCACTAATTAGGAGAAAATCCTTGCAAAACATGCATCTAGTAATGGATTTATATCTGTTAAGATTCAAAACACATAAAGAACTCCCAAAACTCCACAATAAAGACAAGCCAATAAAACATGAGCTAAAGAGGCCAGGTGCAGTAGCTCATGACTGTAACCCCAGCAACTTTGGGAAGCTATAGCAGGAGGACTGCTTGAGCCCAGGAGTTTGAGACCACCCTGACCAACATAGTGAGAACCCATCTCTACAAAAAATAAAACATGAGCCAAACATGGTGGTGCACGCCTGTAGTCCCAGCTATTCAGGAGTCTGAGATGGAAGAATTGCTTGAGCCTAGAAGGTAAGTCATGCCACTGTAAGCTGCAGTAAGCTGCAGTCATGCCACTGCACTCCAGCCTTGTAGACAGAGCAAGACCCTCTCCCTCAAAAAAAAAAAAAAAAAAATCTGAACAGACATCACCGAAGAAGATACATGAACAAGCACATGAAAAGATGATCAACATCATTAAGGAAATGTAAATTAAAACTAAAATAAGGTACTACGACATAGCCATAAGAGTGGACAAAATTAAATGGGCTGACAATAACAAGTTTTGAAGAAAATGTGGATGAATTAGAACGCTCCTACATTGCTGGTTAAACTGCAAAATGGTAAAACCACACTGGAATACACTTAGCAGTCTCTTAAAGTTAAACATACCATATGATCCAGCCATATCATTCCTGTGTCTTTACTCATCAGTAAAAAAAGTATGTGTCCAAAGGTTTGTACACTTGTATACCAATGTTCACAATGGTTTTATTTGTACACCCAAGAAATAGAAACAATCCAAATGTTTATCAAGAGAAGAATGAATATACAAACTGTGGTAAACCCATACAACGAAATATTAGTCAGCAATATAAAGGGACATCCAAAGGGACATCCAACTAGCAATAGCGGCAACTTCCCCAGCTTGATAAAGAACATCTACAAAACAAAACACTCACAGCCAGTATCATACTTAATGTCAAGAAACTAGAATCTTTCCAGTTAAGATTAGAAATAGGCAAGGATTTTCCCCTCACTACTCCTTTTTCAACAGCATACTAGAAGTTCTTACTAAAGTAATAAGAAAAGGCAAGTCATAAACGTATACTGATTACTAAGGAAGAAATAAAACTGTCATTGTTTGTGGGTGATGAAAAAACTCCTGGAGCTAATAATCAATTATAGCAAGGTTACAGAATGCAAAGTTAAAAAAAAAAAAAAAAAAAAAGTCCATCACTTTCTTATGTACCAGTAACGATCAAGTGGAATTTGAAGTTAAAAACACAGTCCCATTTACATAGCACCCAAAACAATAAAATGCTTAGGTATAAATCTAAGAAAATATGTGTAAGATCTACCTGCAGAAAACTATAAAATTCTGAGAAAATAAAATAACTAAATAAATGGAGTGATATTTCATGTTCTTGAATAGGAAGACTCAATATTGTCAAGATGTTAGTTCTTCCCAACTTGATCTACAGATTCAACATTCCAATCAAAATCTCAGCTAGCAACAAACTGATCCTAAAATGTATATGGAGAGACAAAAGACCCGGCATAGTCAACACAATGTTGAAGAAAAAAGTCAGAGGACTTACATTATCTGACTTTGAGACTTACCATAAAGTTACTGTGATCAAGACCATGTGGTACTGGCTAAAGAACAGACAGGTCAGTGGAACAGAATCGAGTCCCAAAACAGACTCATATAGTCTTTATATGTTAACTTTGATTTTTAACAAAAGACCAAAGTCAATGTAATAAAGAAAAGATCTTTTCAACAAATGATGCTGGAACAACCAGACATCCACAAACAAATAAATAATTCTAGACACAGATTTTATATCCTTCACAAAAATTAACTTGAAATAGATAATAAACCTAAGTATAAAATGCAAAACTATAAAAACCCTAGAGGACAACAGAGCAAAAAAAACTAGATGACCTTAGATATGACAATAATGTTTTAGATGCAACACCAAAGGCATGATCCATAAAAGAAACTCTTGATAAGCTAGGCTGCTCTGCAAAACACACTATAAAGAGAATAAAAAGACAAGTCATGCTTAAAGTTACTGATCTTGAATTATAGCAGCATTGACCAGCTTTCAGCTGCCTGAGTGGAGGCGTGAAGAAGGCACAGAGCAAGATTTAACCTGGGTTGGACATTTTACCAGGCATGCACAATTTAAAAGAGAAACAGGCAAGGGAGTTGATGGTGTAGACAAATAAGTGGTTTTAATGATGGATTATGAACTTTAAGTTGGTCAAGAAGTGGGGGAGGAGGAAGTAGGATGAAAGGGTTATAGAAACCAATATAGCTAACCAATTATTGCAAATGAGGTACTAAGTGGGATGAGGTGGAAAATGGGAGAGGATGGGTGGATAGTGGGAAAGTTAATTTCTCTGGGACTCAGTCTTAATGTTTATAAAATGGCTCATCACCTTAAAATTGTACATTCTTGAAAACTGTCAAAAAGCTTTTATATACACCATTTCTATTGATCTCCACATCCAAACCTTGGCCCTAAAAAATCACCCTGTTAGGCGCAGGTAATTTTTTTTTTCCATATGATGGATCAAGAATCAAAAAGGTCAAGACTTACCCTGGGTCATATAAATAATAAGGGACAGTATCATTTGCCATAGTCCAGAGGATCAAGGAAGACTTTGCTAGATGTGACCTTTAAGCTATCCCTTGAAGGCTCATATTTTCATAGGCTGAGAAGACCATTCCATGCTAAGCAAAGATTCAGTACGAGGCCAAAATATGTAAGTACAAATAAGGCTAAAAGCAAGGCTGAATACAAAATGGGAAAGGACAGTAATCTGAAATGGCACAAATAACTAGAACTAAAGTTTTGTAATTATTCTCTGGCACATTGCTTAGCATTTTCTAAAACAGTACTGTCTCAGTCACTAGCCACATGTGGCTGTTTAAATTTAAATTAAATTAGGTTTTCAGTTATAAGCCATATTTCAAGTACTCATTAGCTAGTGACAATCATACTGAACAGTATAGCTACATTACCTTTGCATCACTGCAGAAAGTTCTAGATAACTCAATTCTAGAATAGAAATTCAATAAAAGTCAACTTCCTTTCTAAATAAAGGTTTACAGGTTTCTATGAAGCTAAAAAATTCAGCTTCAAATAATTTTTAAAAGTTTACATTTCTATAATTACTTACATATAACCAATATACTGAATAACAGATACAGAAAATAGCAAATTTCTACAAAAATATTTCATACACATTAATACTAACTATAAAGTTAATCCTACTGTATCATGGTATTTTTAATAATCTTTCAGTAGCAATTTCAAGCTTTTATAAAATGTTCTTTCTAAAATGGGGTTTTCATCATCTATTCTCAAACAATTGCTATGTTTTAATTTCAAATAAGGACACTATCTTGATTTAACCACGTTAAGTAAGGGTTTTCTTTAGTTGAATTTACTGTATGGGTGAAAGCACAATTTCTTCATATTTTCAGAAGAAAAGCACAAAACTTTATAACAGGAAGAGACCTTAGAAGGTATCTGATATAACCTCATTTTACAGAGATAGTGATCTGCTGTTATTACATGACTAGTTAGTGGCAAAACATAGATAAGCAGCAGCCTCCTGGCTTTCAGCAGTTATCTTCCCAACTCCCTCATGTTAAGCACAATATGAGTAAAACTGAATGTTTTATAGAAAGAAAATCTAGAAGAGCTACTAGTCACGACATTCAAAATCTCAATGATTTTCAAATTACAAAGGTAGAGAGGTATTGCAGTTCTTAAACCAAGCACTATGGCAAAAAAAATGCAGAGGCAGAGTTTTCATAGCAATTATTCAGATTCTACTCTTTTCATTCCCACTTCAACCTGTGAAACTGTTGCAATTTTAAAATACTAATGAATTATTTTCAGAATAATTTTAAAATGTTTTTTAAAAAGTCTTAAAGTTAGTTTAAATTACTATTTAAATATTTAAATGAGTTTTAATCCTAATAAAATATATTCCCAAAAGTATCACAAAAATTATACTACAGGATGAGTATCCCTTATCTGAAATGCTTAGGACAAGACGTGTTTCAAATTTCGGGTGTCTTTTTTTTTTTTTTTTTAAATTTTGAAGTATTTACATATACATGATGAGATATCTTGGGAATAGGACCAAAGCCTAAACACAAAATTCATTTATGGCTGGGTGCGGTGGCTCACGCCTGTAATCCCAACACTTTCGGAGGCCGAGGCAGGTGGATAACAAGGTCAGGAGATCGAGACCATCCTGGCTAACATGGTGAAACTCCATCTCTACTAAAAATACAAAAAAAATTAGCCGGGCGTGGTGGCAGGCGCCTATAGTCCCAGCTACTCGGGAGGCTGAGGCAGGAGAATGGTGTGAACCTGGGAGGCGGAGCTTGCAGTGAGCCGAGATCACTCCACTGCACTCCAGCCTGGGCGACTGAGCAAGACTCCGTCTCAGAAAAAACAAACAAACAAACAAAAAATTCATTTATGTTTCATACACACCTTATACATATAGCTTCAAAGTAATTTTACACAGTATTTTTTAAAATTTTGTGCATGAAAGCAAGCTTGTGTGCACTGAACCATCAGAGAACAAAGGTGTAGCTGTGGAAAGTTTCAAATTTTAGAGCATTTCAAATTTTATGAACTTGTAAATATCTTCTTAGAAGTTGACAATGTAAGGAACTAGCACTTTAAAGACAAAAATCTACCAATTCTCATAAACGATAGCCTTCTATAATGGTCCAGGTAATAATTTGCATACAACATGTCAACCTTCATTAATAATCCAAAAATCTCAAACTTGGTGTTTTAAAGGAAGCACCTCTAAACAATTACATATGGCTTATCGTTCAGTAATACACGTACTTCTAAGACCTAAGAATGAGAAAACTGTAGATGAGTAACAGAATGGAATTAAAAAAGCAAGAACTTTGGAGTTGGACTAACCCAGATTCAAGAACAGTGTGACTCTGGGTCCTTGAGCTGTTTTATCACCTATAAAATAGGACTATTATCACCTAATTAACAAGGTCTCAGTAAAATTTAAAAGGAAGCACTCAAACATGGAAATAGGTACTAACTAAACACTAACAGAAGCAGCACTAGAATTGTTTGAGTTCCAGTTAAAACTAAAGCCTGATTCAGTAGTGGCACTAATCTACAAGGCTATATGATTTCTGCCCTGCTCCCCCAACCCCAGCAACACTAGCAGCTAAGAGGTAAGCACAGAGAATGTATAGAGCCAGACTAATCCACTGTTAGATTTTGCAAAGCTGGTGTGACTGCAAATTTTTGTTTGAGACACTTAGAGACACTCCAAGACAACTGAAGGTTAAGAAAAGAGAGTGCTAATATAGGTAAAATATAGGATGCATAGCACATATTAAGTGTTCAAATATTTATTGAGTTTCACTGACAGAATATAAAGTATTAATACTATGTTCTACAACACAGAAGATGGTATAGCTACAACTTCTAAGAACTGATAATCTAGAAAAGAAAATAAGACATACAAGGCAATGAACAGTATGGCTACAGCGACCACGTAATTTGTTAACCAAGCCAAAATATTGTTTAGAGAAACATTATTAATAATTTTACCACAATAGTTGTAAACCTAGATATTCCAAGGCAAACGGGGACATACTATCCTTATGAGAGCCTCCTAGATAAGAGTACAAACTTAAAAAGATACTTAGGAAAAGGAATGAGAGAAGTGTGTAGAGTAAGAAAAGCTACATCTAGAAAGTAACATTTTCTTACAGCTACAACTAAACTAGTGACTCTAATTTTGTCTGGGTAAGCTGTAGGAGATCAGTAGCATTTATGCTGGATGTTAGGTGAGGCGGGATTTTCCAGGCAGGGTAAAGGCACTAAAGGAAAAACAAAAGCAGAGAGACTCACAGAAACAGAAAAATACAAGGAAAGTTTATGAAAGTCAGAAAAATCCAAGTATCAGTAACAAAAAGACCGGAGATAAGGCCAGAAAGGCAAGGTCTTAATTAAGTTTGTTTGCTCAGCCATTTTTTTTTTTAAACTAATATTTATTTAACAACCTACCTGTATGGGCCAGACATTTATGCTGAGGAAGGACAAAGGAGATGAAGCACGCTCCTTACCTTGGGGAGCTTAAAGTGTAATCAGGAGGAGAAACAGAACATTGGTGGTTGAAAATGCAGGAAGTCAAAAAGTTAGCAAGAGTAAATAGGAAAACTGGTCTAACAGTTCTACTGTACTGGAAAAAAAAAAGAGAGCACAGATGCAGAAAGAGTAATTAGGTGAAATGAACCTGTTATCTTATTTGGAAAAAGGAGTCTCTGAAGATGCAATTAAGTTAAAGATCTCAGGATGAGATGACAGTGGATTATCCAGGTAGATCCCAAATCCAATGACATGTGTCCTTACAGAAAATACACAGTATGAAGTCAGGGAGGTGAGAAGGCCAGGAAAAGACTGGAGTTATGCAGCCACAAGCCAAGGAATGTCTGTAGCCACCGAAGCTGAAAGAAGCACAGAACAAAATCTCCCTTAGAGCCTCTGGAAGGAACACAGCTTGATTTTGAAATAGTATGCATAGCACAAATTACAGACTTCTGTGCTCCAGAACTGTGTGAGAATATATTTAAGTCACTAGTTTATGATAATGTGTTACAGAAGCCCTAGGAAACTAGTATGAGAAACTACTGCACTAAATTTGGCATAGTACCCACAACAACAGTAGTGATAACATGAACAAAAACAGGGAAGATGTTCAGACTTGCACTCTGCTCAAAGGTCCTAGAATCAGTGTTAGTTTAGATGTATTTTTTTCTTCTCTGTTCTAAACCCAGATAACTTTACAGATTAAAAGCAAAGAAAAGGACAATTATAAACTCAATAGGTTTCACCTTCCTCATCTAGAAAAGGAAGAATCTAGACTAGAAAAGTGGTTTTCTAATTGATCTCCATGTTCAATTCTAGTAATGTAACTCAAGGAAGAGGTGGGGGAAAGTACTACACAAGAGAATTTCAAAGCACAAGGCTTACAGCTTCTATCAGAGCAGCTTCACTTTTATACATGTAAAATTTTTATATATGTCTATTAGTCCATTTTCACGCTGCTGATAAAGACATACTCGAGACCGGACAATTTACAAAAGGAAGAGGTTTAATGGAGAACTCACAGTTCCACAGGGCTGGAGAAGCCTCAAAATCAGAGAGGAAGGCAAGGAGTAAAGTCACATCTTACATGGATGGCAGCAGGCATAGAGAGCTTGTGCAAGGAATCTCCCCTTTTTAAAACCATCAGATCTTGTGAGACTTATTCACTACCATGAGAACAGCACAGGCAAGACCTGCTCCCATGATTTAATTACCTCCCACCAGGTCCCTCCCACAACATGTAGGAAATTCAAGATGAGATTTGGGTGGGGACACAGCCAAACCATATCATTCAATGTCTGGCCCCTCCCAAATCTCATGTCCTCCCATTTCGAAACCAATCATGCCTTCCCAACAGTCCCCCAAAGCCTTAACTCATTTCAGCATTAACTCAAAAGTCCACAGTCCAAAGTCTCATTTGAGACAAGGCAAATCCCTTCTGCCTATGAGCCTGTAAAATCAAAAGCAAGTTAGTTACTTCCTAGATACAATGCAGGTACAGCTAATGGATAAATACAGCCATTCCAAATGAAAGATACTGGCCAAAACAAAGGGGCTACAGGCCCCATGCAAGTCCAAAATCCATTGGGGCAGGCAAATCTTTTTAAAGCTCCAAAATGATCTCCTTTGACTATATGTCTCACATTCAGATCACGATGATACAACAGATGGGTTCCCATGGTCTCGGGAATCTCTGCCCCTGTGGCATTGCAGGGTACAGCCTCCCTCGCGGCTTTCATGGGCTGGCATTGAATGTCTGCAGTTTTTCCAAGTGAACAGTGCAAGCTGTCAGTGGATCTACAGTTCTGGGGTCTGAAGGACAGTGGCCCTCTTCTCACAGCTCCACTGGTGGTATCCCAGTACGGACTCTGTGGAGGAGATCCAACCCCACATTTCCCTTCTGCACTGCCCTAACAGAGATTCTCCGTGAGGGCCCCAACCCAGCAACAAACATTTGCCTGGGCATCCAGGCCTTTCCATACATCTTCTGAAATCTAGGTGGAGGTTCCTAAACCCGAATTCTTGATTTAGGAGGTTCCTAAACCGAAATCTGTGCACCCACAGGCTCAACAACACGTGGAAGCTGCCAAGGCTTGGGGCTTCCACCCTCTGAAGCAACAGCCTGAGCTGTACCTTGGCCACTTTTAGTCATGGCTGGAGCGGCTGGGACACAGGATACTAAGTCCTAGACTGCATATAGCAGAGGGACCCTGGGCCCAGCCCACGAAACCATTTTTCTTCCTAAACCTCCAGGCCTGTGATGGGAGAGAGGGGCTGCTGTAGAGGTCTCTGACATGGCCTGGAGACATTTTCCCCATTATCTTGATGATTAACATTTGGCTCATCATTACTTAAGCAAATGTCTGCAGCCAGCTTGAATTTCTCCTCAGAAAATGGGATTTTCTTGTCTATCATATTGTCAAGCTGCAAATTTTCCAAACTTGCATGGTCTGTTTTCCTTTTAAAACGAAATGCCTTTAATAGCACCCAAGTCACCTCTTGAATGCTTTGCTGCCTAGAAATTTCTTCCACCATACTCTAAATCAAGTCTCTCAACCTCAAAGTTCCACAAATCTCTAGGGTAGGGGCAAAATACTGCCAGAATCTTTGCAGAAACATGACAAGAGTCACCTTTGCTCCAGTTTCCAATAGGTTCCTCATCTCCATCTGAGACCACCTCAGCCTGGATTTTACTGTCCATATCATTATCAGCATTTTGGGCAAAACCATTCAACAAGTCTCTAGGAAGTTTCAAACTTTTCCACATTTTCCTGTCTTCTTCTGAGCCCTCCAAACTGTTTCAACCTCTGCCTGTTACCCAGTTCCAAAGTCACTTCCACATTTTCAGGTATCTTTTCAGTAATGCCCCACTCTACTGACACCAACTTACTGTACTAAGTTTGTTTTCACGGTGCTGATAAAGACATACCCGAGACTGAGCAATTTACAAAGGAAAGAGGCTTAATGGAGAACTCACAGTTCCAGGTGGCCCAGGAAGCCTCACAAATCACAGTGGAAGGCAACAAGGAGCAAATCACATCTTACATGGATGGCTACAGGCATAGAGAGCTTGTGCAGAGAAACTCTCCATTGTAAAACCATCAGATCTCATGAGACTTACTCACTACCACAAGGAGATCACAGGAAAGACCTGCCCCCATGATTCAATTACCTCCCATTGGGTCCCTCCCACAACACATGGGAATTCAAGATGAGATTCGGGTCAGTGACTATTGTCTTTTGTGTACTAATGAGTTAACATAGCAAGCATAATGGTTATCCTTGAAAAAAAGCATTCCTGCAAAATTAGCCCTTAACTGGCATTGGTAAACTTAGATTTGGGGAGGGTTTCTACTATTAACTGATGATAGTTCACTCTTCGTTCAAATATGGTTTATGCTGAATAACTACTTTCCTTCTAGGAGTCTGGAATTTGGGTATATGTTAGGCAGGGAGTACCCTCATGATCAGCCCCAAATGAAAACCCTGTTCACTGGGTCACTAGTCTCTAAAGAGTTTCTGTGGTTGGTAACATTTCATAAATGTCACAACTTGTTCCTGAGGGAACTGAATCCATCTTGTGTGACTCTGGAAAAGGACTGTGGAATCTTGTTCCTGGTTTTTCCAAGACTTTGCCTCAGGCCCCACTGCTGACTGTGCTTGGTACCCTTTATATGTCATAAATCATAGCCTTGCTTATGACTCTTCTGAGTCCTGTAAGGCCCCAGAGAATTACTGAATCTGAGAGTAGTCTTGGTGATCTTTTAACGTATATTTTATGAAAGACAGCATCAAATAACTCCTCATAGCACTGAGGAAAAAGCACAGAAAGGCAAAAAGCAATACAAAATAGTAAGACTCCGAATATTAAAAATAGGAGTACCTTAAATATTATCCACTTGTATTTCCATTTTCATGTATGCACACAAATTATGATGATTTTTAAAATTATGCCTATGGGTGAAATATTGACAAGTATAAAAGTATAGGAAACATGAAATAAGTCAATACACATAAAATAAAAATTACAAGTGATATAAAATTATTGTTTTGTCTTTTCCTTCCTTTTTTGAAAAGCAACTTTAGGTTCCTTTTTTTTTCATCAACTCCAAGATGAAGATTTCACCCCCAATGTCTCTAAATTAGAAACATAGGTGGTCTGTGTATATGCAAACTTGTTTATTATTCATAGTGGCATGACTGATAGTATGCAACATTTACGACCTATGACTTTTAAGTCAATGAGAACCCTATGTTCCACTAATTTCTTCTGGTATGATGAGGACAGCACCAGAATGAAAACTTACAGAATGGCTATTACAGCCTTGTAAGAAAAATCTCAGTGACTATTGTCTTTTGTGTACTAATGAGTTAACATAGTAAGCATAACGGCTATCCTTGAAAAAAAGCATTCCTGCAAAATTCCTTGTACGAAATAAAAGTATAGTAAATATAAAATAAGTCAATATATATAAAATAAAAATTATAAGTGATACAAAAGTATTGTCAGTTTGTTCTGTTGTCTTTTCCTTTCCTTAATAAAATCATAATATCTTTTAATCAATGACAATTTATATCCAATGAAATAAAGTAACTGTCACATTTTGATATCCTAAAGCAGTAGATCAGCATCTACAGAATAAGTGTTTCACATAAGTGACAAGTCAATGCAAGTTATGACACACTAAAAACAGACTAAGAGAGGTTTTAAAACAATTGTTTACATTGTTTTTACATTCCATCCACTATCTAAATATTTAAATGTTTTAGTTACATGACTTAATATGTGTAACTCTCAAAGTTTCTAGAAAGGCAATAATATAAACATTTTTTCATTTCATTTGGTTTAAGAGATACATAAGGCCAGGCACGGTGGTTCACGCCTGTAATCCCAGCACTTTGGGAGGCAGAGGCAGGCAGATCACCTGAGGTTAGGAGTTCGAGGCCAGCCTGGCTAACATGGCGAAACCCCGTTTCTAATTTAAAAAAAATTATCTGGGCGTGGTGGCACGTGCCTGTAATCCCAGTTACTTAGGAGGCTGGGACAAGAGAACCGCTTGAACCCGGAAGGCGGAGGTTGCAGTGAGCCGAGATCACGCCATTGCACTCCAGCTTAGGCAACATTGCGCAACAAGAGCGAAACTCCGTCCCAAAAAAAAAAAAAAAAAAAAATCAAAAAACCACACACATAATACTTAGCTTCTAATCTTGTGCATGAACACCTTTAAAATACGTTCACACTATGGAAATGTGTACATTATCAATGTATTGCCTCTCAGCTCCAAATGCATCCTTCTGTATATGCTCTGTGATAAAATGGAATTCCTTTAAGCATTTCTCCTTTAATGTGAACAGTGTTGCATTGTCTTGGGAGAGGGGACTGAAAAGATATTGCAGGAGGAAGAGTCTGTTAGAACTAATACAACAGTTCATCAGGGGTGAAGGATACAAGATCAATACACAAAATTCAACTGCATTTCTAAAGACTAGGAATAAACAATCCAAAAATGAAATTAAGAAAGCAATGCCACTGACAATACCAACAAAAGTAAATATGAAAAAAATTCAACAATGTAAAGCTTACACTGAAAATTATGAAACCATGTTAAAATAAAGAAAGCCTAAATAAATGTAAACTTATCCTATGTTCATGTATCAACAGACTTAATACTGTTAAAATGGCAACAGTCTCCAAATTAATCTACAGATTCAACATACTCTCTTATCCAAATCCTACCTGGCACAATTGCTGAAATTGACAAATTGAACCTGAAATTTATATGGAAACTAAAGAGTCTAGTAATAACCAAACAAACTTGAAAAAACAAAATTGGAGGACGAACACTGCCCAATTTCAAGACTCTCTTCAAAACTACAGTGATTAAAACTGTATGACTGAAACTAATCAAAACTGTGTGACACTAGAATAAGAAGACATATGAATCAACAGAACAGTACTGAGTCCAGAAATAAACCATCACATTTATCATCAACTTATTTTCTAAGAGTACCAAGTCAATTCAATGGGGGAAGAATAATCTTTTCAACAAATGTTCCTGCAACAACTAGATATCCATATTAAAAAATGATGTTAGACTCTTTCCTTCCACCATACACAAAATTTATTTCAAAATGTATCATAGAGCTGAATATAAGAGGTAAAACTAAAAAACACCATCAATCTGACTAGTACTATAATTACTAAAATGTTAAATCTGTAATTAAAAATCCTTCCCTTAAAAATAAAACTACATGCTCAGATGAATTCTGCAAAACAAAGAAAAAAATTATCATTCTTAAACTCTTACACAAGACAAAAAAAAAAAAAGATGAACACTTTCCAACTTTTTAATGAGTCCAGCATAGCCTTGACACCAAAAGATGGCAAAAGCATTTTAAGAAAGAAAAATTTGAGGCCAATGCAATTCATTAACATAGGTGGAAAAAAAATAAAACAGCAAATAGAATCCAGTGATATAATAAAGGATATATTCATCAAAAACAAACTGAGATTACTCCAGAAACACAATAATGGTTTAATATTTTTATAAATACTAGAGTGTATAAAATATACACCATCAGTAGAGCTGTATAGCAGAAGCATGTTGGGCCCATAGGACGTAATTTACCACATTATTTTAAAAATGGGGAAAAAAAATCATATCCTCAACTTTAAGATAAAACATTTGATAAAATTAAGTACCCAGTCACGATAAAAATTCTTGGAAAAAATGGGAACAAAAAGAAACTTCCTGCTTTAGTCCATTTTGTGTTGCAATGAAGGAATACCTGAGAATGGGTAATTTATAAAGAAAAAAGGTTTATTTGGCTCACAATTCTGATACCTCAAAAAGTTTAGGACTGGGTATCTGATGAGAGCCTTAGGACACTTTTACTCATGCAGAAGGCAAAGGACAGATGGTGTGTGCAGAGATCACATGGCAAGAGGAGAAGCAACAAAGTTAGAGAGGAGGTGCCAGACTCTTTTTAACAACCAGCTCTTGCAGGAATTAATAAGAGTGAGAACTCACTCATCTCCCTCTACCACCCGAGGGAGGGCATTACTCTATTCATCAGGGGATCTGCCCTGCAACACAAACACCTTCCAACAGACCCTACCTCCAACCCTGAGGATCACATTTCAACATGAGGCTTGGCAGAGTCAAACATCCAAAACTATAGTACCTCCCTAACCTGAGAAAAAGGCTTCTTCTGCCAGGCACAGTGGCTCACACCTGTAATCCCAACACTTTGGGAGGCTGAGGCAGGTGGACTGCTTGAGGTCAGGAGTTCAAGACAAGCCTGCCCAACATGGTGAAATGCCGTCTCTACTAAAAACACAAAAATTTTCCGGGCATGATGGCGGGCGCCTGTAATCCCAGCTACTCAGGAGACTGAGGCAGGAGAATCACTTGAACCCGGGAGTCAGAAGTTGCAGTGAGCTGGGATAGTGCCATTGCACTCCAGCCTGGGCAACAGAAGATGACTCTGACTCAAAATTTAAAAAAAAAAAAAAATTAAAATTAATTTTTAAAAGGCTGGTTTTTTTTTTTTTTAAATTTTATTTATTATTTTTTTGAGACAGAGTCTGGCTCTGTTGCTCAGGCTAGAGTACAGTGGCACAATCTCCGCTCACTGCAACCTCCACCTCCTGGGCTCAAGTGATTATCCTGCCTCAGTGCCCCAGGTAGCTGGGATTACAGGTCTGCGCCACCACACTAGGCTAATTTTTGTAGTTTTAGTAGAGACGGGATTTCGCCATGTTGGCCAGGCTGGTCTTGAACTCCTGACCTCCAGTGATCCGCGCGACTTGGTCTCCCAAAGTGCTGGGATTACAGGCGTGAGCCACAGCAACCGGCCTGGCGTCTTCTGTTTTTTTAAAACACTACAAAAAAAAAAATCATACGTAATTTTGAAATGCTGAACACTTTTACCTCTGAGATTACACATTACACATTGTGTAACAATGCTTGTAGTCACCACATTAACATCATACTGGAGGTCCTAGCCACTGTAATAAGGCAAAGGAAAAGAAAAACAATACAATCATTGAAGAGAAACAGGGCTTCATCATCGTAGATGGCATGCTTATATAGACGGAAAATCCAAAAGATTCTACAAAGTATTAGAAATAAGTGAAATTAAGCAAGGTCTCTTTACATAAGGTCACAGTACCAAAATGCACTGCATTTTACATGCCCACAACAGTGAGAAAACATTTTATAAATATTATTTATAATAACATCAAAAAGCCAAATAACTTGAAATAAATCTATAATTAAAATCAGATTAAGTTTAATCTAAAATGTATAGTTATATAAGACTTCTACACACAGAACAAACCAGAAAGTTTCATTTAAGGAAAACAATAAATAGAGAGATAAACTAGGTTCATGGATTGGAAGACTCAGCATTAGAAAGATGCCAAATCTAGCCCCACATTAATCTATATAAATTTAATGAACTCCCACTAAATATCCTGCAGGCTTTTCATGAAAATTAATAAACTGCCACTAAATTTTATGTGGAAAGGAAAAAGGAACAAGACTAAGTACAATAAACCTGAACAGGTGAGCTTACTCCACCCAATATGAGGATCTATTATAAAGCTATAATGAGACATTATGATACTTGTACAAAGATAGAAAAATGGACCACTGGAATAGAGTCCAAAAAAAACCCAGGCATATATGGCTACTTGATTTATTATAAAACCAGCATTGTACAGCAGAGAGTCTTTTCCATAAATGGTGATGGCTGATTACTCAATGGGGGAAAAAATATGAACCCTATCTTATATAATCACAAAAATAAACTTTAGATGTACTACAGTAAAGGTAAATAATAAAGATTCTAGCAGAAAAAAAATTCATGATGGTGTGGTAGAGAAAGATGTCGTAAACAAAAACACAACAAATTGTAAAGAAAAAGACTGGTTTTGACTACACAGATAGATATGAAGGAACTGCTTTTTATTAACAGGAACCATTCTAGAGTAAAATGGCCAGAGTAGAAAACATTTGTAATACATATGATTAATAAAGGGTTCATATTTAGCATATATAAACAATTCCTAGGAACCCATAAAAAGATGAAAGACAACCTAACTGAATAAAAAGGATAAAGAATGAACAGGCACTTCACAAAAGAGGTTATTCAAATGGCCTATAATCTTAAATCTCAATCATCAGGGAATTACAAATTAAAATCATCATCACCATTACACGCTGACCAGAATGATTAAAAGAAAAACACTGATATTACAAAGGACTGGTGAGGATGTAGAGCAACTGAAACTCTCAAACGTTACTGGTGGGAGTGTGAATTGTCATAAGCACTATCTGTCTGAAAACTCCAAAATCACCGATTTTCCTCCATTTCTTATATCCTAAAATCATTTAGAAGTATTATTTTACCTTTTAATTATCTCATTTCTAAACCTTTCCCTTCCTTTCTACCATTACAACCCTAATTCAGGCCTCAATAATACCTGTATTTCTTAAATCCTACCTTCCTTATATCAGCCCTCTGTTCTCAAACTTTCAGACATCCTATCACATCATATTCAAAAAGCACTCGGCCTGACTCTATTCTACTTCTTTCCATACATAAACCCAACTGGTTCCCAGAACACATTTTGTTCTTTATCGGCTAGTCTTTCACATTACCTAGAACAGTCTCTGGTAGACCTAGTGCTCAATTAAGTATTAACAGCCACCAATATAAACTTACTACTGCCTCCACACCATCTTTCACGTTTCACAAGTTCATGTTATGCCAATTCATGCCTTCAATACTGACTCATTTCATTCATTCTTAGTCGATGTCTTATTCCATTTTTCCCCACAGGTTCTATCCTAAGTCCCAACATCACTCCACGCTCATTCTAAAAGTTTATTGCTTAAATCACCAAAGAACAAAACCTTTTTGTAACTTCCCTCACACACCTAACTTCCCTCTCACACCTAGAAGTGTCTCAACATCTTCACCTATCATTTTGTCTTCCCTATCTAGTAAAAAGAAGTGTCTTCCATTTCTAATACCAGCCTCTCTCATTTGTGTTTTTAATGTTTCCACTTATCTCTTTTCCTTGACCTTGCCGTATCAATGAGCTTCTCCCGCTTCTCTCCCAAAGACACAGAAGTCTCATCATATAAATTTTTTTTAAAAAGTTTTTCAACTTTCTATAGTGGACACTTCTGGACAATATATTTTCTTGGGCTATGGCAACAACAACATCCAGTTTCTATGAGCAGTAATGCCAGTGTCAGAGACAAGGCTATAATATCCACCATCCAGGAGAGAGCAGGTAATGAATGACCTTGACAAACTGACCCTCAATATAGTATCTCAGCTATGGTTCTGGATATAGTTCTAGATGCCTACCTTCTTTCAGTTCTTGATTTCCATACCTGAAGCAACCAATATCTTTCAAAAAACTGTCTTTTAACCATGGGATAAGTTTCTGATGTTTGTGAATAAAACCTTGACTGATGTCTTGGCTTGGGCTGCTGTAACAAAATACCATCGACTAGCTGACTTACACTCTTTCTTACAGCTCTGGGGCATAAAAGTCTGAGACAAGGGTGCCAGCATTATCAGGTTCCTGGTGATGGCCCTCTTCCTGGCATGCAGATGCCTGCTTTTCTGCCATATCCTTGTATGATGGAGAGAAACAGCTCTAGTGTCTTCCTCTTCTTATAAGGACACTAATCACATCATGAGGCTCTACCCTCCTGACCTCATCTAAACCTAATTACTTCCCAAAGGCCCTATGCCCCCTAATACCATCATATTGAAGGTTGGGAGCTCAACATACGGATTTGGGGGATAAGGGGAACACAAACTTTCAGTCCATAACAACTGACATAGCCATCTTCCCTCACAAATTACTTTTTTCTCTTTCCTTTCTTTCCCAAGAGTTGTCCCTAATCTACTTCTTCACTATCCTGTCATTTCTTAATCGTTTAAGACAGGGGTCTCCAACCCCTATATGAGTCAGTGGTCTGTCAGGAACTGGACTGCACAGCAGCAAGTGACTGGTGGGCAAGCAAGTGAAGCTTCATGTGTATTTACCAGCCACTCCCCATCTCTTATCTGTATTTACAACTGCTCCCCATCGCTTGTATTACCGCCTGAGCTCTGCCTCTTATCAGATCAGCAGCAGCATTAGATTCTCATAGGAACACGAACCCTACTGAGAATTGCACATGTGAGGAACCTAGGTTGTGCACTCCTTACAAGAATCTAACACCTGATGATCACCCCCAGATGGGACTGTCTAGTTGCAGGAAAACAAAGCTCTGGGCTCCCACTGATTCTACATTACAGGGAGCTGTATAATTATTTCATGATATATTACAATGTAATAATAATAAATAAACTACACAATAAATGTAATGCACTTCAATTATCCCAAAACCATCCACTTCCCCTAACCCCAGTCCATGGGAAAATTGCCTTCCACAAAACCAGTCCCTGGTGCCAAAAAAGTTGGGGACTTCTGCTTTGAGATGTGACATTCTTCTCCTAACCACTTTTACTAAAATTACTAAGAGTCACGAATGCCCTCACCTCTACTAAATGTATTCATTTATTTATCAACTAAGATTTTTCCTTGTATAGTATTTTTCTCCTCTCTCCCTCCGATAGCTTATCCAATCAAAATACCTCAATCTAAGAAATATTTCTAGCCCCATCCACTATTCCCTTCCCTCTTTCCACTTTTCTTTCTTCTCCCCCTCTCTCTCTTCTGCCTGTGTTCCCTTCTCTGTCTGGAACAGCTTATCCAATGCAAATACCTCAATCCTGCTAATTCCCAGTTTCACAACCTACCTCCTACCCCTCGTGCCTCACCCTCCTATCCCCACCTCTCACAAATTTCCAGCTACAGCTCAAAACTACACCACAAATGCAAGTGAAACCTTACTGGATTGACTAATCAATCATCTCATCCTCCTTTCCTAGTTATTCCTAGTTATTCCAAGTTGGTTCATATCTAACTCCTCCTTCCTCACCCACAATGATATCCGAACACCATATCATCTACTTCTCAGACCCAAGCCTCCCTTCAAATCCCTTTGCAAAATTGCCATTTATCTCTGTAATCCTCTCTCTTTCCATGGAACATCACAATGGTTGTCACCTTCACTTGTCTGTCATAGCTCCAATATACCTTTTACATTTCTCCAGAGCTATACAATCTATCAAGTCATGGATGGACTCAACAGTTCCCTGCCTTCAGAAGCTCCTCGTCTTGTCATAGCTCCAATATATCCTTTACATTTCTGCCAGAGCTATACAATCTATCTACCTGCCTTCAAAAGCTCCTCAGTGGTTACTACAGTCTCATCCCCTCAGCAAAGTATTTAAAAATCCATGACTTCCCTCCATAAAGTTCATGCTTGAGTCACATGGGAACACTAATTCCTTCTAGAGTCCTCATCTCAGTGGTCTTTTTAACTTGGAACACCCTCTTTTTCATTGACCTTCCCTCACAAATGGAAATCTAAGCTATTTCTTCAAGATTCAGCTGGAAAATTAGCTCCTCTAAGTCTTCTTCCATCTCTAAATTGGTCCTCTTTCTATAATCTGACAATACGTTGTTTAAATTTCTAACATAAGACAAGTCATTTTTGTTCACTGTATTGTTTGTTGTATTTACATAGCACTTTATTGCAATTTAATTTCATAGCAATTCTGTGAAGAAAGTATTATTTAGCCAATTTAACAGGGGAGGAAACAGGCAGAGAACTGGGTTTAATACACACACACAAACACACACACACATACACACAGAGAAAGACATCTTTCATTCCAATGTCCTGACAATTAAGTTTTACATTTCTTAAGGGCAGAGACTCCAAGGAGCCTAGAAGAGTCCTTTCTATGTAACAGATGCTTTGTAGGGTTGTGGGGTTGTTTTGTTTTTTGGTTTTTTGGTGAGACAGAGTCTTGCCCTACTGTCCAGGATGGAATACAGAGAGGCAAAATCTTAGCTCACTACAGCCTCCACCTTTCGGGCTCAAGCAATCCTCCCACCTTATCCTCCTGAGTAGCTGCTACTACAGGTGGACTCCACCATGCCTGGTTATTTATTTATTTATTTTTTTTGGTAGAGACAAGGTCTCACTATGTTGCCCAGGCTGGTCTCAAAGAATTGGGTTCAAACGATCCTTCTGCCTCAGCCGCTAAGGGATTACAGGTGTGAGCCACCGCACCCAGCCTGCTTTGTGTTTTAAATATGTTTGAAACCACCCTGTTTTTCTGTCTGAACTCTTGAAGACATAGCTCAAAAGTCTCATTTTTAACTCTTCCAGTCCTTACTAATATTTCTGTAAACTATATCGTATCACTCGGCATGTTGTTACAAATGTCATTTTATATATAAGCATTTTATATATAAGCCATTAATCGCACTCATGAGTTCATAAGCTTTAGAGGGTCAACATGCCTCATTCCACAGTGGTATCCTTTATACTCCCTAGCACATGGTTGTTGCTCAGTAGTCCCCAATTTATTCCTTGCTCAAATCTCTAAGTCCTTTTTTTTTTTTTTTTTTTGCATGACAGATACAGATCAACTGTGACTAAACTTTACTTCTACTGTAATAGTAAAAATTACTTAACCCTTCCTGAAATATAAAGCTCATACATAGGTCAGGGAAGTATTATAAGTATCTGATGAGAGAAAAATCTAGAGTGACTATTTTAGATGACTGTAGAGGGCAGCAAAGCAACAGTAGTATCCTCAAAGAAAACCATGTATTTTTCTTAGGGAACTTGAAATTTGTTTTTATATTTAAAGAGATGCTGTCAGGATTAAAGCTTTTGAAGGAAAAGGGGCTTTTGGGGATGCCAAGCACAAATTTCATCAGCTCTACTTATATATTTAAACATTTTTAACTATTAACTATAAATATAATGAAAATATATCAATGCCCAGATCCTTTTACATGAAAAACAAGCTTGATAAACAATGTACACTTTCAAAATAGCCACCATAATTGCTGAGTACTTTAAGAATCTAAAAGTTGAAAATCTTTTCTCATTGAAAACTGCAAACATAATCTATTTCTTAATTTTATTTTCTTAAATACAGAAAAGAACGTCAATAATCTAGATAGTCTTATTTCCTGCTAATTAGTATTACTAATTCTAAACTTGATATGCCTTTTTGTTATTCAAAATCAGTCAACTGTAGGGTCTATATCAGTTTGAAAGAAAAAAATTATAAATCCTTTGGCAGTGTACTAGTATACAACAATCAATAATGCAACACTTTGAAAAAGAATAGACATTCCCTTACTGTTATTTCAATATTGAAGCTCACTCTGCTTTTAATATGAACTAGGCAGAAAAACTGCATCAAGATAATCATATACTTACAACCTCAGAAGTGTTTACAGGAATGAGGAAACTACTACAAAAGCTGACATTAAATACAACTGCATTATTTGCATGTTTCTCAAAGATTGTGTTGGCAGTAATTTTTTACTTCCTTTAAATTTAACAAGCAGAAATGCAGCGTTTTAGAGTGACTGCTGTAGTCATTAACATAAGCAGGCTTATGATTTAGTGAGAAATGCTGCTATCATGTTTTAGCCCTGTGCCCTTAAAGAGAAGTATAGAACTGTTAGCTATATGCCTTCTTCCACTTGACTGTCTTCCAAAAAATTAAAGGAATCGAGAAGCACTTTTTTATTTTGCATTTAAAATAAAGTAGGTAGGGTATCTCTAAGCAGGTTTTAAAAACTAGGCAGTTTATTGTTAGACTCAGTATTAAATTAAATGTATAACCATGAATGATTATCTCTAAATCAAATTAGTAGGGAGTTTGAGTCTATAATGAAAGAACATTTAAACATTTACACATTTTTACTATTAACTACAAATATAATGAAAATATATCAATGCCCAGATCCTTTTACATGAAAAACAAGCTTGATAAACAATGCACAGTTTCGCTGGGCGCGGTGGCTCACGCCTGCAATCCCAGCACTTTGGGAGGCTGAGGCTAGCAGGTCACAAGGTCAGGAGATCGAGACTGTCCTGGCTAACACGGTGAAACCCTATCTCTACTAAAAATACAAAAAATCAGTCGGCTGTGGTGGCAGGCACCTGTAGTCCCAGCTACTCTGGAGGCTGACGCGGGAGAATCGCTTGAACCCGGGAGGCAGAGCTTGCAGTGAGCGGAGATCGCGTTACTGCACTCCAGCCTGGGCGACAGAGTGAGACTCTGTCTCAAACAAAAAAAAAAAAAAAAAAGCACAATTTCAAAATAGCCACCATAATTGCTGAGTACTTTAAGAATCTAGCTACAACTAAATTAGAAATCTTATAAATAATCTCCAAAAACTAGGGCCTAAGATTTTCAGTAACAGCAATCATGTCTATCATGAATAATTCACATAATTACTATATTAAATTGATTTTACTACAGTTTACCAATACTAGCATTTCATTAATAATTTTTTCTTCTGAATTGAAGCAACAGAAGAGTCAAGCACACTCCTGACATTCTATATAATGTTCTCAGACACTTAGTTGGAGTCCTAGTCCTGCATAGTTTTATATTAGCATACTTCCATTACAAAATAGACTATCTTAAATTTACCCACTTCATTCATGAAACTCAATTCCAGAGTCAGATGTGTCATACATAAAGTACAATACAACTCACAGAAGCTACTTAAGCTAAACAGGTAAATAATATATAGCTGATTTTGAAATAACAAAGCAGAAGACTACTATTCTCCTAGAAAGTCAATTCTGCAAACATCTCAAATTCAAAATGGGTGAGGCAATGGGAAATAGAACTGAAGAGAGGAAAAATAATTTTTTTAAAAGGAAAAATCAGTGGAGAACTATCTCAAATAACATCTTTAAGTCTACCAACTTTTTCTAATTATCAAGAGTACAAATCTCTTTAAGAATATATTCCTACAGTGTGTTCTGCATAACATAACTTCTGTAACATAATATATATTACACCCAAGAATTTGTTAAATGGGATATTTTACTGAAGAATTTCTTAGACCATTAATAAACTAATTCACATTGTAACTTTCCATGACGGGGTATATCATTAGCTTTCCCTATTCCCAAATGTATTAAACCATGGTACTTCTTCCAAAAACCTACCTTCTGAGACTAGGGTTTCACTGTAACACTTTAACAAAGACTGTTCTAAACCTGAAAGCATGAAAAAATGAAAACAGAATTGCATTCTCACTGTATGCAAGAAGTGATGAGGGAGGCCTTCCTGGAGAAAGTCAATCCTAAACCAAGACCTTCAGAATTTGATTAGGTAGGAAGGAAGAGCAACGTCATTCTAAGCCTTATGGGTAAAGACCACAAAAGGGCATAATCCACTTTAGAGACAATTAAAGCTTCGGACTTGAACTATCCAAACTGGTAGCCACCAGGAATATCACACTTGACTACGAAGTGCATTATATGTAGCTAGTCCAAACTGAAATGATCTGTAAGTATAACATATCTACTGGATTTCAAAAAATTACTATAAAAGAAAATGTAAAATATCTCAATTTTTAATAACAATTGCACGTTGAAATTATATTTTGGTTACACTGTGTCAAATAAAATAAGATTAATTTCACGTATTTCTTCTTTTTTTTAAATGTGGCATCAAGAAAACTTGAAATTACATGGCTTGTATTATATTTCTATTAAAACATGCTGGTTTGGACTAACCTTGATTTCGCCATCAAGCTCTTGAAATAAATATGAGTGCCTACTACATGCCAAGCACATGGGAATACAAATAGTGAACAAAACAGTGAAACACATTTCTTTCAGAAGATTGATAATATTTGGTCAAATCATAAATGAAAATGCTATAATAAATAGCACTTGTCGAGAGAAGAATTATCTGATGTTGTCTTTCAAAACACAAATGTCCCAACCCTTGGACTCCAAACCTCACCTGTCTTAACAAAAACTGTTGATCTAGTAAGTCCATAGTGGGGCCTGGCCACATTGCTTTGAAAAAGATTCCCTAGTAACTATGATTTTAACTCACACATCCTATCTTTGCAGGCTCTAGCTATTTGAGAATAGCGATTTACAGGCCTACTCCCTTTTTCTGTTATTTTACTTCTGTGTCATACATAAAGTACAATACATAAAGTACAATAAAGTACTGATGAAACCTAGGCTGAGAGCCTAAAGGGCCTCTACTCGGTGCAACAGCCAACCTATTTAAAGTAAGAACAAGTTTGATCTTTTTTTTTTTTTATCATTAAAGTTGAAACCAAAGTTTTTTACACATGGCTCACATTCCAGTTTATGAATATCTACTCACAATGCAACAGGTCTTCCCTACTCATCTTATTTAGCAGAAGGAATGGTGGGCAGTCAATAGTCTTGCAAGAAAAACAATCTCCTGGATGCTATACTAAAGAAAACAGGTAAAATTCACAATATAAGTATATAATATCCTTTCTAAAACAACTATAGTACCTGCAATATGGCTGTATCTAGACTCATAGGAAGCAGCCCTCATTAAAATTTGTAATTGGTAAGTTACATTATAGTTATTAACTCTTTTAGGAAAAAACCTTGAAGCTACCCTTAGCAAAGTTTCATAACAGATTTTTTTTTTTTTGAGATGGAGTCTCGCTCTGTCACCCAGGCTGGAGTACAATAGCACAGTCAGAGTTCACTCCAGCCTCCTCCCCCTGGGGTTCAAGCGATTCACCTGCCTCAGCCTCCTGAGTAGCTGGGATTACAGGGTCCTGCCACCATGCCCAGCTAATTTTTATATTTTTGGTAAAGATGGGGTTTCGCTATGTTGGTCAGGCTGGTCTCAAACTCCTGACCTAAAGTAATCTGTCCTAAAGTAATCAGCCTCCCAAAGTGCTGGGATTACAAGCGTGAGCGACGGCGCCCGACCTCACAACAGATGTTAAATAAATAATTAAACTATATCAGAGTTTATCCTGATAAATAAAAATCATAAATTTTATAAAATTCAGTAAAGAATATAGATTCAACAATTTAAAGACCATTTTAGACAAAAATATATGAAGTAATCAAACATATGACAGATTAATGGTGCTCAGATTTTTGGATGTGTGTGTATGGTACACAAAACTGTCTTTAAAGTTTCATTATTGACTTAAGGGTTATTTGATTTTAACCTACATTTACATATTAATAGTAATTATTAACTGTCTCATCTTTGCAAACCATGTAGTGTTTGTCAATTTTTATGAAGATTTTAATAGATTACAGAATATGTTATGGCAATGTATTATTTACTCACTAATTTTTAATGGTAAAGTTACAGAATGTCAAAATGCTCGCTTTTAACAATGATTGTCATAAAAAGCTTCCCTTCAATAATTTTCAAGTAATTAACAATAACCCGTAAGTTTTATCCCTTAACTATACACATACAAAACACACATAAGAATTGCCAAATTACTAAATTGTAAATAGATGTAAGTATAAATGACACAAACAAGGTAAAATATATGTAATACACACAATTGTCCAGCTTTTCCAATTCTTATTTCTGATGTAGATAGCTGCAAGAAAGAAAGATTCCATCTTTTCTGCTTGCTTCTAAATTTGTGTTACTTTTCAAAAATATCTGTTTAGGATGCAGAAAGACTCATACAGGCAATATGTACTACAGAACCCAACTGATACCATCATTAACTTAAAGCAGAAGCAAATTGTGAGTCCCTTCTCCCAACTCCTATCTTCAGTATAATCACTAACACTCTAAGTGACCTTATGGAACTGCCAAATCTTAAAATGCACTGGACATCATTAAGGGAATAGTCAACTAGGTTCCATACAATTATACAATTGAATTAATTTGACTATATTCTAATATTCTGAACACTCATCATCTGTATATTTATATGAATTTAACAAATATTTGAAGATCACTGGGCTAAGACTCAATATAAAGATGTAAAGTACAAATACAGCAAGTCAATTTGAAAACTCAATTATTCAGCACATCGGTGTAGAATTTAAGAATCACTAATACCAGCCCGGTTAGTTTATGCTGTGCAATATAATAAATGCTAACATTTGAGTGTTACTATATTTCATGCACTCTCCTAAGTGTTTTATTCTATTCTGTCATTTAATCCTCACAAGATCTCTATCAGCAAGGTAGTAATGTTATCTCTTTTTAAAACAAGAGAAACTTCAAGTTTCCAAGCTTAAATAACTTGTCAATGATTTACAGCTAGAAAGAGAGAGAAAGGGAGGAAGGAAGGGCCTTAAGGACAGGGAGGGAAGGAAGAAGACATCTCAATAAGATCTTTTAAAAGATGATTTTTTTAAAGTGACTGTTTTTTTTTTCATTGAACATTCATAAGTGTTTACCTAATGGGTTAGTTGTCCCGTTTCCGGGCAAATCAAAATACCTCTATAATCATGCTTCCTTTAGGTCGATCACAAAGTTATAAGCATCTTGAAGCCAGGACTCTGTCTTATGCGTGTGTTATGTTCCCAAGCCTATCAAGTAGTCAAAGTGCTTTTAAAAGTTCCACATCACATCAGATCTTCTTTTCTGTGCTCTTTTAAACATCCATCTTAACATGAAACTTTGCTGAAAATGGAAAGAGGCGTAGAATCCCAGAGCTAAATGGGACCTTACAAAGGTCAAACAGTCTACCTTGTTATTGATCGTGACCATACCCATGCTAATATTCTCCATGTCCCCAAAAAAATGTGGGAAGAAAAAGTGAGATAAATCTGATCATCTATGAATTGATTATTGCCATCATAAAGAAATTTAGAATTTCATAATTAAATGACGTTTATCAAGTCAGATGATGATGTAAGCCCAGCACCCTTAACACTTATACCTAGAAATTTCTTAGGCTTAAAAACAAAACAAAACAAAAAAAACCTGGCAATTTGACAACCTGTAAAATTCTCATTTTAAAAGTTCAGTTCTCCAAATAAGATAATGCACAACCCCAAAACAAACGGCCAGCAAGTCTGATATAAACATTTTTATAGCTTTCAGAATATCAGATCCACCAGTTTTGATGAATATTTTTAACAGTTAAATTAACGCGATAAAGTTAAGGCCACCCTACATATCAAACATATCAAAATATCAAAAATAGCAGCAAAAAGAAAAATCCGTATGTGATAAAACAAAGCATTCTCATCAACAGATCATCAGCTATAGTCATCTTTTTCAAGCTTAAAACTCTTTTCAACTCTAAAACTGGCTCCAAGCAAATATTAATTACATGCCAAACCTTGAAAGTAGTACTATGAATGTCATTGTAACTAACAGGAGTTAAATCAACAACTTGTTAGACTTAACAGCTTACTGGAAGAAAATTTTGCTTCCATACCACTAAGCTTCCATAAGTCACAACAACTGTGCCCTATTCAAAGACTGAATTCTAAAATACAGGTTGATGGAAAAAACTCGTCATAAGGGCTCACAAATTAGGGTGTTATAACACTATTAAGCCAAAAAAGGAAGCTGTTTTAAATGAGTAGCACACAGGAATACAAAACTAGTGTCTACCTCTACAACAAGAAGAGTTGACTCTAAACACTACACCTGCTTTAAAACACAGTCCATTTGCCTACACTGCTTAAGTTTTAACATTAGGCTCTGAATTAAAATATCAAGTCCTTCCAATGCTACATTATTGAGGAGATTTTTAAAAAGTGTTTTCTCCTTCCATGGGAAAACCAATGCGTTCCTTCAAAAAGTAATCAACAATTCATTTTCACAACCACTAAGAAATTATCATGTAAATAATTCCTGTATCAGCTATGCATACTACCTGGCTTCAGTCTTCCACAGAGCTTTGCCTACTAGATCTGCCTCTGTAGAGGTATATTCTCTCAGTCCTTAACATAAACGAAGTCAGGATAGTAAACTCGTAAGGTCCCCTCCAACTATGCTGTCACTCAACTGTAAGCAACATCCCCAATTCTCCTCCATGGAATAGAACAGCACACATATTCAATCTAGACTCTGGCATCAATTTAAAAAGGTATATAGCATTAAGAACTCTGTCTTGGAATCAAGTATCTGGGGAGTCCGCATACAGAAACAGTGTACAATTAATAACATTCCATTTATCATACTATACTCTGTGTAAATCAGATTTCATTACAGTGCTGGAAACGTGGTGGTAAACTGGAAGTGGAAATTCTCAGCCCAGACGAGACACTCAATTCCATCATGCAAACTTTGCTTCCCTCATAAGCAACTACCTTGACTCACCTACCGTGTAATAGGATTCTCCTCCTCCTAAATCACACTATCCAAGAAATTTGCACACATCTCTTTTAACAAATACTAGTAAAACTTCAGTTTACGGTTTCACGAAATACTGAAAACCAATCTTTGAGCAAGCTTAAGCTCTGCCCCTCTACTTTTCTTACCAAGAGCCCTCTAATAATGTCTCGCAGTGTTCTGATACTCCTCTCCCACCAAAGGCTGGTGTCCTTATTTTCCCAAATCACTGCCTTCCATTAATTACCACTTAAGTCCGTTTCTCTTGCATGAAAGGCAGACTTTTTTTTTTTTTTAGCACGATCCTTAGTAAGTAGGCTTCTGGTCTGGCATACCTGGGAACAAAACTCACAGAGACTAACTCCCAAACATGACAGGAAAACAGGAACACAACACGAGGGAAAGGATGGGAAACAGGCGCGTGACTGTTTTGGTTAGAACAGCCGGGGCACACAGTCCATGAAATTAGGTATTTAACACGTAAATCTTGTTCCTGGGGGTTGGTAAAATAAGCACGGGCAGTGTGAGAGACGTCCCACAAGCTGGAAGGCAGGGACGAGGCTCAATCTAGAGAGATCCAGAAGCTGCCAGGGCAGAGCCGGGCGCGGGGGGGGGGGGGCACAAGACGGAAGAAAACTGGCTGTAGGGGATTCTGCGGCTGGGTGGGCTAAAATGGTGCCTTCTCCAGGGTGGAAGGCCATGAGAAGTGGACCCGGAGGCTTCATTCCGTCGGGCTCTGGTCCCTAGTGTTTCTGGCCTCACAGCTCAAGTTTCACCGGGAAAAAAAGAAAGCGGCAAATGTGCATCCCGGCACCTTAACCCACGAGTCTGCGCTCTCGGCTTCCCACGGAACGAGCGAGGAAGTAACGGTCCCCGGAGCAAACCCGGAGTTCGGAGCGCGAAGCACCATCGCCAACCCTCGGCCATCCGCACGGCGACCCGCGCGGCCGCGGGGGAGGGGAGCGGGCCGCCGGCGCAGCATTCGCTGGCCCGGCCCTTCCAGGGCCTCGCCCCGGGCGCGGCGAAAAGTTTCCAACCAAAGTCCTCGGCACTCGCTCGCACAGCCAACCGCCTCGCTGCCCCGAAGAACGGCTGGCAGAGCCGGCCGCGGCGCCCGCACCCTCAGTGGCGGCTCCCTCAGCCCACGCCGGCCGCCGACGTTCACCTACCACAGAGCCTGGAGAAGAGCAGCAGCGGGAAGAGCAGCAGCAGCAGCGGAGGTGGCGTCGGGGGCTGCAGCAAGAGCCCGGCTCCGAGGAGAGAAGCGGAGGAAAGTTGTGCTTTGCCGCCTCCAGCACACAGCGGGGCCGGCCGCGGAGTCCGCGCCATCCCCCACCCTCCCCCCGGCCCGCTCTCCCGCCCGCCCCCCGGCTCCCCCGGCCCCGGCGCCTCAGGCTCTGGGCGGAGGTTGTGGAAGGTCCGGAGCGCGCGTCCCCAGCTCCCAGCTCTAGCGCCGTCGCTGCCGGCTGACACTCGGCGGAGCGCTGGCGGCTGCCTCGACACCGCCGTCGCCGACGCCACTGCCGAGGCTGAGGCGGGAGCCGCCCGCCGCCGCCGCCACTCCCCTCCCCCCGGCACCCGCCCGCTTCGAACTCCTGGGAACTCGGAACGCACCACCCCGCCCCACGCGAGAGGGGGAAAAGAAGCCGACCCTCAGAGCCGGCGCCCGACTCGCCCGCCCTCCCAGCGCAACTCCAGCTCCCGTCTGATCCCCGGGCGCAAGCCCTGTCTCCTCCCACCCCGCCCTCCTACACATGCTCCTCCCCTTTCAAAAAAAAAACAAAACTCTTTTCATCCACTTTGATAACGGGGTTTCTCCCAAAGCAGAGCTTTAAAAGGGACAGGAAAATCTGGAATAGGTTAGTCGGCCCCGCCCCTCGTTCCTGCCTGGTTTCCCCCCTTCCCTGCCTTTCCAATGGTCTCGCCCACTCCACCCCTAGCGGGTCCACCGAGGCCCCGGCGCTGACTGAGGCGAGGGCTGCGGGACAATCACGCTCGGCCCTCGCCTCTCCCGGGTGGCGCTCTCCCTCTGGCGGGGACATGGGACGAGGAGGGGTGGGGAGGGGAAGGCGGGATGGGGCTGCCCTTCCGTTGCCCATGCTAAAGGTTCCTGTGTAGGAAGCTGGACGCAGCCTGCTGGACTAGTAATCTTCCTCCTCGCTGGGGCGCGGGGGACTGAAGGGAGAGACTTTCTCCTCCTTCCTGTTCCCCGGGACAGCTGTGCTCTCCGAATCCCTCCGTTCTTCCCAGCCCACTTATCCCCCGCTCGCCAAGGCACGTTTGCACAGGCGTTTTTCCTGCTCTTTTCTGTGGGAGGGCGGCTTGGTAGAACGGCCGGCTGAGCTGGGCGAGGAGAGGGGTCTCAGAAGGTTTGCTTTCTTGCTGTTGCTTCTCACTGGCCGCTGGGCTGTCCACTTTCCGCGCCGGGCGACTGGCAACAGGAGGCCATGGATTTCCCCCAACGAGTGCGTTGGTGTTTTTCCTTGGTTTTGTTTCATTTGCATGTTCGTATGTGTAGTTTTATTTTCTTGCCTGTTTCCCTTTGATCGCAGAGAAGCGACCTCGGGAAGTATTAAACATTTGCCCTTATAAGAAGAGCGTCTGTGGTCCACCATGACCCTCGCTCATCCCAGGTGGCTGCCCGCCCTGCCCTCTCCATCCTCCCGCCTCGCACAGTACCGGCGGCTTGACCTTGGAGCCACTGCCACATCGGTTCCGCGGGGGGGAGTAGGAGGGTGGACAATTTGGACTGTCCGTCGTAGGGCGGCGGATTGTAGGCAGAGGACACCAGTCCGCAGGCCTGACACTATTAATTTTATGTAGGTCCTGTCATCTCCACGAGATAGCCATAAATGTGTTCCAGTAGCAGGAAAGCTGAACAAGGATCAGCCGCCCAGAAATTAGCCTGCCGCAGCTAAACTAATGCATGCTTGCGGCCAAGACCACGCTGTCCTCGGCTTTCAGTCAATAGGGTCTTCCCACCTTCCGCCCGCTGGATTACAAGGCCTTACTCACCTCCAAGGCTACAAGCCATTCTACACCCTGCCCACCTCTTTTTTCTTTCTTAACTTCTGCCTGCCATGCAGTCTCCCAGCGCTCGGTCTAGTGCCTTTTTTCCCTCCAGCCCTTTCCTCTTCCCTCCCTCCCTGTGCCTGTCTGCCTCTGTCGTCCCCTGTAAGCTTGTCTCCTGCAGCCAAGGTTTTCTATCACCTATCCTCAAGATGCATTTATGAATACACCTTGTCCTGCATCGCTCCGGGAGATCCCCTGATGATGATCATAATTGACAAAATGTAGCTATTGTGACATTCCTCAGCTGTGCTGACACCACCGTTTCCCTTGAGAAAATTTCTTTTTCTATATTCTCATTCCCTAAACCTAATTTCACTGCTAAATTTAGACAGCCCACTGCACAGCCACTAGCTAATTATCTGTTTAGATAGCACTTTAACACATTGTTGAGACTCAGTTAAATGTTAAACAACCAAAATTTTAATATCACTAGCCAATTTCATTCCCCCAGGTTTTCCCTGATGGTTCTGCATCTCCAAGAATTTAGCCAACATTTTAAAAAATACCAAAGGCTTAACTTGGGTGGGGGCCATTGGGCAATTGCTACAGAGACCATAAGGAATTAGCAGGTTTAGTTCTCAAAAAGATGACATGGAGCTTTAACAAATATATTTCCTCCATACTTATGGAAATTGAATAGTGGTCTGCTATGATCTTCTCTGACCTAAAGTGAATAGAGAGCATGGAAGAGCATTATTTATAGATGTTATATAAGCATTAAAAGAGCACCATGCTGGTGTTTTATGTGCATATATGTATTGTGTTCTAATAATAATAATTTGTGTTTATACAGCATCTTCAACTAAAGATGTCAAAGCACAAGCTCACTTCCCACGGAAGGTAGCAATTACTATTATCTCTACTTGACAGCTACAAGAACCTAGGCACAGAGGTTAAGTGCTCTGCAAATACTACCAGCCATATGTGGTGGTTTTCCTGCCAGAACCAAGTTCTTACCTTCCAGTGGACACCATTGACCTCTCAAGATTATTCTTTAAGTTAAAAAGTAATATAAGGTAACTCAAATTTCTATTTTCTATAATAAAAGTGCCCAATCTTAAATTACATTCTCAGATGAATGAATTTTAGACATACCCACCCAGGCTTTCCTGTTGGAAATTTTTACTGGCCACAGAAAAAGATTTTACGTTACATATACAACTCATGTTTTTCAAGGGCAGAAACACTGTGAATTTTTTAAAAACCTTTAACATGAGAGTATTACTGCTTTCTGTGCCATTTTTAGTCCTCTAACTGTATAGATAAGTTCACATTTATTGTTTGAGTAACAAACTGTTTAAGGAATACTTAATTATACTTAACTTATTAATATTTCTGACACCATTGAATAACAAAGTATGCATACATTTTTTTCAGAAAAAAAATTATCTGAACAGAAAGCAACATAATCCTAATGCCAACAATGGTTTCATTGTTTTGGGTTAAGAGTACTGATGGTGTCCATCCTACTTTTGGCTCAAAGATTGTTTGCCAGTTATCAAGGTTCATTAACTCTTAACTAAAAAACAAAGGTTGACATCTTAACAAAGAAGTAATTATGTACAGTGCTGGGCATTTTACATTTACTAACATAATCCGAGTGAAAGGTTTGAGACTATTATTAGAATTTCATAGCTGACTCTGAAACAAAGGAAGTATTTTTATAGGAGAGGTAAGACATTATATACTTCGGCTAATTCTTCTTAACATCAGCAAATTTTTTATAACCTGCTGTGTGAGGAAGCATAGCTTTTCCTTTAGTAGAAGCGGTGAACAATATTTTGTAGAATATTTGAACTTTGTACTGTATTTGATAATAAGCTTATGTTACCCAGTTAGGATCACAGTTTTTGTAAAGTTTTGCCTCCTGCCTGAAATCCCACCACTTTGGGAGGCCGAGGCTGGCAGATTGCTTGAGTCCAGGAGTTCAAGACTAGCCTGGGCAACATGGCTGTGTTAGTCTGTCCTCATGCTGCTAATAAAGACATACTCGAGATTGGGTAATTTATAAAGGAAAGAGGTTTAATTGACTCACAGTTCCACATGGCTTGGGAGGCCTTAACATGGCGGAAGGCAAGGAGGAGCAAAGTCACATCTTACGTGGTGGCAGGCAAGAGAGCATGTCCAGGGGGACTCCCCTTTATAAAACCATCAGATCTCGTGAGACTTACTCATTATGAAGAGAACAACACAGGAAAGACCTGCCCC
Organism: Theropithecus gelada; assembly: GCF_003255815.1. Taxonomy (NCBI): domain Eukaryota; kingdom Metazoa; phylum Chordata; class Mammalia; order Primates; family Cercopithecidae; genus Theropithecus; species Theropithecus gelada. The sequence continues at coordinate 31,091,677 of NC_037669.1, read as the reverse complement.
CACGATTCAATTACCTTCCACTAGGTCCCTTCTACAACACGTGGGAATTGTGGGAGCTACAATTCAAGATGAGATTTGGGTGGGGACACAGCCAAACCATATCAATAGTAAAACCTCGTCTCTACTAAAAATACAAAAAAAATTAGCTGGGTGTGGTGGCATGTTCCTATAGTCCCAGTTACTCTGGAGGCTGAGGTGGGAGAATCACTTGAGCCCGGGAGGTGGAGGCTGCAGTAAGCCAAGATCGCATCCCTGTACTGTAGCCTAGGCAGCTGGAGAAAGACCCTGTCCCCGCAAAAAACCAAAACCCCAAGTACCTAGAATAATGTCTGCCATATAGATTCCAAATTGGATGACTAAATGATTATGATGACATACCATACTCAAGTGCATGTCTCATTCAGTAGAGGTTTATACTTCTTGAAGGTTTTGAACATAGGATTGATCGTGTATAGTTTTTTTAAGCTGGAAGGTGGTTACTCTGACCATTGCTTAATACTCTTGATATAATTGTTGTTAGTGCTGTTTATTAAACTATTATCTCTCCACTTCGTATTCATAGTTCTGCCCTGGTTTTGTAAGGCTGGTGCTAGGACTCTGCAAACAATGTATCTCCTTTACCAACTGGCTTCCTGACAGGTTCTATCAATAGAGGTTACTGGAGGAAATGTGGACCCCTGGAGTAGGAGAAAAGGGACTTGTTCCTTTCCATTTGCTTCCTGCTATCAGCATCACCTCAGCAATAATAACCTGTCATCCTGTCTTTAGCTGTTGATTCCAGTCTCCTACTTCTTTTACACTCTAAGTCCCAGAGTCCTCATGACTCCTCAAAAGTACCAGCCCCAGCTAGGCTGTTTCTACTTCTCAGAGGTCCAAGCCCCAGCTAAGAAGGATGGCTCCTCTAAACTTCTGAGTTCTAATAACACAACCTTTTCCCCTTGTCCTCCTAGCTCTAAGGGTAGTAACAGCTTCCCACAGCTTATATCTGTGGGTCACCACAGTGTTTCCCTTTTTGGTCTGGAGAACCATCCCTCCATCCCTGTGTAACATTTTAATAATATTCCCTTGGTTACATAGTATAGTTTCTGTATTCCTGATTGGACCTCAACTTGTTTTTCAGTGAATATTTCCCCAAAGCTTCCCTTCTAACAGTTACGATTTGCTAAGATGAACTGCTTAAAATCACAGAGCCAACATCACTCCATCAATTAATGTAAGTAAAAACAAGGCAAATGAGCAAAATTTATTCTTTCATTGGCAATAATCCAGGTTAGCAGAGATGGGTTGGAAAGAAGTAAATTTGGAGGTAATTATGTTGTCATTTCAGCAATATATACATATGCTTTGTATTTTTGTTGTTGCTCCTCATCCAGGTGATGGTAAAACAAACATAAATTTCTCATTTTAGATGGTTTAGGTGATTTTTAAGTGAACTTTGCACTTGAGAATTATTATGAAATTAAAAACAAAAGGTATATACAATTTGATAGAAGAAATAAGACTTTGTGTTTGATAGGCTACTAGGGTGACTATAGTTTACTATAATCTATCGTGTATTTCAAAATAACTAGAAGAGAATAATTCAAATGTTTCTCACAGAAAGAAAAAACAAATATTTAAAGTGATGGATATCCCAATTATACTGATTTTATCTTTACAAATTACATGAATGTATTGTCACATGTACCCCCCTCCAAATATGTACATCTATTATGTATCAGTATAAACAAATGAAATTTAAAAAATGAGAAAAGAAAATTTGGACTTTTCTCTTAAACTTATAATAAAAACAAACTTACATTTTACATAACTATCTAAAGCCTAACTCTATTCGTAGTATACAACTCCTGTAGAGGTGCTGGTGTTCCAAAAAATATAGTTTGAGAAACTGATATGCAGGCAGAAAGAAGAGCTATACTCTATCATTATGGTAGGTAGGCTAAATAATAGGTAGCTTTAATAAAGATGATTAAACTACTATGTACTGGAGTCTGTGTTACGTATTGGACATAGAAAACCCCAAGTCCTGACTCCAAATGCTAATGTCAATATTCTTGCAAACATTGGAGGGATGTACAGTATGTGAGAGAGCAGAGGAGGACTCTCAGGTCTGCCTAAATGAGACTGGGAATCCTTCACAGCACAGATAACATTTGAACAGTCTTAAAGAATGACTAGAAATTTTACATATGGATGGAGGAAAAGCAGCAGAGTGAATAGGAGAATGATAGATGGAAGATTACAGAGGCATGGCTGAGTGTGATGTGTTCTGTAACCCACAAGCATGCCTGTGCTGCTAGAGAGTACCACACAAAGGGGAATTGGGAGATAAGGTAAAAATGAAGTTAGATGGGTAGGTAGGGATTGTTTGTACCTTGTAAGGGACTTTGGATTTTATCTGGTCGATCATGAGAACAAACGAATTTTGAGTAGGGGAATGACAAGATTCGATTTGCTAGAAAAGTAAGAGAAAAATGTGAAGACAGATATATTGTCAGGAGATTTGGGAGAATTATAAGCAGGAGTTTAGTAAAAAACTTGTTATAAGGAGCAGAGTGAATGAAGGTCTGAACTTTTATTCATGGATGAAATAAAGTGATAAAGCAGTTGGAAAGGAGAAAATGAATTCAGGGGAATTTTAGTATTTTTAAATAAAATAGTTTATTTCCAGAGTGGGTTCAATATATGGTGTGGCTACCTAGGAGATAATAATCTAGACAACTGAGAGAAGCAAAAAACAAAAGGCATGAGAGCAAAGTGATGAAAAACAATGCTCAAAGAAGGTAATGAAAATATGAGTAGAGGCAGAGAGATACTAGAAGACAGAACATAGAGAAGAAAATAGGGGTGGAAAAAAGAAATGAAAAAGGTTTACAATAATGCAATTATGATTTTATAAATTAATGAGCAAAATTTTGGGCAGATTTTATCATTTACTTCCACTAAATATTGTTCATTGGAGTCTCATGTCTGAGTTAACGAGCTTTATGTAATGTCCAGTACAGTTTGTTTTAACATTGTCAATAACCAAAAAATATTTGTTGAAAGGAAGAGAGGAAGAGAGGGAAAAGAAAAGAGTAGATGGTTTTGCTGTTGTATTTAGATTGACCTGAACTAAAGAAGCCTGGTGTCTGTGTAGGTTCAGTACGGTAAAAAGCCATTTCTTCCCGCATGGGTGTTTCAAAAGATCCTGCCCCAATTAATCTCCTAAAGCATTGTTTCTAACTTGTACCCTTTGATATCTAACCCAAAACAGATATTCATGAGACACGCCATGCCCCCCAACCCAGAGAGACACACAGAAGGAGTCTGTATAATGTAATGACAAAATCCCTGGAGCCACATTGCCTGGGTTGCAGTTCAAATCCTCACCTTGTAACCCTGGACAAGTTACTATCTTACTTTCCTCATGTGAAAATAGGGAAAATGATTGTTTCTTCCTCACCATATTTCAGGATAAAGTTAGTTCATATAATTAGTTTAAAAAGGGGCCTAATACATAAAGCCCAAGAAATGTTAGGTGTGGTAGTAGTTTTATTTTCAGTAATATTAATATTAGTATTTTATTATACTTCTGAGACAGAGTTTTGCTCTGTCACCCAGGCAGTACAGTGACACCATCACAGCTCACTGTAGCCTCAACTTCCCCAACTCAAGTGATCCTCCCACTTCAGCTTCCCGAGTAGCTAGGACTAGCAGCATGCACCACCATACCTGGCATTTTTTTTATTTTTTGCAGAGATGGGGGGGTCTCACTGTGTTACCCAAGCTGTATTCGTATTTTAAACATACATTTAGAAATTGCATATCAATCATAGCAGCCTGGGAATGGAATTTTGATTAGGCTCATGTTGCCAACAATCCAATTGAAATCTCAAAAGCAATTCTGAAAAAGTCTGACTTACATTAACCAGACTGTATTAATTCAGCATCATTCTTTTTTGTTTACAAACCTCTGCAGTTTACCTCGTGAATAACACTCCCCAAGAGGTCTACATTTTAATCCCGCAAACCTGTGAACAATATATGGCAAAAGGAGATTAAGTTTGCAGATAGAATTAAGATTGCTAATCAGCTGACCTTAAAAATAGGGAGATTACCGTAGATTATCCAGTTGGGCACAATGTAATCACAAGGATCCTTAAAAGTCAGAGGAAGGTAAAAGACAAGAGTAAGGGAGATGTGACCACAGAAGAATGGTCAGTAAGAAACAGGTTACTGGCTTTGAAGATAGAGGAAGGGAACAGTGAGGCAAGTAATATGGCAGTATCTAAAATACTGAAAAGGCAGGCTGGGTGCAGTGCCTCATATCTGTAATCTTAGCATGTTGGGAGGTCAGGGTGGGAGTCCAGGAGCTTGAGACCAGACTGGGCAACATAACAAGACCCTGTCTCTACAAAAAATTTTAAAAAATAGTTGAACATGGTGGTGCACACCTGTGGTCCCAGCTACTCTGGAGGCTGAGGTAGAAAGATCACTTGAGCCTGGGAGGTTGAGGCTGCAGAGAGCTGACATCTCGCCACTGCACCTCAGCCTGGACAACACAGCAAGACCTCATCTCGAAAAAAAAAAGAGCAAAGACACATATTCCCCTTAGATCCTTCAGAAAGGAGTACAACCCTACCCATACCTTGATTTTGGCCGGTGATATCCGTGTTAAGACTCCTAACCAACAGAACTATAAGATAATAAATTTGTGTTGTTGTAAGCCATTGAATCTGTGGTAATATTACAGCAGCAGTAGAAAACTAATCCATCCCCCAATCCCCTTACCTTAACTTATTTGACCAACACTCAAGAACCTTAACATAAAACTCAGTTTATTTATTTATTTTATCATTATACTTTAAGTTCTGGGATACATGTACAGAATGTGTATGTTGGTTACGTAGGTATACATGTGCCATGGTGGTTTGCTGCACCCATCAACCTGTCATCTACATTAGGTATTTCTCCTAATGCTATCCTTCCCTGGCCCCCCACAACCTGAGAGGCCCCAGTGTGTTATGGTCCCCTGCCTGTGTCCATATGTTCTCACTGTTCAACTTCCACTCATGAGTGAGAACATGCAGTGTTCAGTTTTCTGTTCCTATGTTAGTTTGCTGAGAATGATGGTTTCCAGCATCATCCATGTCCCTGTAAAGGACATTAACTCATTCTTTTTTATGGCTGTGTAGTATTGTATGGTCTTTATATGCTACATTTTCTTTATCGAGTCTATAATTGATGGGCATTTGGGTTAGTTCCAAGTCTTTGCTATTGTGAATAGTGCCGCAATAAACATACATGTGCATGTGTCTTTGTAGTAGAATGATTTACAATTTTTGGGGTATATAGCCAGTAACAGGATTGCTGGGTCAAATGGTTTTTCTAGTTCTAGATCCTTGAGGAATCGCCACACTGTTTTCCACAACAGTTGTACAAATTTACACTCCCACCAAGAGAGTAAAGGCATTCCTAGTTCTCCACATCTTCTCCAGCATCTTTTGTTTCCTGACTTTTTAATGATCGCCATTCTAACAGGCAAGAGATGGCATCCTATTGTGGTTTTGATTTGCATTTCTCTAATGAGCAGTGTTGTTGAGCTTGTTTTCATATGTTTATTGGCTGCATAAATGTCTTCTTTTGAGAAGCGTCTGTTCATATCCTTCACCCACTTTTTGATGCTTGCTTTTGTTTTTTTCTTTTCAATTTGTTTAAGTTCCCAGTAGATTATTGATATTAGCCCTTTGTCAGGTGGATAGATTGCAAAATTTTTCTCCCATTCTGTAGGTTGCCTGTTCAATCTGATGATAGTTTCTATTGCTGTGCAGAACCTCTTTAGTTTGATTAGATCCCATTTGTCAATTTTGGCTTTTGTTGCCATTGCTTTTGGTGTGTTAGTCATGAAGTCTTTGCCCATGCCTATGTCCTGAATGGTATTGCCTAGCTTTTCTTCGAGGGTTTTTATGGTTTTAGGTCTTACATTTAAATCTTTAACCCATCTTGAGTTAATTTTTGCATATGGTGTAAGGAAGGGGTCTAGTTTAATTTTGCATATGATGTAAGGAAGGGGTCCAGTTTTTCTGCATATGGCTAGACTGTTTTCCCAACACCATTTATTAAATAGGGAATCCTTTCCCCATTGCTTGTTTTTGTCACATTTGTCAAAGATCAGATGGTTGTAGATGTGTGGTGTTATTTCTGAGGCCTCTGTTACTATTTCATTGGTCTATATTTCTGTTTTGGTACCAGTACCATGCTGTTTTGGTTACTGTAGCCTTGTAATATAGTTTGAAGCCAGGTAGCATGATGACTCCAGTTTTGGTCTTTTTTGCTTAGGATTGTCTTGGCTATATGGGCTCTTTTTGGGTTTAGTATGAAATTTAAAGTAGTTTTTTCTAATTCTGTGAATAAAGTCAATGGTAGCTTGATGGGAATAGCTTTGAATCTATAAATTACTTTGGGCAGTATGGCCATTTTCATGATATTGATTCTTCCTATCCATGAGCATGGAATGTTTTCCCATTTGTTTGTGCCCTCTCTTATATCCTTGAGCTGTGGTTTGTAGTTCTCTTTGAAGAGGTCCTTCATATCCCTTGTAAGTTGCATTCCTAGGTATTTTGTTGTCTTTGTAGCAATTGTGAATGGGAGTTCACTCATGATTTGGCTCTCTATTATTGCTGTATATGAATGCTTGTGATTTTTGCACATTGATTTTGCATCCTGAGACTTTGCTGAAGTTCCTTATTAGCTTAAGGAGTTTTTGGGCTGAGATGATGGAGTTTTCTAAATATACAATCATGTTATCTGCAAACAGAGATAAGTTGACTTCCTCTCTTCCTATATGAATACTCTTTATTTCTTTCTCTTCCCTGATTACCCTGGCCAGAACTTTAAATACTATGTTGAATAGGAGTAGTGAGAGAGGGCATCCTTGTCTTGTGCCAGTTTTCAAAGGGAATGCTTCCAGCTTTTGCCTATTCAGTATGGTATTGGCTATGGGTTTGTCGTAAATAGCTCATTATTTTGAGGTACAGTCCATCATTAACTAGTTTATTGAGTGTTTTTAGCATGAAGGGTATTGAATTTTATCAAAGGCCTTTTCTGCATCTATTGAGATAATCATGTGTTTTTTGTCATTGGTTCTGTTTATGTGATAGATTATGTTTATTGACTTGCATATATTGAACCAGCCTTGCATCCCAGGGATGAAGCTGACTTGATCATGGTGGATAAGCTTTAAAATGTCCTGCTGGATTCGGTTTGCCAGTATTTTATTGAGGATTATCGCATCAATGTTCATCAGGGATATTGGCCTGAAATTTTCTTTTTTGGTTGTGTCTCTGCCAGTGTTTGGTATCAGGATGATGCTGGCCTCATAAAATGAGTTAGGGAGGAGTCCCTCTTTTTCTTTTGTCTGGAATAGTTTCAGAAGGAAGTGTATCAGCTCTTCATTTTACCTCTGGTAGAATTCGGCTATGAATCCTTCTGGATTTTTTAGGTTGGGAGGCTATTAAGTACTGCCTCAATTTCAGAACTTGTTATTGGTCTATTTATGGATTTGACTTCTTCCTGATTTAGTCTTGGGAGGGTGTATTTGTCCAGACATTTATCAATTTCTTCTAGGTTTTCTAGTTTATTAGCATAGAGGTGTTTATAGTATTCTCTGATGGTAGTTTGTATTTCTCTGGGATCCATGGTGATATCCCCTTTATCATTTTTTATTGTATCTATTTGATCGCTCTCTCTTTTCTTCTTTATTATTCTGGGTAGTGTTTTATCTATTTTGTTAATCTTTTAAAAAAAACTTCTAGATTAATTGATTTTTTTTAAGGGTTTTTCGTGTCTCTATCTCCTTCAGTTCAGCTCTAATCTTAGTTATTTCTTGTCTTCTGCTAGCTTTTGAATTTGTTTGCTCTTGCTTCTCTAGTTCTTATAATTGTGATGTTAGGGTGTCAATTTTAGATCTTTCCTGCCTTCTGATGTGGGCATTTAGTGCTATAAATTTCTCTCTAAACACTGCTTTAGCTGTGTCCCAGAGATTCTGTTACATTGTGTCTTTGTTCTCACTGGTTTCAAAGAACTTATTTATTTCTGCCTTAATTTCATTATTACCCAGTAGTCATTCAGGAGCAGGTCATTCAGTTTCCATGTAATTGTGTGGTTTTGAGTGAGTGTCTTTTTTTTTTTTTTTTTTTTTTTTTTGAGACGAAGTCTGGCTCTGTCGCCCAGGCTGGAGTGCAGTGGCCGGATCTCAGCTCACTGCAAGCTCCGCCTCCCGGGTTTACGCCATTCTCCTGCCTCAGCCTCCCGAGTAGCTGAGACTACAAGCGCCCGCCACCTCGCCCGGCTAGTTTTTTGTATTTTTTAGTAGAGACGGGGTTTCACCGTGTTAGCCAGGATGGTCTCGATCTCCTGACCTCGTGATTCGCCCGTCTCGGCCTCCCAGAGTGCTGGGATTACAGGCTTGAGCCACTGCACCCGGCCTTGAGTGAGTTTCTTAATCCTGAGTTCTAATTTGATTGCACTGTGGTCTGAGAGACTATTATGATTTTCATTATTTTGCATTTGCTGAGGAGTGTTTTACTTCCATTTTTGTGGTTGATTTTAGAACGATTGCTGTGTGATGCTGAGAAAATGTGTATTATGTTGATTTGGGGTGGAGAGTTCTGTAGATGTCTATTAGGTCTGCTTGGTCCAGAGCTGAGTTCAAGTCCTGAAAATCTTTGTTAATTCTCTGTCTAATATTGACAGTGAGGTGTTAAATTTCCCACTATTGTTGTATGTGAGTCTAAGTCTCTTTGTAGGTCTCTAAGAACTTGCTTTTTGAATCTACGTTCTCCTATATTGGGTGCATATATATTTAGGATAGTTAGCTCTTTTTGTTGCATTGATCCCTTTACCATTATGTAGTACCCTTCTTTGTCTTTTTTGATCTATGTTGGTTTAAACTCTGTTTTATCAGAGACTAGGATTGAAACTACTGCTGTTTTTCTTCTTTCCCTTTTCTTGGTAAATATTATTTCATCTCTTTATTTTAACCCTATGTGTGTGTCTCTGCATGTGAGATGGGTCTCCTGAATATAGCACACCAATGGATCTTGACTCTTTATCCAATTTGCCAGTCTGTGCCTTTTAATTGGGGCATTTAGCCCATCTGCATTTAAGGTTAATATTGTTATGTGTGAATCTGATCCTGTCATTATGATGCTAGCTGGTTATTTTACTCATTAGTTGATGCAGTTTCTTCATAGTGTGGATGGTCTTTACATTTTGGTTTGTTTATGCATTGGCTGATACCAGTTTTTCCTTTCCATATTTAGTGCTTCCTTTAGGAGCTCTTGTAAGGCGGGCCTGATGGTGACAAAATCCCTCAGTATTTGCTTGTTTAAAGGATTTTATTTCTCCTTCACTTATGAAGCTTAGTTTGACTGGATACCAAATTCTGGGTTGAAAATTCTTTTCTTTAAGAATCTTGAATATTTACCCTCACTCTCTTCTGTCTTGTAGTGTTCTGCAGAGAGATCTTCTGTTAGTCTAATAGACTTCCCTTTGTGGGTAACCCGACCTTTCTCTCTGACTGCCTTTTACATTTTTTCCTTCATTTCAACCTTTGTGAATGTGATGATTATGTGTCTTGGGGTTGCTCTTCTTGAGGAGTATCTTTGTGGTGTTCTCTGTATTTCCTGAGTTTGAATGTTGGCCTGTCTTGCTAGGTTGGGGAAGTTCTCCTGGATAATGTCCCAAAGTGTGTTTTCTAAATTGGTTCCATTCTCCCCATCACTTTCAGGTACACCAATCAAACGTAGGTTTGGTCTTTTCATATAATCACATATTTCTTGGAGGCTTTGTTCATTCCTTTTCATTATTTTTTCTCTAATCTTGTCTTCATGGTTTATTTCATTAAGTTGATCATCAATTTCTGATATCCTTTCTTCCACTTGATCGATTCAGCTATTGATACTTGTGTATGCTTCATGAAGTTCTCATGCTGTGTTTTTCAGCTCTATCAGGTCATTTATGTTCTCCTTGAAACTGGTTATTCTAGTTACCAATTTCTCTAACCTTTTATCAAGGTTCTTAGCTTCCTTGCATTGGGTTAGAACATGCTCCTTTAGCTCGGAAGAGTTTGTTATTACCCACCTTCTGAAGCCTACTTTTGTCAATTCATCAAACTCATTCTCCATCAAGATTTGTTACCTTGCTGGTGATGATTTGTGATCCTTTGGAAGAGAAGAGGCATTCTGATTTTTGGAATTTCCAGTCTTTTTGCGCTGGTTTTTCCTCATCTTCATGGATTTATTTACCTTTGATCTTTGCTGTTGGTGATCTTCCAATGGAGTTTTTGTGTGGATGCCCTTTTTGTTGATGCTGATGCGATTGCTTTCTGTTAGTTTTCCTTCTAACAGTCAGGCCCCTCTGCTGCAGTTCTGCTGGAGTTTGCTGGGGGTTCACTCCAGACTCTGTTTCCCTGGGTATCACCAGCAGAGGCTACAGAACGGCAAAGATTGATGCCTGCTCCTTCCTCTGGAATCTTCATCTCAGACAGGCACCCACCAGATGCCAGCCAGAGCTCTCCTGCATGAGATGTCTGTCAGCCTCTGTTGGGAGGTGTCCCCCCTGTCAGGAGGCACAGGTGTCAGGGACCCACTTAAGGAGTCAGACTGTCCCTTAGCAGAGCTCCACTCCTCTCTTCCATGTTGGCAGGCAGGAATATTTAAGTCTACTGAAACTGCACCCACAGCCATCCCTTCCCCCAGGTGCTCTTTCCCAGGGAGATGGGAGTTTTATCTATAAGTCCCTGACTGGGGCTGCTGCCTTTTTTTCAGAGATGCCCTGCCCAGAGAGGTGGAATCTAGAGAGGCAATCTGGGTACATCGGCTTTGTGGCTCTGTGGTGGGTCCCACCCAGTCTCAACTTCCTGGGGACTTTGTTTCCACTGTAAGAGGAAAACCGCCTACTCAAATGTCAGTAATGGCAGATGCCGCTCCCCCAACTAAACCTGAGCATCCCAGATCGACTTCAGACTGCTGGGCTGACAGCGAGAATTTCAAGCCAGTGGATCTTAGCTTGCTGGACTCCATGGGAGTGGGAGCTGCTGAGCTAGACTACTTGTTTCCCTGGCTTCAACCCCCTTTTTAGGGGAGTGAACGATTCTGTCTCACAGGTGTGAGACAGGTACGCAAGCAGCCATCCAATTTTGGGCTTGAAACCCAGGGCCATTGTGCTGTAGGCACCCGAGGAAATCTCCTGGTCTGTGGGTTGCAAAGACTGTGGGGAAAGCGTAGTATCTGGACTGGATAGCACCATCCCTCTTGGCACGCTCTGTTATGGCTACCCTTAGCTAGGGAAGGGAGTTCCCCAACCCTTGCACTTCCCAGATGAGCCAATGCCCCACCCTGCTTCAACTCACCCTCTGTGGGCTGCACCCACTGTCTAACCTGTCCCAGTGAGATGAACCGGGTACCTCAGTTGGATATGCAGAAATCATCCGCCTTCTGTGTTGATCTCACTGGGAGCTGCAGACCAGAGCTTTTCCTATTCGGCCATCTTGCCTGGGAAATCAAAATTCCGTTTATTTCTAACTACCTTATCTAGCTTGCCTCCCTGGGCCCTAGGCCCACTCCATTCCTGAGTAGTCTCTTTATTTTCCTCATAAGGCCCTTTAGGACCCTGTTCCACGGTAAACAAACATCTCAGTCTACCTTCTCAAACTAAATGAAACATGAATTTTTATCTTAAAATTTAAGATCTTCTGCAGCTTTTCTAAAAGAAAGCTTTTGTTTATTCCACTTTCTTCAACACATGTTGCTTGAAACAGGACTGGGTAATCTACTTCTAGACCATTGTTTGTAGCCCTTCTTCAACAATCCCCCTCCCCCGCCTTTGGACTTCTGTGTCTATTTTTTAAATTCTGCTTCTACTTGAAGTCCTTGACAAAATCATTGTTTTCAATCTCCTGAGAACCTCTGGTCTCAGTAGGAATTTCTCATTTAAGAGTTTTTTCTATCCTAGCCTGCTATTTCCCTACCAATTTATCATCACTGTTAAATTTATTCTTTGTCTTCTAATTTTTGTCTTCTAATACTTATCTCCAAATCCATTACTCGCATTTAGCTTTTCTTCCTTTATATTCAGACTGGACTTCATAGTAAACTTTTCAATAACGTGCTCATCAGCCCTTGTGTGCCTTGCTAACCCTCACTAATGGCATTCAGCACTCCTGCCATACCTATCAGAAGTAGCTGCATAAAATCTCAACAAGGTGCCAATTATAATTCCTGATAGTTCATAGTATCAGACTTCTCTTCAGGTTCTCAAAGCTATGCAAGAATCTATAGTCATCTTTTTGAAGCCTTTGCAGTGACTGCTTCACATTTTTCCCTTTCTCCTCAAGCCTCCTTCCATTTCCTTAGCGCATACACTCTCATTGGATAACTCTGCTTCTTATTTCTCTGAGAAAAAAGCATTCCTAGATGAACTACATCAATTGCCTTCTAATGTGTTGGGGTGATCAGACCCAACACCAGGCCGTTGGGGCTACAAAGTCTGACAGAGTCAAAGGAATGAGAAAAGAAAAGTTAAGAGTACATAAGGTGGATCCAGGGGGCCAATGCTGGTATGGAGGCTGCAAAGGCCCTGAGCTCTGGGAGCCCGCATTATTTATTGTTGATCAAAGAAGCAGGTGGTGAGGACCTGCGGATGTGGGGGTAAACAGGTGAGGACGTGAGGACGTGGTGGTAGACAGGTAGTGGTGCATCAAGTGTAGCTGTGATGGTTTAGCATTTTCTTTGATGCTTATGTAATATGCTCTGCTACCTGAGATAATAGAAAACATGTTTATGAGCCTGGGAGAGCAACCAACAAGTCTGTGCATATTCCAGAGGCCACGAGGGGTTTTATACCTTGAGCCCTGGATTCCATCCAAGCCGGGAGGGATGTTATGCCCTGGGCTTAGATTTGTGATGCGGCAGGGCAGCCTTCCCCGCTTTGGCACAGAGCTTGCTGTTCCAAAGGCCACAAGGGGTTTTAGACCCTGGACTCCAGACATCTTCCAAGATTCTTTTATATTATGACAGACAAGCCAGTCTGTCTTCAGCTTTTCTACCAACACTAATGTAACTTCTCTTGTCACCCTTTCCTCTCTCTCAGCAATAATTTCAAGGTTCGTTGACTGTAACATTATCTCCACCCTCCCCCACAAATCAGAACCTATAAATGATTATAAACAGCTGAAGATGGAAGAGCATAGATACAACTCACCTCTTAAAAATAGATCCAACACTGAATATTAGAATTCCTAAAATCTAATTTCAGAATCAGGAACCCAGCTTCAAAGATAACAGACTGCTGATAGCTCAGCTGCCCTCTTCTACCCTAGAGTCTTTTTGTTATGGGAATAAAGAGCCGAAGGAGTTGACCTAATAGATAGAATTAAATTGGAGCACTATCAGCCAGCTTGTCAAGGGAATCAGTTCTATTTCTTTCATAATGAAATACTTTAATTCTCAGCTGTTGCCATTCACTATTTGAAAATATCATTATGGCATAAAATGTATGTGAATATTTGGGTAAACAGATTTTGTTGATTTCATATTCCCAGTAGCTGATACCAAGGTATGCCCCCCACCATGTCCAACTAATTTTTTAAATTTTTGTAGAGACAGGGTCTTGCCATGTTGTCCAGGCTGGTCTCTAACTCCTGGACTCCCACCTTAACCTCCCAATGTGCTAAGATTACAGATTTCATTGTTTTTATATTTTGTTGTCTTCAAATCTGTGAAAATCTGTTTTCACAGATTTTGTTGTGTTTCTATAACTAGATGTGCTAGAACTTCAAGATTAGAGGGAATCTTTGCTCTCTAATTTTTTTTTTTTTTGGACTCCTTTCCTATCTATTTTCATAACTATCTTCATGGTTACTTAAATTAATGTGAAATACATTAGATTATTGAAAAATATCTAGGCATTCTTGCTTCCAATACAATTATATTAGTCAGGGTTTTCCAGAGAGATAGAACCAATAGGATACATAGGTAGGTAAGTAGGTAGGTAAATAGGTAGATATATGATTGCTTTATAGATAAATGGATAGGTACATAATAGATAGATAGATAGATAGATAGATAGATAGATAGATAGATAGATAGATAGATAGGATTTATTAGAAGAATTGGCTCATGTGATTATGGAGGCTGAGAAATCCCACCACAGGCTATCTGCAAGCTGAAGATTTTGGAATGCCAGCATCATGGCTCGGTATAAGTTTAAAAACCTTGGAACCAGGGAAGTGGATGGTGTAATTCTCAGTTTGACGTCAAAGGCCTGAGAACCCAAGGTGGGGTTGCCACTGGTGTAACTTAGGCTGGAGAGCCTGGAGTTCTGATGTTCAAGGACAGAGAAAGGAGAGCATCCAACTTCCAGGAGAGAAACAGGGGAAATCTTTTTCTGTCTTTTTTTGTTCTATTGGGCCTCCAGCCAGTTGGATGGTGCCTGCCCACATGGAGGCAGATTTTCTCCACTCTGTCCACTGACTGACAAGCTAGTCTCCTTTGGAAACACCCTCACAAACACACCCAGAAGTATTGCTTTACAAGTTCTGTGGGTATTCCTTAGTCCAGTCAAGTTGACACTTAAAATTAATCATCACAATGAATATGTCACTTTTTGGTAAATTTCTGTATAACATAAGAGAAATCCCTGAGAAACGGACTCTTTTGTCTATGGTAAAATAACCATTCCAAACAGTTTTTGTCGCTGAAGGGATTATTAACAATAAATGAAGGAACTGCCCTTTTGCGTACTCTAATAGAAGATACACTGCATATATTCAGCAAGTATTTATTCTACATCTTCCATGCTCCATCCAGTGGAGTTGTAGCAATGAATAAGGCATAAATGTCTTTCATTTCTATGACTTTTCAGTTTGGCATGAGTGGTAGATATTAAATGAATATCATCATTTAATTATTTAGTCTCAATTTTATGAATGTTATGAGGAAAGGCACAGGGTACCAGAGGATACATACGGAGGGAACAAAATTAATATGTTGGGGACAAAAATAGCTTTGTTGATGAACTGTTGTTGTTTAGGCTAAGACCCAAAGGATAACCCTATGGAAAGTGTGTGTGTGTGTGTGTGTGTGTGTGTGTGTGTGTGTGTCTTGATAGAGTGGTTTAAAAGCCAAGTTTGGTTAATTTGAAAAATTAGAGTAGGAACATGTGCCTTTTATTTGATCCCCTCTCAATCACAGGAGCTGAAAGCCTTCAAACTACATTTTGTTAAGTCTTTGGTAAACACATTTCGTATTAATTTCTGTTACAAGGCAGCAGGAATAGGCACAGTGCCTCCAACATGTCAAAGGGAAGTAAAGGCTAGTGGAAGGGGATAACAGCTTCCTGATCTCCAGGTAATATTTCATTCATTGAAATGGTTCTTGGATTGTGTTTTTCCCGCTGCACAGTGACTAATATAGGATAGACTAATGGCATAAGAGCCTAATGAGGTCAAAAGGGACCAGGTAAAGGATATTCTTATGGGTTGTATGAAGTATATTGGATTTCATTGTAACAGCAATGGGAACCCATTGAAAGATTCGCAATACAGAAGAGATATCATCAATTTTCCATTTTTAAAAATAGCAATTTGACTGCCATAAAGAGAATGGATTTGGTGAAAATAAGAGTGAATTCAAGAGTGGATATAAGAATTCAAATAAGAAATGATGGTAGTTATATCCAAAGTGAAAAACTAGAGAAGTTGACAGAGCTGAAAAGAAATTGATAGGACTAGGGGCTTGGTCAGATTTAGGGGGTAAGATGGGAAAAGTGAAGAATGATTCTAAGATTTCTATCATGAGCACTGGGTAGATGATGAGGTAATTCACTGAGATAAGACAATTTTAGGGGCAAATATCATAACTTTCAGTTTGAGTTGCATATGAGATATACAAGCAGATATGCTGAGTATAGTTATATATGTAGATGTAGAACTCCTAACATCAATCTATGCTGGGAAGTAAGTTTAGAAGTCATCAGCAAATTGATTATATTCCCAGCCATGTAAATATATGAGATCTGTTAGGACATGAGCATATTGTGAGAAGAATAAGGTCTAATCCTGAGAAATGGGAATATTTAAATGACATGCTGAAGAAAAGGTAGTGCCAGAAAAAGAAAATGAAAAGTGGCCAGAGGGGAAAAAGGGAAATTAAAATGTGGCGTCATAGAGACAGAGGGACAAGAATATTTCTAGAAAGAGGAAATAATTATGTTGAATACTATGATTGAATGAATACATTGGTAATCTCAGCAGGAGCAAGTAGCAGAAACCAAACAGTTACTAATATAAACAGACACTGAATTTGTTTAAAAGAAGTTAGTTAATTTATTAAATCTCTGAAAGGTGTGGTAAACCACATTAGAGTCCAGCAGTGAGAAACAATGTCCAAAACCATGTTGCAGAAGCAATCAAGAGAAGATACTATTGATGCAGCCAGTGGACACTAGCTGCCACATTTGGCAGCAGGGAGAAGACTTGAACTATTCATTAGACATCACTTTTTACACTGCTGCCATGGTCACTTCTGAAACTCAGTTTCCCTGCAACTTTCACCACCACAAAAGACTTTCTTGAGGGCTGCATTATTCACAAGCCAGTGTACCTGACCTACCTGGTAATGGAAACAGAAGCTAGGTTGAAACTAATGGTGGAATAAATGGAAGATGAGAATTTGAGAAGAAAAAGAATACAGTTGACGTTTGAACGATGCAGGAGTTAGGGGTACTGACTCTCTGCACAGTCAAAATTCCACATGTAATTTTTGACTTCCCAAAACTTAACTACTAATAGCCTACTGTTGGCATACTGATAACATAATTGATTTACACGTATTTTGTATGTTAAATGTATGATATACTTTATTCTTACAAGAAAGTAACCCAGATAAAAGAAAATGTTATTAAGAAAATCATAAGGAAGAGAAAGTATACTTACTATTCATTAAGTGGAAGTGGATCATCATAACGGTCTCCATCCTCATCATTTTCACATTAAGTAGGCTGAGGAGGAGGAGGAAGAGGAAGGGTTGGTCTTGCTGTCTCAAAGTTAGCAGAGGCAGAAGAGAATCCACATATAAGTGAACCCATGGAGTCCAAACCCATATTGTTCAAGGGTCAATTGTAGATAACTTTTCCAAGACATTTAAAATAAAGGTGAGAGGGCCGGGCGCGGTGGCTCAAGCCTGTAATCCCAGCACTTTGGGAGGCCGAGACGGGCGGATCATGAGGTCAGGAGATCGAGACCATGCTGGCTAACACGGTGAAACCCCGTCTCTACTAAAAAATACAAAAAATTAGCCGGGCGAGGTGGCGGGCGCCTGTGGTCCCAGCTACTCGGGAGGCTGAGGCGGAAGAATGGCGTGAACCCAGGAGGCGGAGCTTGCAGTGAGCTGAGATCTGGCCACTGCACTCCAGTCTGGGCGACAGAGCGAGACTCCGTCTCAAAAAAAAAAAAAAAAAAAAGAAAAATAAAGGTGAGAGAGCAGTGACTAAAAGTCAGCATGACATCCACAGAGAGTTTTTCAGGATTAGAAAGATCTAGCAAGTAGGGAGAAGCTAATAATATTAGGAAGTTAGAAGGTGTTTTAAGATATGAGATTACCTGAGTAACAAGACAATAATGCTTACTATTACAGTATTGTCTAACGTTATTCTGAGGATACCAAACATAGAAAATGAAAAAAGAATTTTGAGATTTAAATATGAGAAAGGAAGAGGTTTAGTTTATTACGATTTGCAGGTAATATAATTATATTTGTGAAAATCTTAAGACAATTAACTAAATACCTTTTAAGATCAGAATTCAGTAAGGTGACTGACTAAAAAATGTGTATACAGAAATTAGCAGCCCTCATATATTGAAACAACAGCGAGTTGGGAGATCTAATAAAAGACAAAGTCCACTTACAATACCAATAAAAATGATAAAATACCTAGAAATGATCTTAACAAGAAATATGTAAAATTTATTTGAAGAAAATTTCAAAATATAAATTACAAAAGTAATAGAAGAAACCATAAGGTTTTTGTAATCATGGATTACAAAAGGATTTTCCAAGTATATAACAAAAGCCAGAATCCATCAAAGTAAAACTTTAATAAATCTGATTATAAAAAATTTCCTGCATGGCCAAAAAAAAAAAAAATACAACACACATAACAAAAGCCATCTTTACATATAAATAATGTCTACAATTGAATTCTCTAAAAATATCACATGAGAAAATAGGAAAAGGATAAGAATAGAGAAAAGGAATCACAAATGGATTTTAAATATTTGAAGAGGCTCAATTTTATAATAGGCCAAATGTTAATTAAAATTATATTATGAAATCAGCAAAACCATTGTGATGGCCTTGTGTTGGGTGAGTTTTACTGCTTGTTGGGGCTTAGAAAACAATACCCCAAAATGAAGCCTTCAGGAGTAGCCTCAGAAGCAAAGGTGTTTCTTTGACATTCTCCTATCCTCCTGTCTCTGGCCTTTCATTCTTCCTTGAGGTTAGCCACAGAAACTGGAATCCATCTTTCCCAAGGCAGATCACAGAAACCAGAGCCCCTTTCCCCTAAAACCAGCCATAAGACTTAAAAATATTATTCCAGTTTGCCCCAGTGTCCCCATTTTCTGTGTAAAAATTGGCCATAAAGAAATTCTCTGACTTGTCTTGTTTGATTGTAGGTTGTAAGACTTCCATTCCAGAGAGGGTCCTGCCCCATATCTAGAAGGAAGAAATGCATGCTTGAGAGGTCAAGAATCTAGGTAGACAGACCTTACTGGGTTTCCCCATTCAATTTATTAGCATTAGATCATATCCTTTGTGTCCAGTCATATTTCTACATGGCTGTACATACTACATTTAACCTAAGCATAAAAATAGGCAATTTTCCCTGTTTCTTTGAGTATTCATTCTGAAAGCACTCATATACATAAAAGTACAATCAAATAATTTTATGTACCTTTTCTCCTATTAGTCTGCCTCTTAGTGATTTTCAGCAAGCCTTCAGAGGGCAAAGGGGAAGGTTTCCCATGGCCCCTACACTCTCATACATTTTTGGTGGGACTGTCATTTGGTTTGATCTCTATGGAGAATAATTTGGCAATATTTATGAAAATTACAATTGCGTTTACCCTTTAGCCAAGTAATCCCACTAATAGGAATTTAACTCGTAAATATATTGTTCAGATATGTGAAATAATGTACAAAAATATTCATTGCAATGTTGCTTATAATAGTAAAAGTTTGGAGACAATGTAAATGTCCATCAGTAGGGTCAGATTAAATAAATTATACAACATTCATAATTTATATTATGCAATTTAAAAAGAATGAATCAATACTTTGTGAATTAGTATTGTGTCTAAGATATATTTTAGGTGAAAAAAGCAAGATATGCCACAGTGTATAAAGTGCGTTGCTTTTTTTTTTAAGCTTGAGAAAAAAATATTTGTATGGATTTACTTAGGTGTGCATAGAATATCTCTGGCAGGACACCTGCCCCTCAGAGAAGATAGATTACTGGGGCTAGAAATAAGAAAGAAATTTTCTGTCATAATCCCTTTGTAATTTTTGAAATTTTAGACATTTGAATATTTTGCTTACTGAAAACAGTTAAAATTTGAGCAAAAAGCATAAAATTCCTGGAAGGAATAGATGGCAGAGTAGTGGAGACATTGACTTTGCATGTAAGAGGAAACATTTCCTCCATTTTTACAGATCAGAAAGAATATAGGGGAGTTGTAGCATTGATTTGGTGCAGGAAGTTGACAGGTTAAAGAAATTTTTTGCTTGACGCTTTTTTTTTTTTTTTTTTTTTTTTTTAGGAAGGATGCAAAGTCATGAAAGTATAAGAGATGAGTAGAAGTTTGAAATAATTATTGTGAATATAGGAGAGTGAGTTGACTATAGGAGTGTAAACTTGCAAGGCAGTATTAAGGGCCAAGTAAAGGTTAGGCATTAGAGATCAAAACTGATTTCTATTTGCTCAGTTGTCTGATATTTCACCATCAACTCTTAGCTGGTTGGGGTGAGACAAAAAAGTTAATGAAAATGAGATGTTCACTTTTCTTGCTAAGAGGAAGACTGAAGACAAGATGATCTCTATGAGTAGAATAATACCCTAAAAATGGGTGATTAAGCTGCCAGGAAATGCCACCCTGGTAGGGAAAAGTACCATTTGACTGTTTGCCATCATCTGTCACAAAGAGACAAGAACAAATTTACAAAGATTTGCTTACACAGAAGCAACACAAATATTATTTGGTTTTCCTAAGTTCTCAGAAGTTTTGTAAGATCCTGACTAGTATAAGCTCTATCTGTAAAAACTATAAACAAGTTATCAGTTTGCAAACTCCTTTTTACTCATTTGTTACTCATGTTAAATTCAGCATAATAAGAATCTATTGTGAGAGATTTCTTAAAGGAACTTTAAAAAGAATAATATGCTAAACTGGATTTAAAAAATATTCTACCATTTAAGCCAAACTTAGAAGTAGAACTGTTATATCCTGATTCACACTGATTTATAATTATTACAATGTTTAGTAGAAAGAATGTGTGTATGTGCTGTTCTTGACATATTAACTTAAAAATTGAAGGACATAAAAATAATGAATTATTATTTTTAAGCTTTTCCTCTTGAATATAGCACTCTGTTTCTGTTCACTAGAAATGTCTTTTAAAATACTAATTTTTAAGATTAAAAATAAATGTGATTTCTCAGTAATTTAATCTTCAGATGTATTAAGTGCCTTTTGTTATTTAAAACTCTTAAAATTATATGTGAGAAGATCCAATAGCTTATTTTTATTATGATAACATGGCCTCCTATTGAAATTGAAGGTAATATTCATTTCCTGAAAGTCTGTTTTTGCAAATCCTCTTAGAAAGTTCTTTAAAAAGCTCTAACTTTATTCATATGCTTATGGAGGTAGTTCCCAGTCAGTGCCCAAGCATTGCCTCCCACAGTGATATTGAAATAGTAACAATGAAAAGGCTGCTTCTTCAGAGTTCTCATTGAAAAAGGAATTTTCTTTATGCTAGGTGCAGACTGAGAACTTGATTGATAGTCCTTTAGATATTCTTCAGTGATAGGCCAGTAGTTCTGTATGTATTTGTATGGGAGTATAAATTGTACATTCTTACAATACAAAAAATTATGTGGCTTTCCATATAGGTCCAATGGGAAAGTCCCATTGCATTGACTAGGACCCACACTTGTGAAGAATTGTGAAAACACAGAGCATTTTGCAACAAAATATATAATCATGTAAATAGTAAACAAATAATAAACAGTAAACTGATAACAGCAAAATATATTTAAAATTTGTACTGTTACATATCTTCATGGCACACAAAGGTAATGCTATTTTAAAAAATAAAATCAGAAGCTTGAAATGTGTACAGTACTTCTTTTATTGCTTATGAATGCGATTTAGGCCAATGTAATTTTTGAATCAGATAATTTTTTGACTTCAATGGGTTCAATCCTCTTCTACTTTATGCACAAGGAAACAGGCTTGTAGAGAAGGAAAGATTTCTCACCCATTGCTAGGTTTTCAGCTTAGGGCCCTATTAAAAAAAAGAGGTCAACAAGAGAAAAATCACAAATGTTTATTTACTATAAAGTTAATGCGACATGGGAGACTTCATAAAGAAATGAAGATCTGAAGAACAGGTAAACCTACGTGTATCGTATGCTAGGTTTAATGGAGAAGTGGATAGTCATGAAGAGGTATGATTGGACTAAGTGGATTAGCAAGGCAGGTTTGTACAGATTCTTCTCTGTGTCATTGGGTCTTCACAGACAAGGATGTTGGTTATTTCCAGGAATGGGAATGTTACTTCTAAGATGTGGGTCTTATGACCTTGCTTCAGGGAAGGAGGGTGGGAGAAGGTCAAAGAGTAACTTTCCTGCTTCTGCTATTTTCTCAAATGCCAGGGTGACATATTTTGGGGTAACATGTCCTGAATCCCATCGCTTGCAAGTTTTTACCTTATTCAGGGACTTCTATCCTCTTTCTTTTGCATTCTTTTTAATGCAATATACTCATGGCAGAAATGCATCTATGAAACTGTGGGTTTCACCTTAGTCAAGTTTGTCTCCACAGGCACGAGTCACAAAGGGCCTCAAAACCATGTTAAAATTTAGGATCTGCTGTTTTGCTTCTGAACGTGAGAGCCTATACTGGATCTCTGAAGAAAACACAGATGAGATGAGGTTCTGATCCCTTGGACTTCATGAAGTGACGTGACAGAAAGTACGATTGTCTAGCCAACACTTTACTGTGTGAAACCTTCATCTTCTATTCCTGCTGAATCCTGAGGGACAGAGTCAGGGGCCCTCTGACTCACGATTAGGGTCCTCAGGGTGATACAACAGCAAGACCATAGGCTTTGGTGTCAGAATACCAAGTTTTGAAGCTCAGTTTCCCCAGTCACTAATTTTCAATGAGCACATACATAATTTGAAATCTGAAAATGCATAATAATGCCTACCTACTTCAAAAATTTGGTTTGAGAATCAAGTGAAATATTAATATATGTGTAAGCATTTTATGAACAAGGAAGCAAGTTATAAATGCATGATCTTGTTAAATTAGTCATCTCACTAGGGATGGTCCAATGTGGGCCTCCTTTGAGGTAGACTGTATTTCATGAATTTATAACAAAATTCTAAAGTTTAACCAAGACAATATCTGGAAAAATTACTTTATCATGTTTTTATGTTTTGTGTCCACTCTGTGGCAATAACAACACAGATGTAAAAGGATTTGAGCCTGTTTATAGTATTAATCAGATTCCCACTCTCATTCATAGTGAGATTTTAAAACCTTTTCTTATACATCTAAAGGAAAATGTGTCTGACCCAGTGTTGTTTTCTTTACCCTGTCACTTTATTTAGTATGCCTCATTAGCATCAAATAATAAGATATTTTATTTGGGGTCTTCTCTCATGGTATTAGACAATGCAGTTTTGCTAGATGAAATTGGTTTCAATCCTAAAAAGCTTAATATTTCTTTTCTAACAAATAAATGTTTATCCTTTTTTATAACATTCATTTTCCAGATATGTAGACTTGCTCAGAGGTAATATTATATCAGAAGATTTAGGAGAGTAATTTGTCGAGAATATATGGAATCATCCTCAAATATTTTTTAAGTTTTTAATTGTTTTTGCTTTTTTGCCTCCTTTTATTTATACGTAATAATTTACATAATTGTGGGGTACATTTGAGTTTTAAACTCACAGCATGTATAACGATGAAGTCAGGGTATTTGGAGTATTCATCACCTTGAGTGTTTATCATTTTTACATGTTAGTATCATTTAAAGTCCTCTCCTCTAGTTACTTTGAAATATACATAAAATTGTTGCTTAGTCACCCTAGTCTGTTATCAAACATTAGAACTTATTTATCTCATCTAACGTATATTTGTACCCATAATCAACATCTCTTCATTTCCCCCAGCCTCCCTTCCCAGTTTCTGTTATTGTTCTATTCTAATGTCCACGAGATCAAATATTTTAGCTCCCACCTATGAGTAAGAGCATGCGGTATTTGTCTTTAAGTGCCTGGCTTATTTAACGTAATGACCTTCAGTTCAATACATGTTGCTGCAAATGACATGATCTTATTTTTTTCTATGGCTGAATAATATTTCATTGTATACATATGCCACATTTTCTTTATCCATTTGTCCATTGATGAGCACTTAGGCTGATTCCATATCTTTGCTATTGTGAATACTGCTATGATAACACACGATGGAGATACCCTTTTGATATACTGATGTCTTTCCCTTTGTGTAGACACCTAGTAGTGGGATTACTGGATAGTATATTAGTTCTATTTTTAGTTTCTTTGAAAACATCTCTGTATTCTTTTCCATAGTGGTTGTACTAATTTACATTTTCACCAACATTGTGTAAGAATTCCCTTTCCTCCACATCCTGTGCCAGTGTCTGATATATTTTGTCTTTTTAATAATCAGCATTCTAAATGGGGTGAGATGATATCTCATTGAGATTTTGATTTGCATTTCCCTGATGATTAGTGATATTGAACATTTTTTCATATACCTGTTGGCCATCCAGATGTTTTCTTTTGAGAAGTGTCTATTCATGTTCTTTGCCCATTTTTAATGGGATTATTATTATTATTTTAACTATTAATATATTTGAGTTCCTTGTATATCCTGGATACCAGTCTCGTGTCAGATAGGTAATTTTCAAATATTTTCTCCCATTTAGGAGGTTAGGGCCAGGTACAATGGCTTATGCCTGTAATCCCAGTGCATTGGGAGTCCATGGTAAGAGGATCACTTGAAGCCTGGAATTTGAGACCAGCCTGGGCAATGTAGCAAGACCCTGTCTCTACAAAAGTAAATAAATAAACTAGTTGGATGTGGTGACACACACCTGTACTCCCAGGTACTTGGGAGGTTGAGACATGAGAATCACTTGAGCCCAGGAATTTGAGGCTGCAGTGATCTATGATTGTGCCACTGCTCTCCAGCCCGGGTGACAGAGGAAGACTCCATCTCTAAACCCAAACAAAAAAAAAAAGGTGTTTCTTTACTCTGTTCATTATTTCTTTTGCAGTGCAGAAGCTTCTTAGTTTAATGTAGTCCTGTTTGTCATTTTTGTTTTTGTTGCTTGTGCTTTTGAGATCTGAACCATAAAGTCTTTGCCTAAATCAGTGTTCTGAAGAGCTTTTCCTGTGTTTTCTCCTAGTAGTTTTATACTTTTGGGTCTTACATTTAAGTCTTCAATCCATCTTGATTGATTTTTACATAAGGAGAGAGACAAAGACCCAGTTTCTTTCTTCCACATATGCTTATCCAGTTATCCCAGCACCATTTATTGAAGAGGGTACCCTTTCCCCAATGTGTATTCTTGGCAGCTTTGTCAAAGATCAGTTGGCTGTAGATATGTGGCTTTCTACCTGGGTTCTGTATTCCGTTCCATTGGTCTATGTGTCTATTTTTATACCAATACCATGCTGTTTTGGTTACTTGTAACATGTTTTGAAGTCAGGAAATGTGATGCTTCCAGCTTTGTTCTTTTGGCTTAGGAATCGTTTTGGCTATTCAGGCTCTTTTTGGGTTCCATACCAATTTTAAAGTTGTTTTTTCCATTACTTTGAAGAATAATGTTGGCATTTGATAGAGATTGCATTGAATATATAGATTGCTTTGAGTAATATGGACATTTTAACCAACAGTCCTCAACCTTTTTGGCACCAGGGACCAGTTTTGTGGAAGACAATTTTTCCATAGACTAGGGTCAGGGGAGGGGGGATGGTTTCAGGATGAAACTGTTCCACCTCAGAACATCAGGCATTAGATTCTCATAAGGAGCACACAACGTAGATCCCTTTCATGTGCAGTTCACAATAAGGTTCATGCTCCTGTGACAATCTAATGCTGCCACTGATCTGACAGAAGATGGAGCTCAGGCGGTAATGCTTGCTCACCTGTGGCTTACCTCCTGCTGTGTGGCCTGGTTCCTAACAGGCCGTGGACCAGTACTAAAAGTTTAGGACCCCTGATTTTAACAATAGTAATTCTTCAAACCATGAGAATGAGATGTCTTTCCATTTGGTCATGTCTTTCTAGTTTCTTTCCTCATTGTTTTGTAGTTTTCCTTGTGGAGATCTTTTAGCTCTGGTTAAATTTATTTCTAGGTATTTCTTTTTCTTTCTTTTTTTTTTGTAGCTGTTGTGAATGGGATTATCTTGATTTCTTTTTCAGCTATATTATTATTGGTATGCAGAAATGCTACTGACTTTTGTATGTTGATTTAGCATCCTGCAACCTTAGTAAACCTGTTTATAAGTTCTGAGAGTTTTTTGAGTCACCTTTTGTTTTTTCTAGCTATATTATGTTGTCTGCAAAGAACAATTTGACTTTTTCTTTTCCAATTTTTGTGCTAGATTTCTATTTCTTTTTCTTCTCTTGTTACTTTAGCTAGGACTTCCAGCACTGTGTTGAATAGGAGTGGTGAAAATGGGCATCCTAGTCTTCTAATTCTAGAGAAAAAGTTTTCAACTTTTTTGATTCGGTATGATGTTAGCTGTGGGGTTGTCACATATGGTCTTTTTAATTTTGAGGTATGGTCCTTTCATGTCCAGTTTATTGAGAGTTTTTTTGTTTTTATCATAAAGGGTGTTGGCTATCGTCAAATGACTTGTCTGCGTCTATTGAGATGATCATATGGTTTTTGTTCTTCATTCTGTTGTTATGTCACATTTGATTTGCATATGCTGAATCATCCTTGAATCTCTGAAATCACACTGATAATGGTATATTACCTTTTTGATGAGCTGTTGGATTTGGTTGGCTTGCGTTGGTGAAGATTTTGGCATCTGTGTTCATCAGGGATATTAGACTGTAGCTTTCTTCTTTCGTTGTGGTGTCCTTGTTTGATTTTGGTGTCAGCGTAATGCTGGCCTCATAGATGAATTAATGAGAATTCCCTCCTCTTCAGTTTTTTAAAAACAGCTTGAGGAGGATTGGTATTAGTTCTTCTTTATACATTTGATATAATTCCTCAGTGAATCAATCCAGTCCTGGGCTTTTATTTGCTGGGAGTTTTTTGTTACTGATTCAATCTTGCTATTCATTATTGGTTGGTTCAGGCTTTCTATTTCATTCTGATTCTATCTTGGTAGGTTGTATGTTTCCAGAAGTTTATCTGTTTCCTCTAGGTTTTCAAGTTTTTTTAATATATAATTATTCATAATAGTCTGATCTTATGTCTTCTTGTGGCACCAGCTGTAATGTCTCTTTTTTCATTTCTGATTTTGTTTGGGTATTTTCTTGGTAAGTCTAGTTAGTGGTTGATATGGTGTATTAACCTGTTTTCACACTGCTGATAAAGACATACATGAGACTGGGTAATTTATGAAAAAATGTTTCATGGACTCACAGTTCCATGTGGCTGGGGAGCCTTCACAATCATGGTTGAAGGTGAAAGGAACATCTTACATGGCAGCAGGAAAGAGAAAAATGAGAGCCAAGTGAAAGAGGAAACCCCGTGTAAAACTACCAGATCTTGTGAGACTTACTCACTATCACAAGAACAGTATGGGGGAAACTGCCCCCATGATTCAATTATCTCCCACCAGGTCCCTCCCACAACACATGGGAATTAAGGGAACTAAAATTCAAGATGAGATTCGGGTGGGGACAGAATCAAACTATATTATTCATCTTCTGACCCCTCCTAAATCTCATGTCCTCACATTTCGAAACCAGTCATGCCTTCCCAACTGTCCCACAAAGTCTTATCTTGTTTCAGCATTAGCTCAAAAGTCCACAGTCCAAAGCCACATCAAGAAAAGGCAAGTCCCTTCCACCTATGAGCCTGTAAAATAAAACACAGGTTAGTTACTTCCTAGATGCAATAGGGGTACAGGCGTTGGATAAATACACTCATTCCGAATGGGGAGAAACTGGCCAAAACAAAGGGACTACAGGCCCCATGCAAGTCCAAAATCCAGCAGGCAATCAAATCTTAAAGCTCCAAAATGATCTTCTTTGACTCCATATCTCACATTCAGGTCATACTGATGCAAGAGGTGGGCTCCCACAGCCTTGGGCATCTCCACCCCTATGGCTTTGCAGGGTATAACCCCACTCCTAGCTGCTTTCATGAGCTGGTGTTGATCGCCTGTGGCTTTTCCAGGTGCCTGGTGCAGGCTGTCAGTGGATCTTCCACTCTGGAGTCTGAAGGATGGTGGCCATCTCACAGCTCTACTAGGCAGTGCCCCAGTGGGGACTCTGTGTAGAGGCTTGCATCCTACATTTCCTTTCATACTTCACAGCATTTCTCCATGAGAGCTCCACCTCTGCAGCACACCTCTGCCTGGACATCCAGGTGTTTCCATACATCCTCTGAAATCAGGTGGAGGTTCCCATGCCTCAATTCTTGACTTCTATGCACCCGCAGACTCAACACCATGTGGAGGCTGCCAAGGCTTGGGTCTTGCACCCTTTGGACCCACGGCCCGAGCTGTACCTTGGCCCCTTTTAGCCATAGGTGGAGCAACTGGGATACAGGGCACCAAGTCCCTAGGCTGCACACAGCCGGGGGACCCTGGGCCTGGCCCACAAAACCATTTTTCCTCCTAGGCTCCCAGGCCTGTGATGGGAGGGGCTGCTGGAAAGGTCTCTGACATGCCCTGGAGACATTTTCCCTATTGTCTTGGTGATTAACATTGGGCTCCTTGTTACACAAATTTCTGCAGCAGGCTTGTATTTCTCACATTCTCTTCTGTTGCATTGTCAGGCTGCAAATTTTCCAAACTTTTATGCTCTGCTTCCTCTTGAACACTTTGCCACTTAGAAATTTCTTCCACCAGATACCCTAAGTCGTCTCCCTCAAGTTCAAAGTTCCACAGATCTCAATTGGGCAAAGGCAAAATACTGCCATTCCTTTTGCTAAAACATAGCAAGAGTCACCTTTACTCCAGTTCCCATCAAATTTCTCATCTCCATCTGAGACCACTTCAGCCTGGGTTTCATTGTCCATATCATTATCAGCATTTTTGTCAAAGCCATTCAACAAATCTTT
Organism: Theropithecus gelada; assembly: GCF_003255815.1. Classification (NCBI taxonomy): domain Eukaryota; kingdom Metazoa; phylum Chordata; class Mammalia; order Primates; family Cercopithecidae; genus Theropithecus; species Theropithecus gelada. The sequence continues at coordinate 31,063,061 of NC_037669.1, read as the reverse complement.
AGGAAGTTCCAAACTTTCCTACATTTTCCTGTCTTTTTCTGAGCCTTCCAAACTTATTCACCCTTTGCCTGTTACCTATTTCCAAAGTCGTTTCCACATATTTAGGTACTTTTACAGCAGTGCCCCACTCTTTGGTACCAATTTACTGTCCATTTTCATGCTGCTGATAAAGACATACCCAAGACTGGGTAATTTATGAAGAAAAGAGGTAATTTATAAAGAAAAGAGGCTGGGGAGGCTTCACACTCATGGTGGAAGACAAAAGACACCTCTTACATGGTGGCAGGCAAGAGAAAAATGAGAGCCAACTGAAAGGGGAAACCCCTTATAAAACCAGCAGAACTTGTGAGACTTACTAACATGAGAAGAGTATGGGGAAAACCGCCCCCATGATTAAGTTATCTCCCACTGGGTCCTTCCCACAATACATGGGGATTATGGGAACCCCAATTCAAGATGATAGTTGGGTGGGGACACACTCATCCTGAATTGTAGCTCCCATAATCCCCAAGTGTCATGGGAGGGACCCAGTGGGAGGTAATTGAACCATGGGGGTGGTTACCCCTATGCTGATGTTCTCATGATAGTGAGTGGGTTCTCACGAGATCTGAAGGTTTTATAAGAGGGTTTTTCCCCTTTTGCTTGACACTTCTTTCTGCCATCATGTGAAAAAGGCTGTGTTTGCTTCCTCTTCTGCCATGATTATAAGTTTACTTAGACCTTCTCAGCCATGCTGAACTGTGAGTCAATTAAACCTCTTTACTTTATAAATTACCCAGTCTCAGGTATGTCTTTATTAACAGTGTAAGAACAGACTAATACAGTGGTTTTTCAATTTTGCTTATCTTTTTAAAGAATCGACTTTTCATTTTGTTAATCCTTTATATTATTTTTCAGTATTTCATTTAGTTCTGCTCTGATCTTTTTTCTTTCTTTTCTTTTGTTAATTTTGGGGTTGGTTTGTTCTTAATTTTCTAGTTCCTTGAAGTGTATCATTAGATTATTTGAAATCTGTTTTTTAAACTTAGGGGCTTATTTCTATAAACTTCTTTCTTAGTACTGCTTTTGCTGTGTCCCACATGTTTTGGTATGTTATGTTTCCATTTTCATTTGTTTCAATATTCTTTTTTTGATATCCATGTTATTCGTTGACTCAATAGTTGTCAGGAGCAAGTTGTTTAATTTCCATATATTTATATACTTTCCAAAGTTCCTTTTGGTGTTGATTTCTAGTTTTGTTTGATTGTAGTCTGAAAAGATACTTGATAAGATTTTTACATTTGTTGAGACCTATTTTGTAGCCTAACATATGGTCAGTCTTAGAGAATGTTCCATGGGCTGATGTGAAGAATGTGTATTCTGCCATTTTTGGGTCGAACATTCTGTAAATGTCTATTAAACCCATTTGATCTAAAGTCAAGCTTATGTCCAATGTTTCTTTGTTCATTTTCTGTCTAGATGATTCGTCTAAAGCTAAGAGTGGGGTATTGAAGTTTCCCATTATTACTGCATTGCAGTCTGTCTCTCTTTTTAGACTTAATAATATTTGCTTTGTGAATCTGTGTGTTCCAGTGTTGGGTGCATATATATTTAGTATTGTTATATCCTCTTGCTGGACTAGTCTCTTTATCATGTAATGACCTTCATTTTCATGGTTTTGTTGTTTGTTTTTGTTTTTTACTGTTTTTGACAGAAAGCCTGTTTCATCTGAAATAAGTATAGCTACTTCTGCTCACTTTTGGTTTCTGTTTGCATGAAATATCTCTTCATACCTTTACTTTTCATCTCTATGTGTTTTTACAGGTAGTGTTCATTTCTTGCAGGCAGCATATAACTGGATGTTTGTTTTTTGAAAATTCATTCATCCAGTCTATGTCTTTTAAGTAGAGAATTTAATAACATTCAGAGTTATTATTGATATGCAAGGATTGTTTTCAGTTATATTTCTGTCATACTGTTGTTTTCTGGTTGTTTTTGTATTCGTCATTTCTTTTTTTTTCTTTATCAATATTCCTTGTGTTTTGTTGATTTTCTGGGATGGTACCATTTGAGTTTATTGTCTTCATTGGTTGTTTGTTTCCTTTACCAGTGAGTTTTATATTTTTGTGTTCTTTCTTGATGGAAACTGTCATCCTTTTGCTTCAAGGTTTATAACTCCTATGAACATTTCTTGTAAGGTCAGTCTAGTGGTGATGAATTCCCTCAGCATTTGCTTATCTGGAATAGACCACATCTCTCCTTCATTTATGAAGAATAATTTTGCTGGATATAATATACTTGGGTGGCCATTTCTATCTTTCAGCACTTTGAATATATCCTTCCATTCTCTCCTGGCCTATAAGGTATCTGCTGCAAACTCTGTGCTTAATCTGATAGGGGCTTCTTTGCATAATGAGACACTGTTCTCTTGGTGCTTTTTGAATGTTCCTTTGTCATTGATTTTAGACAATTTTATTATTATGTGCCATGGAGAAGAACCTTTTTCATTTTATCTGTTTGTGGATCACTGGGCCTCCTTTATATAGGTATCTAAATATCTTGCTAGACTTGGGAAGTTTTCATCTATTATTTTGTTAAATAGGTTTTCCAACCCTTTCATTCTCTCTTTGCCTGGAGATTCTGATAATTTGTATATTTGACTGCTTTGTGGTGTTCTGTATATCATGATGATTGTTATCATTCTTTTTTATTCTTTTTTCTTTTTTTTAGTCTGACTGGGTTATTTTAAAAGACCCATCTTCAAGTTCTGATATGATTTCTTCTGCTTGATCTAGTCTATTGTTGAACTTTTTGAGTATTTTTTAAATTTTATTGAAGAAGTTCTTCAGTCCCAGAATTTCTGTTTGGTTCTTTTTTATAGTATCTATCTCTTTGGTAAATTTCTCATTTATATTCTTAATTGCTTTTTCTGATTTATTTGCATTGTTTTTCAGAATTCTCTTGTATCTCACTGAACGTTAGTACCATAATTTTGAATTCTTTTTCTAGGATTTCAAGAATTTCTTTTTGATCATGACCTATTACTGGGGAATTATTATATTCTTTTGAAGTTGTCATAGATTCTTAATTTTTCATGTTTCCTCTGTCCTTACTTTGATATCTGCACATCTGCAATAATAGATACTTCTTTCAATTTTTTGGATTGACTCCATAGGGGAGGACTTTTTCCTGAAGGTGTATCAATATTATTGATTGGGTAGGTTCTCTGGCTTTGATTTTGTGTATATGTAGTAGAGTAGTCTCTGTATGGTTTCTTTGTCTATAATCAGTATCAGTGGTATCTGTGATTCCTCAGTGATTTAAGTCGGGGCTATTAATGGAGGCTGTAATGAAGTTTTGCCAGGGGCAGGGGTGCCAGGTGGGCCAGTCTTTAGGCCCCAGTTGTGACAGTGATTGGCTAAGTATGCCTGGCATTAGGCACCATGGTATTGTATGCTGGCCCTGGGCATATTTGAATCAGGCAGGCAGGCAGGCAAATTCTTGGACCTCCAGGTGGCTTGCTCACATGCTGGTAGTGGCAGCAGTGGACCAAATGAGTGAGCAGGTTCTTGGATCCCTGAGTAGCTGGCGTGGATTGGGTGATGCCAGTAGAGTGGCACAGTGACCCTCTGGGTCCTGAGCTTTACATGCTGATGTTGGCGGTTGCCATGGTGCAGGATCACCATCCACAGCCTCAGACACACAGCTCTCAAGTTCACTGCTCTTGCAGCAGAAGTGCTGCAGCACCATACAGAGATGGGAAGTACCCAGTCCTTCTAGTGCAAGCCCAGGCATGAAGGCCACACCATCAGTGGGGGTACAGTCACCACTCATAGCCTCAAACAGACAGTACACTAATTCGCCCACCTCAGCCTTCAGTGGCAGCAGTAGTGGCTGTGCCTATTGTGGTGTACAAAAAAGGAGAAAGGGTTCTGCTCTCTATGGGTGAGCCTGAGCACAGAGGCCACTCCTCTGGTGGGAGGAGCTCTCACTCTCCACTTGCATGACTGAGCACAGAGTTTGTGCCACAGCTAGGGGTGAGGTCATTTCTCACGGCCACAGAGAGGGAGCTCTCAAGCTCTGAAAAATGTGTATTTTGGTTTCCTTTGTCCCAGGGGCTGCCTTTTTTGTTCAAAATTGTCAGGTACTAGGGACCCTGCAGCACCTTTGGGTCCAGCCAGCACTATGGCACTGTAGCCCTCCAGGTAGATACTGGGAGATGACATTTGGAGCTCCCAGTATGTAGATATATGAGATCTGGGGTTCCCAGGGCAGGATTCAGCCCCATCACTGCTGTGCTCTCACAATGACAGCGTGCTGCAGCTGTTTAGGTCTCTGGGAGGTGAGTGACCCAGTATGAGTTCCCTGTCTGGTGCAATGATCTCATGTGAAGTCTCAAAATTCTGATAATTTGCCACCCACGCTAGTGGCAGTGTTTGTGTGAATAGAGAAGCTCTCCCATAGTTCAGATCATAGCAGTACGTGGGGGGGATGTGGACAACTAATCTTCTCTCACTTAATTTTTCTTTGCAATACCAGACCCACCTGAGCTCCCAGCCACTTTGGCCAAGCTGGCCTTTTGCTTCCTTTTACTTCTGTGCTTCAGGTATTTCTTGTGACTTATCTGTTGGACTCTAGTGTTCTCTCCTAGATGCTCTGTTTGTGGTATGATTATCTATTTGTAATTTTGTTTTTGCTTTCTGGAGAGGGAAGATGTTTAAAGTCTCTAGTCAGTTCTTTAAATAGGATCCTTTTTCAGATATTCATATGTGTCATTACCTCAGAAAATTTTTCCTTGACCTTACGGTCTAAATTAATTACACCTGATTATTTATTCACATAGCAAATGTTTATTTAATTTAATGTGTAACTCACAGGAATATAAGCTTCATTATGACCTTGTCTATTTTGTTGACTACCATATCCATACTCAGCATTTAGCTAATATTATACATTGATGAACTCAACGAATATTTGTTAAATGAACAAATAATACAAGCAAATAATTGATAGTGCTCTTAATGAAACATTCCATATTTATTTACATATTTCCCTCTTCCATAAAGTATGGTAGAAAAAAAACATAGAGAAGAAAAGAGAGTGATTTAAAAGCATTCTTATACTGAGATTTTCCTCTCTTTAAAAGTTCTAAACCTGAAAAGTTGGTCCAGAGGAAGTGGTATCAAGCAGTTCTACAAAATCCAGTTTAATTGTTCAGTGTTTATAGCAAGATTACGAGTACTTTTTTTTTTTTGCCTATGTATGTAAACAGTAAAGTTTAGAGGGAAAACACAAGGCAAAACAATAAGAGGCATCTGGGACTGGGAAGCAGGTGAAGGAATGAGTGCTAGGCAATTTTCCCCTGGCCTTCCCTTCCATGAAGAGAAGGCAGACATTGCTGCCATCCTGTCTATTCAGTTCTGTTTGTCTGCTTTGCTCAGGACAAGGGCACATTCTACTTCAAAAAAAAAAAAAAATGTTTTCCAAAGAAAGGTGATGGTGTTAACTGTGAAACTGATTGATGCTTTCGAAGCTTCCTCATACCCTGTCCTGGTAGTGGTAGTTATTATCTTGAAGTAAAAAAAAGTAAATGTATTTGAAGCAATCTTTTCATGATTTTTTTTCTCTTGGAGTGCGTGTGTGTGTGTGTAACATTGTGGAGTAAGCGAAGTTAGTAATATTTCAGTAAATTTGATTTCTAATTATATAAACTCTAACTCTGAGTTACTCTCTTAGTTTTATTACATAAACAATCTCAGATATGTGAATCATTAAGGGGATCCTGTTTAAAAAATGATTTCTAGATATTCAAGGAAATTGTACCTCCAATTTCATTTTTTCCCCCAAGACACTGGATTTCCTGTTACATAATACAAACATTTAATACAGTCATGCATCATTTAACCATAGGAATATGTTCTGAGAAACGCATTGTCAGGTGGTTTTGTCATTGTGCAAACAAAGAATATACTTAACGCAAACGTAGCCGGTATAGCCTACTACACACCTAGACTATATGGCATAGCCTATTGCTCCTACGCTACAAACCTCTAAAGCAAGTTACTATACTGTAGGTAATTGTAACACAATGGTAAGTATTTGTGTGTCTAAACATATATAAACATAGAAAAGGTACAGTGAAAATGCAGTAAAAAGATAAAAGATGGTACACCTGTATAGGGCTCTTACCATGAATGGAGCTTGTAAGAGTGGACATTGCTCTGGGTGAGTGAGTGACTGGTAAGTGAGTGATAAGTGAATGGTAAAGGCTTAGGACATTGCTGTACACTACTGTAGACTTTAGAAACACTGTACACTTAGCCTACACTACATTTATAAAAAATTTTTCTTTATTCAATAATTAACCTGAACTTACTGTAACCTTTTAATTTTATATACTTTAAAATTTTTTTCACTTTTGTCTCTTGTAATAATGCTTAGCTTAAAACACAAACATATTACACACAACTCTACAAAAGTATTTTCTTCCTTTAATATTTATGAGCTGTTTTCTATTATTATTTTTATTTTTATTTTTTTACTTTTTAAATTGTTTTGTTAAAAATAACACAAATACACACATTAGCCTAGGCTTACATAGGATCAGGATCATCAATATCACTATCTTCCATCTCCACTTCTTGTCTTACTGGAAGGTCTTCAGGGGTAGTAACATAAATGAAGCTGTTATCTCTTATAATAACAATGCCTTCTGCTGGAATATCTCCTGAAGAACCTGCCTGAGGCTATTTTATGGTTAACATAAAAAAAATAAGTATAAGGAGTACACTCTAAATTAACAATAAAAAGTATAGATAGTAAATTCATAAACCAGTAGTAGCAATTTATTATCATTATCAAGTATTTTGTGCTATATATAATTGTATGTGTTATACTTTTATACTACTGGCAGCATAGTAGCTTTGCTTATACCAGCATCCCCATAAAAATGTGAGCAATGTATTTACCTATGACATTATGATGGCTATGATGACTCCAGTGATATGAATTTTTCAACAGTATTATAATCTTACAGGGACATCATCATGTATGTGTTCCTTTATTGACAGAAACTTTGTTTTTCTGCGCATGACTGTACTTGATGTTTGAGATGTACCTTTGTTTCTAAGAATTCCTGCCATATTCTTTGGCTCAGGGAATGACCAGAAAGGTCCATGTATCCAAAGGCCTTTTCTCAAGGCAAGACAGCCCACAGTGACTTACTATGCCACTAATCTTCACAATTCAGAGGTACACAGAGAAACTAGAGTCAGAAGCCAGGAACTGCCTGTTGGCCACAGGGCCGCAATTTGGTTCCTGAAGTTTGTTGTTTTTCTCAAAATTGGAAGTACATTGAAAAGGATTCTCCCTTGTAGTATGCAGGATATAAGCTATAGAGTTGAGGTAGGCACAAAATAGAGTAATTTATCAGGCTTCCCACAATTTGTCCCAGACCTGAAAAGCCTGAAAGGAACATGAGATCTTATCGCCCTAATTGAGTGGGTAAGACAGCCATAAAGAAGCTATTTAATTTGTATGAAGAGAATTATCAAAAATTATATTCATGTGAAATAGAAATAGTGGCTCTAACAGCTATTTACTGAATGAGTCCTCTGGAAATAAGCAGAACTTTAAGACTGAGCATTCTTGTCAGTGTGTGTATTTTGCTAATTGAAAACTTTGGGGGAATAGCTGGGTGGAAGGTGAAAAGTCGTAATCTAGTCTACCTGCAAAACATGAGATCTCATGAGAGCCTTACAATGCCTGCAGTGATATACATGATGACTCTAGGAGTCACTTTTAGCTACAGTCCAATTTCCATAGGTAAGCTGGATCAAATATATTCAATTTCCTTGTTTGCTGTATAGTGAAGAGAAAGAGGAAAAAAACAATTGAAGCCAAATACTACCACCTCTTCCCCTACATTTATTTCCTTATACCCACACACAGCTGACTGAAGGAATCTTAGAATTTATAAGGGGCTATAGAAATCAGCCCATTTTAATGTGTTTGCTTTTGGTTGATACAGCACGAGTGTATGCAGAACTGAATCAATTGACCTAAGGTAACATGATGTGAAAAGGAGGATACTGTATAGAACAAGAGAAATGGATTCAAGTCCAAGATCTGTCACTACAGAGCTTGACCAAATTAGCCAATCTCTTTGGGCCTTGGCTTCCTCATCTTAAAATAAAGAATTTGGATTATAGCAATGGCTTTCAAAGAGTTGGGGATGGGTGGAGCTTCCCAGTTGAGACCCATTGAAATTAAATAATTGAATCAATCCTAGAAGTTCTAACACTCCAATATTCTAAACCTGTGGAATAACAAAATCAGGGTATAAATAAGTTTTCATCCGCTTCCCTGTGGTTATGCAGCAACTGACTTTAAAAAAACGTAATAAAGAAGGAGGAGGAGGAGGAGAAGAAAAAAAGAACTACTTTTGAAGTATCAGTGGAGAGCAAACATGACTGACAAGTCAATCTTCTTGTTTTAATATCATGAAAATGTGATTACATTATTATGTGAAGGTCATTCAACCCTGGGTTGATTTAATTACTCTGACTGTAATGACCCAAGTGGACTACCATATAATCAGTTTAGCTTTAGAAATAAGTATTTAATTCCTTGGCATTTAAACATTTGGGTTGGTGACAATATGACTAATGTCAGCAGGCTTGTGCATGTATTTTCCAGCCATTCATTATAGAATGAGTGAATATATGTTGTGTATATTGCAATCTATGTTGTACAAAACCTCTGTAAGGTACAAAGATCAATCTCCCTAATAATGCTGATAACCAGCAGGTCACATTTCAGCAGGAGAAAATGCTAAATAATCTGTATCAGTTTCAAGGTAATTCCCTTTTTAAAATTAAAGGTTTTAAAAAATTTATCACTGATTTCTAAAAATTGATTTTTAAAGCATTCTCACTTTTTTTCCAGAAGCAAAATTTAATATTCACTGTAAATCTGGGTTGGCATTTAGTCATTTGTGCGTTTTAAAGAAGATGTTTCCAGTGGAGCTTCATTGACGGAGCAAACTGGTGATATGATGTTGTAGCTTCACAATAGGTTACTGGTGGATTTTTCCACCAGTATAATTTAAAACTAATTAATAGACTTTATTTTTTTGAACAGTTTTATGATTTCAGAAAAACTGAGCAGAAAGTTCAGAGTTCCTATTTGTTTTCCCTACCTCCCCAGTTTTTCCCTATTATAAACATCTTGCATGTGTGATACATTTGTTAGAATTAATGAGCCAATACTGATACAGTATCATTATTAACTAAAGTCCATACTTTAAGGTTTACTCTTTGTGTTATTCCACCTATGATTGTAACAAATGTATAATAACTATTCTCTTTTGTTATAACAGATGTAGTAAACTGAATAGATTAAATAGACATTAATTTATAGCAGTAAGAAACTGAGGGATATCTTATGTAATTGACTACTTGCAAAGATTTTCAGCTGCCTACTGGACATTGCCAAATACATGTTTCACTTTACCCATCATGTTTAAAACTCAAATTTATTGTATCTTCCTCTAGGAGAAATTCTCTTTCCAGCTCTCTAGTCTGTCAGTGGCACTACTTTGCCTCCAGGCAGAGAAGCACCTGCTTTACATGTTAGGGGCACTATGGCACAATTAGTCCTTATGTGGTTATGAGTGTTAAATTATTTAACTGGTTTTGTCTTTGCCTTCCTATTGCAATCTCAAAACAATAAAATTTAGTGGTAATTAGATTAGATTAATACCCAGAAAATGTAGATGGTAATCTTAACTTTGATATTAACCAGATGTGAAACTGCAAATACAATCCTTTACCACTTTGAGCTTCAGTTTCCTGTAAAATGGGGGCATGAGATTAAATGATCTCTCAGGCTTTTTCCAGCTCTAATGTAGCAATTTCCCTCTCCTGGTGACTTTTCTTTAACTTTCTCTCCATCTTGCAGCCATCAACCACCTGGTCAGTTTATCCCATGCCTATGTTAACCTAACCAAATATGTATTAGACTATTTGGAATCAGGCTCTTTCACACTCCAAATTATACATAAACTGGCAGGTTAATTTCCCTGAAACACTACTTTTATCATTGCACACTCATGTTCAAAATATTGAATAGTTTCCTATTACCTGTCATATTAAGCATCAAATATCAATTAGTTTGTTTCTCCTAAGGCAGAAGTTGCAAACTTAAATGCTTACACATGCCAAACAAAGTAAAGTGAAGCCAATTGAGCAGGTCTTGTAGCCAATCAGAGAATATGTCTTCCTGAAAACGAGGTTGCTAAAGCTTGGCTTCCTCAGGTGACTGCCACATGGGAAAGTGGACTCAGAAATACCAGCCAGATCTTTCAATAGTTCAAGAGAAAGAAAATTCAGATTTCTTTGAAATATCCCAGTTTTTAAATGTTGACAACCAAATCAATTTTTTCTTTGTGAGTTCATTTTTTGTTGATTATGTCAAAACTGCATCCCAAAGTCAAAATGATATTACCAGTTACATTCACAAAAGTCTTGCTTCCATTTCTTTTTACTGTGGTCTGTTTCATCCCTCTTATAAGTAATTTCTTTAATTAGTTTTTGTTTTAACCTCCATCCTATATTTTTGAAAATAAAAACATTGTATATATATATACACTCATATTTCCTTCAATTTTTTAAACAATAGCATACTCTAAACACTGTCTGCCCCTTGTTTTTTCACTTACTACATTCTGGATCCATATTAGGATGGGCAACTATACAGGGTTCCATTATGGGGAGGTACCATTGTTTATACCTATTTTTTATGAACTTCAAGCTAAGAATCAGTTTTATGTTTCTAAATTACTGAAAACAAAATTAAAATAATAATATTTTTAAAAAATGAAAATTGAAAGGCAAATTTCAGTGTTCACAAATAAAGTTATAGTAAAACACAACCATGCTCATTTGTATATTGTCTATTGCTGCTTTTGTGCTACAATGAGAAAGATGAGTAGTTGCAACAGAGACCATATAGACCACAGAACCTAAAATATTTACTATCTGGCCTTTTACTGAGAAATTTTGCCAACTCTGGTTTATTGAGCCCATCTACTATTAATAGATGTTTTGGTTGTTCCAGTTTACTAGAAATAGTACATAAATAAAGCTTTAAAGTATAGCCTTCAACATAAGTCATTTTGTATTTTTGCTGGTATGTCTTCACAACAGATGCCTAAAATTGGAATTGCTGTGCCAAAGGACAATGCATAGGTAATTACAGTAGAATTTGGCAAATTCCTCTCTGTAGGAATTGTATGACTTTTACTTTCCCACCAGCAGTGTGTGAGAGTACCTGTTTACCCAAGTCTAGCCAACATAACATATTGCCAACTAATTTGTTAATTCAAGTGATTTTAATGCAGTAGAAGATGTCAACAAAATATGTCCAAACACAAGCTACAGTTAGGGATCCACTCATTTGCAGATCTGCAATGTATTATTGGTCAGGCTGTGCTGTGCAAGAGTGTTCAGTTTGGGGGATGCGATGGAGACTGAAAGCCATCCTTCTTTACCTTATTTTGTGCCCAAATACGGGTCTGCTTACATCGCTGGAGGGAAGTGTGCCTTCCCTCACAGGTCCAGCCAGAGAGAGTTGCCAATTTTTAGCCCACTCAGTGGGTGTGGCTTTTTGCTGTTTATTGCTACAGGAAGTGGGAGATTGGGGAAGTGAGGCAGCTTCACAATTTCTGACATATATTGTAGGAAGGTCATTCAAATATAGAACTCATTTCACCTACCTATTTATTTTTTCTGCTTTCCCCTAGTATCTATTCTGCAAAGTCACACTATCTTCCACTAACTTAGGTCTAATCTTCCCAGTGGAGTCTTTTTTTTTTTTTTTTTTTTATTTTTTTCCTTTCCCCCCTTCCGTTTTTTTTTTTTTTTTTTTTTTAATTATTTCCATTCCACCTATCCATCTTTTATTTTTGAATTTCTATCATCTTGTCTGTAACTCACAGCCTATCACTAAACTGATTCATTTTCTTGATTGTTTTATCTCACTACCTTTTTTTTTTGTCCCTTTCTTCTTCCCAAAACCACCTTTCTCACTACCTCCTATACACCTCCCTCTTACATACTAGAGTCTTAGGTATATAGCAGTTGTTTAATACACATAGTGGGTGAGTGAAATGAACCAAATTTTCCAAAAGTGCATCCAGAAAACACTTGGAAATTCCCACTGGATTAAGTTGCTGGAGCAGGGTTTTATGTCTGAATGGGATCCAATGGTCTCTTCGATCTGATTAGCAGGAGCTGATGTATTATTAGAAATAAGTGTGAGTTGTGGTTAAGAAGTGAGGTCAGAGCCATCAGGGCAAATGCAGATATCAGGAGATGGATGAGGAATCAGGAGTTGGGGAGTCAGGATGATTTGATGGTGGAATGTGAAGTGCTACAGGAGATCTGTTTCCAGACAGAGAGACAACAATGTGAGCATGCTAGAGTGGTCTCATTGGATTGTGGCAGTGTAGCAAGAAGTCAGGACTGGACTAGTGGGGGTGGGGGTTCAGTAAACTTTTTCTGTTAAGATCTGGATACTAAACGTTTTAGCTTTGCAGGCCATAAGGTCTGTGTTGTAACAATTTAAATGTTGTTGTGTCTCAACAAGCCATAGACAATACGTAAACACGTGAATATGGCTGAGTTATGATGAAACAATTTATGGACACTAAAATTTAAATTTCATAAAATTTTCTCACAAATTTCTTTTTCCGTGATTTAAAAGTGTAGAAACCCGTTTTATCTCAAAAGCTGTATAAAAGCAAGCAGTGGGCCATAGTTTCAATCCCTGGTCGAAAGCACAGTGCTGATCTACTAAGAAGCTGAGTCCTAATTTCTGTCCATGAAACTATATATTAGGATATTTGAATTGGGTTCTTTTGAAATAATTTTCTTGTATAAAAATTGATATGCTTGGTTATTTTAAAAATAATATTACTATTCCTATTGTTCTAATAACATAATAACAATAGTGGCAATTGTTTGCTGAGTACCTATTATGTGTCTGAAATTACACATACATTAGTTAGTCCTCACAAGAACCCTATGGAATTTGAAGGATTTTGTAATTTATTTGATGCCACACAGCTAGTTAGTAACTAATCCAGGATTCAAACACTGAAACGGAGCATCTGCACAAACTTACGAATGAATATAGAGCTTGAAATTGGGTAAAGGCCTGTCATTCTGATAGCATCACCAGGTGAAACACAAGGCACAAGGCAGATTGTGAATCAAAAATCCAAAAATCTGAAATCAGAAGTGCTTTAAAATCTGAAGTTTTTGAAACACTCAACATGACACTCAAAAGAAATGCTCATTGGAGCATTTTGGATTTTGGATTTTAGATTTTCAGATTTGAGATGCTCAGTTGAATAATGCAAATATTTCAGAATCTGAAAAAAATCTGAAATCCAAATGGTTCTTGTGTGAAGCATTTTGGATAAGGGATACTCAACCTGTTTAGTAAATCACTGTGTTTTCACTGATGTTTTACAACTTAAGGCAGATTTAAGTGCTGACTAAAATGCCATTGGTATTTGGTATCCATTGGTATCCATAAAAAGTTTATTAGTTTTGGGGCTGGGCACGGTGGCTGAAGTCTGTAATCCCAGCACTTTGGGAGACCAAGATGGGCGGATCACGAGGTCAGGAGATCGAGACCATCCTGGCTAACATGGTGAAACCCTGTCTCTACTAAAAAAATACAAAAAACTAGCCAGGCGAGGTGGCGGGTGCCTGTAGTCCCAGCTACTTGGGAGGCTGAGGCAGGAGAATGGCGTAAACCTGGGAGGCAGAGCTTGCAGTGAGCTGAGATCCGGCCACTGCACTCCAGCCTGGGTGACAGAGTGAGACTCCGTCTCAAAAAAAAAAAAAAAAAAGTTTATTAGTTTGGGGTTTTAGATTATGATGTGATTTCAATAATGTGTTACAGCTTCAGTTCTACAAAACTAGTGTTGGGATAGCTCTAAAATATATATTTGAAGTATTTGAAGCTGTGAAATGTCTGTACGGTAGTTATCCATGTGTAAAAGAGAGTACAATGAAGCACACATCAACCTAACACTTTCTATCAATGATACAGGAAAGTATTCCACATATAATAACTTTTTTTACACTCTTATGATTTACATACTGCTAACACATATATTATTTTAACAATAGTGGCAACTGTATATATTATAACAATAGTGGCAAATATATATTATATTATATATAAGCCAGCACAATCCATGGTTGGAAGGGAAGATACCATTATCTACCCTTGCTTTAGATTTGGAACTATAGAATTAGAACTATAGAATTGGAACTTCCAGCTTTAGAATTGGAACTATAAGGCTCAGTGAAATGAATTGAGGGATTGAAGATTAAAGAGATGGTCTATAGATCCACATCTTAAAGCAAGGCCAGCTTCACAGGCATATGACCTGTGCAGTTGAGTAGGGCCCTGAACTTAAAAGGCCCTTGTGGGCTGGGCACAGTGGCTCAAGCCTGTAATCCCAGCACTTTGGGAGGTGGAGGCAGGTGAATCATGAGGTCAGGAGTTCGAGACCAGCCTGATCAACATAGTGAAACTCCGTCTCTACTAAAAATACAAAAATTAATTGGGCGTGGTGGCGGATGCCTGTAATTCCAGCTACTCCGGAGGCTGAGACAGGAGAATCACTTGAACCTAGAAGGCTCAGGGTGCAGTGAGCTAGGATCACACCACTGCACTCCAGCCCGGGTAACAGTGCCAGACTCCATCCATCTCCAAAAATAAAAATAAAAAATAATAATTAAAAAAATAAAGCCCTGTGTTTGGTTTAATACTCTACTGTCAATATTTTGAAATTCCTCATAACTTATTAACAAGGAGCTCCACATCATCATTTTGCACTGGGCTCTGAAGATTATGTAGTCAGTTCTACTTTAAACCAAAATCTTGTTATCATGAGATCTATACCTTTTTTTTTAATTCTCCAAGAGTTATTTTTTTTCTTTCCCTTAAGCTTGTAGTGTATCAAAACATTCTCTAAGAATTCTTACAATGTTTTCATATGGGGGTGCCAAACTAGACCATGGCATGTTTAATCCATTACTTTCTAGTGTATTTATTGTTAGTGATCTATTGTCTTTAAAATTCTCATGGAAAACGATTTTCTACCTAGAATTATATACTTATACAAAGTATCAAGTGTGAAGGTGGAGAGAAGAAAAACATTTTCAGTCAGCAAAGACTCAGAACATTTGCCTCCAGCAATACAGGTAGTAAATCAGGAAATAGGAAGACATGAAATCGAGGAAATTGCTGCTGCAGCCCAGAAGAGTAGTCAAGGGTAGTCCCAGGATACCTATGCAGCAGGTCTGGAGAGCAGCAGGCCCAGATGAAGCAGAAAGTTGAGACAGAAACTTTCTGTGGATAGGGGTGGGGAGAGACGGGACTCATTTTATAAATACTTAATATGATGAGACTACAGGAAAAAAAGTAAGAATGACTTTAAGGAATAATATATAGGAATAAAGTGAAATAATTAGGAATTCCAGAAACAAACCGAAAAAGCTGTGTGAGAAATAACTATAGTAAAATTGCTTGGGTGAGGGTCCAACTACTTGACTGCAGTGATATTTATAAAATATAAACACTATTAGGTTACTTAACTAAAAATTATATAACTATATTGGAAGGAATTGGGGAGAGGTTATGGTTGTGTTGTAAGAGCTAAATCATCACATATTAGAGAAAGACATAAATAGTGTCTAACATTGGTAAATCAAGAATAGCAATATAGGCTGCATGTGATGGCTCACGCCTATAATCCCAGCACTTCGGATGATGTGGTAGGAGGAAGGTTTGAGCCTAGGCTTTGGAGATCAGCCTAGACAACATAGTGGGACTTGGTCTCTGCCAATAATCAAAAAATTAGCCAGGCTTGGTGGCATGGCTATGTTCTCAGTTACTTGGGAGGCTGAGGTGTGAGAATTGCTTGAGCCTGGGAGGTTGAGGCTATAGGGAGCTGTGATGGTGCCACTGCATTCCAGTCTGAGTAACAGAGCAAGACACTGTCACACACACACACACACAATAGCAATATAAACATATTATTTATAAATGCAGAAGCTTGTATTAAAAATAGATTATCTCTAGGGAATAGAATCTGGTGTTGGAGAGATGGAGAAAAAATGGTTGATATATTCATTATAACTTTTTCAGTACTATTTGATTTTTATAAGCATATATATGCTTTGCTTTTATATAAACATGATTTTAAAAATTCTTTTCAAATGATTCTCAGAGTTCAAAAGTTTTCAGACCTCTTTTCAGTTACCAAAATGAGAATATACAGACTGGCTGTGCTGTAATCTGTTCAGTTTACTTTGATTGATATAGTATAAGCCCCTATTTCTTAAACTAGCCTATGTGGTTTTAGTCTAGGTGTTCGAATTCTTACTTTACTGATGAAGGTGTCTTAAAACTTAATTAGCTAATGCCTATAAAGGAATTTCAGGTACTTGGATAAATAACTTAGTCAATGTTGAAGCTATTTTTTCTAATGAGAAATTTTAAGGTACATTTAGCTATGACTTTTATTTGGCATCAAATGACAAGAAAATATAGAAAACTGAACATTAGAACAACCACTGTGACATTCTATTACAGTCTGTTGCAGTTTTTAAAACTTTAGATATTTTTTAAATCAAAGGAAATTTATTTTATACTTCTTAGAGGTCACCAAAATGAAGGAAGAATAAAATATACAGAGTAAAGTTAAATCAAACTTTAAAAGTAAGAAAAAAGCACCCTCATATCATTACCTGGTATCACATGATGTTAAAGAAAGAGAAAAAGGTTGTGATATAAAAATTTAAATCATATTTGTTGAGCAACTACTATAAGTCAGACCTTGTTGATAGCTTATTTCAAATAGAGCTGACTTTTGAACAATATGGGTTTGAGCTGTGTGGACGTGCTTGTATGTGTTCTTTTTCTCCAACCAAATGCAGACTGAAAATACAGTATTCTCAGATGCAACCCAAGTATATGGAGGACTGACTTTTCATGTACATGGGTTGTAGGGAGTTGACTGTGGGACTTGAGTATGCATGGATTTGGTTATATGGGAATTACTCTGGAACTAACAATCCTCCATATGGATGACTGTACATAATCTCTTCCAATCCATGCCATTTTCATTGTGCAGATAAGGAAATGAACTTCAGAAATTTTAAGTGACTTGTTCCAAATTACACAGGTAATGCAAATTTATAACGTAGGCCTGTACAATCTAACTCAAAGTTGTACCCAATTCAACATGCTGTGAGGTTTTCTGATAAGGCATGTGAAGCAAAAGTGAAGATAATGAGGGAGATAATACTAACAGGGTACAGTGACAGTTGTTGTGTATTGCTACCAAATTTGAAAGGCTTTGAGTTCACAAGTTGGGCCTCAAACTTTCCAACAAACTTGGGTTTAGTTTGGAAAAGTAGAGAATGAGGATAAAAAATAATTTGGGGAGATTTAGATGTAGGCTGTTGTTGAGGAACAGGGAAAAGAACTTAAACTTCTAGATTAATGGTTCTCAAAGTGGGGTCCCTGGACTAGTAGCATCAACATTACCTGAAAGCTTATTAGAAATGCAAATTCTTGGACCCCAGTCTAGATCCAGACATGTTTCTCAGACCTTGGTTACATAGGAATTCCATGGGCAGGTAGTTACAAAAATTCCTGGGTCCCACCTTCAGAGATTCTGATTCAGTGGGTGTGAGGTGGGTACTAGAAATCTGTACCTCTAACAAACTTTCAGGTGACGTTGGTGCTGCCATTCTGCAGACCACATTTTTACTTGAATTGTAGATCACTGTATCCCATAATAGGTTATCAACTAATCATTGTTCAAAGAGTGAATATATGAATGTGTGAACTTTTCATCAGGACAAGGAATTGGTACAGTGCAGTGGGATAGGTAGAAAGGAGGGTAAGAATGGAAGAACCAGGTAGATAGGCAGAACAGATAGATCAGTCAAAAGGCCTAGTAGTTAATTTTGTACTTAGAGTGGTTGATGTTTACATCAAGCACTTATGTTAGGAGATGATCTAGAATATTTCTTAGCGGCCCTAGTTTGATTTTATTCATCCTGCATTTATTAGGTCTGATACATGGCAAGAAAGGGGCTCTTTTTATTAGTGATTGCAGTTACTTTTATCCAGAAGCCCATGAATCATTGGCGGGAAGAAGTAGCAAGTAGCAATTAATATTTTAAGTTTTAGCATCCTATTATTATTTTTTCTTCCAAGGCAACTCCCCAAATGGGATGTCTAACTAAGACCCTGTCAACATCCTCTAATCTTTCCCTTTCACATCAGGAGTAAGAAGCAGTGCTTGAGGATATTTAATTTTTTTAAAAAATCAAGTTCCTTAGTGTTAAAAATTCTAAAATAAAGATTTAAAACTTAAGAAAATTAAGTATAAAACATATTTTCATCTAAAAAAACCCACACCTCCTATACCTTTATATCATTTCCAACTTCTTACCCAAATCTGGAAAGAAATGTTGAAGTCACATTTACAGATTCAATTGAACATACTGTGTTTGTTTTCAAGAACAAAGGTTCAGAAATACATTGTGTAGGCTGTTTGTAATTTTAGGGTCATATTTAACAAAAATAAACACCTCCATACAGAATTCAGAAATCCATAGAAAATTATTGTGCTTTGTGGTAATAGGTATAGGGCAACTATTTCATTTCTTGAAGAGAGAGACCAGAACATTCATTGAATTATAGAGTGGGGAGGAACCTTGGGAGACTCAAACCCTGTTCATTCAGACCAGGTGGTAAAATAAAGGGAAAAAATGAAATTTGATTTTGTGTTCTAGATACTAAAAGGTAAACAAAAATACAAACTCTAAGCCTTTGAATTAGAGAGAAGACTGAGGAGGAAAAGACCCACTGTGCTGGAGAAATTTATTTTTCAAGTAGTCAAGGCTATTAGAAATGTCTCTCTCAAATTTTGGCTTATGAATCTATCTTATATTGAGTTTCTCCAGAAACAGACCCTGAGATAAGGATTCAAGTCCAAGTGGTTTACTTGAGAGCTGATCTCAGGAAACACCAGTAGAGAAGTGAGGAAGAGAGACAGAGAAGGGAAGGCAGCTAATAAAGAGTGCATCATCATGCAGGTTACCACTGAGGATAGAAGGAGTTGCATCCTGCTGGAGAGCACTGGAGCCAGTGTAGAACATGTGCCTCAAAAATTCTACCACTAACTCCAACAACCAGTTATTAGTTAAGGGTAGGGTGAGGGGGGTGGGAATTGATTCTCTGGCACTGCTGGTCTGCCATGTGTATCGGCAGAGAGAGTTCCACCCAGGGTCAACTACAGGATTTTTGTGGCTCAGAGCAAAATCAAAATGAGAATGTGAGATCCCCTGTGGAAAAAGGCTTTTGCTATTTTTTCCTCTCTCTCTCTCTCTGTCTGTGTCTCCTCTGTCTCTCACACACACACAAAAAAACACACACACACTCACACAGTGTGTGTTTACTCTTTAATGTCGCGCTCCCTCTGGCATGTAGATACATGCAGGGAAAGTGCAGATCCTCATAGTTGGCTGGTCCCTGCCCCATTTTGTCCTGAAATTGGGCACATAGGGCATGCTGAACACATGTGCCTAACCCTGACTCTCATCACAACTTGTGTCCAGTCACCCTCTATGGTAGGAGGGTAGCAGAAGTCACTGGGTCTGGGTAGGGAATAGGCAGGGAAGCAGCAGGAGCAGGGAGTGTGCAGAAGTGGTGGCTCCAAGCCCCTTGTGCAGTTCTGTTGTCCCATTGAACTTCTCTTACAGAATGAAGACTCAAAGATAAACAGTAAGAATTTCAATACAGCAAATGCAGAGAATTAAACCTCAAGCATGTGGTACCCACTTTTGAGTACAGGGCCCTGGGTGGCTGCACTGGTCACACACCATGAAGTTAGCTCTGATTCTGCCAGCTAGATGAGCCCTTTAGCAAAGAGATGAAGATGCTGGTAGTTGGAGACTAGAGTGGACCACAATGGTTATAGTCCAAGGGAGTATGGATGGGACGCAAACAGTGTACACTAGAGAGTCAAAGATTTAAACTGTAAAAACCCATTCCTGTAATTAATTTTACTTTTCAAATGAGATCACAGGAAGTTCTTTAACTGATCCTGAATAAAGTTACTCCAACACTTCTGGATGATCTTTCCTTTTGGCTCATTCCCATACATTAGGGACTCTAGTCATATATCTTGCATTAGCAACTGTGGAAACAAGTATGGTTTTCCCAGTAAGCTCAATCATGTATTAAATATATTTGTTGAGCTCCTAATATGTACCAGACACTGTGCTATGTACTATAGATACAGTGATGAACAAGACCAAAAAGCTCCCTACTATAATGGTAATTATATTCCAAGTTTCATTGGAGGAATCTGCTACTTGTATCCCGCTGAAATTCTCCCCACATCTAGGAAGTAGTGCTAGTACTTGGAAAGAAAGAGAAGAAATATTGTTATTTCATGTCAATTTCAGACTTTAAGAGTTATTCATGAAAATGCAATAGCTATATTCTTGCCTACCTTGTAAATCCATTTAGAATCCTTGCTAAGCTACAAATTTGTGGAAAGTCCTTTGGGTTAATTTTAGATTTTGTAAAAATAGTTCTTTCTATTCCTTTTCACAGTAACAAGCTCACCGGCATATCATCCAGGATAAACATATAAGCAGAGGTATTTAGAATACTGTGGTTCCTAATTGTCCTAAGGTTGCTCTAAAGAGCAATGCTTTGTAATAAGTCATCTGTACTCCCATCCTAACTCATGGGGTTCCGTTTCTCTTATCGAAGTGAATGAAAGTGGCAACAGTCTTTCCTTTGGTACTTCACCAGTTATGATCTCAAAACTGCTCCTGAATATTTGGATTTTAACTTCTCTTTAGTGCTCCTTTACAACATGAAAGTAGCACTATATTGATGGCTTCCCCCCTTTTCTCTCTTTTTTACTTCATCTTTGGTGTGAAGATTTTAAGAAATAACCACACCAACAAGGCTTTCAGAACTGTGAAAGAAAAATCACATCATGAAACAAAATAATTCTCATTTTGTTCCTTGAAGAAAATGACCATTGTTTCTTATCTCTGAAGTAGTTCTGGGGATGATGGCTGAAATGGCAAGAATAATTGAGAAAAATAGCTGTGTGCATCACAAAGGCCAAAATGCACCTTTTCTATTATACAAATAATCATCAGCTCTTACTGACAGTTGATATGTTCTATTCAGAGAAGAGGCATTTATCATATCTAGAAATCTAGATATGATATGAAAAGCATCTTATCTCTCCTTCACCATATTTGTAGTGATTTAAAATACCATTTGCAGCATGCAGTATGCATACTGTTCACATAGGGATGAAATGTATCTTACAACATACTTATTTCAAATGATGCTATTGGTAGACTATACATCTGATTCTAAAAGATCACAAATAGCTTGCAAAAGAAATATTAAAATAAGGGAAATCTCATAGAAGTCAATTTGGTTTTCAGCAATGTTGAAATATATATTGATGGTGTGTGTATATTTTACTGATAAAACTATTTGGAAAGAAAGCTTTTAGACATTTTAAATGCCATTTTGTGTCACTTTAGAACTTGTATTTTCTATATCATAATACAGAAAAATAATTCCAAAACATTCCACTAGCAAAAAAAAAAATGGCAATATTGGAGGCAATTTTCAATTTTTCCTTTATAAAATTTCTAACACCAAAAAAACATATAAGAAATTCTAGATGAGCCACAGCCTATTTCAGTGAAATAAATATTAAATTAACTTTAACATCTGTTTATATGGCTCTTTTACATACTTAGTGCAAAATCTCCAGCTCCAGCCTCCTGCAAACTTGGCCACAGTTATTTCTAAAGGTTCCCCTGGGAAGGTTTTATTACTATTCAAAGTTTTATCAGCTATTATTATATAATGCTTTCCATTTTCTTTATCTACATTTTCTTTATCTCTAATTCTGACCTGTAGCTGAGGGTCTGATGCTGAGGGATTTGTTGTCTACTAGGCTACATGAAGGTGCCCCAAAACAGCTGTCTCTTTTTCCCACAAATGTTCTGCTGGTATCTTGCTCTGATAAGCTGCTATGATAGGAAGGACTCTTATTCTTTTGGGCATTGTTCTCTCCTGCCAATTATTTCCTTCTCCTACTAAGTTCTTCATCAAGTGAGTTGATAGAGTCCTCCAAGAAGTCAAAATTTCTGCTACTAATTAAAAAACTTTTCTCACTCTTGTCATAAGTATATTCTCTGTTAAGCTTTCATACTTTCAGTGCTTAAGTTTGAAATCCTGAGTCATCTTTTATTCCTTCATTTCCTTCACTCCCTACATCTAATCCATAAGTAAGCCCACTTGAATCTACCTTTAAATCTATCCACAATCTGACCAGTTTTCACCCCGTCTACCTCTGTCACCTTAATCCAACTCTCCATCACCACTTCTTGCTTGGGTTATTATAATAGTTTCCTAACTGATGTCTTTGTTTCCAACTTTGCAACTAATACAGCAGCCAGAATGATCATTTAAAAACCTAGTTATAATTCTACTTTAACCACTTTGATGGTTTCTTAGAATGAAATATAAAAGATTTATCTTGTTTTGCACAGCCCTTAGTAATCTGGCTCCTGGTTTCCTAACACCTCTTCTTTACCTCCCTCTCACTCTTATCTCTCCTTCACCATATTTGTAGTGATTTAAAATACCATTTGTAGCATGCACTATGCATACTATACACATAGGGATGAAATGTATCTTAGAATATACTTATTTCAAATGATGCTGTCGGTAGACTACTTTATACATCTGATAAAGTAGGTGTAACTCACCCTTCACCCCCAACCCCTGTGTTCATAAAGCCCTCTTATTTTATTTTCTGCTCTATGCAAGTATCACCTTCTCAGAGAGGGCTTTCCTAAACTAACCACCTTACATTAAGAAAACTACCTTTCCCTGGCTGGGTGCGGTGACTCCTAGCACTCCATGCCTGTAATCCTAGCACTTTCGGAGGCCGAGGCAGGTGGATTGCCTGAGCACAGGAGTTCAAGACCAGCCTGGGCAACACGGTAAAACCCCGTCTATACTAAAATACAAAAAAAAAAAAAAAATTAGCTGGGCGTGGCAGCATGCATCTGTAGTTACAGCTGCTCAAGAGGCTGAGGCAAGAGAATTGCTTGAACCCAGGAGGTAGAGGTTGCAGTGAGCTGAGATCGTGCCACTACACTCCAGCCTGGGTGACAGAGCGAGATTCCATCTCTAAAAAAAAGAAAACTACCTTTCCCTGTCCACTATATCCCACTTACTTTCTAGCCCCTTAATTGACTTTTCTTTGTCACACTACTTTTTGCCATCTGATACATTAAATGTTTCCTTGATATATTTGTTTATGATCTGTCAGTCCAATTAGAATGCCAATTCTGTGAAAGTAGCAATGTGATTTGTTTTGCTTATTATTGTAACTCTAGAACTTGGCAAATAGTAGGTGCTTATTTATATATTTGTTGACTGAAGGAATGGGTGTTTCACCCTTCCTATGTGAAGGGTGGCTACTGGGACAAAATTTGGTATTTCTGGATCTTTGGTTAAATATTATAATAACATCATTGTATCCTAATGTCTTAGTTCATTCTGTGTTGCTGTAAAGGATTACCAGAGACTGGGTAATTTATTTTTTTAAAAAAAGGTTTATTTAATTCATGATTCTGATAGCTAAAATGTTAATGACTGGACATCTGTATCTAGTGAGGGCCTCAGGCTGCTTCTCATGGCAGAAGGTGAAGGAAGGCTGGCTTGGGCAGAAAACACATGGCAAGAGTGGAGGAAAAAGAAAAGGGGGAGGTGCCAAGCTCTTTTGAACAACCAGCACTCATGGGAACTAATGGAGTGAGAATTCACTCTCCATCAGGGGAGCGAGGGCTGGCCATCATGACCCAAACACCTTCCATTAGACCCCACCTCCAACGCTGGGAATCAAATTTCTACATGAGGTTCGGAGGGGACAAACATGCAAACCATAGCACCCACTATTACTGCAAGTTGTTATAGCCAACGATGATGTTGATTGAGAAATGTGAATGAGAAATGTGATTGAAACGTATATCTCATGTATATATGGTATATATACACTATATATATTTAGCATATGTATATATGGTACTAAATGAATATCTTCAAATATTTGGCTACCTTTTAGGGAAAGTATGGCTATCAGTCTGGGTAGTTATAATAATAATATTTTAGGATATGTGATAACCATATTATATGCATCATACAATTCATACAGAGGACAATTTTTAGCTATTATTTTTGATTCAATAATATCTAAGATTTTTCTTGGAAGTTACATTTTATATATTTTTTCTTTCAAAGTTAAAGAAAAATAACTAGCTGGGTGTGGTGGCTCACGCCTGTAATCCCAGCACTTTGGGAGGCCGAGGCAGGCTGATCACGAGTTCAGGAGATCAAGACCATACTGGCCGACATGGTGAAACCCTGTCTTTACTAAAAATACAAAAATTAGCTGGGACGGCAGCATGCATCTGTAGTCCCAGCTACTTGGGAGGCTGAAGCAGGAGAATTGCTTGAACCTGGGTGGCAGAGGCTGTGGTGAGCCGAGATCTCACCACTGCACTCCAGCCTGGGTGACAGAGTGAGACTCCATGTTAAAAAAAAAAAAAAAAAGAAAAAGAAAAGAAAAGTAACTAAGAATATATACTAACGAGGAAGAGGTCTTAAAAAAGAAAATTTCTTAGTCTGTTTATAAGCTCAAAAAGGAAAACATTTTGTAAATGAATAGTGAACAGAGAAAATGCACTGAGCTCTCTGCTGTGTTTTTCCTTCTCCCATACTCTATTACAATACTTAATACTTTGCTCTGGTTACCAAATGTGTGGGGGTTTCTCCTACACCAATCAATGCTCTGATACTAACTCTGTGTCTCACAATTCAATTCAATTATAATACTGACCAGTTAGCCCAGACCCCACTGGTTAAGGGCTGAGTCCCTTAAGGCTGCCCCACACTTAAGATGCCTTTCACAGATAACTAGGTTCACAGGTTACCCACAACTTTGGTCTGACTTGGCTACAAATGAGAGGTTCCCACAACCCCCTTTTCCGATTCAATCATTTATTCAAATGGCTGACAGAGTTTGGGAAAACACTTTACTTGTTTTTACCTGTTTATTATTAAAGGATACAACTCTGGAACAGCCAGATGGAAGAGATGTATAGGGCAAGGTATGGTAAAAGGTGTGGGGATCTCAGTACTTCCAAGTATTCACCAACCTAGACTCCAAACCCTGTCCTTTTGGGTTTTAGGGGCTTTGTTATGTAGTCATGATTGATTGAATCAATAATTATTGCTGATCCATTCAACCTTCAGCTCTTCTCCCCTACCCAGAGGCAGGATGCCATATTCTGTGGTTGAAAGGTTCAACCTTCTAATGATTGGTTCCCCTTGCAACCAGCCTCCCTCTGGAGGCTATTCAGAACCCTACAGCTATCAGTCATCTCATTATTCCAAGACTCCAAGGAGTTTAACAGCTGTATGCCACAAAACAGAGACAGACACCAAATATATATATTTCTTATTATATCAAAATATCACAGACAAGTTTACTTTGTAAATAGCTCATATGGATTTCAGTAAGAGGGAATGTGTTTTCCTGTCTTTGTCTTCAAATGTCTTTCTCCTTTCTAATCAAAGTTGTAATTTATTTTCTTTATAAGTTGACAGTGCACTTAAAATCCTGCTTCAGAACAGCGTAATTTAAAATGAGCCTATTTGTAAATGGGTCATTTGTGTGCAAGAAGTTTGATTAGGCCTAAACAATTGTCCAAACACTTATTTTGAAAGTTGTATAAAAGTGTTGTTAATATCCTCAGTAAGTCTAATCAGTTTTCTAATCTATAATTAGCTTTATTAATCTCTGGACAATATTACTAGCCTCTGAGAGCTCTGTAGACCAAAAAGGAAGGTCTGAGAAGCATGGAGAAACATGTAGGAAAAAGAAATAAAGAAAATCAGCTATAAAATAGATAGTAATCGGCTGGGCGCGGTGGCTCAAGCCTGTGATCCCAGCACTTTGGGAGGCCGAGACGGGCGGATCACGAGGTCAGGAGATCGAGACTATCCTGGCTAACACAGGGTGAAACCCCGTCTCTACTACAAAAATACAAAAAAACTAGCCAGGCTAGGTGGCAGGCGCCTGTAGTCCCAGCTACTCGGGAGGCTGAGGCAGGAGAATGGCGTGAACCCGGGAGGCAGAGCTTGCAGTGAGCCGAGATCTGGCCACTGCACTCCAGCCCGGGTGACAGAGCGGGACTCTGTCTCAAGAAAAAAAAAAAAAACAAAAAACAATAAAATAGATAGTAATCAGTTCCATTATGTTAAATAGCATTTGTAACATTTTTGGAGTCCTCAGAGGTTTCATGCCTGGGAAAACTAGGAAGGGGAGAAAAATGAAATATGAGTATAGAATGATCTTTTGAAACAAAATAACAGTATAAAAACCGTTAGGCCAGGGGAAAACTTTCTCTGAAATTTCAATTCAAGTTCTTGAATTAAACAACCTCATTAAACATGCATTCTCTGTCATTGCCACAGTATTATTTCTGTAGTGCTATGATTATGGAGAATGCCATAATTAGAATCTTCAATAGCCAAAGAAAAATTACTGTAATACTATTGCAATACTTTTCACCTGAAAAATAGAAACTTGCCCTCTTTTATCTGAAATAATGTAATGCTTAAAGGCTGCTGAATTGCAATTATTTTGGTTAATCTTTATTCCAGGCTGAATGATTAATCCATCAAGGCGTAAGAATATGTTTTCAGGTGTTTTGATAAAGAATTCATTTTTATCAGTGGCCTAGATTTTCCCCTTTTTCCAATAAAGGTCATTAGATTAGAATGGTTTAAAGCTGTGGTTCTTAAACTGTAATGTATTTGTGTCATCTGGAAGTCTTGTTAAAATTGCTGGTCCCTGCTTTCGCAAGTTTTGATTCAGTAGATTTGTCATGGAGACTAAAAATTTGTATTGCCCATAAGTTTCTAAGTGGTCCTTGTGCTGCTGGTCTGAGAATTGTGTTTTGAGCACAATAAACCACTAGTTTGAATTAGGCAAGTTGTTACCCGACAAATAATTTTTTTTGAATTTATGTTCTATTCCTTTATTGAAAGATATTATTGATCACCTAAGGAAAAAGTTTAGAATACATTGTTCAGACGTGGTTTTTAAATGCACTGAGCTCTCTACTGTCTTTCCAAATATTACCTGGGGCTAGCCTGCAACACATGTTCTCAAGATTGCAGACATATGCAAAATGTAAAGTTCTAGCCATAGAAGAACATCTATATATTTAAAGTTATTGGCCCATGACTTCTTTCTCTTAATAACAATCAAACTAATTAAGAGAAGTATAGATAATGTTAAACTGTAATAAAAATCTTCTAGTTTTGATCATATTCATTGATTGTCAGGTTAACAGTTTAGTGACACTGCACCAATTTCTGGAACTCTTTAATAGTACACTGAATCTTCCTTTGAAAGAGTCCTGGCAGGGTGCAGTGGCTCATGCCTATAATCCCAGCACTTTGGGAGGCCGAGGCAGGTGGATCACCTGAGGTCAGGAGTTCTAGACCAGCCTGGCCAACACGGTAAAACCCCATCTCTACTAAAAATACAAAAATTAGCCAGGTGTGGTGGTGGGCTCCTGTAATCCCAGCTACTCGGGGGATTGAGGCAGGAGAATCGCTTGAACCTGGGAGGCAGAGGTTGCAGTGAGCCGAGATGGCGCCATTGCACTCCAGCCTGGGGGATAAGAGTGAGACTTTGTCTCAAAAAAAAAAAAGAAAAAAGAAAAAAGAAAGAGTCCTTCATCTAGTCTGTACTTTTTCATATCTCCGTTGCCTGAAAAAAGTTTGTATGATTAGATGTGCAATGCCAAGCTATTAAGATATGATTCACAATAGATAGATTCCTATTTGTAAATAAATTCCTCACACCTCAACTATCTTTTGGTTTAATTAAATATTCAGGTTGAAAGTTACAGAAGCTACAACTGAAATAAAGATGAGAAACAAAAGAGTAAAAAATTCACTTCCAAGTCATGACAATAAAAAAGAAATTATTCTCTCAACAGGTTTTTATTTTGTTTGGCCTAATTGCATTTGTCTCTTTGTACATTGCTATTTTAAGTTTTATGTTAGAAACTGGTTTCTATTGCTCGTTTTTTCACATATTATCTTCACGAATATACCTAATACATTGACTTCTTCTCTCAGACTATCTCTTTCCAGCAAAACACCAGAATTTATCTTGTCTAGAGGAGACTGGCAGCATCTCTTTGCACATATTGCCAACAAGGTTATGTGCAATCAATAACGTGTCATCTTCCTTTACAGCCCCCGAGTGACTTTTGTTATTTTCACCTTTCCTCATGGCATAGGTATTTTATGTTAAGTAGCGTTCTTGGGCTTCTGAGTTTGCAGAGATGTTTCTGATTTATAAAGCAATGCATACCCTTTTAAGTGTTATCTTTTCTAAATAATATAAATACAAATTTCCATGGATAAAATAGTCTGATGAAAATTCAAATGTAATATTACTAAAAATGTCATATATAAATATTATAAATAAATTTGACACTGAACTTTGGAACATATGGAGTGGATAACATATTCCCACAACTCAAACCTTTGCACACTATTAGAGCAACATAGCACCCTTTTAAAAGAGACGCTATTCTTTCCTTCCTGCCCCCACCTTCCATATCTTAGAGAACTTGTCCATTTCATGCTCTCAGAGATCACTCTCCATCAATGTCTGTGAAGTGGAAAAAAGGGACATGTGAATCTAACACTCCTGTAAAGCTGACTGACATTAGGGAACAATCTGGGATTTAAAATGTGATTTAGAAATTTAATTTTAGTAAAATAAGGATTCATGTTTTAGGGCTTCTCCCACTCTATAATGTTTACAAAGTAAAACTGCTAGTTAAGATATGAAGTTGTAAATTTCTTATTTGGAATTAAAATAAAGTAAGAAAAAAATTTGTGGTGCTAAACTAACAGTCACACCTTCAATAAATACAAATTAAAAGTAGGATGAATGGAGCTTATATAAGGTACTGCACTGAAAATTACAAACAAAAGATATTTTAGGAAATGTCTTACCACATTATTTAAATGAGATATCATTGGGAAAATTCTAAATAGCTTTTTGGATAAATTATCATTCCTTTCTATAGGTGCATTTGAGTAGAAGCATAGACTATTATTGATAATATTTATTTTTACAACATGTAATTGTTTGTGTATTTTGTATTAGAAAAACTTCAAAAAGCTCATATATATCTCATTCAATACAAGCCTAAAGTCTTTGACGTGAAGGTTGACACATTCACAGAAAAAGCTACAGATCAGTCTTACCACTGTAAAGTAATGAAATGGTTATAGATTTCTGCTCACACGACTTCAGAAATTGTACAGTGAAACACTCTGTAATTTGTGAAAAAAAGAAAGTTTAGGGATTTGGCTATAAAAGATAGTTTTAGAAAATCATGTCGATTCAGAAATGAAGGACACCATCTTTTACGCGCAGAAAAATGAGGAAAATTGTTTACACATAGGAAAAGAGAAGAGGAAAGCAAATAAGCATAGAGGAGCAGAAAGAAGAGAGCATTTGGGATGGAGGGCTCCCTCCAGCTTTCTTTCCAGTTCCTGGCCGTTCTTTTTCTTTTCTTTTTAATTATACTTTAAGTTCTGAGATACATGTGCAGAACGTGCAGGTTTGTTACACAGGTATACATGTGCCATGGTGGTTTGCTGCATCCATCAACCCATCATCTACATTAGGTATTTCTCCTAATGCTATCCCTCCCCTTGCCCCTCACCCCCTGACAACCCCAGTGTGTGATGTTCCCCCCCACGGTCCATGTGTTCTCATTGCTCAGCTCCCACTTATGAGTGAGAATATGTATGTTTGGTTTTCTGTTCCTGTGTAGGTTTGCTGAGAATGATGGTTTCCAGCATCATCGATGTCCCTGCCCAGGACATAAACTCATTCTTTTTTATGGCTGCATAGTATTCCATGGTACATATGTGCTACATTTTCTTTATCCAGTCTATCATTGATGGGCATTTGGGTTGGTTCCAAGTCTTTGCTATTGTTAGTAGTGCTGCAGTAAGCATATGTGTGCAGGTGTCTTTATAGAAAAATAATTTATAATCCTTTGGGAATATACCCAGTAATGGTATTGCTGGGTCAAATGGTATTTTTAGTTCTAGATCCTTGAGGAATCGCCACACTGTCTTCCACAGTGGTTGAACTAATTTACACTCTCATCAGGAGTGTAAAAACATTCCTATTTCTCCACATCCTCTCCAGCATCTGTTGTTTCCTGACTTTTTAATGATTGCCATTCTAACAGGGTGAGATAATATCTCATTGTGGTTTTGATTTGCATTTCTTGAATGACCAGTGATATTGAGCTTATTTTCATATGTTTGTTAGCTGCATAAATGTCTTTTTTAAAGAAGTGTCTGTTCATATCCTTTGCTCACTTTTTGATGGAGTTGTTTTTTTCTTGTAAATTTGCTTAAGTTCCTTGTAGGTTAGGGATATTAGCCCTTTGTCAGATGGATAGATTGCAAAAATTTTCTCCCATTCTGTGGGTTGCTGGTTCACTCTCATGATAGATTCTTTTGCTGTGCAGAAGCTCTTTAGTTTAATTAGATCCCATTTGTCAATTTTGGCTTTTGTTGCCATTGCTTTTGGTATTTCAGTCATGAAGTCATTGCCCAAGCCTATTTCCTGAATGGTATTGCCTAGCTTTTCTTCGAGGGATTTTATGGATTTAGGTCTTATGGTCTTATGTTTAAGTCTTCAATCAATTTTGAGTTAATTTTTGTATAAGGTATAAGGAGGGGGTTCAGTTTCAGTTTTCTGCATATGGCTAGCCAGTTTTCCCAACATCATTTGGGAATCCTTTCCCCATTGCTTGTTTTTGTCACGTATGTCAAACATCAGATGGTTGTAGATGTGTGGTGTTACTTCCGAGGCCTCTGTTCTGTTGCATTGGTCTATGTATCTGTTTTGATACTGGTACCATGCTGTTTTGATTACTGTAGCCTTGTAGTATAGTTTGAAGTCAGGTAAGGTGATACCTTCAGTTTTGTTCTTTTTGCTTAGGATTGTCTTGCCTGTATGTGCTTTGTTTTGGTTCCATATGAAATTTAAAGTAATTTTTAAAATTCTGTGAGGGAAGTCAATGGTAGCCTGATGGGGATAGCATTGAATCTATAAATTACTTTGGGCAGTATGGCCATTTAAACGATATTCATTCTGCCTATCCATGAGCATGGAATGTTTTTCCATTTGTTTGTGTCCTCTCTTATTTCCTTGAGCAGTGGTTTGTATTCCTCCTTGAAGAGGTCCTTCACATCCCTTGTAAGTTGTATTCCTGGTATTTTATTCTCTTTGTAGAAATTGTTAATGGGAGTTCACTCATGATTTGGCACTCTATTATTGCTATATAAGAATGCTTGTGATTTTTGCACATTGATTTTGTATCCTGAGACTTTGCTGAAGTTTCTTATTAGCTTAAGGAGTTTTTGGGCTGAGATGATGAGATTTTCTAAATATACAATCATATCATCTGCAAACAGAGATAAGTTGACGTCCTCTCTTCCTATTTGAATACCCTCTATTTCTTTCCCGTGCCTGAATGCCCTGACCAGAAATTCTAATACTATGTTGGAATAGGAGTGGTGAGAGAAGGCATCCTTGTCTTGTGCCAGTTTTTAAAGGGAACGCTTCCAGCTTTTGCCAATTCAGTATGATATTGGCTGTAGGTTTGTCATAAACAGCTCTTATTATTTTGAGGTACGTTCCATCATTACCTAGTTTATTGAGTGTTTTTAGAATGAAGGGTGTTGAATTTTATGCAAGGCCTTTTCGGCATGTATTGAGATAATCATGTGTTTTTTTGTCATTTGTTCTGTTTATGTGATGGATTATGTATATTGATTTGCATATGTTGAACCAGCCTTCCATCCCAGGGATGAAGCTGACTTGATCGTGGTGGATAAGGTTTTTAATGTGCTGCTGGATTCAGATTGCCAGTATTTTATTGAGGATTTTCGCATTGATGTTCATCAGGGATATTGGCATGAAATATTCTTTTTTTTTTTTTGCTGTATCTCTGCCATGTTTTGGTATCAGGATGATGCTGGCCTCATAAAATGAGTTAGAGAGGAGTCCCTCTTTTTCTATTGTTTGGAATAGTTTCAGAAGAAATGGTATCATCTCCTCTTTGTACCTCTGATAGAATTCAGGTGTGAATTCATTTGGTCCTGGGCTTTTTTTTGGTTGGTAGACTATTAATTACTGCCTCAATTTCAGAACGTTATTGATCTGTTTAGGAATTCAGATTCTTCCTGGTTTAGTCTTGGGAGGTTGTATGTGTCCAGGAATTTATCCGTTTCTTCTAGATTTTCCAGTTTATTTGTGTAAAGGTGTTTATAGTATTCTCTGATGGTAGTTTGTATTTCTGTGGGATCTGTGGTGATATTTCCTTCATCATTTTTTATTGTGTCTATTTGATTCTTCTCTCTTTTCTTCTTTATTAGTCTGGCTAGTGGTCTATCTACATTGTTAATCTTTTCCAAAAACCAGCTTCTGGATTCATTGATTTTTTGAAGGGTTTTTCGTGTTTCTATCTCCTTCAGTTCTGCTCTGATCTTAGTTATTTCTTGTCTTCTGCAAGGTTTTGAATTTGTTTGTTCTTGCCTCTCTAGTTCTTATAATTTTGATGTTAGTGTGTCGATTTTAGATCTTTCCCGCTTTCTCCTGTGGGTATTTAGTGCCATAAATTTACCTCTAAACACTGCTTTAGCTGTGTCCCAGAGATTCCTGTACATTGTGTCTTTGTTTTCATTGGTTTCAAAGAACTTATTTATTTCTGCCTTAATTTTTTATTTACCCGGTAGTTATTCCAGAGCAGATTTTTCAGCTTCCCTGTAGTTTTGTGGTTTAGAGTGAGTTTCTTAATCCTGAGTTCTAATTTGATTGCACCGTGTTCAGAGAGACTGTTTGTTATGATTTCTGTTCTTTTGCATTTGCTAAGGAGTGTTTTACTTCCAATTATGTGGTCAATTTTAGAATAAGTGCTATGTGGTGCCGAGAAAATGTATATTATATTGATTTGGGGTGGAGAGTTCTGTAGATGTCTAAGATGTCCCTTTGGCCCAGAGCTGAGTTCAAGTTCTGAATATCCTTGTTAATTTTCTGTCTCGTTAATCTGTCTAATAGTGACAGTGGGGTGTTAACGTCTCCTACTATTATAGAGTGTGAGTCTAAGTCTTTTTCTAAGTCTCTTTATGAATGTGGTTGCTTTATGAATGTGGTTGCTCCTGTATTGGGTGCATATATATTTAGCATAGTTAGCTCTTTTTGTTGCATTGATCCCTTTACCATTACATAATGCCCTATTTGTCTCTTTTGATCTTTGTTCGTTTAATGTCTGTTTTATCGGAGACTAGGATTGCACTCACTGCTTTTTTTTTTTTTTTTGCTTTCCATTTACTTGGTAAATCTTCCTCCATCCCTTCATTTTGAGCCTATGTGTGTCTTTGCACGTGAGATGGGTCTCCTGAATACAGCACACAGATAGATCTTGACTCTATCCAATTTGCCAATCTATGTCATTTAATTGGGGCGTTTAGCCCATTTACATTTACAGTTAGTATTTTATGTGTGAATTTGAGCCTGTCATATGATGCTTGTTGGTTTTTTTGCCCATTATTTGATGCAGTTTCTTCATAGTGTCAATGGTCATTATATTTTGGTATGTTTTTTCCAGTGGCTAGTACCAGTTTTTCCTTTACATATTTGGTGCTTCCTTCAGGAGCTCTTGTAAGGCAGGTCAGGTGGTGACAAAATGCCTCAGCATTTGCTTGTCTGTAAAGGGTTTTATTTCTCCTTCACTTATGAAGTTTAGTTTGGCTAGTTATGAAAATCTGGGTTGAAAATTCTTTTCTTTAAGCATGTTGACTATTGTCTCCCACTCTCTTCTGACTTGTAGGGTTTCTTCAGAGAGATCTGCTGTTAGTCTGATCCGCTTCCCTTTGTGGGTAACCCAACCTTTCTCTCTGGTTGCCCTTAATATTTTTTCCTTCATTTCAACCTTGGTTAATCTGACGATTATGTGTCTTGGTTTGTTCTTCTTGAGGAGTGTCTTTGTGGTGTTCTCTGTATTTCCTGAATTTGAATGTTGGCCTGTCATGCTAGGTTGCAGAAGTTCTCCTGGACAATATCCTGAAGTGTGTTTTCCTACTTGGTTCCATTCTCCCCATCACTCTCAGGTTACCAATCAAACATAGGTTTGGTCTTTTCACATAGGCCCATATTTTTTGTATGCTTTGTTTGTTCCTTTTCATTCTTTTTTCTCTAATCTTGTCTTCATGCTTTATTTCATTAAGTTGATCATCAATCTCTGATATCCTTTCTTCCACTTGACTGATTCAGCTATTGATACTTGTGTATGCCTCACAAAGTTCTCGTGCTGTGTTTTTCAGCTCCATCAGGTCATTTATGTCCTTCTTTATACTGGTTATTCTAGTTAGCAATTCCTCTAACCTTCTATCAAGTTTCTTAGCTTCCTTGCTTTGGGTTAGAATATGCTCCTTTAGCTCGGAGGAGTTTGTTATTACCCATGTTCTGAAGACTACTTCTGTTAATTCGTCAAACTCATTCTCTTTCCAGTTTTGTTCTCTTGCTGGTGAGGAGTTGTGATCTGTTGGAGGAGAAGAGTCGTTCTGGTTTTTGGAATTTTCAGCCTTTTTTGCACTGGTTTTTCCTCATCTTCATGGATTTATCTACCTTCAGTCTTTAATTTTGGGGACATTCGATGGAGTTTCGGGGTAGGCATCATTTTTGTTGATGTTGATGTTATTGCTTTCTGTATGTTAGTTTTCCTTCTAACAGTCAGACCCCTCTTCTGCAGCTCTGCTGGAGTTTGCTGGAGGTCCACTCCAGACCCTGTTTACCTGGGTATCACCAGCAGAGGCTGCAGAATAGCAAA
The DNA here is from genome assembly GCF_003255815.1 of Theropithecus gelada. NCBI lineage: Eukaryota > Metazoa > Chordata > Mammalia > Primates > Cercopithecidae > Theropithecus > Theropithecus gelada. The sequence goes on along the minus strand of NC_037669.1, from coordinate 31,027,899 downwards.
GATTGCTGCCTTCTCCTTCCTCTGGAAGCTTCGTTCCAGAGGGGAACTTGCCAGATGCCAGCTGGAGCTCTCCTGTATGAGGTGTCTATTGACCCCTGCTGGGAGGTATCCCCCAGTCAGGAGTCTCAGGGTTCAGAAACCCATTTGAGGAGGCAGTCTGTCCCCTAGCAGAGCTCAAGTACTGTGCTGGGAGATCCCCTACTCTCTTTAGAGCCTGCAGTCAGGAACGTTTAAATCGGCTGAAGCTGCACGCACAGCCGCCCTTTCCCCCAGGTGCTCTGTCCCAGGGAGATGGGAGTTTTATCTATAAGCCCCTGACTGGGACTGCTGTCTTTTTTTCCGAGATGCCCTGCCCAGAGAGGAGCAATCTAGAGAGGCAGTCTGGCTTCAGCGGGTTCTGACCGGTTCAAACTATCTGGGGTTTTGTTTACACTGTGAAGGGAAAACTGCTTACTCAAACCTCAGTAATGGCAGACTCCTCTCTCCCCACCAAGCTTGAGTGTCACAGTTCAACTTCAGACTGCTGTGCTGACAGAATTTCAAGCCAGTGGACCTTAGCTTGTTGGTCTCCATGGGGGTGGGATCCACTGAGCAAGATCACTTGGCTCTCTGGCTTCAGCTTCCTTTCCAGGGGAGTGAATGGTTCTGTCTCACTGGTATTCCCGGGGCCACTGTGCAAAAAAAAAAGAAAAAATCTGCTGCCGCTAGCTCCGTGTCTGCTTAAATGGCTGCCCAGTTTTGTGCTTAAAACCCCAGGGCTCTGGTGGTGTAGGTACTCGAGGGAATCTCCTGGTCTCCAGGTTGCGAAGACAGTGGGAGTGGGAAAAGCATAGTATCTGGGCAAGATAGCACCGTCTCTCATGGCACATTCCCTTATGGCTTCCCTTGGCTAGGGGAGGGAGTTCCTCAGCTCCTTGCACTCCCTGGGTGAGGTGATGCCTCATCCTGCTTTTGCTTATCCTCCGTGGGCTGCACCCACTGTCTAACCAGTCCCAATGAGATGAGCCAAGTACCTCAGTTGGAAATGTAGAGATCACCTGCCTTCTGCATTGGTCTCACTGGGAGCTGCAGACTGGACCTGTTCCTATTTGGTCATCTTGCCTCACACATTGTTCCTGGCCATTCCATACTTCCTGTCCTCTGCAAGAGCTTTGTTTAAGCTAACTCAAGTGAATTTCTGTTTCTTACAACTAAACAATCCTTGACTCAGACAATGCTTATGGCTAAAAGTTCTTTGTTTCCAATTGAAATAACAGTGATAACAGATTCAGAGCCATGATGCTGTCCAGTTCAAATGTTTTCTATTTTATTTTTTCTTTATTAACAATTTATTAATATTTGAGGTGATGAATATGTGTATCATTCCACACTGTGCTAAAAATCATAACATCACTTTGTAACCCACACATATATAGAGCTATGTTTTTAATTTATAATAAAAATAATTTAAATTAGAAAAGTAAAAAGTAATATATGCTCCATGTACAAAAACATCAAATAATATGGAAGAATAGAAAGCAAAGATGCATATTCCAAGCCTTACTCTCTCCTAATGCCATTCCTCAGAAAAAAATTCCTGTTAAGTGTTGTTGCATATCCTTTCAGACATATTTATGTATATTTATAAACAGAAAAACCTATATTAATATACATGTATGTGTATGTATGTATCTATCTATCTATCCTATTTCAATTGAAATATGATGTCTCCTGTTTATTCTTCCCCAGCCACAGGAAACATCTGCTCAGCCTCTGTATAAGCCTTCATGAGTCTGAGGTCAACCATTAATTGCTTTTTAATTTTCCTTTCTCCTGGTCAAATAATCTCAACTCCATTAACTTTTCCTTGGTAAATCTATTTAAACACTTTTTTCTCTTTCTCACTATAAAAGAAAAATTGGTTCGTGAATTAAGCGCCCTAATAAAATTTTTAAATATCTCTAAGATTATGTTTTTAATACTGGCTAGCTCTGGATCAAAGTCTCACCATCTGTGTAAAGGGGTCATTGACTATCCAGTCAGTTTTGCAGCCTAATTTTGTTCGACATTCAGCTGATTACTCTCTGATAATAGATATTACAGTTATGTAGAATGGGATGTCATCTCAGTTAATTCATTGTCATTTTTAAAATTTATACTAAATAGTAACTTGAGTTTGCTGTTTAACAAGATGTGACTACCTTAAAACTGAAGATAGATGATAGATTTTCTTTACAGATATTCCTCATTTTTCCACATTTGCTCCACAATGGTGATCATCTAAATTATCTATTGTCCATCAATGTATGAATACTTACCTAGAGAATACCTGGAGGAAGTTATTTTTAGTAGAGTAGCTAATTAATTTCTAAAATATTTTTGATATTCCTGAGATATCAAAATAGAAAAAAATCTCCCCGTGGCTTCCATTTAATTTATTTCTTAAACCTCTGTGTAAAATTTTTCGAGATATAGGTACATACAGAAAAATATATAAAACCTATCTGTAGGGCTTAAATAATAAAAGAAATACCTGTGTACTCACCACCCAGGGTTAAGAAACAGGATATAACCAGCACTTTGGAGGCACCTTGACAATTTCATCCCTCAGACTCTCTCCCAGAGATTAAGCTTGGTCTTATACTTTTATTCTCCTTGCTTTCTTTGAAGTTTTGCCATCTAGATATCTATCCTTAAACACTTTTATATTGTTTATTCTACATTTTGTTGTCTTATTATATTTAAAAATTTTTAAACTTTATATACATTGAATCCTACTGTATGAATTTTTGTGATTTCAGCAAGAGGATTTTGAGATTAATTCATATTGATGAATGTAAGTTGAGTTAATTAATTTCAGTCACAAATAATGTTTCATTGTATAAATATTTTACAATATTTATTCATTGTATTACTAATGAACTTTTGGGTTGCTTTCAGTTTTGCTATTATTGATAATGCTCATGGACATTCTTAGATATTTGCCCAGCAGAGGGATTGCTTAGTTCCATCAAAAAAATTTACTTTAACATCGTGAAAATCTTTGCACATAGTAGACCCTGAGAAATGCTTGAATGAATTAATTTCAATAATTTGATAGTAGATTAAAGTCTCTTTAATATTCCCTAGCAAATATGTACTGGGGAACAAATATATAGGACATATTTGGAGATGGAATCCAAGGTAAAGACTTAATAATTGCTTAATTTGATTTACATGTTCCAGAAGGAACTAAATCCTTGTTGAAGAAAACACAGCACAACTAGAAAGGAATAACTTATTGTCAATAAGTGTGTTCATGCTGGACCACCAAGCAAGAACATATTTGCCCAACTAAGCTCTTTTAAAACCTTTAGGGGCAAAGACAGATAGAGACAAGCACAGTAAGTCAAATATTTGCCCAGCTGACTTTTCCTGTCATGTTGGTCTTTATATAGGTGGCAGTAAATTTTCCCTTCAGGTCTCTTCATGGTCCTTCTATTATGATTCATTACATTCCAATCCCCATCAAAAAGCATTTATTAAGTGTTTAGTTCTTCATCGTATTGCAAATGAAATCATGGCTACAAAGTGGATTAGTATACTTTGTTGCTGAAAAAGCTGAATAACTTCGTTTAACCTCTATCTTATGTTAGAACTCCAGTTGTACTATCAATTCTTCCCACACAGTTTGAATGATTTATACGATATGCAAAAGCCTGTACATTTGGAACACAAGGGTAACTATAATGACATCCCTTTAGTCACTTGCGGCCCCAGGGAGACTAGTTTAGTCACCATCTCCCTCTGGCAGGAAATATCAAGAAATCAAGTACTTCCTGCCTTGGAATTAAGCTTTTCTGAGTTTTTGTGGCAGGGGTGTTGATTAAGACACAGTTTTCTGGGTTCCACATTTGCTTGCCCTGACATCAGTTACCCATCTGATTTCTTTAGCTTTTCTTACCTGAATTCCTGGCTTCCAAAGCTTAGCTTATTTCTTTAATTTCTTAACAATTCTAATTCTCTATTTCCCAAATGATGATTGTAGATGTAATTGGAGGTGTCCTGACTTATAGCTTGGGTATGAATAACTGCCCCTAGCAGCAAACCACATTTCCAAGTATTATATTTGACTTTACCAATTTATATTAGTAGGAGAACAAGAAATCCAATCTGTCTCCCCGACACTCACCTAACCTCCCTTTTGTATTCCAAGGACTGGGCCTATTTTTGTCTTATTGCTAGCTCTACTGGTTTTATTTTTCATGGAATTAAAATGCCCAAAGCAATTCCTATGGTTAAAGTTCTCCTTTAAATCTAATATGCGGTGACTCCTAGCTCAAGAGTAATAGGACCCCTCTTACAAAGTAAACTCAGCTGCCATGTGCTATCTTTTCTCTTTTTTGTAGTATCTACTTGACAAGGTATTGAAGACACCATGAAGTCTAATTCTAATGTTTTCTATTATAATATTTTCTGTAGTAATATTTTAGGTTAGAAAAATGAGAAGTAATATACAATTACCCTGCTGGAGTGTGAATTTGGGTTCATCACCTGATAGAGTTGCTGGAAAACAGATGCCTACTTAAGCATGAATTTCAGATAAACAACAATTTTTTAGCATAAGCATGTCCTATGCAAAGTTTGAGGCATACTTACACTAAAAAATTATTCATTGTTTATCTAAAAATCCAATTTAACAGAGCATTTTGTATTTTAGTTTGCTAAATCTGGCAATCCTACTTCTTGAGCTGGAGGACTTCGCAAATGCCAGCAGATGTTGGTTACTCTTAAAAACCACTACGTTCTCCAACAGCATCCATCTGTGTAATTCCTTGTAAAACCCAGTTTTAGTAAAGAACCCAACTAAGTCAGTTTAGCAAGAACCACCCCCGCAAACATCTGATCATCCTCAATATCTGATTGGGTTCCTCATCCTCCACTATTCCCCAAGTGATAAATGATCACTTCAGCCTGTCTTCAGCTAGAATCCTGTTAGGTCAGCTTAGCCAGAATCCCTCTAAGCCCTGATGTTTCCTTAGTAATTTTCTGTCAACTGACTCCTACCTTGCTACTTGGCTATAAACTGCCACTTGCCCACGCTGTATTCAGAGTTGAACCCAATTTCTCTCTTTCACTGCAAGACCCAGTTGCAGTGGTCTCTATACCTATTATGATTGTCCTGAATAAAGTCTTCCTTACTGTGCTTTAACAGATATTATTGAATAAATTTTAGCAATGTACCATAAGATAAAGCTTATGACGATGAACAATAAAATCCAGTAACTTTTGTATCAATCATTGCAGATCACTTCCCAGTGATTCTTCAATATTTCTGAGGTAACCTTTCTCCCTAACACCCTCGTCAGTACTCTCTGAGGACAGTGGTGTTCCATAATGAAATTGTCCTGTGGTCCCAATATTCTAGTTCTTTAGATTTATGCACATAGTTACTTTGGAAAGACATAAGGCTGCCCATGGAAAGACTAATTTGGGATGTGCCTGGGCCCCCTCACCTATGCAGAACCACTCTTCTCTCAACAGTCTTGTGGCTTGGGCTCAGCTTTTTCTGCCCTCATGGTTACCAAATTTCTGTGGCTTCTTTGCCTTTCATTGTCGCTGAATCTCTTTTAGGGTTATCCTAATCTAACAAGTTTTAATAATCTTGAGTCTTGGGGGGAATGCGGTTTAAGCTCCTACCCTTTTACATATCTCAGGAAGCCACTAATCTTAGGCAAATATGTTTCCTTCAAGCAATCTCAAAAATATGGCTAGTATAGTAGTATCTCTTGACAAATGAAGGAAGGAAAGAAGGAAGGAAAAGGATGGGAAAGGGAAGAGGGAAGGAAGAAAGGGGGAGGGGAGAAGGAGGGAAGGAGAGAGAGCAAGAGAGAAAGAGGAAGAGACAAATAGGGAGAAAGAGGGATGGAACGTTCCACCTCTGGGCATACCGAAAAAGGAAGAAAGGAAGAAAAAAGTATTTGAAGTTGTATTTCAATGGACACAGTTAAATTAGTATTAAACACCATTTAATACCTAATAATTATTAAAATTGGGGGAAAATGAAGCAACAATGATTCCCAAATCTAGCAGTGATCACTATTACTATAATGTCTTTGGTCTTTCAAAGATTTATCTATGCATGTTTGTGTGAGTATATGTGTGTATTTTTCTGTGAGAGTGTCTACATACTCACACAAACAAATGGATTCATACTCTACAGACTATTTTCAAATATATATATATATAGTCACTTAATAGTATATGTTTTTTCCATATCATTATACATCTAAAATATTATTGTAGTAACTATAGAATATTTCACTGATTGCAATGCTTAATGAATTTATGGATTGGATTCTTAACAGAAAAAAAAACACAAAACTACTTTGTACTTTTATTTCCAATTAACAGCTTGTGGCTAAATTTTTGCACATATCTTTATTTCCTTAGTATGAATCATCAGTTGTAGAGTGTCTGAAACTGGGTAAAGGGTATTTTATATATATGTTTAATTTTATTTTGAAATAGTTTTAGATTTAGGGAAGAGTTGCAAAGACAGTGCAGACAGTTTCTCTATACTCTGCATCCAGCTTCCCCTAATGGTTAAAGTCTAACATATAGTACATTTATCAGTACTAGGAAATCAACACTGATATATACTCTTAATTGAGCTACAATTAGTAGTATTAAAATACTAATGTCTTTTCTTTTCTGTTAAGAATCCAATCCATAAAAGCATGTTGCATTTAGTCATCATGTTTTTCAAATCTTTTTCAAATTGTTTTTCATGACCTTGATACTTTTGAAAAGTACGTGTTAGCTAATTTGTAGAATGTCCCTCAATTTGAATTTGTCTGATTTTTTTTCATTATTAGGTTGGAAACGTGTCCATATTATTTAAAGGTTTTTGACATATACATTAGAAGTGCTCTCACCCAATATGAGTGATTATGAGTGATAGGTTAAATAAGTTGTTTAAAGCAAGAGATCTTTTAAAATGATACATATATATTTATGTATATAAAATTTGCTTTTAATGACTTCACTTGGCAATGTTTTTATGTTGGGCCAAGGTTTTGTTTGCTTTTTGTTACTAGTAAATTCTACTGCTTGGAGTTCTAGATCTTCATAAATCACAAGTAGAATGAATAAATAATTCATGATTCTAGTTTCAATTTGTTTAAAATGGAGAGAGAACTTAAAGCACTTGAAATTCAAGATTTTTACAATTTTATTTTGAATTTGACTCACCCACATCGCACAATTTTCTTTTTCTATTTTCTTTTGAAATGCATATTCATTGAGTGTTTTCAAAGCACTTAGTTTTCATTGAAAAAACAAATCACTTTTTAATCTCATCATACTGTATAATATTTACTTAAATAAGTGTTATAATAAAGAATACAACTGAAATGAGTACATTTAGGAAAAACAAAACTGACTCTTGTTAGATAAATCCCTTTGGTCACTAACCATTGAGAAAGCAGCAGTTCTTAGGTGAACCCGAGAGAAGCCTGCTAACTTCAAGTGTTCTGCATGCAGAGTACCTGGTTCTTTGTAGAGGGAATGGTGAGTTCCAGTTAATTGAGAAAGCTGTTTAAGAAGAGACCAGTTAAGAGAGCTGCTGATGTATTTCCAGTTGTCTTCCAGTGGAGTTGTAACCTATTTATGTTCCCAATTACATGATAGGAGAATTGCTGTTCCTCTAACTTTGGTAACAGTGAATAAGAGTATATCAAACTTGCAATATTGCAAAACAGATTATATAGAAATAATTTATCTTAATAGTAGAAAATTATTTCTTAGTGATGAACAAAAAGACTGATTCTCTTTGTTATTTTGCTTATTAATCATCTGTATTTCTCTATTTGTTTCTGATCTTAATATGGTTTTACACAGATAGCAACCAAATTCTCTGACCTGCTTTTATTTCAGTTTCTAGATGGTGACCTGCTTCAATTACCTGGTAACAATTGTTCTGTTAACTGCTGTATTATGAATCTTGGACAGAATTATGTTTCTTTGAGTCACTCTCTGTCTGGTGACTTCCAGTACGAACATTATAAGTATCTTCTGAATTTAAAAGGCCAGATAGAAAAAGAAATCATTCACCAACAAAGGGGGGATTTAACATGGGGATTAGAAACAACATGTCCAGATAAGCCATGCTACTTGAATTTATTTCATCTGTTACCTCTCTACGTATACTCCTACTATTCTTCTTTCACTGGCCTTCCTACTGTTCTTGGAATGCACTGGGCACATTCCCACCCTGGGTCTTTCTGCTGGCTGTTCCCTTTGCCAGGAACATTCTTTTCCCAGTTATCTGCATGGCTAGCTCCCTTACCTCCTCCAAGTCTTTGCTCAAATGATACATTTGCACAGAAGTCTACACTGATTATCCTACTTAAAACTTACCACTCCAACCACTTTTGACTACCCTGACTTGTTCTTTATTCTTATAGCACTTACAACTGTCCTCATATTATCCCATTTACTTTTTAATCATATACATTAGTTTTTTTTAAATTATGAGTGCATAGTAGGTGTATATATTTATGGAGTACATATTTTCATAAAGGCATATGATGTATACTAATCACATCAGGGTAAATGGAGTATCCATCATCTCAAGCATTTATAATCTCTTTGTGTTATAAACATTCCAATTATACTCTTAGTTTTTTTAAAAAATTATTTTATTTATTTATTGTTTGTTTGTTTGTTTGTTTGTTTGCGATGGAGTCTCACTCTGTTGCCCAGGCTGGAGTACAGTGGCATGATCTCATCTCACTGCAACCTCCACCTCCTGGGTTCAAGCAACTCTCCTGCCTCAACCTCCCGAGTAGCTGGGACTACAGGTGTGCACCACTATGCCTGGCTAATTTTTGTATTTTTTAAGTAGAAACAGGGTTTTGCCATGTTGGCCAGACTGGTCTCAAACTCCTCGACCTCAGGTGATCCACCCACCTCGGCCTCCCAAAGTGCTGGGATTACAGGCGTGAGCCACCGCGCCCGGCCATTCTTAGTTATTTTTATTTTTATTTATTTTTATTTTTTTTTTTTGAGTCGGAGTCTCGCTCTGTTGCCCACGCTGGAGTGCAGTGGCACAATCTCGGCTCACTGCAAGCTCCGCCTCCCGGGTTCACACCATTCTCCTGCCTCAGCCTCCTGAGTAGCTGGGACTACAGGCGCCCGCCACCGCGCCCGGCTAATTTTTTGTATTTTTAGTAGAAACGGGGTTTCACCGTGGTCTCGATCTCCTGACCTTGTGATCCGCCCGCCTCGGCCTCCCAAAGTGCTGGGATTACAGGCGTGAGCCACCGCGCCCGGCCTTAGTTATTTTTAAACGTACAATAAATTATTTTTGACTGTGGTTAACTCTGTTGTGCTGTAAAATACTAGATCTTATTCACGCTATCTATTATTGTACTCATTAAACATTCTCACTCTCCCTTCCCTTACTACCCTTCCTAGCCTCTGGTAACAATCGTTCTATTCTCAGTCTTCATCAGTTCAATTGTTCTAATTTTTAGGTCCCACAAATGAGTGTACCAGTTAGCTAATTTGTAGAATGTCCCTCTACAAATTCTACAATTTGTAGAGTAATTCTAGTTTGTAGAATATGTGAAGTTTGTCTTTCTGTACCTGCCTTATTTAACTTAGTGCAATGAGCATCCATGTGGTTGCAAATGACAGGATGTCATTCTTTTTTATGGCTGAATAGTAGTACTTCATTGTGTTTATGTACCACGTTTTCTTTATCCATTCATCTGTTGATGAACACTTAGGTCGCTTACGAATCTTTGCTATCGTGAATAGTACTGTAATAAACATGAGAGTGCAGATATCTCTTTGACATACTGACTTAATTTCCTTTGGATAAAGAACCAGTAGTGGAATTGCTGGGTCATATGATAGCTCTATTTAAATTTTTCTGTGGAATCTCTATACTGTTCTCTATCTTGGCTGTACTTACTTACATTCCCACCAACAGTGTACGAGAATTCCCTTTTCTCCACATCCTCACCAGCATTTGTTATTGCATGACTTTTGGATAAATACAAGTTTTACTGGGGCGAGATGATACCTCATTGTAGTTTAATTTGCATTTCTCTAATGATTAGTGAAGTTGAATACCTTTCCATATGTCTGCCATTTGTGTGTCTTCTTTTGAGAAATGTCTATTCAGCTCTTTTAACCATTTTAAATTGTATTATTAGATCTTTTCCTGTTGAATTGTTTGAGCTTCATGCATACTTTGCTTATTGATTCCTTGTCAGATGGATAGTTTGCAAATATTTTCTTCTATTCTGTGGGTTGTTTCTTCACTTTGTTGATTGTTTCTTTGCTGTAGAGAAGCTTTTTAACTTGATGTGATCCCATTTATCCATTTTTTTCTTTGGTTACCTGTGCTTTGGGTGTATTAACTAATAAATCTTTGCCCATTCAGATTTCCTAAAGACTTTCTCCAATGTTTCCTTTCAGTAGTTTCAGAATTTTAGGTCTTGGATTTCAGTATATAATCCATTTTGATTTGATTTTCGTATATTGTGAGAGATAGGGGTCTAGTTTCATTCTGCATATGAATATCCAATTTTCCCTGCACCATTTATTGAAGAGACTGTCCTTTTCCCAATGTATGTTCTTGACACCTTTGTTGAAAATGAGTTCACTGTAGATGTATACATTTATTTCTGTGTTCTCTATTGTGTCCATTGGTTTTTATGTCTGTTTTTTCTGCCTGTACCATGCTGTTTTGGTTATTATAGCTATGTAGTACAATATGACGTCTGGTAATGTGATTCTTACACTGTTGTTCCTTTTGCTCAGAATGCCTTTGGCTTTCCTGGGTCTTTTGTGGCTCCACATACAGTTTAGGATTTTTTTTTTTTTTTTTTTCTGTAGAGAATGTCATTGGTACTTTTATAGGGATTTCATTGAATCTGTAGATTATTTTGGGTAGCATGAACACTTTAACAATATTGATTCTTCCAATCCATAAACACGGAATATCTTTCCATTTTTTTGTGTCCTCTTCAATTTCTTGATCAATGTTTTGTAGTTTTCATTGTAGACACCTTCCATTTCTTTGGTTAAATTTATTCTTAGGTGTCTAATTTTATTTATAGCTATTGTAAATGGGATTACTTTCTTGATTTCTTTTTTAGATTGTTCACTGCATATAGAAATGCTACTGATTTTTGTATGTTGCTTCAGTTTCCTGAAAATTTGCCAAATTTGTTCATCAGTTTTAATAGTTTTTTTGGTAGAGTCTTTAGGTTTTTTCAAATACGAGATCACATCATCTGCAAAGAAGGATAATTTGACTTCTTCCTTTCCAATTGGATATCCTTTATTTCTTTTCGTGTGTGATTTTTATAGTAGTTGTGGGTCTATGATTTATAGCTTATATTGCTTTGAAGTAAGGTCTTTCTATCCCCGGTTTTTTGAGGGTTTTTGTCATGACGGTATGTTGAATTTTATCAAATGCTTTTTCAGCACTCTGCCTATGTAATGTACCACGTTGGTTGACTGGTGTATGTTGAAGTGTCCTTACATCCCTGGGATAAATCCCACTTGGTCATACTGGATGTTATTTTTAATGTGTTGTTGACTTTGGTTTGCTAGCGTTTTGTGGAGAAATTTTATATCAATGTTCACCAAGGATATTGTCTTTTTTTTAATGTGTGTGTTTTTTTTTTCTGGTTTTGGTATCATGGTAATATTAGCCTTGTAGAATGAGTTTGGAATAATTACCTCCTCCTCTATTTTTGGAATAGTTTGAGTAGGATTGATATTAGTTCTGTAAATGCTTGATCAAATTCAGCAGTGAAGCCATTGGGTCCTGGGCTTTTCTTTGCTGGGAGACTTTTTATATGATTTCAATCTCATTACTTGTTATTGGTCTATTCAGATTTTGAGTTTCTTCTGGGCTCAATCATTGTAGGCTGTATGTGTCTAGGAATTTATCCATTTCTTATAGGTTTTCCAACTTATTGTCATATATTAGTAGTTGCTCATGGCAGCATCTAATGATCCTTTGCATTTTTGCAGTATCAGTTGTAATGTCTCCTTTTTCATCTCTGATTGTATTTATTTGAGTCTTCTCTCTTTTTGTCTTATTTAGTATGGCTAAAGGTTTGTCAATTTTGCTTACCGTTTCATAAAACTAACTTCTTCTTTTGTTGATCTTTGGTATTATTTTTGGTTTCAATTTCATTTATCCTTGCTCTGATGTTTAGTATTTCTTTTCTTCTGCTAATTTTAGGTTTGGTTTGCTCTTGCTTTCCTAGTTCTTTAAGAAGCATTGTTAAGTTGTTTATTTGAACTTTTAAAAGCTTTTTCAGTGTCAGCACTTATTGTTATAAACTTTCTTCTTCTTCCTGCTCTTGCTCTATCCCAAATGTTTTGGTGTGATGTGTTTCCATCTTCATTTGTTTCAAGAAATTTAAAATTTTCTTTTTAATGTCTTCATTGACTCGCTGTTCAGGAGTCAGGAACATGTTGTTTAATTTCCATGTGTTTGTATAGTTTCCAAAGTTTCTCTTGTTATTGACTTCTCCTTTTATCCCATTGTGGTCAAAGAAGATACTTGACATAACTTCAATTTTTTGAAATTTTAAAGACTTGTTTTGTGGCCTTACATAAGGTCTACCCTTGAGAATGATCCATGTGTTGAGGAGAAAATGTATTCTGAAGACATTGAATCATTATCCCTATTGGATATCTATAAGGTTCATATGGTCTACAGTGCAGCTTAAGCCTGGTGTTTCTTTGTCGACTTTCTGTTTCTATGATCTGCCCAATGCTAAAAGTGGGGTGCTGAAGTCTCCAACTATTATTTCATTGAGGTCTATCTAATTAGCTTTAATAATATTTGCTTTATATATCTACATGTTCTGGTGTTGGGTGCATGTATATTTACAGTTGTTATATTCTCTCGCTGAATTGATACTTTTTATTACCTTCTTTGACTCCTTTGATAGTTTTTGTCTGGAAATCTATTTTGTCTGATATAAGTATAGCTAATTCTGCTCTTTTCTGGTTTCCATTTACATGAAATATATTTCCCCATTCCTTTATGATACTTTCTGTTTGTATTTATAGGTGATATGGGTTTCTTGTAGACTACAGATCACTGGCTCTTGTTTTTTTTTTTTTTTTTAATCCGTTAAGCTACTATATCTCTTCTGATTGAAGAATTTAGTCTATTTACAGTCAGTGTTTTTATTGATAAGTAAGGACTGACTCCTGCCACTTAATGATTTGTTTTCTAGTTGTTTTGTGCCCTTCTCTTCCTTCTTTACCATCTTCCTTTTACTAAAGGTGATTTTCTCTGGTGGTATGTTTTCATTTATTACTTTTGATTTTTTTATGCATCCATTGTACGTTTTTTGATTTGAGTTACCATGAAGCTTGCAAATAATATCTTATAACCCATTATTTTAAACAGATGACAACCTAACACTGATTGGATAAAGAAACTAACAATGAGACAACTTATAAAAATTCTGCACCATCTCCCACACAACTTTTTAACTTTTTGTTATTTCTGTTTACATCTTATTACATATACTATGTCTTGAAAAGCTGTTTTTCAAGTTACTTTTGATAGTCATCTTTTAATCTTTCTACTGTAGATATGAATAGTTTGCGTGCCACAATTACAGTGTTATAATGTTTTCTGTTTTTCTGTGTACTTACTATTACCAGTGAGTTTTCCACCTTCAGATGACTTCTTATCTCTCCTTAACATTCTTTTCTTTCAGATGGAAGAACTTGCTTTAGCATTTCTTATAGGACCAATCTGGTATTGTTAAAGTGCCTCAGCTTTTGTATGGGAAAGTCTGTATTTCTCCTACATGTTTGCAGGATATTTGCACCAGATATATATTTCTAGGGTAAAATATTTTTTTCTTCAACACTTTAAATATGTTATGCCACTCTCTTCTGGCCTGAAAGTTTCCACTGAGAAGTCTGCTGTCAGAGAAGTGGAGCTCCTTTGTATGTTATTGTTTTTCTCTTGGTGCTTTTAGGATCCTTTCTTTATCCTTGACCTGTGGGAGTCTATTTAATTTATTGAGGTAAGTCTTATTTGGGTTAAATCTACTTGATCTTCTATAACCTTCTTGTACTTGAATATTAATACGAGGTTTAGGAAGTTCTCTGTTATTATCCTTTAAATAAACTTTCTACCCCTTTCTCTCTTTTTCTACCTCCTTTTTAAAGCTAGTAACTCTTAAATTTGCCTCTTTGAGGCTATTTTCTAGATCTTGTAGGCATATATATATATTTTTCTTTTATCTTGTCTCTTCTGACTATATATTTTCAAATAGCCTGCCATTTGCTTGTGACGGTCACTACTGGACTGAACAAAGGGGAGGTGAATGCAAAAATGAAAACTAAGATAAAATAATCTGTTTTAAAGAAGGGACCAGAGGGCTCCTTGCTTCTAGTGACCAAGGACCCTGAGCTTCCACAGCCCTTTGTATTTATTGGGTAGAAAGAGCAGGGAGAAAGAGTTAATGGTTGGCCGGCTCCTTGATTTATCACAGGTTCACATGATTGCTAAGAGGCTTCAGATGCACCTGTATATATTCACAAGAAACACTGCACCTGGGGCATGACTGCCCTCAGTATTCCTTCTGGTTGGCAGACATAGTTTGCCAGCTTGCCGACATCCTGCTTTCATGAGAACAGTTTGCTGTTTGCTTATATGGCCTCCATGGTGTACTGAGTTGATCATGACCCTCATTCCTTCGGCCTCCAACATTTGCTTACTGATACTTTCTTCTGTTTGATGAATTCTGCTGTTAAGAGACTCTGATGCATTTTTCCATATGTCAATTGCATTTTTTAGCTCCAGAAATTCTGCTTGACTCTTTTTAATTATTTCAATCTCTTTGTTAAATGTATCTGGTAGGATTCTGAATTGTAGGTAGGATTTATCTGGTAGGATTTATCTCTTTGTTAAATTTATCTGGTAGAATTCTGAATTTGTTAACTTTATCTGGTAGGATTCCTTGTCTGTGTTATCTTGAGTTGTGTTGAGCTTCCTCAAAACAGCTATTTTGAATTCTCTGTGTGAAAGGTCACATATCTCTCTCTCCAGGATTCGTCCTTCATGCCTTATTTAGTTTATTTGGTGAGGTCATGTTTCCTGAATGGTCTTGATACTTGATGTTTGTCAGTTTCCAGGCATTGAAGAGTTAGGTATTTATTGTAGTCTTCACAGCCTGGATTTGTTTGTACCTGTCCTTCTTGGGAAGACTTTCCAAGGATTCAAAGGGACTTGGGTGTTGTGTTCTAAGTTTTTGGTCACTGTATTAGGGGCACGCTAAGCCCAATAATACTGTGGTTCTTGGGGACTTCTAGAAGTACTCCCTTCTTGGTCTTGAGTAAGAACTGGCAGAATTCCCTGGATTAGCAGGCTGAGACTTTTGTTCTCTTCCCTTACTTTCCTCCAAAGGGAGTCTCATTCTCTGTGCTGAGCTCCCAGGAGCTGGAGGAGGGCTGACACAAAGACCTCTGTGACCAACACCACCAGGCCTGTGCTGGGTCAGATCCGAAGCCAACACAGCACTGGGTCTTGTCCGAGGCTGGTGGTGACCACTGTCTGGCTATTGCCTATGTTTACGCAAGGCCCATGGGCTCTACAACCAGCAAGTAGGGAATCTAGGGAAGGCTTGTGTCCTTCCCTTCAGGGTGGAGAGTTCCTCTGGGCCCTGGGAAGTTCCAGAAATACTGTCTGGAACCTAGGGCCTGGAGTTGAGGCTCTGAGGACTACCTGTTGCCCTAGTCTACTGTGGCTAAATTGGTATCCAAGTTGCAAAACAAAATCGTCTTTACTCTCCACTCTCCTGTCCTCAAGCAAAAAGAAGGATTCTCCCTTGGAGTTGCAAGCTGAACTGCCCCAGGTTGAGGAAGGGTATCACAAGCACTCCCTTGGCTTCCCTTGCTCGTGTCTCACTAGGTAATGTGCATCCCAATTCCACTGACTCTGAGCCCAGCACAATACCAAGAATTGCCCAGGAATTGCAGTTCTTGTAGCCTAGACTGCTTTCAAGTTTATTTGGGACCCTAGAGCACTTCAGCACGTGGCAGTGGGGGCTTCCCAGAACTCCAGTTCTGACTGGTGGCATGAACAACTTGCCTTTTGCCAGGCTAGTTTAAATGCCCCTCTATGGGGCATTTAGTGTGAATAGTTGTTCAATATTGTATTATTGTATGGGGAATGACTGCTGGAGGCTTCTGTTCAGCTATCTTGCTCTGCCCCCTCTACATACATTGTTTAATTCTGACTCCCATTACTAGAATGGAAACTCCATATCAGAGATAAGAATCTTGGTTTTGTGTTCTGATATAGTCCAGCATCCCAGGGCAGTGCCTAGAATATGGTAAATACTCAACATTATTTGTTAAATGAATAAATCAGTTTAAAAAGAAGGTTTCTACACATGCAAAGAAGAGACACAGGAAAGTGACGTCCTTAGTAGGATACTCTATCTGGGAAAATGTGTTTTAATCAGAATCTTTTGAAGATGTTATCCCCGCTTTGTTGGCCATCTTCATAGGAGTGACTTGTAGATCTTCAAGGCACATAGGTCCATCCTACTTATCTCTTCTAATGGTTTGGTTTACCCAAGCAAGGCTATCTTGATGTTACACAAAAGCCACTTCGTAACTAAAACTCTCTAGATTAGAGATTTTCATAGTCCAGTGTCAAACCGTCACAGTTTTTGTTAAGGAATTTTTCTAGACAAAATTCTTGACTGCTCAATATTGAGTGGTCAGGACCCTGAGTTATGCAGGCCTGAGTATGAGAAGCTAGAGGAAATACTTCTCATACCCATCTTTTAGAGCTTACCAGCAGGGTGTTTGTCCTAAGGCAATAAGTGTTTTTCTAAGTCCTTTGAGGACACATCCGGAGAAAGTTCTGTAGGCAAAGACACTGTTGTTCCTCATTTTCTTTCAATTCACTGTGAATATTATAGTCTGATTTAAACATTTTATAAGAAAGTTTTAAGAATGTTTTATTTTAGATAATAATGAAAAAGCGGAGGTTCCACTTCTGCTTAAGGATGTAGAAAAATGCAAAAAACATATTGCCCCTATACTAACAAGAAGAAAAGTCCAGATATAATCTAAAAAAAAAATCTTTTCTTAAACTCATCATATAACTGAAGTTGCAAAACAGCTAAGAGAATTGAATCCCAATGAGCATCAAGCCCCTCTTTGCAGGGATAGGCCACATGATCTGTTTCATCTTTAGCACAGTAAGGGAGGAAGAGGTGGCTTCCATAAAAGCAGGGAAGAAAGCAGCTAAAATTTCAACACATTTCTAAATGCCAAGTGTGGGCTAGCATATCAATTTAGAATAACTGGGAGCTCCATTCACAGTCATTTACAAAATCTTCTCCATGGGCTTACACTGGATGCTCACAAGAAAGATTGGAGGTCAAGGAAAAAGAACAATAATAACTGTTCTTGGAGCTGCTAGAAACAAGAGGAGGTTTGTTTGCAAGGAGATAGAGGCAGGCATGCTAAGAGGGCCCTGTTTCCAAGGCCCAGGTGCACATATTCTGCCTAACACTAAGGCGAGACCAGAAGAACGGGGCATTACTACAGTTCCCAGCATTAGCTTAGCACCAAATAATAAGCAATAAAAGTCTACTGCTGAGGGAGGGGGCAAGAGTTTGGAGAGACATGCCCTGTGAGGCATGTGTGTTCAGGGTCTGATGAAATCTAGCGGTAGAGCAGGGACACTGAGAAGAGCCCTTCAGCACTTTCATGCCCCACACTGCACGCAAACCCTTCACTGGAGAAATATGAAGACTGGTGTGCTGCGAAAATGACAGCAACAACAATATTCAAACAGGGCTTTTAGATTGACTGCAGAAGAGTTAAGAAAACATAAATCTGATGGCATAATTTTTCAATATTTTCCACATTACGTCTGGATCAAGGCTTTTGATCTTAAAAAAAAAAATAAGTTTGTGTGTTTGAGATTTTTGGTAACTCCACTGTTGGCAGTGGAGGCCCTCCCATAGGAGGTAACTAGGAAAACAGTAGGTTCAGGGCAGGAGAAATTAAGAAATTATCTTTCTGCACTCATCTCTTTGGTCCTGCGTTATATCAAACTTCGGCATTCTGTGGTTCTAAATCAAATGTTAAGGGAAGAATCTAATGTTTGGAGTCCCATGCTTGCTTTCACCTGTTGCTGCAGTTGTTGTGGTTTGATTTGGTATCTACTGCCTGGTCCTTGCACCAATATTCATGATATTGAAACCAGACTAATGGCTATGGCCAGGGTGAATTATAAGATAATTCATTTATCATCATTTCCAGTGGAATGATTTTTTTCAAATATTACATGCTGGAAAACATGTACAGGCAATTTGGCTTTATAAAACTTGTGCTAAGGAACTCAATATAACATAGACAATGTTAAATGTTAAGATTATTTTTTAAAGCAATATATCCTTAGATTTTCCGGCACATTCTCTAGCAATTCTAATATAAATTCTGTAAATATTCATAAGATTCTATAAATACTTGAAGAGATAATTCATTTTTCAAGGTTAAATTTACTTAGAATGCCTTCTTTTTAGAAAGCTCTCCACTTTATATTCTGCATGTAAACATAATAGCACAGTTAGGAAACACAAACTCAAATATGTTGATTACAATATAATTCCCATCACTACATATATGAATTGCCCAAGATTTCAACTTCAACTTTAAATATAACGTACTTAATATATAAAAGAGAGAGAGGGAGAAAACAGTAACAACATTTACTCATACTGTTCTTCAGAATTTCAAATGAAAATTTGTTGATTACTAAATCAAAGTTGGAATTCAAGATTACACTGAATGTGTACAGATACAATTTTTCAAAAAAAAGCAACAACCACCAAAAATAACTGTTTCGTATTTAAATAATGAGGTAAAAGCAACTGACAAATTTGGTTTATTTATAAATTATAACATAGGCCTATTATATGAAAAGTAGAAAAATACCTCTATCTTAAATCAATTTCCTTCCTATTCTGAAGAAGCTGGAAAAAAGATAACACAAGCAAATTAACATTTCTTTTGCTTGTAGTAATGATAGTCCTAAAAATAAAGTCAACTCTACCTATATTATAACTTTAGTACAAGAATAGGATGATTTCTCAGTGTTACAGAAGGTAGTCAGAAGAATAAAAGAAAACCCATGGCATCCATCCTCCTAGCCTATCTTCAGACATCAGTTTTCACCAAATAAAAATTGGCTGGGAGTATACACTCTGTCTTTCTCATGTCCTTAGGGCAAGGCTGGTCTTTTTAAATGTCTATATACCTACATAAGCAAAAATGTACACATATATAGATAAACAATATTTACATATTTATTTATTTGCTTCCTAAAATAGTCTTGATCTTCTTGTTAAGGTATTTTAACCTGTAGAAAAATGTGGCAGACACTTGATTTGCTGAGGCCCACACAGTGCTTTAGAGCTAGCTCGTTACAAAAGCCGTTTACTTCATTAATTGTCACACAACTTCCGAATTAGTAGAACTTCAATTTTATTCCAGTGTAATTTGAGTATCTAGCAGATTGTATAAATCTTATCTTGTTTTTTTCCCATGCTCTCTCTTTTATTTAAGTACAGGAGTAATACATGTTCATTATACATAATCCAAATGTTACGGGAATATATCTCCTATATGCTTTCCCAAAGACATTAATAGTTTAGACTAGAAGACTTTTCATTTTGTAGCTTAAAACAATGTGATGATAGTCTGTGATATGGAGAGAGATGATATTCATAGACAATTAGGATATTTGTTAGATTTCTAAGACGTTACCACAATGTGTGTGGCTCTACAGTTAAATATCTGTCTTCTGACCCTTCTTAGACCATATTTTGAGTATATGCTTTTCTTACAAATTATGATATGATTATTTTCAATCCAGTGTAAAGAATAGCTTCAGGCTGAGCTCAAAATTTCAATGATGCTATTAGTGGTTTTCCCAAAGGAATCAATTTCGTTTGAATTTAGAACTTGGCTCACTAAAAATATCTTTAGTTTACTTTCCAAATGATGAAAAAATATATAGGCCAAAAAAAAAAAAAAAAAAAAACCCCACTGGAACTGAAGGAGTTTTGGCTTAGTATCATTCATTTAAAATTTACTAAAGGTTAATTAAATATTTAAATTAATTATATTTAGTAATTTTATTATACTACTTATGTACAGAGTAATACCTTACTTACTTATAACTTTGCCAGTAACCTCACCTCCCCAGAACATAGACCGAAACAAAAAATAAAACCAAAATGTATGACATGAACTAAAGCTCTTGTGGGAAGAACTAAAGTTTTCTTGTGGGAAGGTTTTAAATTAAATTTCCTTAATTTACATACCATTATTCAAATTTTATTTCTTTTTCTTTTTCTTTTTTTTTTTTTTTTTTTTTTTTTAGATAGAGTCTCTCTCTGTCGCCCAGCCTGGAGTGCGGTGGTGTGATCTCAGCTCACTGCAACCTCTGCCTCCTGGGTTCAAGCAATTCTCTGCCTCAGCCTCCCGAGTAGCTGGGATTACAGGTGGCTGCCACCATGCCCAGCTAATTTTTGTATTTTTAGTAGAGATGGGGTTTCACCATCTTGGCCAGGCTGCTCTTGAACTCCTGACCTTGTGATCCACCCGCCTCAGCCTCCCAAAGTGCTGGGATTACAGACATGAGCCACCACCCCCGGTCCTCTTTTTTCTTTCTTTTTTGAGACAGGTTCTCACTCTGCCACCCAGGCTGGAGTGCAGTGGCATGATTACCACTCAATGTGGCCTCAACCCGCTGGGTTCAAGAAATCTTCCCACCTCAGCCTCCCGAGCAGCTAGGATTCCCGTTACATACCACCACACCTGGCAAATTTTTGTATTATTTTTAGAGATGGGGTCTCACTATGTTGCCCAGCCTGGTGTCAAACTCCTAGGCTCAAGCAATCCTTTTGCTTCAGTCTCCCAAAGTGTTGGAATTATAGGTATGAGCCACAGCACCTAGCCAGATTTTCTTTTTCCTTTTTTTGTATTAGTTTGGATTATTTGTCTTTCAAGAAATTAGTTCATTTCAATGATGTTATCCAAATTATTGACATAAAGTTATTCATATTTCTTTTTTTTTGAAACATGGTCTCATTCTCAAACCCAGGCTGGAGAGCAGGGGTGCAATCATAGCTCACTGTAACCTTGAACTCCTGGGTTCAAGCAATCCTCCCACATCAGCCTCCTGAGTAGCTAGTACTACAGGCACCTGCCACCATACCCAGCTAATGTTTTTATTTTTTGTAGTTATGGGGTCTTTCTATGTTGCTCAGGCTGGTCTCAAACTCCTAACTTCAAGGGATTCTGCTGCATCGGCTTCCCAAAGAACTGGGATTACAGGCATATAATACAGGATTACAGGGATTCCACGCCTTGCCTATAGTATTTCTTTATTATAATTTTATATCTGAGTTACCCCATGAGATCTCCTAATGTACACTTAATATACTCTTATACTTTGATATGGGTAATTAATGTTTTCTCTCTATTTTTTTTCTTAATCAGTCTAACTAGAGATTTATTGGTTTTATTAATCCTGACAAAGAACCAAATTTGTTTTTGTTGAATTCATTCTTAAAAAATTGATTTCTTCTCAGTTTTATTATGCCTTTTCTTCTACTCACATTAAATTCAATTTGTTCTTGAGCTCCTTAAGGTAGAAGCATAAATAATGAATTTTAAAACAGCTATCTTTTCTAATATAAATATTCAAGGCTATTATTTTTTCTCCAAGCCCTGGTTTAATTATATTTCATACATTTGTGTATATTTTGTTTACATTTTCATTTAATTCAAAATTTAAAAAATTGCTCTTATAATTTCTTCTTTGCCCTAAAGGTTATTTAGAATTATGTTGTATAATTTCTAAGCATATGCATCTATTTAAAGCATCTTAATTTTTTTCTTCTAATTTAATTCTACTTTGGCCAGAGAATATGATGTGTATTGTTCCGATTCTTTGAAATTTATTTCTGGAAGGTCAAGCATATTCCTTGTCTTAGTAAATATTCCATCTGTATTTGTAAAGAATTTGTATCCTCCCGTTTTTGAAGGTAGTGTTCTATAAAATCAATTAGTTTAAGTTGGTAGCTACTGTTGTTCAAATCTTCCATACACATTACACTTTCTTTTTTCCAATCTAGTTTTTCTATCAATGCCTTAGGAGAAGTTCTAGAACCTCCCTCTCTAATTTAGCTATTTCTATTTCACTCTTTTGATTTTGGCTTTATTTTGAACCTTTGTTACTAGGTGCATACACATTAACAATCATTATGTCTCTTTGGTAAATTAATTCCTTGTTAATTATCAATTGTCCCTCTATGTCTCTACTACTTTTTGTCCCAATGTCTATTTTGTCTGCTATTAACATAGTCGCTTAAACGGCAGTTTGTCACATTTTCCTGTTTTTTTTTCCTTATTCTTTTACTTTTAACCCTCTATGTCAACTTATTTCAGTGACATTTCCTTTAAACAGAATGTATTTTTATTGCACTTTTTAAATCCAGTTGACAATCTCTGCTTTTAAATTTGTATGTTCAGTGCTACTACATTTAACATGTTTATTGATATTGATAGATATTGATGTTATAACATTTAACTATGCCACTTCTCTTTTTATTTTCTATTTGTCCCATTTGTTCTTTGTTCATTTTTTCCTTCCCTTTCTTTTTAGACTAATTTATATTTATAAGTATTTCATTTTATCTCATTTTGTGGCTATGTGGTTTTGATATAACTGTTTGGTTTCTTGTTTGTGTATGGTCTCTGCAAGATTTACTATATCCATCCATAACTTATAATAGTCTACCTGGAGTTAATATGCTATCATAGGATACATAATTTAACACTCTTAGAATATACTTACATTTAGCCTCTTCTAGATTATTGTGTCATTGCTGTTATTCATTTTACTTGTACTTTTATATTTCCTACAATTAATTTTAATTATATTTTGTTTTAAAAAGTAAATTTTCTTTTAAAGATATTGAGAAACAGGAAAAAATGTTTCCTATTTACCTTCATATTTACCATTTCTAATGCTCTCATTCCTTGGTATAAGTCTGAGTTTTTATCTAGTCTCATTTCACTTCAGACTAAATAACTTCTTTTAAGATTTCTTGTAGTACAGATTTACTGATTTAAAAAATGTATCCCTTCCTTTTTATGCCCATAGCCATGGCCACACCTCCAGGGTCATTAGATCCTGCATTACCAGGAATCCTTCAGTTGGTCCCTAACTTGTCCTTTTATCACTAATGTCATTTTCCGGGTATCTACTCTTCACATTTCTGCCAGAATCATCCTTCCAAAATGTGAGTCTGATCCTGTAAGTTTCTCCGTAAAATCTCCAATGGCTTCCAATAGTCTTCATGGTAAATGTCAAACTCCTAATTTGGCATTCAAAATTCTTTATTTTCTAGTCTACGCCTACTTCTCCACTACTATTTCTTGTAATGCTGTGACCTGTACTCCATTAAAGTGCCAAACCAAACTCCTTTCAGTTCCTAGAATTCCAGCTGTAACTTGTTTTTAGTTATATATTTTTAGCAACAATGAAGAAAACCATTTTGTTGTATAGAATAGAAGAAAACAAGAAAACCTTAGGTTATCAGGAAAAATTACAAAGCACTGTCTAAAATATAGAGCAGAAGGGAACAGAGATTTCTTGCAAAGAAATCTGTCAAAATTTCTCTTCACTTAAATTATCTCTTTTAAGACAGGCAGGTTCTGCCATTTTGGGTAAGGATCAACAAGTCTTGACCCATTGTTAACTCTCACCTCTGTTACAAAAGTTAATAATCGTCTCTACTTGTTATTTGCCATGATTTGGTACCTTTATAAATATCAGTAAACTGAGAAGTGAAGCAATTTGCCTCAGGTAAAACAGAGGTGGTAGATGGTATTTAACCTCAGCCCTGTATGACTATAAACCCTATAACTATCCTACTAAACGCTCTGGAGTACCAGAACCTCTTCTGTTTTCATGCAGTAGACTATTGTTAACCTAGATAGTTGTAAAAACTATCCTACTTTTGTTGATAACCATGGGTCATAAACACAGAACTTAATGTAAGAATTGTTACTACCTGTTTAGTTTTTTTTGCTAGTGAGTAACTCCAGCAATATTCCAGTTTTCTTATTTGTAACATTTTATTCATAATCTTTCCTTACAGGAGAGAATAAAAAATATTTGTGAGATATTATAAGATATTTCTAACACAAACAAATGCCTTATAAACCCCTTTAAGTTGCTTGAAGAAATGTGTAATATGAAGGCAAGTTTTTAGTGGTTGAAATGTATTTTCCACAAGTACCGCCAGTTGTTTTAAACACAATCTCATGGTAACAGTTTGTTCATCCAAGATTAACATAAGCCAATATACACATTTGTAGAAAAACGTAACCCAATTACTTTGAGGAACACTGACATATTTTAGATCAAAATGCCAAAAAATGAATTTTCTTAATAATTAGTTTCAAACATGACATTTTTAAGATTAAAAACTGTTCTTAAAAACACCTCTATGCCCTTATGTTACATCTATTTTACCAGATATTGAGTAACATAAGTGGGCAAAAATAACAAGAGCAACTCATCTCAATAGTTATAGCTCACGTTTTTTTCTTGTTGACATATGAGGCAAATTGCCTTAAAGGTCATTAACCATGTGTTCTGCAGATAAATCTCACAACTGTTGCTGTTTATCTTGGCAGCACTGTAAAATATCAAAAATCTTTGATTAAAATTCTAAGTTCCTGTAAAGCCCTAAAACTTTAAAATTTTAAGCTAGGAAAGGATTTATTCAAGTTTTTATATTGTAAAATCAAACAACAGCAACTTCTGGCTCTTTTACCTGCTCAAATACAAGCATCCCTTTCTTGTTCTGGAGAAACATATCTAAAGATATATAATGGATAAGAATTCAACATGCATATGTGATATTTATTAGAACTTTGGGGAAAAGCCTTGAGAAATATACCTATTATATTACTTTATTTTGTTATTCAGAAGATTAAAGCAAAATTAATAGACTATGAGGCTAGATGAGTAAATGTTAACAAAATATTTTGGAGATGAACACTAGGCAAGAACTAGCTAAAAAATTATCATAATTTCAGATGTTGACTGCATAAAAAATTATTATAGCAAATGAATTACAGCATTTTAGAAGTTATGAGAGCTGATAGGGAGAAGGAAATTTAGAATAGATCAATTCTAGACTTAAATCATATGTGTAAAATGTGTTAGAATTTGAAGTTCTTATTTCATCAGAACTTGTGTAATCTTTCACACACATAGTTCTTTAGCTCCCTGGGCCTGGAACACAGTCTCAATTCTTTCTGAAATTTTAGAGAGTACTGATTCTTCAACATCAAGGTCACATATCGCTCAATCCTTCATCTGAACAGTCATATTATTTCTCATCTAGACCATTCATTTGGACTACCTGGGGATACTCCTGAACTATTATCTAAAAGTCTGATTTAATTCTTCAGGTTTTCCTGCAGAAAGCAAATCCTTTACTTATTGCTATACCTCCTATCACCTTAGCATAGTAGAGAAACTTTAAAATTCACTGAAACCTGTCAGGTAAACATGGGTGATTAAACAAATGTGTTAATCTCTGCTCCCTCTCAAATTTCCAGCAAAATTACAAGAAGTTATGGAAAATGTACTGATTCATACATGACAAGGCAATGAAAATTGAAGAGAAGACTTCAACAGGCAAGAAAGAGAAAAGCTAGAGAAGAATATGACAAAGGAATGAAAGAAAAAATAAGGCACAGGAAAATGAATCTCAAAAGCAGGCAGAAGGAGATAACAAGGTGCAAACCTATTGATGTGTCAAATCATGGAAATATTGAGATATTAGAGGTGCCAGTTATCAAGAAGGAGGGGTATGATGGAGATTAAAAACAAAGGAATTGGTTTGAAATATAGATTTAAGATATGAATTAAAATTAGGCAGACATCCAGGCCTTCACACCCATCTGAGAAGCACGTGCCCATCTTTCTGCCACCTCCAGAGGAGATGAAAGGTTTGATTTCACAGAAATGTCACCATAAGGACTAGACTTGTGGTTAGCAGTCACAAAAGGTAAGTTGTCTAAATCAAATCAGAATAGATTAAGTGAAAGTGTGCAATATATGATGAGAACACATCTTTCCCCCTTTTCCTGCACAGCTCTCAGAAAATCAGCAGTCACCTCCTTCCTGAGGCAGGAACCTGGAGGGTACCTTTCTAAGGATATTGAAGAGCCAAAGTGAAACTAACCACAGATATTGACATGTCGTATACCCTAAAAAAGAAGTTAGCTGGCCAGCCAATCTGCACAGTGAAGTGAATATTCTGAAAAGACTTTTCTTTGTTTATTCATATTTGAAAGACTTATGGAGTTTCCTATAAGCTTTATCGTGTATCACTTTCAAATATGAATAAATCATCAAGGGTAACCTGACATTTGAGGAACTCCTCCCAACAAGAAAGAAGACAAAACAAAGAAAAGGAAATTGACAAAAATAGAAGCAATACAAGAATCAGAGAAAAGCTAAAAACAAATTATGATTCTCATTCTCAGAAAAAATGAAATGATGTCATTTTCATTAAATAACTAGTTGCTAAAAAGGTAAATTGTTGAAAATTAAGAATGAAGTCTTAGAAAATAAAACATGATACCTGAAATAATAAAAAAAAATCAATATACTACTTGGAAGTTAAATCAAGGAAATTTCTCAGAAAATTGAAAAGGTAGAAAGGAGAGAAAAGCTTAGAAAAATCAAAGATCAATCCAGTAGTTTTTACAGTGGATGAGAACACATCCCCCATCTATTATAGATGTCTAATAGATGATCTAGAAAGAGACAATAAATAAAATAGGAAAAAATTTCAAGAAAATAATATAAGAAAATTTCCATTAATAAAAGGCATGAATCTCGAGACTGAAAGAGACTTCTGAGGTATTAGGGTAATTAATTTACAAAACCAAAAAGTAGAAGAAAAAAGGTAAAATAGACCCAAACCAAGGTATGCCCTCATGAAATTCATACCAGCAGGATAATGAGAAAATCCTAAAATTCTTGACAGAACAAAACAGATTGCGTACAAAAGATTGGGATTAAAAATGCCATCATATTTTTCAACAGCTATCATCAGAAGGAATGCCTTAAAAACTGATAAAAACAATTTTCACTCCCCAGACTCAATCTACAAACAAATTATAAAGAAATTGTGAGAATACCATAATGTCTAAAAATGTTTACTCTCCTACCCTATTTTTTAGGTAGTTACTCTAAAATGAGGGGCTAATTCCAAAACAACAACCACCAAACAAAAACAAGACAAAATCTTGAAATAGTAGATTCAAGACTAGGGAGGTGAAAGCACTTTCCATAATGATGGCAAAGAAAAGTGCCAGGATGAGAGCTTTTGTGCTTCAAACTTAGCAACAAGCTAAGAGAAGGTAGAGTGCCTTTGGAAAAGCATAGAACTCATGGATATTTAAAAAAATAAATGTGACTATGTGGAAAAGTGAAACAAGAAATTGTTGGAAGCTGCTAGTAAAGTTATAAATGGACCAAAAAACGTTAAAGATGTACAAATAAAAAAGGAAGAAATTGTTAGCTTTAGGGAAAACTGAAATTAAGAAAGAATATGTAGTAGTAGGTGGTCTTGCAGAAAACAATGTAGATACTAAATACCACCTTTATAAAATATATATTTTTAATTTTGTTAGGTAGAGAAAGAGAAAGCAGAGTAAGACCGCTATTGTCTTCAAATATGATAAAATCAGAAGTCTAACTTGATAAATCAGGATATAACAGAATAGGCATATTATTTTTTAACATGAAGTTAAATGTCAGAAAAAAGATCCACAACCTTGTAAGTGACTGTATAGTAGGATAAGTTAGAGGCAGGGGACTGCCGTTTCCATTACGAGCCTTTAAATTCTGTGCCTATATTACTCTGATAAATATAAGGATTAGCAACTAATTATTAAATATTGGGATTTAACTTATTTACAATAAGAAGGTTCAGTCTATTTTACCTTGTTGCCTATGGTGTCCAAAGGTCTCTGGTTCCCTAAAGGAGGGTCAAGGAAAAGAGAGGCACCTGTTTCTCCTTTCACCCTGAAATATTGCCTAGAGTGTAAACTACAGGCCTCTACATTACCTCCATACCATGATCTCAAAGATCATCCCAGAGAGAGGGCCCTTTCTCCTTCCTAATATTCTTTTAAAAGGCCACACTGATGTTCTCGGAGGCAAGGCTCAGGATCCCTGTAAGCAACAATCTTCATTTTCAGCTCTTCTAGTTTCCTGGAGGAAGACTTTTCTTGTAACACTTATAGTATCCTCTACCTCTCACTGGCTCCTCCCTGAGCAAGGACGAAGGACTTGATCATATTAGGGGATAGGAGAGGAGGAACTAGGCATGCCTGTTTCTGTTCCTTCCAGCCATCTTGGAAGTGCGCACTTCTAAGGATGTGCAAACTGGAGTCTGCTCTTCCGTGTTGTACCAGGTAACATCTCTTACCCGGAGGCTCTGAATGGAGAAGTCTAGCCATTTATCTGGTGCTGCCAGTGACTATGTGGGTTAGTCTTCTCAGTTCTGCAGTTCACAATTAGGAAGTCCATTACTGCCCCATACCTCTACTGGAGCTTTCAGTAGTAGTAAAGGTAATGTTTTGGTTCCATTAGCCAACTATCCAATTGTCCTTAGTTATTATTTATGGGGCCAGACCTAATTCAACATTAACTCTGTCAAATATCTGACTGTGGTGTCTTTGTGTTTCTTGGTTCTCCCGTGGGATTTTCTGTGGTCAACTTGGTGGCAGTGTATAAATACCATTCTAGTAAATTTTAAATGCTACGGTCTTATGTAAAATTTCTTTTCTTTATTGGAGTTGTAAAGTCAACTACTTAATGAAGAAAATGAAGAGATTAAGTTAGATTTTCTTTATTTGCAAGCAACCAACATTGAAAATGTAAATAAAAGCTATCAGTTGAAAGACAGAATAACACTTTACATTCTCCTCCTGGGAAAACATGAAAGTTAGGAATTTGAGGATTCAGTTAAGAGAAAAGATAATGAAAATGTCATATATTTTCATATTGTATCCCAAGAGAAGTTGATCATCTTGAATTAGGTAACTGATTTATATAAAAAATATACTTTGTAACATAGAATTATTGAGCATCTCCTGTGTGCCAGGCACTGTTTTAATGATAATGATACAAAATTTGATGGTGATGATACAATAGTGAACAGACAGACAAAAATCCCTGCCCTTGTGGAGATTACTTTCTGATGGAGATTACTTTCTAAGAGAATAAACCATAAGTAGGTAAAACATATGGTATGTTAGAAGATAATGAATGTTATGGAGAAAAAATAATTTATCTAATTTTGGTCATTATAGAAAAAAAAAAATAAGTAGAGGTTCCTCTTCAAAGGGACTTTCCTCCCAGTCTAATTGAGAATAGATAGTAACCTCTCTTAGAAGTAAAATTTACTCAAAGAATTCTGCTAATATTCTTCAACATCTTCTAGCTGTCATAAAGAAATCAATATACTCTGTGTTCTTAGCTCCCACATTTTAGCCTAGATATTTGCCCTGGCATGCCTGAACCAGTCCAAGGAAGCATTAGGTCATAGCCTATTCCTCTTCCTTATTTGGAAGTGCTTTTGCTTCTCAGCATTCCACAAGTTACTGCCTCTCTTCCTTTGTTCTCCTCTGTCTTTGCCTCTTTTGGGAAGTTCTAAGTTGCTAGCCAATCGGGTGGAGTACAGAATGTAAGGTCCCATTACAGCCAATGGAAACCAAACCAGACGCAGCAGTAGGGTGGACGTGTCAGGTTATAAATGACCCTGTCTCCTTGGTTCATGTGTGCTTTCCTGGCAAGACTGCTAGTGAGCAGCACCCTTTCTGCAGAAAGTAAACTAGCCTTGCTGAGAGATCCTTTGTCTCAATGTTGATTTTTGCGACACCAAGCACCCGTTCCCAACAATTTGGTGGCCCATATGGGGAATAACATTCCCCTCTGGGACAGTCTTTGCTCATGGGGAGGCACCCTGCCACCCGTTGCGGTGGCCCCGGGAGGAGAGCCGGGACCTACCCTGTGCAAGGAATATACTTGGATTCTTAGCAACAGGGGGAAAGAGAGAGGCTTGCGGGACCGCAGTGACCAGGTGACTCCATGCACAGGCCAAGGTAGGAAAAGTCACAGGAAGGCAGCAAACTACTTCCTTGGTGGTCAGCTTTCGAGGCTGAGTAATTGTGTGTATGTGTGAATGATTATCTGTGCTACGAGTCCTGCTGTTTGGCAGAATGTGTGAACATAGACAGAAAGAGTGTGAGGGACCTCCAAACGGGAAAGGGAGGAAGGTTAACCTCTTGGGAAAGAGAATCGGGGAGGCATCTCTGGTGTGAGAGATTGAGCCTTTAGCATACTTTTAAAGACTGGACAGGTGAGAAATCTCCAGTCTGAAAGATCTGGGGGATTGGGCCTCCCTGGGAGAAAGATAGGCAAGACATCTCTAGTATGTGAGATTGGACTTACCTAGGATCAAACATGGGAAAAGGCCCTTGGCAAGCCTCCAGAGGAAGGGAGGGTGAGAAGCCTTTAGTAGGAGAGGTTGAGCCCCCTTCCATGCACCCAGGAGTGCTGGAAACCTCCAGCAAGGGGGGTTGAAAGCTCCAGGGAAAAGGCCTATTCTAGTTAGGCACCACCCCAAACCTTCAAGATAGGAAATGTTCTGAGTAAAACAGGGAAAATAAAGAGCTGTGGCTCCAGCAGTATTAGTTGAAGAAGGTAGAAAATTAACCTTTGGGGGGGAATTAATTGTAAGCATGTCCCACCAAGGTAGAGCTATTTTAAATCAAAAAGCAAGGGGCCGGGTGCGGTGGCTCAAGCCTGTAATCCAAGCAGTTTGGGAGGCCGAGACGGGCGGATCACGAGGTCAGGAGATGGAGATAATCCTGGCTAACACGGTGAAACCCTGTCTCTACTAAAAAATACACACACACATACACACAAAATAGCTGGGCGAGGTGGCGGGTGCCTGTAGTCCCAGCTACTCCGGAGGCCGAGGCAGGAGAATGGCATAAACTCAGGAGGCGGAGCTTGCAGTGAGCTGAGATCTGGCCACTGCACTCCAGTCTGGGCGACAGAGCAAGACTCCATCTCAAAAAAAAAAAAAAAAAAAAAAAAAGCAGGAAGGTGGCTTGCTGGGCTTACTGACTCTAGAATCTTAAAATACAAGGCTATTTTGCTAGGAAAAGATGATTTAACCTTGACTACTGATAATTCACTCAACCTAGCAGGTTTCTTGTCAGGAGACCCAAATCTAAAAAAAATAAATAAAAAAATAAAAAATAACACTTGTGTCTAGATTGATTGACTACCAAACAAACGTCAGGCCAGATCTAGGAGAAGCCCCTTTGGAAACAGGGCAACACTTGTTTATAGATGGTTCTTCCAAAATAGTCAAAGGAGAAAAACATAAAAGGTTTTCAATAATTGGCGGAGAAACTCTTGAAGAAGTAGAGTCAGCAAGACTACCCAATAATTAGTCTGCTGGAACCTGTGAACTGTTTGCACTCAACCAAGCTTTGAAACACTTGCAGAGCAAAGAAGGAATTGCTTATACTGATTCTAAGTATGCCTTTGGTGTAGCACATACAGTTAGAAAAATTTGGGCTGAGCAAGGTCTTATTAACAGTAAAGGCTAAGATCTAGTCCACAAAGAACTAATTGTTTGTGTTCTAGACAATCTCCAGTTGCCAGAAGAGAGATAGCTATTGTACATGTCCCAAGGCATAAAAAGGACTTTTTCTTTTTTTCCCACAAGTTGGGGAAATAACCAAATGACCTTGCAGATCAGATAGCCAAACAAACTGCTGTTTCTTCTGAAATGCCTTTCACTTAACTCCTTGCCTTCCTTCCCCTACTGTAGTCCCCATCTTCTCTTCCACTGAAAAAGAAAAGTTAATAAAAATAGTAGCTAAAGAGAACACAGAAGGAAAATGGATATTACCAGATCAAAGGGAGATATTATCCAAACCTCTCATGAGGGAGGTCTTAACTACGGTTCTCAGAGTTTATGGGTGTATTGGAATTTATACCCTAGCCGAACAGGTCACAGACAGTTGTCTAACATGCAGGAAAACTAATAAACAAGCCATAAGAAAATCACCCCCTGGGGGACGAGATCCAGAGCTAAGACCATTCAAAGTGTTCAAATTGACTACACCAAAGTGCCTCCAATCGGTCACCTGAAGTATTCATCTGTAATACTAGATCATCTCACTCACTGGATCGAAGCTATCTCCTTTCCAAATGTAACAGCTAATAATGTAATTAAAACATTAATTGAGAATATACTGCCCCTTGTGTTAATAGAGAATATTAACTCAGACAATGGAACCCATTTTATGGCACATATTATTATTAAGCTGGCCCAAGTGCTAGACATAAAATGGGAATACCATATTCCCGGGCATCCCTCATCCTCCAGATAAGTAGAAAGAATGAATCAAACCCTTAAGAATCATCTGACTAAATTAGTTCTAGAGACTCGTTTACCGTGGACCAAATGTCTTCCCATTGCCTTATTGAGAATCAGGACAGCTCCTTGAAAAGATATAGGCCTGTCTCCATATGAAATGTTATATGGATTGCCGTATTTATATTCCTGAGCTGATGTTCCTATGTTTGAAACTAAGGATCAGTTCCTCAGAAATTATATACTTGGTCTCTCCTCTACCTTTTTTTCTCTTAAGATCAAAGGTCTCTTAGCACAGGTGCCATCACTAGAATTTCCAGCACACAAGCACCAACCAAGGGACCATGTTCTCATCAAAGGGTGGAAAGAAGGGAAACTCGAACCCACCTGGGAAGGCCCCTATCTTGTGCTGTTAACCACTGAGACTGCTGTCTGCATAGCAGAGAAAGGATGAATCCACTGTACTCGAGTCAAGAAATCATTTTCCTCATCAGAATCATGGGTTACTGTACCAGGATCAAGCCCTACCAAGTTAAAGAAAGCTTAATTTTCATATAACTTGTATATTACTTCCTTTCCTTTCCTTTCCTTATTCTGCTACTAGCTCCTTTGTTATTCATGTAACTAAGTCTGACTCACCTCAGACTTTTGATGCTTGCTGTGTCATACCTTGTGGAGATGTGACGGATCAACAATAGCTAGCCTTTTCACACAAATATTTATGTCTCAGCCCTCTAATTGATACAGTTACTCCTAGTACTCATCATTGTGATCACCTGTAGCTGAGACGCCGACTTTCTGCTCCTACAGCCTGGCAACCTTGTAGTAGATGGGACTACGTCCTTTGTACTACTCAGGAGCAAGGTTGGACTTCTATGGAAGAGGTTTGTGCAGATCTAAAACCCCTCATCTATTTCACTAAAGGGACTACCCCTTCTCAGTGTAACCCTGTCCTTTTCTCTATCACCACCTCCACCTTAACTGACTCTAGACCTGCCCTTAGTTGCTTCTATGGTATGGGGATTGATGTAAATGGGAAAGACCCCCTAGGCATTTTTAAGATATGCAATATTCCCCCATCTTCCCCTTCTTCAGTAGCTTCAGTTTTAGATCCCACACCGGTTGCTCCTACACATAATAATAAAACTAGGGTGTCTATTGTGAAGGTAAAAGATCTAAGACAGACCTTAGCCATTGAGACAGAATATCAAGACGCAAATGCCTGGCTGGAATGGAATAAATATTCCATTCACACTTTAAATAAGAGTGATTGTTATGCTTGTGCTCATGGTAGGCCAGAGGCTCAAATTGTCACCTTTCCACTTGCATGGTCTCCTCATTGACCAGGTACAGACTGTATGGTGGCTGTCTTTCAGAATCCCACTGCTTGGGATAATCCATCATGCTGAACTCTCTCTGCTGTTTCCTGAAGTTCAACACCCTGTGGGTCAGCCCCCGAGGGCAATCAAGCTTCCACCTCTAAATGCCAAGTTTACTTTGTGCCTCTCACAGCAAGGGGAAAATTTGATGTTCCTTGGAAGCATAAAAGGATGCAAGGAGCTCAAACCTTTCCAGGAGCTTGCCCATCAGTTTATACTTAGCCATTGCCAAGCAGATGTATGCTGGTATTGTGGTAGACTTTTACTGGACACTCTGCCAAGTAACTGGAGCAGAACTTGTGCTTTAGTCCACTTGGTTATCCCTTTTACCCTGGCATCTCATCAGTCTGGGAAAGTAAAAACAACACGTCATAAGCCAAAAGAAACTCCTTGTAAGTCCTTTGATCCTCAAGTTTATAAAGATGCTATTGGGGTTCCACGAGGAGTGCCAGATAAATTCAAATTGCAAAATTAAATAGCTGCAGGATTTGAGTATATGTTATTCTGGTGGGTAACTATTAATAAAAATGTAGACTGGATACACTATATCTATTACAATCAGCAGTGATTCATAAATTGCACTAGGGATGCCATTAAAGGGACAGCTAAACAATTAGGACCTACCAGTCAGATGGCCTGGGAAAATAGAATAGCCTTAGATATGATATTGGCAGAAAAAGGAGGTGTTTGTGTTATGATCGTGATGTAATGTTGTACCTTTATTCCTAATAATACTGCCCCTGATGGAACTATAAAGAGAACACTACAAGGATTAACAGACTTATCCGATGAACTTGCCAAAAATTCTGGAATAAATGATCCTTTTTCTAAAATAATAGAACATTGGTTCAGCAAATGGAAAGGAATTTTGACTTCGGTTCTCACCTTGTTCGCTCTTGTTATTAGTGTACTTAATCTTGTAGGCTGCTGTTATTATTCCCTGTCTTCAAAGTTTTATACAAAATCTTGTCTCTGCTACTCTCACAAAATTATTTCCTAACTCTCCTCCACCCTATTCAGAAAGATTACTTCTCTTAGAAGGACAAACAGAGCAATTGAGTCAAGACATAGTAAACAAGTTTGAAGAGGAATTATAGAATAAAAGAAGGGGGAATTGTAGAAAATGAAATAAGTAGAGGTTCTCTTCAAAGGGACTTTCCTCACAGTCTAATTGAGAATAGATAGTAACCTCTCTTAGAAGCAAAATTTACTCAAAGAATTGTGCTGATATTCTTAAGTATCTGCTAGCTATAATAAAGAAATCAATATACCCTGTGTTCTTGGCTCCCACATTTTAGCCTAGATATTTGCCCTGGCATGCCTGAACCAGTCCAAGGAAGCATTAGGTCATAGCCTATTCCTCTTCCTTATTTGGAAATGCTTTTGCCTGTCTCAGTATTCCACAAGTTACTTCCTCTCTTCCTTTGTTCTTCTCTGTCTTTGCCTCTTTTGGGAAATTCTAAGTTGCTAGCCAGTCAGGTTGAGTACAGAATATGAGGTCGTGTTTCAGCCAGTGGAAACTAGACAGAGCAGTAGGGTGGATGCGTCATGTTATAAATGACCCTGTCTCCTTTGTTCGTGTGTGCTCTCATGGCAAGACTGCTGGTGAGTGGCACCCTTTCTGCAGACAATAAACTAGCCTTGCTGAGAGATCCCTTGCCTCAGTGTTGATTTTTGTGACACCAAGCACTGGTTCCTAACAGTCATTCAATGCTTTTTTGCTTTGTCAAGCGTGTATACTGGTTTCTGATCTTTTAACTGTGAGCAAAAATATTGCTTACCTGTTAAATAAGAACATTGAATATATCTGTTATGAAGTTTCCCAGCTTTGTTTCTTTCTAAACTGTCTTTGTATTTTTATGCATCTTCTAAACTGTCTTTGCAGTTACATTCATCTTCTAATTGTTTTTGTTTCAAAGAAAGATGTGTTCCTTTTCCTTTTCAAAGTTGGTTTACCTTCTGTGCCTAGGACCCCATAACCTCTTTTTTTTGGACTTTGTCTAAACAACCACTATCTCTTGCATCTGTTACCATCTCCTTATATATTTACTCTTTCTCCTGAACCTATTCATTTTATGAAATTTCTCCTGTCCTAAAACAAGAAAAAAAAACAAGGACCACTCACACAAAAATGTCTCCTTCTATAGTTATTATTTTTCTGCTTCCTTTTATTGCCTTACCTCATTTTTTAAAAACTTCATGTTTTTTTTTTAATTACAAAAGTAATATACACCTCAGAAAACTTGGAAAACAAAGAGCTCAAAGGAAGAACATCCACAGTTGAAAGATTATTAACATTGTATGGTATATTCTTACATTATTTTTCTAATACTGTACTTTTTTGTGACAAATATGGTATTATTCAGTTTACATATATCTCATAGTGCACATTACAGATTGTGATATATTGGCAACGTCTTCTCATGTCATTATTTTTGTTTGCTTATTTGTTTGCTTCAATGTTATTTTAATGGCTACATAACATGCTATTGTATAAATATACCAAAATTTATTTAGCAACTTCATACATTTTCATATTGCTACCAGAAATTTTATATTTATTGTTTAGTTTTTAATGGTTTGTCTCTCCCACTAGCATAGAAAGTACATATATGTGCATATTATGATTTGTTTAGTATACATTTTTACAAGGTAAATTTCTAAGTCAAATTATGCAAAATTTAAAGTTTATAATAAATCACCTAATATCCTCTTGAATAATTTTACCAATATACACTCCCATTAGCTGTACATGAGAGTGTCTATTTTAGCAATTTTTTCCAAAATTGTACCTTAGTATTAAAAAAATTATTTCCAAGTTAGTAGATAGATTTATTTTTTTAATGTGCATTTCTTTGATTATATGGTAAGTTTGAGAATATATTTGTTTAATTTTTAAATATATGTTAAATTTTGTTTTATAACCCAGAATATGGCCTATCTTGGTGAATGTTTCATGTACTCTTAAAAATTATATGTATTCTGTTATAATTGGGTAGAATGTTGTATAAAATATCAGTGAGGCCAAGTTGATGTTAGGTTTCCATATCTTTTGTCTACTTATTTCTTCAATTACCAAAAAAGGGGAATTGAAATTTTCAACTGTAATTGTGAATTAATCTATTTTTTCTTTCATTTCTATTAGTTTTTACCTTATGTATTTTAAAACTCTGTTGTTAAATGCATAAAAATTTGGATTATTATCTTTTGGATTAGTACGTTTTCTTGAAGAGTTGGCCTCTTTATAATTTTCTAACGTTTCTCTTCATCCCTGGCAATATTCCTTGTTCTGAGGTTAGCTTTGACAGATATTAATGTAGGTACTCAATCTTTCTTTTTTTAGTGCTTACACAATAAATCTTTTACTTTAACCCCTCTATGGCTTTATATTTAAGACATCTTACAGACAAAAATAAGTTGTATTGTACTCTTTTATCCAGTATGATAAATTTGCCTTTTAAATTGATATATTTAGACCCTTTACATATAATGTAATTATTGAAATGATTAGTTAAAATCTACCATTTTGCTGGTTGTTTTCTATTTGTTTTTTCTTATTTTTTCTACCTTATTTTAGACTGAGCATTTTTTATGATTCAGTTTTTAACTACTATTGCCTTATTATTTGTTCTTTTTCATAAAATATTTTAGTGACTTTCGTAACATTTTAGTATTCATTTTTAAATAGTCAGGGAATATATTATGGCAGTTAACATGTATTATAAGAACTTTATAACAATATATTCTCAATCCTTCACTCTCATTGTACTATTGTCATACATTTTATTTTTACATATGCTATAAGCATAAAATACATTGCCACTATTTTTGCTTTAGGCAGTCAGTTATCTTTTAGAACCAATTAAAAATAAAAAAATAAGTTTATATCAACATTCATTATTCCATTTCTAGTGCTATTCATTTCTTTCTGTATATCCAGGTTTCTGACTGGTATCATATACCTTTGCCTGAAGAACTCTCTTAAAATTTAGTATAATGCATTTCTGCTGGCCATGAATTTATTTATTTATTTATTTATTTATTTATTTATCTATCTATCTGAATTTATTTATTTATCTGAGTTTTTTTGTTTCAGGAAGTTTTTATTTCTCCTTTATTTTTAACCGATACTTCACTAGATATAGAATTGAGGATTAACAGTTTTTCTTTTGGTGCCTAAGATGTCATTCAGTGTTTTTCTTTCTTGCATTGTTTCTGATGAGAAATCTGGTGCAATCCTTATATTTGTTCTTCTGTACATAATGTATCTGTTTTCCTCCTCTGGCTGTGTTCAAGATTTTCTCTTTGTTTTTGGTTTTCAACAGTACAAACATGATATACCTAGTTATTTTCTGTTTCATTTTTGTATTTATCCTGCTTGATGTTCTCTGCACATCTTGAATCTATAGTTTGGAGCCTGTCATTAATTCAGAAAATTTTTTTACCCATTGTTTCTTCATTTTTTTGTCCTATTCTCTCTTCTCTTTTTGATATTTTAATTGCACACACTTTAAACTGTTCGATATTGCTTCATTACTCTCAGATGCTCTGCTCACTTTTTTCTTTTCTACCCATAGTTCCCTTTGTGTCTTTTTTTTCTTTTGGTTAATTCCTATTGACTTATCTTACTTATCTTACATTTCATCTATTCTCTTCTCTGCTGTGTCAAGTCTATTGCTGAGTCTATTGAAGGCATTCTTCATCTCTATTATATTTTAATTTTTTGGATTTCCATTTGATTTTTTGTTACAGTTTCAGTTCTGTTACTGAAATTACCTATCTGGCTTTGCATGTTGTCTATTTTTTCCACTAGAGTCTTTTATATATTAAAACTGAGAAGTCTTATGCCTTTCCTAGAGGAGAAGACACATCTTGTTGAGACTGCTTGTAAGAAGTGGGAAGAGTGATTTCTGATCTCTTTAGAGTAGTGACAACACAAAGAGTTGGATTTTACAATTCTTGTTTTCAAGTGCCCTTGATACATGTTTAAACAAAAAGAAGGAAAAAGATGATAAAATGACAACTGAGCTCCGAATAATGCTAAATGTTGCTGGAAAACCTCTTGGCCATCCCAGTTATCTCATATCACAGGATCCATTTACCTATAATCTTAAAGGATATTTGACAAATTCAACATGGTTAATATGTAGCAATGATACAGACGGGATGCAGGACAATACTGGGTAGAAGAGGGTGGTTCTCTGACAAAGGCTCCACCCTCAAGCCTGGAGACCCATGACCCTAAATGGGAACAGGCATTCCTGTTTTTGTGCCCAAAAAGTTGCCTTTTGGCCTGCCCCACCCACTATCCTGTACCTATATAAATCTGAACCCCAGGCTCCAGAAGCAGACAAACAGACGAGGAGACAAGCAGATGTACCATGAAACGACACAGCAGAGAAAGAGAGAAGAGGAAAAATGTCTGAACACTGAGAGCAATTTGACTGGGGGGTGGTCAGAGAGGAGTTTGGCTGCTGGATGGCCAAACTCCAGGGGAAGATCATCTTCCCACTCCATCACCACTTCTGGCTCCCCATCCATCCTTATGAGAGCCACTTCCACCACTCGATAAAACTCCCATATTCATCCTTCAAGTTCATGTGTGACCCTTTTCTTCTAGGACACTAGACAAGAGTTCAGGATACAGAAGACTGTCACACTGGTCCTCTGCCTTGCAGAAAGACAAAGTGTCCACTGAGCTGGTCCTCTGCCTTGCAGAAAGACAGAGGGTCCACTGAGCTGGTTAATTGTTGTCTTGCACAGACAACAAGACTAAAAGAACACTCTGTAACACATACCCATTTGGGCTTCTACACCTGTCTGTCTGCGTATTCCCCCTCCCATCAGGGGTTTCAGCAGTGGCAACGATGGAACAGATGAGCCACACCCCTGTCACATGTCATGTGAGGGGGGTCTGGGAACTCTCCTGTTTCAACAAGACTGGTGACTTTTTGGCATATACATACATACCAGCTGGATAAACAAGCATGGAGCCCTGTTGATTAAAAGACAGTACAGCTATTATTTATTGTGAAATTTAGCCATCTCATTATAGGTGAACGAAACTCAAATTGTCACAGTATCAAGTATACAAAAAGCTTTATCTGCTTTCCTGTCCTTCCTGTCAAATACACACTACGAACACACATTTCACTTTAGGAAAAGACTTAAAAATACTCTGAAGTGAAAACTATACAAAGGTCTCCAGTTTCTGCAATAAGAACACATAACAGCAAGGCAATTGCAGATCAGACTGATTTTTAAGGTAAAAGGATACTCTTTAAATCCCTTAAACTATGTCTGTTTTGTATATTGACACTACAGAAGTATCAGAGAAAAGGACGGAGAATCTCATAGTACCTTTGGATCTTAAGTTTTAAAAATCGAATTCATTTTATATTCAGTCATAAAAAATGTAGGTCCTTAAAACCTAATGTTCTGTACAGTTTACTTGATGGAATTGTATTGTTACTGAACACTGCCAGTGATACTCTTTAAATAGTAGTCTTCTTTGTTCTATTTCTCTGCCTTCTGTCACAGCAAGGCCCATCCTTTGTGCCTTAAAATTTCTGCACAAACTCTCCATTTTTATTCAGCTTTCAGATACATGGCCCCAGAGCCTGGTCTGTCAGCAACGGTGCAGCCCTCATGTTTGATCCTTTGCATAGCTGAAACTAGCTGTGTGTTTTTTTCTGTGTTTTTATATACTTACATATTTATGTTTATTTTATCTAGCAGTAAATGATACGCTTTTCAAGTACAGAAAACATATCTACTCCCTTCACGGCTTTCTACAACATCTGTTGTGCTGCTCTAGTATCATATTTTTCCTTGGAATTAGAAATAGATATAAAAATCAAGCTACAAAGTACTGACATTTTGGAAAATCTTACTAGCCAATTATAATTGCAAACGGACTGGCTGGGGTATGCAAAAGAAAGATACTAATGTTTACTGAGCACAGGGTAATGGACAGGCAGTAATTTAACTTAATATTTATTGTTCTTTAAATTCCCCATATGTATATGTGGGCTGGGTGTGTGTACATGTGTATATGGCAGTCTTTGTTATTCTAATCCTTATAGATGGGACAAATGAGCTCAAAGTTAATAAACTTTTTCAAGATCACTCATGTAATACTTAGAAAGAGAGAATTTAAACGAACAAAGAAATGTTCACCTATTAATATATAGTTTGTGCTATAGCCATCTACTGCCTGTCTATATAAACTCACCAGTGATTATCTTGAAGTCAAGATGGGAAGCCTATTCAATGAATTACGTATTGACCACTTCCAAGGGTAAGAGCTTGGCATATTAGTTTACGTAGTAATTAGTAATTTTGTAAAGAGCACTTGACAGGGTACCAATTGTAGAGCAGCCTCTTTCCTGTTGGTCTTATTGGTAATACCTGATGCGTGAAAAAAATACACCTGGGTTTAGAAATTTCTGCTAAAGTTTATACTTAAAGACATTGTTATATTGGGCCTTTGGAAATAAAAGTGTAAATCAACACATTTTACTGAATAGTTGTCTTACACACGTGTATAACATTCTATAATTGGGAAGGAAAATTTATGTTTAGAATAAGAGCCAACTACAGA
Source organism: Theropithecus gelada (assembly GCF_003255815.1). Taxonomy (NCBI): domain Eukaryota; kingdom Metazoa; phylum Chordata; class Mammalia; order Primates; family Cercopithecidae; genus Theropithecus; species Theropithecus gelada. The sequence goes on along the minus strand of NC_037669.1, from coordinate 30,986,356 downwards.
AGTTTTAGTATACGAGGGAAGTTGCAAGATTCTTGTCAGTGAGCTGCTATTGATTTGGAAATGGAAACGATGACAGATATAACAGACTCACCCTTCCTGAATTCATGGTTTAAAATAAGGATTTGGAAGCACCTATAAAGTTTAAAAAATCCTAATATCTGGGGCTGGAAGCCAGACAGCAGTAGTTTCTAAAGATGTCCAGGTGATACTAATGTGGAACAAGTTTGGAAACCACTGGTCTAGAATCTTGCTACTCAAAGTGTGGTCCTGAGTAATTGTTAGAATTGCAGAATCTTGGGCTCCACTCTAGGTCTACTAAATCATAATCTGCCTTTTAACAAGATCCCCAGGTAGTTCTCACAAACACTAAAGCTCAAGAAGCGCTGGGCTAGAAAAGTTTTTTAGCTTGTACATTAGAATCTCCCGGGGAAGTTTTAAAGTATAATGATATTCTGGCCTTCCTTACTGAGACTGTAATTCATTTGATGTACGGTGGGGCCTGGTCTTTGATATGCCATATGCTCCTCAGATGGTTCCAGTGTGTGGTCATGATTGTGAAATAGAGGGCAAAGCTGAATGCTGATTAACTTTACATAAAAAATCTACAGTTTGCTCAGGTAGCCTGAGAGATTGAGGTTAAGGACACTTAAAAAGGAGAAATTTAAGGATGCATATGGTGGGGGATACAGCAATGTATTAGGAAGCTTCACTTGGAGAGAAAATGTTTTCCCATGAAAAATTTCCCTGGGGAGAGGGCTTGGTGGAGGGAGGAAGAGGGGTGGGTTGAAAGACTTTAAAAACACAGAAGTATAATAATTGATTTTAGGTTGTTGGTAGTGCTGTTATGAAGCAGGATAAGAGGTGACTATGAGAGCATTCGACTCCAGAAATTCTCAGATTTCTTGTGAAAAGAGTCCAAATTCTCACAAGATAAAGTAGGATGGAGGCTTGAGTTATTTAAAATATAGGTAAAGGAAGACTGACCCCAGAAGCCAGGAGGACCTAGAGTTGGAGGCATTTTGTCATTTTGTCATTTGGGAAACAAACATATTGTGTAAGGAGAGTTCTTCCTTTTACCACCTGCTGCTTCTTCAGAATAATGAGTAGTATCTCTCTGGCCTGACTCTAGGTTAGTGTCTCATTCTTGTCTGTTGTTATCTAGCCTTCTCTTCTTTGGTTACTCATGCTGATGACTTCTTGAGTACCATGTTGCCCTTTTACTTGGAGGAATTTTCAGAGTTTCACGTCTAGTTATTAAGCCATGATAACTTTTCTATAAATTGAAAACACTTAATGCTGCTCTTTGTGGCTCTTTGCCATTACATTCAGATACTTCCTAAGCAATGATGAAACTTGTCTGGCTGTTAAGTTCAGGATACCTCACTTCTAAAAAAGAAGACAAAATAACGCAAAGAAATGACAAACTCAAAATTCTTTCTCTCTAGAATAAAAGGGATTATTTATCTCTACCTTCTGATTTCAGAAGGAATTGTAAAAATAAAACCTCATCTTGAGGCACTCAAGTCATTTTCCTTAAGTTTGGGTATACATTTACATTGTGTGGCTATATCCTCTAACAAATACTCTTAAACAAAACAAAATAAAACAAAACAAAACAAGAAAGAAAAAACAGCTGTAGTAGCAAGAGCTCAAATTATTGAGCAAACAGATTTTCAAGTGGGAAAATGCTTTACCTCATTGCATCTAATTCCTCCTGTCCCCTTCTCAAAGAAGGAAAATGAACAAGAAATAGGTCTCGGAAAAAATTTTGCATTTACGGTTGTGATATGTTTCCCAATTGTATTATATTTGTGTAACACCCATCCTGAACTTCATAACAGATCAGGGCTTCCTTGGAGCTTTTGCGTGAACACAGAAGTAGCCATGTGAAAAATAGGAAAGTGATCAAGGCTGAGTATGGACAGTTGGAACAAAGTTGAATGCAAGGGGAAAATCAGAGATGAGGGAAAGCAAGGTAACACCAAGGCACACCACCCCTGTAGCTATCAGTGTCAAGTACTATATAACTTTCATTATCCAAAATTTAGTAGGAAATACCTTTAAATAACAGCCAGTGCACGAAGATATGTTTTGCTACCTAAAGTAAAACCACAGTTTTCCTTTTTTTGAGTCAATACTACATAAGATAAAAACTAATTTTACCACTGTCAATCTTTACTTAATGTGAAGTTACAACCAGAAAGCAAGCAAGGTGGAGGGGGCTTGTCTAGGAAGCCAGCCTGGGGATTAAGGGAAAAAAACTGATTAAATAACTGGAGCAGCAGACAGTCTAATGTCATTGGTGTTGTGAACTGCCCTCTATACCATTGTACTACCACATAGGGAAGAGATACCAAAATTGTCAACTTGAATAGACTTAGTAGGTGGGAGGAATTCAGTGAATCTGGTCTGAAATCCGTAGCCCTCACTGGCGTTGAGATGTTCAGAACAACATGATATGCTCACGATAAGGATTCTGTGTTGCAGGAAAAGGTTAAATCTTATTCTGTATGCTGATTTGAATAGGAAAGAATATTATACTTGGTGAGTTTTGTTTTGAAATATATTTTAAAATTATAAATTTACAAATTATAGTTGTATATATTTATGAGGTACAAAGTGATATCATAAATTATGAATTATGAAACAGAATAATTAAATCAAGCTAATTAACATATCTATCACCACAAATACTTAACTTTCTATGGTGAGAAGATTTGAAATTTACTCTCTTAGGAATTTTAAAATGTACAATACCTAATTATTTACTATATTCATCATGCTATGAAGTATATCTCAAAAAAAAAAAAGTCTGTCTTCTAATTGAGCCTTTATTGTCTTTGACAATCATCTTTCCACCCCACCCCAGTGGTCTTTCTGGTAATCATCATTATTCTCATTGCTTCTTTGAGTTTGATTGTTTTAGATTCCACATGTAAGTCAGAACATGCAGGAGTATCTGTCTTTCTGTGCCTGGCTTATTTCACTTAGCATAATGTTCTTTAGTTCCATTCAGGTTGTCACAAATGACAGAATTTCTTTCTTTTTTTAAGGCTGAATAAGTGTTCCATTAAGTATATATCACATACTTTCTTTATCTATTCATGTGCTGATGGACACTTAAATTGATTTTATAACTTGGCTATTATGAAGAGTGTTGCAGTGACCATAGGAGAGGAGTGCAGACAACTCTTAGACATACTGATTTTAAATCTTATGGATAAATAACTAGAAGTGGAATTGCTGGATCATATAGTAGTTCTGTTTTTAGTATTTTGAGAAACCACCATACTGTTTTCTGTAATGGCTGTGCTAACCTACCATCTCATCAACAGTATACAAGGATTTCCTTTTCTCTGCATCCTTGCTAACACTTGTTTGTTTGTTTGTTTGTTTGTTTGTTTGTTTTGATAATGGCCACTCTGACAAGTGTGAGGTGCAATCTCATTGCATTTCCCTAATATTTAGTGATGTTGAGCATTTTTTTTTCATTTAACAGTTGGCCCTTTGTATGTATTCTTTTAAGAAATGCTTACTCAGGTCCCTTACCCATTTTTAATCAGATTGTTTTCTTTCTATAGTGTTGTTTATATTTTTATTTGTCTTTCTCTTGTCTAATTGCTCTGCCGAGGACTTTTAGTACTATGTTGAAGGAAGTGACAAGAGTGATCATTCTAGTCTTGTTCATGATCTTAAAGGTAAAGCTTTCAACTTTACAGCATACAAGTATGAGCTTCTTGTATATGGCCATTATTGTATCGATGTACCTTCCTTCTATACCTAATTTGTTGAGAATTTTTATCATGAATGTATGTTGTATTTTGTTGAATTCCTTTTCTGGATCTATTGAGATGATCATCTATTTTTTTCCTTTGTTCTGTTAAGGTGGTGTATCACATTTATTCATTTGTTTATGTTGAGCCATCCTTGAATCCTGGGGATATACCCCACTTGAGCATGGTGAATGATCCCTTTAAGGTGACATTGAATTCCATATACTAGTATTTGTTGCAGAATTGTGCATATATGTTCATGAGGAATATTGGGACTGTAACTTTCTTTTCCTGTAATGTTGTTACCTGGCTGATATGATTTGTCTGTGCCTCACCCAAATCTCATCTTGAATTCCCACATGTTGTGGGAGGAGCCCAGTAGGAGCTGTTCTCATGATAGTGAAAAAGTCTCATGAGATCTTAAAAGGGGAGTTTCCCTGCACAAGCTTTCTTCTCTTGTCTGCCACCATGTGAGACATGTCTTTCACCTTCTGCCATGATTGTGAGGCCTCCCTAGCCACGTAGAACTGTAAGTCCATTAAACCTTTTTTTGTGTATAAATTACCCAGTCTCAGGTATGTCTTTATCAGCAGCGTGAAAACAGACTAATATACTGACTGTGGTATCAAGGCAATGCTTGCCTTGTCAAATGAGTTTGGAAGTATTTCCTTGTATTAGTCCATTCTAACATTGCTATAAGTACCTGAGACTAGGCAGTTTATAAAGAAAAGATGTTTAATTGGCTCATGGTTCCACAGGCTATACATGAAGCATAATGCTAGTATCTGCATGTTTTCTGGGGAGGCCTCAGGAAACTTATGATTGTGGTAGAAGGTGAAAAAGGAGCAGGCACATCACATGACTGAAGCAGGAGCAAGGGGGAGCGGGGAGGTGCCACATACTTTTAAACAACCAAATCTCGTGAGAACCCACTCACTGCCATTAGAGCAGGATGAAGGGGATGGTGTTAAACCATTCATGAGAAATTCACCCCAATGATTGAATTACCTCAAACCAGGTCCCCACCTCCAACACTGGGGATTAGATTTCAATGTGAGATTTGGGTGGAGACACATTCAAACGATATCATTTTGTCCTGACCCCTCCCAAATTTTATGTCCTTCTCACATTTTAAGATACAATCACGCCTTCCTAATAATCCTCAAAGTCTTAACTTGTTCCAGCATTGACCAAAAAGTCCAAAGTCTTTTCTGAGACAAAGCTAGTTCCTTTTGCCTATGAGTCTGCAACATCAAAAACAAGTTAGTTACTTCTAAGATACCATGGGGTTATAGGTCTTGGGTAAATATTTCCATTCCAAAAGGGAGAAATTGGCCAAGAGAAAGATGCTGTGGGTCCCATGTAAGTCCAAAACCCAACAGGGCAATCATTAAATCTTAAAGCTCCAAAATAATCTTTGACTCCATGTCTTACATCCATGGCAGCCTGATGCAAGGGGTGGGCTCCCAAGGCCTTGAACAACTCTGCCCCTGTGGTTTTGCAGTATTCAACCCCTGCAGCTACTCTCACAGGGTGTAGCTGAATGCTTCCAACTTTCCCAGGCACAGGGTATAAGCTGCTGATGGATCTACCATTCTGGAGTCTAGAGGGTGATGGCTGTCTTCTCACAGCTCCACTGGGCAGGGCCCCAGTAGGGACTCTGTGTGAGGACTCCAACCCCACATTCCCCCTCCACACTGCCCTAGTAGAGGTTCTCCATGAGGACTCTGCCCCTGCAGCAGGCCTGGGCACCCATGCTTTTCCATATACCCTCTGAAATCTAGGTGGAGACTTCCAAACCTCAACTCTTGCACTCTACATGCCTGCAGGCTTAGCAACACATGGAAACTACCAAGGCTTATGGCTTGCCCTCTCTGAAGCAGCAGCTCAAGCTGTACCTGGGCCCATCTGAGCCATGGCTGGAAGTGGAGTTACTGGGAAACAGGGAGCAGTGTCCCAAGACTGTGTAAGATAGTGGGGCCCTGGGCCTGGCCCTTGAAACCATTCAGTCCTTCAGACCTTAGGGCCTATGAGGGGCTGGGCTGCCCTGAAGGTCTCTGAAATGCTTTCTAAGCGTTTTCTTCATTGTCTTCGCTATTAGCATTTGGCTCCCATTTGCTTATACAAATTTCTGCAGGCTGCTTGAATTCCTCCTCTGAAAATGGGACTTTCTTTTCTACCACATGGCCAGGCTGCAAACTTTTCAAACTTTTATGCTGTGCTTCCCCTTTAAATATAAGTTCCAACTTTAGATCACTTCTTTGCCCAAGCACATGAGCATACATTGTTAGAAGCAACCACATCACAGCTTCAACTACTTTGCTGCTTAGTAATTTCTTCTGCCAGATACCCTAAACCAAACCTCTCAAGTTCAAACTTCTATAGTTCTCTAGGGCAGGGGCACAATGTAGCCAAGTTATTTTGCTATGTCATAACAAAAGTGACCTTTGCTCCAGTTCCCAGTAAGTTCCTCATTTCTATCTGAGCCCTCCTCAGCCTGGACTTCATTGTCCATATCACTATTAGTATTATGGTCACAACCATTTAACCAGTCTCTAAGATGTTCTGAACTGTAACTAATCATCCTGTCTTTTGAGCCCTCCAGACTTTTCCAAACTCTATCTGTTACCCAAATCCAAAACTGCTTCTATATTGATATGGTTTTACTGTGTCCCCACTCAAATCTCATCTTGAATTTTAGCTCCCATAGTTCCCACATGTTGTGGGAGGAACCCAGTGGGAGATAATTGAATCATGGGGGTGGTTTCCTCCATAATGTTCTTGTGGTAGTGAATAAGTCTCACAAGATCTGAAGGTTTTATAAGGGGAAACCTCTTTTGCTTGACTGTCATTTCTCTCTTGCCTGCTGCCATGTAAGATGTGCCTTTCAGCTTCTGCCATAATCGTGAGGCCTCCCCAGCCATGTCTAACTGTGAGTCCATTAAACCTCTTTTTTTCATAAGTTATTCAGTCTCAGATATGGCTTTATCAGCAGCATGAAAATGAACTAATAGAGTTAATTAGTACTGGGAGTGGAGTGCTGCTCTAAAGATAGCCGAAAATGTGGAAGTGATGGTGGAACTGGGTAACAAGCAGAGGATGGAACAGTTTGGAGGGCTGAGGAAAATGTTGGAAAGTTTGGAACTTCCTAGACACTTGTTGAATGGCTTTGACCAAAATGCTGATAATGATATGGACAATGAAGTCCAGGCTGACGTGGTCTCAGATGGAGATGAGGAACTTGTTGGGAACTTGAGCAAAGGTGACTCTTGCTGTGCTTTAGCAAAGAGACTGGCAGCATTTTTCCCCAGCCCTAGAGATCTTTGGAACTTTGAACTTGAAAGAGATGATTTAGGGTATCTGGCAGAAGAAATTTCTAAGTAGCAAAGCATTGAAGAGGAAGTGGAGCATAAAAGTTTTGAAAATTTGCAGCCTGACAATATGACAGAAAAGAAAAGCCCATTTCCTGAGGAGAAATTCAAGCTGGCTGCAGAAGTTTGCATAAGTAACAAGGAGCCAAATGTGAATCACCAAGACAATGGGGAAAATGTCTCTAAGGCATGTCAGAGAGTTTTGCGGCAGCCCCTTCCATCACAGGCCTGGAGGCCTGGGAGGAAAAAATGGTTTTGTGGACTAGGCCCAGGGCCCCCCCTGCTGTTACAGCCAAGGAACTTAGAACCCTGTGTCCCAGACACTTCAGCCATGGCTAAAAGGGGCCAAGGTATGGCTCAGGTCATTTCTTCAGAAGGTGCAAGTCCCAAACCTTGGCAAATTCCATGTGATATTGAGCCTGTGGGTGCACAGAAGTCAAGAATTGAGGGAACTTCTGCCTAGATTTCAGAGGATGTATGGAAATGTCTGAATGCCCAGGCAAAAGTTTGCTACAGGGGCAGGGCCTGCACTTCTGCAAGGGCAGTGTGGAAGGAAAATGTGGGGTTTAAGCTTCCACAGTATCCCCACTGGGGCACTGCCTAGGGGTGCTGTGAGGAGAGAGCCACCATCTTCCAGAATGCAGAATGGTAGATGCACTGACAGCTTGCACCGTGTACCTGGAAAAGCTGCAGATACTCAATGCCAGCCCATGAAAGCAGCTAGGAGGGAGGCTGTACCCTGCAAAGCCTCAGCAGTCCAAGACCATGAGAACCCACATCTTGCATCAGTGTGACCTGGATATGAGACATGGAGTCAAAGGAGATCATTTTGGAGCTTTAAGATTTGAATGCCCTGTTGGATTTTGGACTTGCATGGGGCCTTCAGCTGCTCCATTTGGCCAACTTCTCCCATTTGGAATGGGTACATTAATCCAATGCTTGTACCTTTATTGTGTCTAGAAAGTAACTAACTTGCCTTTGATTTTAAGGTCTCATAGGTGGAAGGGGCTTGCCTTATCTCAGATGAGAATTTGGACTTTGAACTTCTGGGTTAATTCTGAAATGAGTTAATACTTTGTGGGGACTGTTGGAAAGGCATGATTGGTTTTGAAATGTGAAGACATGAGATTTGTGAGGGGCCAAGGGTGGAATGATATGGTTTGGCTATGTCGCCACCCAAATCTCATCTTTAATTGTAGCTACCATAATTCCTACATGTTATGGGAGGGACCTGGCAGGAGATAATTGAATCATGGGGGTGGTTTTCCCCATACTATTCTCATGGTAGTGAATAAGTCTCAGGAGATCTGAAGGTTTTATAAGGGGAAATTTCTTTTGACTGACTCTTATTTCTCTTTTACCTGCTGCCATGTAAGATGTCCCTGGCTCTTCCACCATGTTTGTGAAGCCTCCCCAGCCATGTGGAACTGGGAGTCAATTAAACTTCTTTCCTTTATAAATTACCCAGTTTCAGGTATGTCTTTATTAGCAGTGTGAGAACAGACTAATACACACATTTTCAGATATCTTTATAGCAATTTCCCACTCCTCGTACCAATTTTCTGTATTAGTTCCTTCTCTCATTGTTGTAAAGCAATATCTGAGACTAGTTACTTTTTAAAGAAAAGTAGTTTAATTGGCTCACATTTCTGCAGGCTGTACAGGCATCATGATGCTGGCATCCTTCAGCTTCCGGGGAGGCCTCAGGAAACTTATGACAGAAAGGAAAGGGGAAGCAGGCACATCACATGGCTGGAACAGGAGCTAGAGCATGGAGAGGGAGGTGCTACACATTTTTAAACAACCAGATCTTATGAGGACTCATTGCCATGAGAGCAACACCAAGGGAATGGTGCTAAACCATTCATGAGAAATCCATCTCCATGATCCAGTTGCCTCAAACCAGATCCCACCTCCAACACTCGGGACTCTTTCTCTTTCTTTCCACCTTTCCTTCCCTCCTTCTCTCCTTTCTTTCTTGCTTTCTTGCTCTTTCTTTCTCCCCTCCCCTCCCCTCCCTTCCCCTCCCCTCCCCTCCCCTCCCCTTCCCTTTTCCTTCCCTTTTCCTTCCCTTTTCCTTCCCTTCCCTTCCCTTCCCTTTTCCTTCCCTTTTCCTTCCCTTCCCTTCCCTTCCCTTTTCCTTCCCTTCCCTTCCCTTTTCCTTCCTTCTCTCTTTTCACTCCTGTTTCCCAGGCTGGAGTGCAATGACACAATCTCTGCTCACTGCAACTCTGCCTCCGAGGTTCAAGTGATTCTTGTGTCTCAGCGCCCTGAGTAGCTGGGATTACAGGCAAGTGCCACCACACCCGGCTAATTTTTTTTGTATTTAGTAGAGATGGCGTTTCACCATGTTGGATGGGCTGGTCTCAAACTCCCGACCTCAGGTGATCCACCTGCCTCGGTCTCTCAAAGTGTTGGGATTACAGACGTGAGCCACAGCACCCAGCCTGGACTTTTCAATATCAGATTTGGGCAGGTACACACACCAAAATATATCATCCCTCCTCTTCAATTTTTTGGAAGAGTTTGAGAAAGATTGGTATTAGTTCTTTAGATATTTGGTAGAATTTATCAGTGAAGCTATCAAGTCCTGAGCTTTTATTTAGGAATGTGTTGTTTAATTTTCACGTATTTGTGAATTTTTAGAAGTATCTTCTATTGATTTTGAGTTTCATATCATTATGGAAGGAAAATACTTTATATAATTTTAATCTTCTTAAATTTGTTAAGGCTTGTTTTATGACCTGAAGCATGATCTATTGAGAATGTTCTGTTTGTGTTTGAGAAGAATGTGTTTTCTGCTGCTGTAAATGTCTGTTAGGTTAATTTTGTCTGAAGTTCAATGTTTCTTTGTTAATTTTTCTGTCTCATTTATTTGTCTAGTGCTGTCAGAGTATTGATGAACCCCACTGTTATTGTACTGCTATATATCTATTTTTTTAGCTCTAGTAAAATTTGTTTTATGAATCTGGGTGCTCAGGTGTTGGGTTCATATATATTTAGAATTGTTATATTCTTTTGGTGAATTGATCTTTTTGTCATTAAATAATGACTTTCTTTAATTTATTTAACTGTTTTCTTTAAATTTTTTTACTTAAAGTCTGTTTTATCTGACCTAAGTATAGATACTCCTGCTTGCTTTTGGTTTGTTTGTATGGAATATCTTTTTCCACCCCTTTACTTTCAGGCTATATGTGTTTTTACTGGTAAGGTGAGTCTCTTGTAAATAGCATATAGTTGCATCATGTTTTATTTCAATCCATTTCACCAATCTATGTATTGTAAGTGGAGGATTTAGTCCATTTACATTCAGGGTTAATTTTTTTTTTTTTTTTTTTGAGACGGAGTCTCGCGCTGTCGCCCAGGCTGGAGTGCAGTGGCGCGATCTCGGCTCACTGCAAGCTCCGCCTCCCGGGTTCACGCCATTCTCCTGCCTCAGCCTCCTGAGTAGCTGGGACTACAGGCGCCCACCACCGCGCCCGGCTAATTTTTTGTATTTTTAGTAGAGACGGGGTTTCACTGTGGTCTCGATCTCCTGACCTTGTGATCCGCCCGCCTCGGCCTCCCAAAGTGCTGGGATTACAGGCGTGAGCCACCGCGCCCGGCCATTCAGGGTTAATTTTTATATGTGATGTTTTGTTTCTCTCATATTGTTGGTTGTTATCTATTTGTTTTATTAATTTTTTTTTATTTTTCTGTCTTTGTGGTTTGGTGGAGTTCTGTTTTTGTATTGCCATTTGACTCCTTTCTCTTCCTCCTCTGTGTAATTTTAAAATAATATCTGTGAATTTTATTTTATACTTTTGTTTGTTTTAATGATGGCAAACATGAAACTTTTGTCTTCATGTTTATGGCTTCTTTGAGCACTTGTCAGTCTGGGTGAGTGTTGATTAATTTTCTGTCTTTGCTTGTCCAGGAAAGACTTTATTTCTCCTTCATTTATCAAGTTTATTTTAGCTGGATATAACATTTTTGGCTGGCAGTTTTTTTTCTTCTTTTAGCACTTTGAAAATAACATCCAATTCTCTTCGGGCTTGTAAGGTTTCTGCTGAGAATTCTGCTGTTAGTCTGATTGGGTTTTATTTATAGGTGAGTTCATGCTTTAGACAAACATGAAAGACAAACATGATGATTATATGGTATTGTCGTCTTTTTTGCAATTTATTTTCTCGGTGATTTTTGGGACTACTGTATCTGGATGTCTAAATCTCCTGCTAGACTAGGGAAGTTTTCATCAATTATTTCCTTAAATAGGTTTTCTAAATTTTTTACTTTTTTTGTTTCCCTCAGGAATACCCATGATTCATAAGTTTGGTTGCTTTATGTAGTCCCATACTTTTCAAAGGCTTTGTTCATTCTTTTTCATTCTTTTTTAAAATTTTTTCCACCTGCATTTATTAAAAAGGCCTGTCTTCAAGTTCTGAGATTCTTTATTCTTTTTCTAGTTTGTTATTGAAACTTTCAAATGTATTTTGTAATTCCTTTAATGAATTTTTTATTTTCAGAAGTTCTTTTTGTTTTTGTGAAAGATATATATCTCCTTACTATGTTTCTTCTTCATATTCTGAATTGATTTTCTGATTTCTTCATACTGGTTTTCAGATTTCTCTGGCATCTCAGTGATCTTTTTAAAATTAATATTTTGGGTTCTTTATCTGGCATTTTTAGGTTTTTTTTTTTTTTTTTTTGGTTAGCATCTATTGCTAAAAAATTACTGTGTTTCTTTGAAGGTGTCATAATATCTATCTTTCTTATACTTCCAGCGTTATTATGCTGATTTCTTCACAACTGGAGAAACAGTCACTTTTTTTGTCTGTTTTTTGAATTTACTTTTTTTACAATGGTATTTATATATTTTTTTCTGGAAATGTGACTATCGTGTATACTGAATTGGGCTGTTTGACTCTGTTTCTAGATATGTTCAGTGGCAAAGACTCTATGATTTTCTTTGTTATAAATAGCCTTAGTGAAATGACTTTTTCAAATGTCAGTTTTAACAGTAGTGTACCAGACAGATGAGCAGGCTCATAGCCTCTTGAATAGCTGAGGTGACAAGATGTAATGGTTGTAGTAGAAGTTGCAAAAAGCTTATCTTTTTCCCAAGAGGTGTGCACTTGCGTCAGCAGATGTTGTAATGAATGGGCTGTGTGGGTCAAACTCCAGGCCAATAGATGGCATTTGCAGATAGGAAATGGCTGTGGTGTAGCAGTAGAATTTATATTTGACCTTTGTGATCTTGGAGAAGTGTTTGGGTGTCCCAGGTAATGATTTGGGCCATGGAACACTCTGTGGTCTGGGTCCCACATTCTGTCTCAGTGGAGGGTCAGGGAGGGAGCTGGGTAGAGCTGGACTGGGCAAGTCTGCACTTGGGCCTCCCAATGGCAGGCACAAGCACTTGCCCTGATGGGGATCTGGGAGAAGTCCTCAGCTCCTGTATGGATGCCTGGGCAAGGAGTGAAACAACTGTAACTGCACCAAGGTCTCAGCCTGGGAAACTAGGGGTGACCCAGGGTACATAGCATAGGTGAGCAAGAGTGGGACATGCTTCCTTCTCATGCACCAGACCCAGCAGGGCCCATTCCACTGTCTCAACTGTCGGAGACAGTTAAGTCATACACAGTTTGCTTTCAGTTTGCATAGTTGCCTTGAGCTATAAAACTTGCCATGCAGGTCCAAATCATACTTCTCAGGAAAATAGCCTTCTTCTCTGGTTCCTTGAAGGATGGGGCCAAAGTTCAGCACCCGTGAGTGGACACCATACTACACTTGTTTTTTCCATTCTGGCAGTGGGATCCTCTCCCCACCTGCCTGCTGATTTGAGACCCAGATCTCCATTCCCTGGCCTGAGATTCTCTAATGCCAATGGCTACTGCTACTGCTAGTTTTCAGGATCCTGTGCAGCTTGCTCTAAACTGGGGTTGAGAATGGCATCCTCGTATCAATGCTTTGGTCTGCGAAAATGTGTGAGATACTGGCTAGTGCCATTCCTTCTTACAGTCTCCCAGCCACTCCTCAAGTTAGATCCAGGGATGGGGAAGGTCAAGGTGCTCTCTTGTTGCGTGGATTACATGGTTCCCCTGTAAGAAGTGGATTGCAGAGAGACACTCATTCCCCTTCTTCTGTATTGGGGATTCACTCACAGTTTTCAGCCAGATTGCAACATGTAGTCTCCCTCCTACCTTCTTTTTTCTGGTATCTGAAGTTTTCTTTTGCTTTGCTGTTGAATTTCTGTGTTCCTTTTTGGATAAAAGGTCACAGTTTCAATCTCTACACACTATATCACTTCTTCGAAATGAGTGAGGCACAGTGTAAAAGCCTCTAGCCTGCCAGCTTGCGGTCTAGGATTTCTATTTTTTAATTGTTCTTAGATCATTGCCAAACTTTTCATTTTGTGTATTGTTTTCCAAATTCTGTTTCATTTTTATCCATATACTCTTAGATTAATAGTTCATTAACTTCAAGACGATTATTCTGAATTCTTTGTCATTTCATAGATCTCCATTTCTTTACAGTTCTTTATTGAAGCTTTGCTAGTTTAGTTTCTTTTGGAGGTGTCGTATTTCCTGAGTCTTTTTAATCCTCGTGCCCTTGTGTTGGTTTCTGTGCATTTGAGGACATAGCCACCTTTTCTGGCTTTTACAGATGTTTTTTGACAGGAATAGATCTTCACTATTTAGTCTAGTTTGTGATTCAGGATGGGCCAACTGGTAATGACCCAGGGCAGGTAGAGTTGCTTTTGGGTTCTCTAGATGACTTCAGTAGTTGTCTCCCTCCCTGGTTGGGGTCCTGCAATAGTGTATAAGGCTAGCTATATAGGGATTCCAGCCAGGCAGAACTTCTTACCACCCACCACCTATGGGAGCAACTGGCTTGGGTTTTTGGGTGGTCATTGCTGTTAGCTGGTACCTTTGATTGGACACTACTGCTGGCAGGTACACAGAGCTACCACCAAGATCTGCATGCTGTTTGCTATGGGCTTTGCTTCCTTGCTTTATTTCTACCTGATTCCACGTAGTCTCGCTGTGCTGTTTTCCCCTGCATTCTCCATTAGGTGAGACCAATTTCCTGGAAAGCATCTGGGAATGCTAGGGAATCTGCATATCTGCCTTTGGTTCTTTTTTTCACTCTGTCAAGACCATGGTCCCTGGGGAATGCCCTCTGTGTGATGTTGCGCTGACTTGCAGATGGGAGAAGGAAGACATGGTCAGACTGAGACCATTTCTTTTACCTTTTCTATGTGGTTTTTATTCTGTTCAGTGGATCATCTATGCAAGTTACTCAGGCTTATTTCCCATTTTTGGAGTTTTCACCAAGGTGTTATTGTCTGTGGATAGTTGCTAGTGGAACTTTCTTTGGGGGATAAGAAAGGCTGATACTTCCTAATTTACCATCTTGCTCTTCAGTTAGATTTTCAACAAAATAATTATATTGTTTTGTAATGAAATTTAAGGAGATAATATTTCATTATATTAATTACTCGCTTGTAAGACCCACTCATCATCTTCTAGGGATGCTACCTTGGATAACTAAGGTGTCATGTTAAAAACATTTGGTATTGTCTTAGTTACCAAATAGCATGCCTCTTCCTTGTCTACTTTGCTACTTGCATCAGTCCATTTTTTTTTTTTTTTTTTTTTTGAGATGGAGTCTCACTCTGTTGCCCAGTGCAGTGGCACAATCTTGGCTCACTGCAAACTCTGCTTCCCAGATTCAAGCAATTCTCTGACCTCAGCCTCCTGAGTAGCTGGGATTACAGGCACATACCACCACAACCAGCTAATTTTTTTTTTTTTGTATTTTTTAGTAGAGATGGGGTTTCACCGTGTTGGCCAGACTGGTTGTGAACTCCTGACCTCAGGTTATCCACCTGCCTCGGCCTCCCACAGTGCTGGAATTACAGGCATGAGCCACCGTGCCAGGCCATATTAGTCCTTTTAACCATATTTTAACATCATGATTACAAGTTAACTTGAAATTGTATTTAATTGGTTGCTTAAGAAAGTATGTTGGTATGGGCTTCTTGTTCTTGCCTTCTTTTTATCATGCACTTAGCCTACCTTCCTCTCCCCACACATTTCTCAAATACTGGCCAAATATAATTGGTTCAGAACATTTCTCCTATCCTCTCTCTAGCCTCTGGTTCTGTTTCCCATCTCCTATATTGAAACTAACACCTAGACAATTTGTTTCTTGGTCATTGTCATTGTTCACCTCCAATTTTAGATCTTCAAATGGTATCACACTTCTCTTTCAACACATATGCTAGTAATTCAGCTGCTCGAAATGTTTACTCCTCACATTTATACAAAACACATTTAAACTCTCACTTCTCAATTTCATCTGCACTTCATCCCTTTTAGAAGAAACATCACATAAGAAAAGCATCTGCCAGAGGTCCAGTTCTTGTTTCAATTTTATTGTACTTATCTTTTTTTAATTTTTTGACTCATTTAGTAACGAGAGAAACTATGCCATAGTTTTGTAATACTTGGCCCTTACCGTATCAAATTACTAGTATTTCCTTAATAAATTTATACTTGTGTAAATATATTTGGGAGTAATATTTCTATATGTGTGTATGTGTAAAACATATGGATGCACATGTGACATATGTAATATGTTATTTACAACAAGGTTAGAAGATTGGCATCTTAACTGTCAATTTTTATCAGTGAGGAAACAAACCTGCCTCTTCTTTAGCACAAAACCATCACAGAGACAGTTCTATCTTACAGTTGCTTTCAGGCGAGTGACCAGTTGTTCCTTTGCTTCCAGTTCTACTAGTGAAATTTCTACCCTGGACCAGAAATACTCCAAAGCAAGAATTTACTCTTTCAGTACTTCCAGACTATAGCCCAGGTCATAGATTTTATCTTAAGAACTCAGTTTTTCTTTCATTTAATTGTATCCATGTGATAGTTTCTTGTTCTCTACTTCAGCCTCAGAATTCACTCAAGTATATGTAAGTAACTGCTAATGATGCAGCCGGGAATATATGAATAAGAAGACAGGCTATTTTGGTAGCTAAGCAACAGGCCTAGAGTGATACATTATAATCTGCGTTACTTTGTGACCCCCAGCCACTTTTTGCCTTATTTCTGGTAAGTAGGGGCTAGTGGGCTGATAGTGGGTATTGACGTGGCTTGTAACAGGCAAAAAGTATTTATTCCTTAAATCACAGAATCCCACTTTCATCTTCAGAAACTTTCTCAGTCTGAATTTTATATTCAAGGCTCCCCCTGTGCTTGAAGAATATCTAAAAATTACTTTGTATGTCATTGTTTTTTTCTCCTTCAGATGTAGGGTTATCCATTGATTCTATCTGCTGTTGTTAACCTCATTGTATGTGACCCCAGGAAATTCATAAACCTATCTACTTCGTTGGGCTACTATGTCTCCTGCACAATAAAATACACAAATCAGTTTGTTTCCTATGTACTTGCTTCTATTATTTTGTCTTTCAAAGCATCTCAGTTCTCCTTCTCCCAGTTCTGCAATTATTTAGAGTCCTGGGAAACTTATTGGCTTGAAGCTTTAAAAACACTGCTCTCATATGATGTGAAGCAGCTCTCTTGCTTGCTAAGCATACCCTATTAGTAATAATGTTTGTTTGAACTATCTGTTATACTTATACCCTCATCTTGATTTACAAGAAAAGGTTCCTTTTGGAAATACAGACATCTAATGAATAAGAATTTTAAGTGAGGGAACTTTAACTTTTCAAACCAGTGGTGTGAATAGACCTAGGAGCACCACCTTAGCTAGATGACTATAAAAGCCCTCCAATAGTGCACGCTAAACTTTGCTCCTCAGGAAATTCTTGTACTTTAGCTCACAGTGCCTGTCAAACATGGTAATGTGTCTGTAAATTTCACCTGACAGAAAACATGTCAGTTAATCAGCAACCTCAGAAAGTAAACAAAGCTGAGCTACAGACAACAATTGCGAAGCAGCCAGAGTGTTTCATGAAGGTGGTGTTAGGAAAAACATACCAACACTAGAAGAGAAACCAAACATCATTCTCCTTAGTCTGTGTGAGAAACTGCCCTCCAGTCACTTCCAGATGCTGTGACATTAAATACTTGTCTGTCTCCCTTGGCTGGTAATTAGTGGGTAAGACCATGTACCTCGCTATATCACACTTTGTCCTCAAAATCCTTTCCATCTCTCTCTCTCACATTTGATTTTAGAAACTTTAAAACAACAAGATAAGAACACACGTTGTGAAAATACAGAGAGTAATGTAACAAACACACATGTACTCACCTGGAATTTACAAATGTGGCTGTTGTCACGTTTTGCATTGGACTTAAAGTGCAGATAAAATTGACATCTTTGGTTCATTTTCTCAGTCCCGTTCTTCTCCCTACTTCTCTCACAGAGGGAGCCATTTTATGAACTGAATGTAATTTTTCCAGTTAGTTTTAAAAACTTAGTTACAAATGTGTCCCTAAAACAACATATAATTTCTTTTGTTATATATGAAAGTTTACAAAAATGATAGTCCCATGTACTTCACCCAACCACTTATTTCCTCACTTTGTAAACTTATACTTTTGTGTCCCTGTCTTTCATGTTTTTGTTGTATATTCTTTCTCCTCATTTATACTTATATGTAGCTTACTCCATACACTTCATTTTTTCCCTCCCTCATCTTTGTCCTATTTTCTTACTTCTAAGACAAACACACTTGATCATCTAAACTATACAGAGGAAAGATCAGTATAGCAGGCTTCACGTATCCTCTTGCTGATAGACCTACCCAGAGATACCTTGGGTGATGTAACCTCTACTACCACAAAAAAGAGCACTAAGTCTGCACCAAGAAAGGAGGAGAAGTAGATGAGCATGGAGTCTCTAACCTCTTGACTAACTCAAGTGTCTAATAATCCTCTTATGGAAAATGAGCCATCTGTGGGTGATAGGTAAGCCTTGTGAAAATTGACCAGTGAATGATGATGTGGCTGCTTAATCTTTCCTGCGGATGGAAGTAGCTGGAGTTTCTTACAACTTGTACAGGGATATAAGGGATTTGACACTTAAAAAGATCCCAGGACCCACTTTTCCCCAATAGTTTTGTGCTAGGTCTTAGAATTTCCGTAGAGAATAATAAAATTATCCTCTTTACTATGTATCTACATATCTATATATCTATGTATCTATCTGGATTCTGTTGTACTTTTCCAGTCCACTTACTGAACTCCCACTCAGATCAAAGAGCCATATGTATTGACTCACTGCATTCTTGACCAACTCTTGCCCTTTGCTAGGTTACCTGAGGCTTTTGCCATGTGGCTTCTTCATCACGTGCTCCTACCTTCAGTCAAATACTGACATTTACTAGTATTTCCTTGCATACTTTTGACTTACTTCTTCTTGTAAGATTACCAGAGAGCATACTCAGACTCAGACAAATTGTCAGCCTCTTCTAAGGAGTTTGAATTACATGGGGTCCTGTTCTTCATTTTCACAGAACTTCTTTTATAGTTCACAGAGATGCTGAAGAGAGGAGAAAGGGAGGTGAGGTCCCCTTTTCTCTGACTGAATTAATAATCTTTGAACACTTCTTCTCTATGTAGTTAATCCTTGATTGAGTCACATTTTAGTCTTATCTGCCCAAATGGAGTTAACCTCTTTGAGAGGAAGGCTCACAGCTATGTCCATTAAATGTATTTATATGAAGCAGGCCTTATAAGAGGAACTCTCTATGCTCCAGGCATACTGAACGTTTTCTAGTTTCTTGATTAGAGTATGAATATACCATAGGCCCTTAAACATATGGTTACCTGTGCCTGGAACATCCCCAGTAAACCAATTTCCCCACTCTGTTATAATCTATCCCAAATGTTCATCTAAATAACTCACCCTCATATATTATGTCTCCAAAAAATATTCCTTGATATTCCAAGTCAGAGAAAAATGCTTGTGACACTACTTTTATTGCTGGCTTCATTGTATGCCTCCTCAACTAGATTGCAGGCTCTGTGTCTGTCATGTTCAAGTCGTACCTTGAATGACTAGCATAGAATCTATAACCTAGTAAAATGTCTTCCAATGAGCTAGCATTCTTAGATTGAGAGAGATTTTCTTTTACTCTGTCCAATAACTTTGTAGAAGCATTTAACTTTTTCCACCTCCCCCTTTTTCTTTCCCTAGACAGTTTTCTCCGGTATATTTCAGAGGAAGGAAAGTTGGTTTGCTCTTAACCTTTTTGTGAGTTAATGTGGTGCACATTTGCCCAATCCAAGAGATTGAGAGAAACATCTTTACACATTATTAGCCACATAAGTTTTTCTGTAAATTCTTGAGTTAAATGAGTTGAAACTTACCTTGCTAAAAAACCTTCACCTTAAGGAATATGAAACACATTAAGAAGAATCCATATTTCAATGCAAGAAAATACAAATACTGCTGCTAATACATTCACCAACATCTATGTATATTGTTTAGCACTTTTATTTTAGGATATCACATGGGTTACCAACACTAATTAACTGGTAGAAACAAGGTCCCACATGCAGAGATAAAGAGATGGCATCAATAGCTCTTTTTGCCACTGTGAATTAAGAAACCTGTAGATTCTTATCCATCAATGAGAAAGTATACATTAAAGTTTTAGTAGTTCAAATCATTTCTTTATACAGGAACCTTTCTTGTTCTTTGGTAGTTAGCCATTCCCATATAGACTATCCATACCTATATAGGCTACTTGAAAACTTTGAAAACCTTGATCCCTGTACTTATAGCCAAGCCAAAAACCCCTAAGAAGAGCCAAGTGATTATTTTTTTCCATCCTTTCCTG
Source organism: Theropithecus gelada (assembly GCF_003255815.1). Taxonomy (NCBI): domain Eukaryota; kingdom Metazoa; phylum Chordata; class Mammalia; order Primates; family Cercopithecidae; genus Theropithecus; species Theropithecus gelada. Next base: position 30,966,410 of record NC_037669.1, on the reverse strand, counting down.
TATGGTCCTTTGTATGTGAAAAGAAGAAAACACCTGATAACTGATGTCAAACAAGTAAAGAAAAATGACCATGAAATATAGCAAATGGCAGTACTGACTCATCACAGTTACACTTACATTCTAGCTTATATTAGTATAAATTCAAGTTGCTAAAAATTACTCCCACAGGCAGCTGTGTAAAGTCACTTTTTTCACTTATTTTCTTGTAATAACTGAAATTTTACAGTAATTTCTTTAAATAGTTATAGAAGAGAAAATGGAGATTATGTGCCAGTTTCCAAACTAGAAAACTTTACCTCAGTGCATTGCCTATTTCCAGAGAGCTGAGGTTCCCCTTGCTTGGGAGAGCCCACTCCTTTCCAACATTAAGTCTTGGCTCCTGCTAGGCTAGTCTCCTTATTATCTGGTATAGGTACCATGGTGTACAGCACAAAAATAGATTCTGGATTCAGACAATCCTTGCTCAGATATTCTCTCTGCTGCCTTCCAGCTGGGTTACTTTTACAATTTATTTATCACTTATATTTTACCTCCTAGACTTGCGGTGAGGATCAAGTTAGATAATGTAAGTCAGGTGTCCAGTGCTCTGGCTAACATGTAATGTTACCTAATAAACGTTAGTTCTTTCTTCTCTCCTCTGTGCCTTTGCACATTCTTTTTCCCTCTTAGTAGATTCTCTTCTTCCATCTTACCTCAAGGAATAGCACTTATAACACTTACTCTGAGAATTTCCTTATAATTCCAGTCCACACGGAGTGGCCTCCTGCTTTAAAATACTCTTTTCTTTTTTTTCTTTTTTTTTTTTTTTTGAGACAGAGTCTCTCTGTCGTCAAGCTGGAGTGCAGTGGCACCGTCTCGGCTCACTGCAATCTCCGCCTCCCAGGTTCAAGCGATTCTCCTGCCTCAGCCTCCCAAGTAGCTGGGACTAAAATACTCTTATTTTTAATTGGGTCATCAGCTTGTTATTATATTTTTCTAGTTATATGTGTAAGTATATCCAGAGTATTCAATAAAAATGTCTGTAGACTTGTGGCATTTCATTTTTATGTAACTATCATAGTAACTAACATATATCTAGGTAATGCGGGTTCCATAAACTGTGGAATTGACTATTATTATGTAGGACCCACCTAGATTTATAAAATATCTAAAATGCTGACCTCTAATGTGGGACACACAGTGGCTTACCCACTTTGGGATTTATAGCTTCTAGTTAATTAAATAGTCATCCTTTGATTCTGTGAGATGACCTACTTTTTAAGATAAACTATCATCTGGTTGGGGTTTTTTTAAAACATTTTTTTCCTGCAAAAATTAAAACAAAAGCATAACTTCTCATTCTGTTATTGTGTTTGAATTTCAGTGACTTTGGATAGCTAAGCACTTGCTGTGCAGTCACTGATTCTATCCTTAAGTATTTAGATGGTAGATTTAATTTTGGTGGCATGAGAAACAAGTTTCAGGAAAATTAATCCGTAACATTCCTGCCAAATGTGGTAAAATATACTGGGGAAGAAGAACATAGAAACAGTTCTTTGAAAGCTTCTAACATAAATTGAAAATATGAGATTCGGACTTAAATGTAGCCAAGTCTATTTATAAATACATGGAAAAGTTCACAGCAAAAAACATTTGCAGATTATGAGGTAAATTGAAACACTGTAATACAGACAATTTATTTGTTTCAGTTAGCTAGTATTGCTCCAAAGAAATTATTATCTATCACTAAATATATAAATTCTTCCTATGCCTCGGTCTAGAACACCATACATGGCATTGCCCATTTCAGAAGCAACTCAAGTGCAGAATAATACTCCTTAGTCTAGTTTTGTGATTTTTCCCTTTAGGGCTAAAGTGACCATTCATTACAGTTTGTTAAGGATAGTTTGGCTTATATCTGTTGTCCTGACATTACTTGTACTCACTGTCACTATCACAAGTAATTTAGTTTGGACAGTAATTTTTTCTTTATTATTTTTAGAGTTCTAATTGCAATCCTATTTGTTTTCTGTGTTCATAGCATCTTATATCCTGGGGCCCATCTTCCTAGATTGTTATTTAGAGCCTGGCATAAAGTGGCTTCTCCACTCATGTTGGGCACATGGTTCACGTTTATTGAATTGTGTCCATCGAAAAGATACATTGAGATCTCAATCCCTGGAAACTATGAATGTGATGCAAATGTAACCAAATGAAGATAAGATCATACTGGCTGAGGGTGGGCCCTAAATTTAGTGACTAGTGTCCTTATAAGGTGAGAAAGATTGGAAGACACAGAAGAGACATACGGAGTAAGGCCATGTGAAGACCAGGGCAGACATTAGAGTCGTGTTTTCACAAGGCAAGAAACACAAAAGATTGGCAGCAACCACCAAAAGATAGAAGAAGCAAGTAAAGATAGAAGAAGCAAGAAGCAAGGAAGCAAGCTTCCTCTAAAGCCATTAGAGGAAGCATGGAAACATCCTGATTTCAGACTTCTAGTTTCCAAAACAATAAGAGATCAATTTGTTTTAAGTCACTTGGTTTGTGGTAATTTTTTATATAGCAGCTGTAAGAAACTACTAACAATTTCCTCTATTCATCTGTTCTGAAAGATGACTGAGGGGTTCTTTGGGGCTCAAAAAGTGAAATTTGTATACTCCATATAACCCACATCTTAATTCACAGCATCCTAAATGTATTCAGTTGACCCTTGAACAACACAGGTTTGAAGTGTGTGAGTCCATTTACACATGGAATTTTTTCAATACATATATTAGAAAATTTTTTGGAGATTTTTGACAATTTGAAAAAACTCACAGGCAAACCTCATAGCCTAGAAATGTTGAAAAATGAAGAAAAAATTAGATATGTTGTGAGTGTTTAAAATATATGTAGATACTAACTTATTTTATCATTTACTTCCCTAACATATACATGAATCTACAATAAAAAGTTAAAATTTATCAAAACATATACAAATAAATGAAGACCATATATGGCACTATTCATAGTTGAGAGAAATGTAAACAAATGTAAAGATGCAATATTAAATCATAGATGTATAAAATTAGCTGTAGTATATACCATGCTACTGTAATAATTTCATAGGCACTTCCTATTGCTAGTGCATTGAGCCCAGGTGTTGGGAGTATCCTCTTAAAAACATCATGTGATGATAATTATTTCCACATCCGCAGATTGTCTCTCCAGTAAATTGCATACTGCACTAAAAAGTGATCTATCATGGTTCTTCAGTATTTTGCATCGTGCTTAGTGCAATACCATAAAACTTGAGTAACACTATGGGACCCATATGAAGTGCCACAGTGATGCTAGAAGTGCTCCCAAGAAGCAAAGTCATGATATTAGCAGAAAAAGTTGAATTGCTTGATGTGTGCCTTAGATTGAGGTCTGCAGCTATGGTTGCCTGCCATTTCAGATAGATGATTCATCTTGTAAACAAACAACATAATATTATGGTCTTGATAAATACAGTACTACAAATTTATTTTCACTCCCTTATGATTTTAAATAACATTTTCTTTGCTCTAGCTTGCTTTATTGTAAGAATACAATATACAATACACGCAACATACAAAATGCATTAATCAACTGTTTATGTTATTGATAAGGCTTCTGGTCAGCAGTAGGTTGTTAGCAGTTAAGTATTTGGGGAGTCAAAAGTTATATCCAGGTTTTTCACTGTGTGAGGGTCAGCATCCCTAACCCCTGTGTTGTTCAGAGGTTACCTGTACTTCAAATGAGGTAACAATCCATCCTCAGTTTTGGCTACCTCCCCCTGGATTGAATCTGGCATTTGACAGAGTCTATGTTTTAAGTCACATCATCCCAAACACACTCTTTAAATTTGGTGAAAATCTTTATAGCTAGCTTGCCTCACATGTTATGGCAACCACAGGTAAACTGACAAATTGTCAGAAACTCTTTAAAAATCTTCGTATGGATAGATGAACATGGATATATCTATCTGTAATAGTGTCTATTGCCACTATCTATAAGAGTGTCTATTGTCAGTTTTGAAAATTTTATATCTATATCTGTATAGATGTAGCTGTATTTATGGATATCTATATATACATATGTCTATGTCTCTACATATGGTATTTTTCAAACAGTGTCTGTTCATCTGTCAGTTTGACATAGCTATCTGTCATTCATAAGATCAATTCAAGATATAGATATATAGGTTAAAGGGTCATTTATATACCTAGGAAAATGCTATGAATAAAAATCAACTTTTAGAATACTCCATATTTGGACCTCATTATATTGTATAAAGATATTTCATCTTTTCTAAAGCTGACTCTATTCTATGGGAATAAATGCTCTACTAAGCTGCTGTTAAAATTTAGGGAAGACATTAAGCCTGATGGCACTAATGGCAGAGAGATCAGGAAGGGGTGGATGCTGCTGAAACCCTGCTGGGGAATGAGGAATGAGCCATCTGGACCTCCAGCTGAGACCAATTGGATCCAGACAAGAGCTGCCAGTGGGAATGGTCTGGATTTGGATGAAGTTCATCCCTGCCTAAGGAAGTGGGCTGGCCCTGGAGCAGAGAGAAAAAGATGGTCTTCTCAGAAGAAGGGACTTGGAAGACAAGTTCTCTCGGAGGTCACAGTAGGGACAGACATGTTATAATTATTAACACTGACTGAAGGCCAGCAAGATGATGAGTACTGTTGAGAACATAGAAGCATTCTTGATTTCTGTCCAGAGAATCATTCTGGTAGAGAGGTCAACTCTTGGTGTTTTTTCCCCTTAAATTTTTGCTCAGCAGAGGAGTCATTTTACTGGAATCAAAGAGATCAACCATTTTCTTTTATCAACCCCATCCCAGATGTTATGTTTCCATTGAAAACAGCTTTCGTCTGTGATTGCTGTCATTGTCTCTCTACTCTCATTACTTTGTCATCAACTCTAGAATAAAAGAAACATATCCCGGGTAGCCTAAATCTTTTCTAGTAGTATCTTCTGGATACTGTAGTTTAGTAAAATTATTACAGCTTCACTTTCATAAATTATGAATTTACTAGGTTTGTATGGGTACCTCATTAATTCTAGAACAGGCAAAAAGGAACTCTGAAAAAAACTCTTATTCTTTATTATAGTCCATTCATTGGGTTTGCTATGGTTTGAATGTGCCCCCAAAATGTATGCGTTAGAAATGTAATCCCCAATGAAACAGTGTTGGTAGGTGGTTGGGTCACGAGGGCTCTACCATCAAGAATAGATTAATTCCATTCCTGAGGGCATTAGGGCTTCGAGGCTGCCAGTCTGATTTCTTGCTCTCTTGATGTGTGATGCCTTCTGCCATATTATGACACAGTAAGAAGGCCCTCACTACATGTGGTCCCTTGATCTTAGACTTCCCAGCCTCCAGAATGGGAAGAAATAAACATCTGTTTTCTATAAATTACCCAGTCTGTGACATTCTGTTCGAGTAACCCCAAATGGACTAAGACCGAGTTCAAAATGTGCTCTTGGTGAAATTTTGTCTAAATATGTGATATTTTTAGGGTTACAATTTTTTTTTCTTCCCGCTTTATTAAAGTCGAATTGACAGATAAAAATTATGTATATTCAAGGGGTACAATGTGATAATTTGATATGTGTATACATTGTGAAATGTTTACCACAATCAAATTAACATATCCACTGTCATACTTAGTTATCATTTATATGTGTATATATCTGTGTATATGTGTGTGCATGTGTGTACATGTGTGTGTTGGGGGGGTGAGGACACTTAAGATCTCCTCTCTTAACAAATTTCAAGTAAACAATGCAGTCTTAACTGTAGTCACCATGCTGTATGTTAGATTTCCAGAACTTATTTGTCTTTTAACTGAAAGTGTGTACCCTTTGACAATCATCTCTCCATTTTCCTCGTGCCCCAGCCCCTGCTAACCACTGTTTTATGCTTCTGTAAATTATAATTTTTTTAGATTACTCATATAAGTGAGATCATACAGTATTTGTCTTTCTGTGTCTGGCACTTAGCTTAATGTCCTCCAGACTCATCTATGTTGTTGCAAATGGTGTGATGTTCTCGTTTTTTATAGATGATTAATATTCCTTTGCATACACAATATGTGTTATATATACTACATATAAACACATTTTTCTCTGTCCATTCATTCGTCAATGGACACTTAGGTTGTTTCCACGTCTTTGCTGTTGTGAATAATGCTGCTGCGATCATGTGGGTGAGCCATCTCTTTCAGATATTGGTTTCCTTTGGCTATATACTCAGAATTGGGACTTTCATATTGTGTAGTTCCATCTTAATTTTTTGAGGAAACTTCATAATGACTGTACAAATTTATGTTCCCACCAAACAGTAAACAAGGATTTTCTTTCCTCCACATCTTTGCCTACCCTTGTCATCTTTTGTCTTTTTTAAAATAGCCATCCTAACAAGTGTGAGGTGATACCGCCTTCTGGTTTTAATTAAATGTGTGATTTTTTTAGTCTAGTTTAGATCAAGGTAATTGAAGGTGATTGCTATGTTTATTGACTTGATCTGTTCTCTTACAGAATGAGTCTGTGGTATTAGACACTTCACTGTGCATCAGTATCATGAAAAGCATATTAGCCATTGTCGCCATAAGCACAGGCAGAGGATCCAAAGAAAACGTCTTGCCAAGGAATTTTTGTTCTTTAACTATTCTAAACTATTTTATTAATTTTTTTGAATTAATCGGTTTTGGCACTATGTGGACAATAATTAAACAGTAGTTTATTATTATTTAAAATGTTCATCAGACCCACCTGGATACTTAAATATATTGTTTTTAAAATACTTGTGTTTAGGCAACCTCTGGAGCTTTGGGTTCATTCTTTTAGGGTAGACACTAGCTATGTGTATTTTTCCAAAACCAGCTCAAGTGAATAGATGCATACTCCTAAATAAGAATCATTATTTGCAAGTACGTTCTGTTGTATATTATATACTTAGCAACCCAAGGGTTTCAATACTAACCTTGCTTTTGTCTCACTTCTTCCTCCCTCAAAATGCTAAGATTGTACTCTGTACCTGGTAACAAGTTGCTCAGTTGTCTCTGTGTATGTATGTGTAGGTCTGCACACCTAAACCCCTCAAATTTTATATTCCTGGTAGTCAAACATTTCTACAGCTATGAACAACAAAAACTTTTATTAATGTGACAGTCTTTACCTTCCTACTACTGACAAAACAAATTAAGTTAGCCTTTACCTCTTTGTTTCCTCCTTTATCCTCTGCTGGATATGATGCTTGAATAGTAAAAGGGTCAAGAAGGAGATTGGCTGTATCAAGATGAAGCATGGGTCCTCATCACTCAGGTAAAATTAGTCATTAGACAGGCGTCTCTTGGGTAATGGAGAATAGACTGAGGAAGGCTGAGATAGATGCAGTAAAGTAAAAACTGAGGTGGCTAACAGTCTGCCATAGCTGTAAACATAAAACCAAATAAAATATCAAAAAAGGATTTACAAAATAATAGAGGGTTAAGTAGTACTGTAATAGACTATATTTCATTTGAGACTGCTTCCACTGGAACATATCAGAAACCTAAATTGGAAATAAAGGCTATTAAATTTCAGTCAACCCATGAAATTATTACTGCAAACATTCATTATTTTTCAAAGCTGTCTATTGACAACCTCTTTCCTGAAGAATTATATACCCAAGTCACAGTGGAACACAATCACTGAGTTTCAGATTATAAATTCATCATTGTGTTCAGAAGTCCTTGCTGTTGTTTCAAGTAATATTTAGGTAAAATGTATGTTTATTTTTGCTTTTTAAAACCCTTTTGGTCAGATGTATTATCTGATACAAATTATAATGTTGAAAACCAAAATGTGTCAGATTATGCACAGAAGCCAAAATTCGAATATCTTTGTATAACATTGAAATGTAGGATAGGAAATAAATAGAAAGGTCTGAGGATACAATTTTGAGCATGTATGCAGAAGGAACTACCTATTAAGTGAATAGATATTGTTTATTTGTCATTTATTCATTTAAACAAACATGTACTGAGCAGCTGCTTTGTTCCATATTCTGAACTGGCAATGGGAAAACAAAGTTGAGTAAGTCATACTCTTTGTTCTTAAGGACAAGAAAGTGAAAAACTATAGGATAGAGTAAGTAAATTCAGCTTCAGAGTTGTACATAAGAAGCTATGGGAGCACAGAGGGGAGATATTTAAGTGGAACTTGGTACTTAAAGGAGCACTTGCCTGCCATTGAGGTGACACTTGAGCTGAGTTTTTAAGGGACATGGTTATTTCATATTTTGCTTTGGTGTAGACATAGCAAAGGGGGATAAAAAGTGAAAAAAAGTTATTCTGATAGGATGCTAAATGAAAATTTAGATCCCCAATACCCTTTAAGTCTCTTACACGGCCACAGGCCTGATAGAGCTGCTAATCTTGGAGATCGAGTACCCACCATGCCTTTGGATATTTGAACTTCTGGGCCGCAGGACTGAACAAAATCCATTTTGAAAGTTGTTTGTTATTTTTATTTCTGAGGAGCCTGTTTTTGAGGATGACAACTTCAAAAAATTATATTTTTATTATGATTTATCTTCAGAGAGACATCTATTTTATAGAATTACAAAATTCTACAGTCCTGCTCCACATACTGACATTTTGGTCAACTGCAGGCCAATTATAAGACAGTGTTTTCATAAGATAGAATACTGTATTTTTACTGTACCTTGCTAGTTTTCGCTATGTTTAGATACACAAATACCATTGTATTACAGTTCCCTACAGTACTCAGTACAATAACATGCTGTGCAGGTTTGTAGCTTAGGAGCAATAGGTTGTACCATATAGGCTAGGTGTATAGTGGGCTATAGAATGTAAGTTTGTGGAAGTGCACCTTATGATGTTTGAACAAAGCTGAAATCACCTAACAATGCATTTCTCAGAATATAACCCTGTCGTTAAGTGACACATGACTGTGTTTTCTTTATTCATTTTGAGTTTAGTGGGGTACCGTATACTGCAATACAAATCTGGGGAATGGATGATTCTTCTTTGTAACAAAGACACTATTGAAGTGATCTGATACATCAGTTCTGATTAGAACAAAGCAATCTTCAGTTCAAGTTGAGATATCCTTTTACATAGGGCTTCTATTTACCAAAGCAAGACAAATACTTTTTACAGGTCAGTATCCTTTGAGAATAGAATTTGGTACACTTTCAGCATAAACAATGTTAAGAACCTTTAGACTTCTATCTTACATTTACTGTGTCAATAGAAACCTGGTAAATTTCTGGATTCTTTTTCTCTTGACTTGGCAGGGAAATATGGAAAACAATTTTGTTTGATATTTTATAGAGACGGTAAGGCATACAAACAAGAACATACATATTCTAGAAATAATAAAGTAATACTAATGAAAATATATTTGGAAACTTCATCTCTGAAAAGGAAAAATTGGGTATTTGTTGAATTATTATTTAATATTTGATTATAAATATATAGAATCATTATCATATAGTATATATTTGGTTGACTACAATAATCATATTGTAACTAAATGTACATCTCGTGTACACTTAGTACATACTTGGTATAATCATAGCCTGAGAATAAATTGAGTCATGAGATAAAGTATTTGGAGAAGCCTACGAATTAGGGCAAATTTGATGAAGTTTCCAATTAAGTTGAATTTATGGCAACAGCTGAAGAGAAATTCATTTTTCTGGTATTTTTTAGTACAAATTTTGTATATCAAATGACTTCTTTCTCCTACCCCATTTTCTAAAACTTTGTCAGTAGGTTAACGTGTGCCAATGATAGAATTTCAAGTGCTTTGAAGACTGTAAGAGCATGATGAATTTCAAGTACTTTGAACACTATACGAGCATGAGAATAACCTATGAATTTGATTTCTTTAGGCTCTAGTTTTCCCATTCTCTTCTTTTTCCTCCTTCCTTTTCTTTCTTCAAGAAATATTTAAATATTAAATATAAAATATTCCATTTATTGCTCATCTGATTGCTAAAAACAACACCAACCCCAACAATTTTAGCCATCTAGTAAGTATTGAGTATCTAACATATATGCCTTAAATGTAGTGGAGTTTTCTTAATTCAAGATTGATCAGAGTGAGGAGGAGACATAGATGAATAACTGGGAGAGTGACTATGATTTATATTTTTCTAAGATTTGAACTTTTTGTGTCTACATTTACCACTTGAAATGTTTCCAGCCTCATCTTCTGTATCCACTCATGTGTTTGATGCTTCAACCTCATTCAATTTCAAAATTTGCAATGCACTTTTACTCCCCTGTTTCTTTATTCATGTTGATCTCTCTATCTCCATCTATTGAATCTTTCTACATCTTGATGGATCAGTTCCAAGTTGTCTCCTTGGTGTGGTGACATGGCATTCAACACAGAGAGGCCTGGACACAACTGTCTGTTATAGTTCAGTTCAGCTATCTTGGGCAAGTTTTTAAATTCCTGTGAGCTTTAATTTTTAATCTGTAAATTGGGTATAAAACTATTAAGCAAGAAAAAAATATTTTCTTCTTCTTCCTCTTTAACCTCCTCCATTTGTGAAACCTCTGATTACCCTAACTATGACCTCACAATCAAAATCCTTCCTATGTGTTACCATGCTTGCTTTGCCTCAATAATAAAAGTACTTTGTTTCATTATAATTGGCTATTTACATGTCCGGCTTATTTTATTTTATTTTATTTTTGATGAGCTAAAGTCCCATGAGGGCAAGGGTAATATTTTGCCCAGTGCATACCAAATATTCAATAAAAAACATGATGACATATACTAAATCGGAGCTACATGATTCCTTTCCACTCTCCTCCCCATACCACCCAATTTTCTGTATCCAGCATCATTTTCAGGCATTTTCTAGGATTGGAGGCTATAGAATCTATATAACACTAAAATTGTAACAGAGAATAGCATAATCTCAGTTCAGTTTGTTTAACTGGTACTTTGTTTTATTTTTGTTTGTATTTAGGATCAGAGAATTGAGGTATTCCTGAGTGAATTTATTCTTATTCTTATATTGTTGATACATTCTAGGATGCCTTTTTGTTGTTGTTGTTAGGTTTCTATCCTAAAATGGGTACATTGTTAGGGCAATGATGAGATAAGAAGTATGACTGGCCCTCTCCCTGTGTCTTACTTCTATGGAGAACTCTAAACACTGCACAGCAGCAAAACCTTCTTCCTCACTTTGACTTACTTTGTAGTCCCCTGCCAGAAGTGCAGGGCAGGAGAAAAGTGTGTAGGTGATGTGTGTGTGTGTGTGTGTGTGTGTGTATTAGAGAGCAAGGGTGAGCTTGCATGCATGTGATTTAGGTGATGTTGGTGACAGAACATTTGGCATGCGTCTCCTACATCTGTTGGAAAAGCCAGCCAAGCCACCTGTTGCATTTCAATTCCCCATTCCTCAGGGATGTGATACTTGCAGCAAAAGGTTTAAGAGAGCAGAAATCCACAAGAATAAAGAAGTTATAGGTCACCCAGTTCTTTACCCCAGGGATCCCCATCAGATCTTTCTCTACCATAAGCTCTTTAATACAATATAGAACATTTCTGAAACAGTGCAGTCATTGTCTAGCCTAGTTTAAAACATTCTAAGGGACAAAGGCTTCACTCTCTTCTAAAGGAGATGAATCCAGAAGTTCCATTGTTTACAAGGTCAAGAAGCGTGTCCCTGATTGTTAGCCGATAGAGTCACTTTTAAAGCTTCCTCGTATTCTCCACCTCATTTCTTTTGTACATTGGGTCTTGAATGGAGAAGGCTGTGATTTGTCTTGGCCCATAAAATACCCTACAGGCTGTTTTAACACACTAAGGAAAGGTTTAATCGGTTTCTATTAAAACCTGGAGACCTTTCACCCCTTTCTAGGAGCTACTAACTTTGGGATGACTTTTCTCTCCCCTCTTTCTTTCTGTCATCTGTTTTACCTTTCTTAGAGTCACTAGAGTCACTGCAATCCTAAAGCCCTACCTCTGTTAGCTTATTTTTGAAATGTTAATCTTTCTTTTCCTCCTTTCCCTCACTCCCCTCCCCTCCCCTCCCTTCCCCTTCCTTCCTTCCTTCCTTCCTGCCTGCCTGCCTGCCTGCTAAAAGTTTATAGTAAAAATATAAAAACTGCTTTCCCAGTTTTCTAATTCAGAGAGTCTTTCTTTCTTTGTCACACGGAAATTCAGAGGTGAGCTGTTCCAACTCTTTCATTTTATAACAAAGGAAACTAATACCTAGAGAGAGGAAGTAAGTTTGTAGGAAAAATCAGGAAGAATTAAAGTCTCCTTAAGCCTAGCCCAGGTAAGTACCAACAGTGGCCTTCCCAATATGCAGAGAGTATCTACCTCCTGCTCTGTCCACATCAAGGGAATAAGAATTCCCCCCAGGTGAGCGCAGTGGCTCACGCCTGAAATCCCATCACTTTGGGAGGCAAGGCTGGCTGATCACTGGAGGCCAGGAGTTCGAGACCAGACTGGCCAACATGGTGAAATCCCATCTGTACAAAAAATGCAAAAATTAGCCAGGCCATGGTGGCTATTTGGGAGGCTGAGGCAGGAGAATCGCTTGAACCCGGGAGGCAGAGTGAGCTGAGACAGTGCCATTGCACTCCAGCATGGGCAACAGAGTAAGACTCTGTATCCAAAAAAAAGAAAAAAGAAAAAAAGAATTCCCAGTATCTGTGAGCAGTTCCCATGGAGTCTCAGACCGTGTAGCAGCAGCTGCAGGAATGCTGAACAGTCCTGTACCGGCCTCAGCCTATCCTCCTATATATCAGGCTGCCTGCTCTGGGATGTTTCCTTACCAGGCTATGGAGATTTTTGTGGCTCATTTTAAGAGTGAGGTCCTATCCCCTACCTAGCTGTAGTACATACTTAGCTCATGTTAAACAGCTGTACCAATTTTAGCCGTTATTGAAAGAAAGAATTTGTATTTAGCTTTTATAACAAGCCCTCCTAACTCCTTCCATAGTGCGAGCAAGTAGTAGCTTATATTACTTGTAGCTATCCATCAGGCTCTGGAACTTCATTCAAATCTCTAGGCTATTACTGATCAGCTCCTAGCTTTAGGGCCAATTACTTCACCTTTTTAGGACTCAGGTTTCTCACCTCTGAAATGAAGACGATAGTAGTACCTTTCTCATAGAATTGACTTGAGGATCAAATAAACTAGTAAGTAAAAAATGTCTGTTCAAAGCACTCAATAAACATTAGCTATATTGTTATTATTTCCACTCAGTGCACCCTGAGTAAAAATGGGATCAGTTTGGTAGTTTTATGGTATTTCACTGCTGTCACTGGTCATTGCCAGACTCCAGCCCTCTAAACACCTTTAATCACCCTTCTCAAGTATTTCTGAGAAGGCAACAAGGGTGACTGCCATGTGCTTGTGACCAAGACGATCATAAACTCTATGGTGTCTTCTGGGCGCCGCTGGTACATTTACGCAGCATTGTTCCATCCTCTGGGTGCAGGTGGTGCTGATTGCTCACATTAGTCTCTCCTGCACTGCTGCCTCTTTTGCTGGGGACTACCTTTTCCATTTTGGGAGCTATCCTTTATTAGAGGTTCTTTCAAAGTAGTAGTAACTTGCACTCCAATGTTGTTTAGTTTTTACTCAAAGCCTTCTGTTTTCTTTGGACCCAGATATGAGTCCCTGAGGAGATGGCATGACAGAAACCATGCTGATTTTGTCAGCTGAGGCTTTGGGCCTGATTCCTTCTTTTCTTAGAAAGAATTATTTTCCAAGAGGTTCCAGACTGCCTCGGGCGGATACACTAGCAACCAGATCTCTTGTCCACAGCATCTCCCAAGGATGTTTGAATCTCAGCTGTGAGACCCCTACTATGCCCTTTTAATGTGACATAGCAGAATTCATATCAATAATACTTATCTAAGCTAAAGAAGATGTTAACCCATTTAAGAGGAGGACCGTAAGGCTCAGTATATGTGACCAGCCACCAGCTGAGCCACTGTTAAAACTTCTTTTAGGCATTAAAACCTGCCACACAGGAAAGCTATGGGACTTAGCTTTTTGATCTTAACAGCAAAATCCTGTATCTGTCTCAAAATGGCTGGCTTAAAGCTCCAGTCTGCCTAAGGCCTGTCAGTATTTAAATTAATGATATTGGTTTTCATTTTTTGCTTCAACTTTCAGCATCCCTTAGAGCTGTCACTTAGTAATGGGCTAGGTGTGGAAGATGCCAGGGATAACAAGGAAGTGATTTGTCAGCTTAAGGGATGTCACTGGTCATCAAATAGTCTTTTTTTTCTGTGGTATGAGCTGCAAAATCCATTTGAGTCACAAAGTCAGATTGTGACACTTGGTACATCTATAGACACTGAACATTTATGCCAATTACAGACTCTGTACATGGAGACTAACAGAACTCCACCATGGGGCCCTGAAAAAAAGAGCTTTATGTTAAGTAACAACTAAAATAGGAGCTAAATTTGACCTGACTAGTTCCAATCTGCTGCCATCGCTCTATTTCATTTAAGGTCAGGGAAACAAATCTCACAAAGGGGAGGGTTTCCCAAAATAAGTTAAATGGAACTTTATGAGGCAGAAATAGTAATATTTATATGTAGTATATTTATGTATGATATAGAATTTATACTCAATATTAAGAGTATAAATATATATGTAATAAGAAGTGCCATGAAGACTTAACAATATGCATGATGTAGTTCCTACTCTCAAGTTTCTGCAGTCTAGTTCAAATAAAGATATATACATGGAAAGAAACTGGTAATTCCATGAAATAATTTTGTGCTAAATAAGTGGAATAGACACCTCCCATTTACAATGGACTATCTATTCTGTTTGGCATGGTCAGAGCATTTTCCTATAGGAAATACGATCTAAGTTGAACTTTGAAAGATGGAAGAGGAATGACTTTAGGCAAACAGAGGTGAAAGGGGAGATAGAAATGCAGGTTGGGGCTTGGTTATGTGTTTTCTTGAATATTAGGCTAATGATTTAATATATTCTTGAATAGTCAAAAAAGCTCCATTGAAACTGATATACATGGTGTTTGGTGAGTCAATTTTGGGATCGTATGGTATGGATCAGGGAGGTAAGACTGAAGATAGGCAGGCTGATGAAGAGCCTTGGGATATAATGTGAGGTGATCATTAGTAGAATTTATAGTGGCTAATATTTAATCTAGAAAGAAAAGTCACTTCAAGAATGTGGGGTAATTAAATAAGTAAGTAAAAAGTCACAGGCCTTGGTGTGTATATAAATATGAAAGAAGAAAGAGAAAGAGAAGTGACCTCAGGGTTTTAAGCTTGGATTAAATGACTAAGAGCACAGTGGGACCAATAAGAGAAGTAGGAAAATAGGAGGGGAAAATGGCATTTGCTTGGGTTATTGCTAATACTTCTAAAGTGTCCTTCTTTTTTTTTCTTTTTTTTTTTTTTAAATAAGAAATAAACCTTTTTAAGTTGGCAAGTTAAACTTTAATTCCAATCAAATTGCCACCTATGGAGAGCAATTAAAATTACATATAGGAGGGTGGGTTATACAGTGTAAAACGTATAGAAGGATAAAGTATTAAGTGTACTGACAACATCATTGACTGGTCCTCACTTAGAATTTCTTAGAAATTATTCTCTGAAAATATAATGTTTACATTGTACTGCATTCATTTTTCTCTAATAAATCAAGATTGGTTTTAAGAGATTAAGTAGCTAACACCTTAAATGAACAGGGCTTCGGCTATTTATTATTTTCTTTACTAAGAGAGTTTCATAATAGCATTTGAAATTTGAGATTGATAATGCTGGCCGATTTCTTCTATATTGCTAAACTGATCTTAAATCAGATGGGACTGAGTTTGAATGCTTGCCTTTCACTTAATGATTGCATGATCTTTTGTGAAAGCATGACATGGTGAAGATAAGAATAAGACATGATGAAGGTTAATATGTGTGAAGTGTTTGCTGCTGTGTCTGGCATACGCTAAGCTTGGAATAAATGTTAAATGATGTATTTTGGCATAGATTCACTAGCAGTTATGAACCCCAGAACCAAATGGGGACATATCTCTTTAAATATTCAATTCAGCTTGACCTGGAGCAGCCATCTTAGCATTATAAGGATACCACTGTTCTAGCAGAGCTCAGTAATCCAGAGACTATCTCAGATTCTGTGGGTAATTGAGATTATAACCAAATTCCATCAAGAGGAAATTAGTTGATTGGTTGTCTTCAGCCTCTGGCTTCAGTGGGTAGGTGTTGGCTGTTGAAAATGGTGCTGCTTTCTCACTGTGCCCTGCTGAGATTCCACAGGTGTAGGTCTGAGTAGGGAGAGGAAGCCTTCTTAGCCTTAGCCATGGTTACCCCTTGCCAGCAGACAGTGGGCCCAATATCATGCAGCCACGTACAGACACCCACTCTAAACACACAGGTGCTCATACAGCTTACTTATTTATTTTCTTTTTGTGGCAAACCCACTGTGTCAAGGTGGTTGGTTCAGGAAAGTTTTCCATGGAAGAAAACTGTGCCTAAGAAAACCCAGGCCTAATCTGCAGCCTGACTTCATAGTCCAGAATCTATTCTTTGTGGTAAGTTTTTCAGGGGCTTCTAAACTTCCAGCTAACCTCAGCTACATCATCCTCAGTCAACTAAAGGTGTGTGAACAACCTGCAACCTCAAAGGAAACAGGGGTGAGGTTTTCCATTACTTTCTTTCCAGAAATCATTTTAGAAATTTGCCCATCCCCCTCATGGCATTCTTAGAATTTCATATTCTAAGGGATTTAGAGTGGAGCAGCTTCAGTCACAGGGGAAAAATTAAAAAGAAGCCTAATGCACTTTTGCCCCAGAACAATGGATGCCTATTTGTCTTACATCCACTTAATTAAAAATGGTTCTTCCCACAGCGAAGTAATGTCTACACTGGTAAAAGTCAAAGTATTTGTCAGTTTTTAAAATGCCTAATTTCTCATTAGAAGACTTCAAGTTCTGCCTCAATAGTCATCCATCTACACTATTATTTTTATTCTTATTGTTTTCATTTCAAAATTGAGGAGTTTAAAAAGTCCCTTGAGAAGACAACTTGAGATAAAGCAGCAAATCTGATTCTTTTAAAATCCTGTACTCTAGTCAATTACCATTCTGACTTTGGTCTATCATACACAGGAAGATACTTTAGCCTTTCAATGAGGTTTCTCAAATGATATATTGAATTTTAGGTTCATTTCACATGACCACAGTTATCTTTTTTTTTTTTTTTTTCCAATTAAAAATTTCCTGGTAGTTTGTTCCTTTAAAAAAGTCTTTGGAAATTCTCACTTCTCATAGTTCACATGAAATCCAGGTAACTTCTTTTGACCTGTGGCTTTAATAAAGGAAGGAAAAACCTAGTTGTTACAGTATGATCAGTGTGTTAGTTTGACATCCACATCAAAGAAAATAACTCTCTAAGCAAGGCTGTCCTTAAAGCTGTAGACAGACTTGCCAGTAACTCACAGCCGGAAAAACTTGATTTCTAGAACCGTGATCAAACTGTCAGGACAATGCTGCTTCCATGAGAATCAAGACAAGCCCACCCGTCTGATTTTTTCCAGACATAACTAAGAACTCCAAAGGTGAGCCAACAAACCAAGTGAAAGACATCAAATAATTGCATCACTATTTCCCTTGAGGGATTTTGTCCTAAAGACTAAGAAAACCCTCTTAAATTAGCTCTAATTAAATGTTGTGAATCTGTGGTTCCACCATTCAGAAAATGGATTGCCTCATTGTGTTTTTTCCATGTTACTAAGAGAGAGATTGGGATTCTTTAAAGGAAGATTAAAAGCATGGAAGGGACAAAAGGAAACAGTGAAAACAGAAAAAAAGTAAGTCCAAGTCTATTCTGGATACTGCATGGATAGATGGTGGCCGTAGGTAATCATTTGGTATGTGTTGACAGAATTGGTTTACGCGATCACTCTGGTGGTGTGCTAGCCATATTGATTATGGGGTGATACATATAGATTAGTGTGATGAGTAACAGTGTTTTCACACTACACTGGCTGACTGCATATACAGACAAGATCAAGCTATTCTGTACAGCCTATTCCTTAGGGAGTGTTGGGGGAAGTAAGGGTAGGGGGGCTCACCAGGCACTCTGCTGTTAAGTTATCCTGACAATAGGGTTATTTTAAAATTTATTGCAAAATGTTTCTATACAAAGGAAATGTTTCGTGGAAGGAATTCGTGATATTATACAAGTATGTTTCTTTAATTGGAAACCAGACACACTCTACTAAACATTTTATTGGAAAATTTATTTCACACTTCACAAAGGATCCCGAGAGAAATGCTTTGTGATTAACTGTGATTGTCCATATATGAAAAATGAGGGCAGGATAAGAATAAATATGCAATTAATGGGGCAGGCCTCCTATTCTTTATTTGTTTTCTGACATTTCCAGCAGTATCTTCTCCCAAAGATGATAATATTAAGCAGGTCATCTAATGCCAAATCTTGTCAGATTGATACCTTGTTATCCTTTATTGTTGTTTTAATCTTTAATACAATTTGGCTGTAAATTGAAAGCTCTATATACCATTATAATCCTGCAAGCTGATTCACTTGATTGAAGGGAAAAATGAGACACAAAACCCATGCTGCTTTTATGTTCTTAGACAACACTCCTTACCCACTTGCAGACTAGTGGCTTTTCTTCAGTTTTAATTTGAGGTTTTTTTTTTTTTTTTTTTTTGGTTGGTTGGTTGGTTTCTTTTTAATTGATAGATTCTTTAAACTATGCCAGTGTAGTCTCTGGATGAGCAGCATCAATATCACCTGAACACTTGTTAGCAATACAGATTTTCAGGTGAATTCTTGACCTATTGAGTCAGAAACTCTGTTCTGGAGGTCCAGTGATCTCTGTTTAACAAGCCCTCCAAGATGATTCTGAAGCCCACTAAAGTTTGAGAACCACTGCATTACACTGTCAGACTCCTCCCTCTCATTGTTTTGCATCTGGAAGCACACCATGCGTAGAATACAGTTATAACTTAACACAAAATGTAGTTCACTGCCTTTAACTAAACCTGATGGTTTTGTAGTTTCATTAGCACAATGCTACAAACAATTGGGCTACCTATACATTGACCAAGGACATAAGTGATTTTCCTCCCACTTTCCCTTTTTTGGGGGGGAGGAAGCATGGTATTTAAAGGCAGACAAGTCTAATTGCAAGTTCTGATGTATCTCAGCAGGTGGGCGATTTAACCCCTCTAGCTCTTGTGTTCTTCACCTATAAGCATATATTCTTTCAGGTGTTGTTCTGAGTATGAAAAGAGATCAGGGCTAATACTAGGTCATACAGTGAATTAGAAAAAGGTGCCCTCTCTGGGGAAACCAATTAGGAAAAAGCATTCATTTCTTAGGGCTAACATTGCCCATGTCTCTTCTCAGACTTGGCAAAAAGAACCTGAACTGGATTTCAGCCCTGACTTCTGCCTGCTCATCTGGACAGTTTCATCCAAGGTAAGATTGTATGCAGAGTATTTGATTGAAATAATGTACGTAAAGCAGTTGGCATATAGCACTTGCTTTTCATACAGTGTATTACATACATAACACATATTCCACATAAATATTTTTTCTTAGATGTATCAATTATAGTCCAGGGAGAGTAACATATGTAATCATTTGGTTATCAGTAAAGATGCTTAGACTACCTCCTATAGTAAATTTAAAAATAGTTATTTTATTTCTCAATTCTCTGACTCATGGACCAAATTAAGAATTTAATTGAAAGCATTTAATTTTATCCTTCATGCAGTATAGATATAGCCTCTACCTGGATCTTTAAAAAACAGAGAGATCTGAAAGAAATCTGCTTGCACATTTGCTACCCAGGTCCTACCCAGGATGACTAGCTGATTAAATAATTTAAATGGGAAACTGGTATTTCAAAATAATAAGACTGAGATACATATGAAATAAGGAGAGTAAGTTCTCTGACACGATATTTTCTAGGTGGTAAAGCCTGATTTCAAATCCTTTCTTGAAGGCAGGGGTCAATGGGGAGAAAAGCCTGGATTTCTGCAAAAGAGGATAAGGACAGAGACCCAAGAATGGGACGAGTAAAGCTTTCTGCTTCGTCACAAGATTACCGAGGATTAATTCCTCTCGGAGTTTTGTATTTAAGAACTTGAGTGTTGTTATCCTCGGAAAGACACATAACCCACCGTAACGTTTAGTTTTCTTAGATTTTGGTATTCACTTTAGCACGACTCATTATCAGTTCCCTGGTATAAGGAGCTGGGATTCTGCCTAACACTTATCATTACATATTAAATCAGCATAATAAAAATGACAGAAGAAAGCATTGGCTTTAAAGGCAACAAATTCTTTTAAGGCTACACTAAATCCTTGTCTATCTATACAGTACTAAGTTACAGTAATGCTACCATAATTAGATGTTATATGAGGAAATGTAACAAGATATTATGTGCCCAAAGTAAAATCCTAACCTAAATAGCATTGTTAAAACGTAACACATGAAATAATATTGGAAATCACTTTTAGAACACTGCTAATGTTACAAGATGTCAGAATCATGCATAATGCAAGAGTGGAACTGCTTACAGAGTTTACACAAGAGAATTTAAACTTGCTTCCATGGACATGAGGAACTGCTCTTTGAAGCATGGGCTCTGATGAGATTCTGCCTGGCTCTAACGATATTCCAAGGGAATGTTCTCGTTCTATCTGATGCATATTTATTTATAGGGTGTTGAATGAAGGAGCATTCATACTACATGGCAGATTGCACCTTCACCATATTTTTCATTAATCACCATTTCTTCAGCATCTTCACCATTGCTTTCTTATTGATCTGTTTTTTGAGCTCCCTTTGTGAATAAACCTACAATCACAAAAATACCCGTAGATCAATGTCAGCAAACGCATTCCTGCAAACACAACCTTTAACTCCTTTTCTCCCTCAACCTTCATTCCATTTCATCTCTTGGGCAAAGGCCTGAAAAAACAGATGATCCTCGTATTATTCCCTGAAGGGCAACAAATCCAGACCTTGCTAGGTTTACAAGGCTGAACATAAAGCCCGTCTCAATGACAATACTTTTTTTCTGCTGCTCAGATTTTAAGTCAAAAGGTCCTTCTTGCTCACTGTAACAATCCCCTGTGCTCTGCGTTAAAGACTATTGATCACATGTTGTTCTTTGTTGCCACATGCAGAGAAATCACCATCTCTGAATACATGAACCAAACACAAACATATTTATCCACACACTAACCTCTCTAATTTGGACATAATTAGAAAAAGGGCTATTTAATTAGTGAAAAGTCTTAAATTATAGATGGCTGATTACTTTTGAGTACATAAAGTAATAGCAGGAAATGACTAACAAAGTGTTGCCAAGTACAGGACCTGCCAGGCCTGTTTTAATGAATAGCTAAAGATCACTGAAATTAGCACATTAATTGTATGCATGTAAATTGCTTCTGCTAAGTGCATTAAAATGTTGTTCTCTTTGTAATCATGTTGAAATTATTTATTTGGTTAGTACACCCTTTTCATAATTATTCATGAAAGACCAAAAAAGTGAACTTCAACATAGTTCCTGCCTGAGTCCGAACACTATCATTTACAAACCTCCACATTTTACTATGCTTGCAAAGGAATCATGACTTAATTTTTAAAAATTCAACATGCACATTTAATAAAGCCTTTCTTCAAGTTACCCATTTCCTTTCTTAGTGTCTTCCTTTCAGTGTCTTGTAGAGGGTAATATCTCAGACTCCAGGTCAAACTCCCTCACTGTGAATCCCTCTCTATCATTTAATAGCTATGTGACTTTGGGCACATTGCTAAATAACTCTGAACCTCAATTTTCTCATCTGCCCTACAGGATTGTTGTGAGGATTAAATGAAATGATGTTTTGAAAAGTATTCTTAAACTTCTATGATGATAAAATTCACCTGGGGCACTTGTTAAACCCAACTTTCCCAGGCTCCTTGTTCAACTACCCCAGGTGATTTTTTCCTCTGGGAAACAGTTTGGAAGCACCTGACTCATAGCAGCTTCTCTTCTGTCATATACTGTATACTGTATATTGCATTCGTGAGCCAAGAAAAACAAAGGAAAAATAAATGGAAGATATAAGGAACCAGAAAAGTCATCACAGTGTCCCTGCCAGCTTTTCCTTAAATGTGTCCAGGGCAGAGGCATTCACTCTCTTATAGAGAGTACTTTTCTCCACATTTGAACGGTTCCATTGGTTCAAAAGACAAATCTCTTATTGTGCAGGAACCTGTGTCTTTTGAAGTTTTATTCATTGTTCTTGCCTGATATTTGGAGCAATGTGGAACGAGTCGGCTTGTCTGTCCATTTGACAGCCATTCAAACATTAGAAGAACTCTCTTATCTCCTCTTGATCTTCTCTTTCCAGGCTAAATATACCAAATTCCTTCATCCATTATTGGTGATAGAACATGGTTTCTATAGTTCTCACAGTCTTGATCACCCTCCTCTGGAGCCAACTCGAGATTGTCAATTTTCCACTTAAAATATGCTTTGTGACAGAGTTGGACAGAATACCATACATTTCTGAACAAGATAGAATATAGGCAAACCACAGTTCTCTTAAAGATGCTTAAAATAAATTAGTTGAAAAGAATGATGTGCTTACAATAAAAGTTTCTGACCCCAGTTCTTTGGCTTACTGTGTGAGCGCGGACCAGTCATTTAACATTTCCAGAATCTTAAAGACCTTGTCTCTGAAACTGGGATAGCAATATTTCTCTGCCTACACACAGATCTCATAGGGTCGTTCAGAGAGTAAGACAGAAAACAAAGTGGCTTGAATGATTATGTACTACTTTTATCACCAAGTCAACATTAAAACTGTATTCAAAATAATAAATAGTTATTAAAAACTAAGATATAATTTAAATACTGTTTTCTCCCTGTAAACTTTATGTTAAAAGTTTCTGAATTTGTATTTTCCAAAGTATGAAGCCTCCACATTTCAGTAATGATGCGGAGGAGATTCCAGCCAGATTTTTAAAATCTCTGAATTTGTTGTTAAAAGATAGATTGTTGTCTAATCAGGTTACTTTGTGCTATATTTGTGCAACCAAGTCTTTGAACTGAAATTCCAAACTTAAAAAAAAAAAAAGCCTTATGTGCTTCTAGGATGAGGGTCTATAGTCAGGACCCTGGACTTTACTATAAAATCATAAAGACCCACCTGTTAGATCTGAAGAGAGAATTGGACACCACCCTCACCTCTTGTGACTTTTCTGGAGTTCTCTTCAGGAAGGAAAGTGAAGTTTGCAGAAATGTCCTATTTCTTAATTGATTTCAGAGATTTTTATTAACAGGATTTTCCTCTTTTTACTTTTCCTGTTGATGTGTTCTCAAGGTAAAGTTTAACATAAATGAGAAGTAACTCTGTCTTTCTTATAAAATATTTGGACTTAGATTAACGGGAGAAATAAAGTCATTATAAGTATGAAGATAGCCTTGCTGATGTTTTAAAATAATATTTAATTGTACAAACATGTGTTTTATATTTAATGATGAGAGAAAAAAGCAGGATACAAATCTATACATATATGGCATGATAACAGGTATGCAAAATATTTGTATGTTTGTGAATACTTATGTTCGTAGAAAAACGAAGAACACTAGAAGGAAATAAACCAAAATATTAGAAGTGATTATCACCGGTTAGTGAGCTTACAGGTTTTCTTCTCTTTATACTTCCCTATATTTTATAAATTGCCTACAATGTGCATGTATTATTTTTATAATCATAAAAAAGGTAGCAAGAAAGTGAAAGAGCTTTGCTGCTAGGTGAAAAGTTGGTGTTTGTATTAGAAACACAATTTCATGAATACATTTTTCACTAGTGCCAACTCCGGAAGCTGGGAAAAAGACCTTCTCTTATTCTTCCCCCCATTTCACTTCATCTGACATGTAGGAGTTTCTTTTAATGATAGATTTCACTGAGGGAAAGGCACCTGGGGTAAAAATCAAGGGAGATTGCCTTACACTGTGACAAAATCTTTAGAACCGCCTTTCTGTCTGGGCCATCAAACAGACTGAAAAAGGTGTAAATCCTTTCTGTTTTTTAAAGTAATTTTTAAGGAGACTTCCTACACATTGAGATACACATTTAATATTTTTAAACCTCTGGCCTATTTCCAAATAGGATTATCACTTCCACATTAATATTTCTGGTCTTTTATATATATTTAGGACGTCAGGGCATTGGTACCTGCCCACTAGACTGAAAACTCCATGACCCTAGGAACCATGTTTCTTTGCTTGTTTGTCTGTAATTAATCTTTGTATCCTCGGCATCTAGCCTATGGCCTGATAACTTACTAAGTGCCAACAGAACAAGGTGGAAGCAAGCCCTTCAGCCAACTGACCAGGATACAGAACAAAGCTCTTTTCCCTTCTCCCTGAGGTGTCAGTACCCTGATGGACAGAGAAAACCTGAAGGACAAACCTGGTCAAAATGGAACCGAGTAGATCCTGCCAAAATATGGGCAAATAGGGGAGGAGCAGGTAGAGGAAGCCTGAGGAATCTGGCTGGAATCTCCTGCACGTCGTTACTGAAGTATGAAGGCTTCATACTTTGGACAATACGTAGCAAAGAACATTGGTAAAGGTCTCTAGCTTGTTCTCCCCTCCCCACTTTTTAATTGAAAGGGATGGATTACAGATGACTGTAAATTTACTCTAAAATGTTTCAGAAAGGGTTGGGACAGGGCCCAGGCTGACAAAGTGACAAATGTCTGTGTCAGTAGGCCCCACATCTGCAAGAAATGGAGACAGGGACTTTGGCATACAATATGAATGACCAGAACAGGTGAACAAAGCAAAGAGGGGCCAGGTCTTGGGAACAATCAGCTTAATGTGACTTCAGATAGACCCCCCTGTTATTGAGTGAAACTCTGTAAACTTAGGACAGAGGTCAGGAATGGCCTTTGGGTTTGGGGTGAGGGGAAGGGCAGACGTATGTCAAGTAGCTAAGAAAAGCTGTTGGGACATTTGGCTTGAGGAGGCTGAGAGAAGAGGTGGATGGTGTGACATGGTGCTAAGAGGCCTTAGCTGGCTGACCTGAAATAATAAAGCAAGCCACCTTTATTATGATGATGATGATTTAATATTTATTATTATTCCTCTCTTTTGAGGGAAAGCAAGAAAAGACAACTTGGTAACCACCACATACATTCAATTTGCTGACATGCATATAACATGTGTTCAAAGACTTCCCTTCATGCAGTAAAGCTGTGGAGATTCTTATGTCTTCAGTTACTGGTTGGAGTGTGTGAGGATCCAAATGGCTCATTATGAAAAAGAACATTATGGAGAGCTGAGTTCCTAAAGCTGGAGTTTCAAGAGAAATACCACTTTTGTTCCCTAGTAGTGACAGAAGGAGCAAGCGTTTGAGGTGCAACTTTAACAGGCCTTAGGGAGTCAGCGCCTTTACCTAAAGTAGTGCCTCAAATGGTAAGAGTTTATAATGCAGGGAGAAACTTGAGAAAAATATGAATAGAGGCTTCTGAACCTCTTCTACCTGGATAATCTCAACAGCTCCATGTTAAGGCTGTATGTGGTTTTCAAGAGATTCTCTATCATCTCTGGAGAGACTTGGACACAGGAGGGCCAAATTATCCTTATTCAATGCCTAATCTATTCCAGGCATTAGGAATCCTTTTGAACTAAAGTCACCAAACAGCAGCTTTGTGCTAGTCAAGCCAGATCTTTGAAATCTCAGCCTTCTGTCCTGGATCATTTCCCTCCCTGGAGCTGGCTGTAAATCTGTCACTCTCCTTCTACCAGATCCTACCCACTGTCTCTAGATTAGCTTTCTCAAAACACTGTTTTCATCATATTGCTTTATTTTCCCCTTCTGCAGTAAGTAAACTTTAATGGCTTCTTATGGAGCATTGGGTCTCAAGATGTTCTTGAACCAGTCCCATGAGCATTACCTGGAAAGTTGTGAGAAATGTAAATTTTGGGGCCCTACCCCAGACCTACTGCACACCTGTAATCCCAGCACTTTGGGAGGCCAAGGTGGGTGGATCACGAGGTCAGGAGATGTAGACCATCCTGACTAATATGGTGAACCCTTGTCTGTACTTAAGAATACAAAAAAAGAGCCTGGTGTGGTGGCACACGCCTGTAGTCCTAGCTACTTGGGAGGCTGAGGCAGGAGAATCACTTGAACCTGGGAGGTGGAGGTTGCAGTGAGCCGAGATCGGGCCGCTGCACTCCAGTCTTGGGGAGAGAGCAAGACTCCATCTCAAAAAAAAAAAAAAAATTTTGCTGGTAGGGCCCAGTGATTTGTTTAACAAACCCAGCTGTGTACTAGAGTTTGAGAACCACTGCCGTAGAGAGCTCTTCAACTTAATATTCAAAGCACTCTCCTCTCTGCTGTCTTACAACACTTGCCTCTTGTATTGCCAATTGTATGGCACTTATTCATCCTGTCATATGTTATTATTATTTTGTTTGTATAATCTGATGTCACCTTCAGAATTATAAACTTCTTGAGGTATTGGTCTGTGTGTTTTCTTAACTATAAAATCATAAAGCTAGAAAGGACTTGGAAAAGCAACCCCTGAATTTTGCAAACTTTTGAACAGTACTATGCATATAGTGGACATTCAATTAACATTTGTTGAATGAAATAACATGCCCACAGAGGCCCCTGAGGTGAATTGAGACTGCCGAGACTTCAGTGTCATCATCTTAATTTAGATCATTGCTTTGGACACCCTCCAAGGGTTTGCGAATACCTGGGGAAAGCCTTGGATGCCATTGCCAGCTTTTCCCTCATGGTCTTTGCATGGGCTTTGGAATTTTCTTACTGAATGCAAGGCAGTGTGGTGGTTTGAGATACAAATAGCAGAGCATTTGAATTGAGAAGAAAATACAAACAAAAGCAACATTGGTGTTTTTATCTTATTGCTGCTTTGAGACTGGACATGAAGTATGAATCCATCATACACAAGAAATATATCTTGCCTGGATATCTAAAGCATAAATAAAAATTAATTGCAGCATGCAGCTGTTAATTATCAGGCTTTGGAGCATTCCAGAAGCAGTTGCTCATGAATACTTATTCAGCTAAATATCACTTGCTCATTAGGACATGCCAACGTTGGCTCTGAAGATACTTGCCAGTTGTTGATTCTTGTTGCTTCTGTATAGTCTAGGGGTCTAGGCTGCCAGTGGTCTGGCTGTTACATTTTAGGGGTAGGCCGTCACAACAGAAATGGGCATGTATGGCTTATGAAACTAATCCTTCTTCATCTTATGAGTGTTCATACCAAAAGAGGAGATCCTTGACTTCCAAGGAGGGCTATGTGGTTATTCTTCTCCAAAATGAATTGAGCCACGGGTATGA
Source organism: Theropithecus gelada (assembly GCF_003255815.1). Lineage (NCBI taxonomy): Eukaryota > Metazoa > Chordata > Mammalia > Primates > Cercopithecidae > Theropithecus > Theropithecus gelada. Next base: position 30,938,996 of record NC_037669.1, on the reverse strand, counting down.
CAGACATTTTGTGTGTGCATGCCACTTTGTGGAAGGCAGTAACACATAGTGGTGTGCTAAATACATTAATAACTTTGATATTGCATTTTTATTATTAGGGTTCAATGCTTTAGGGCCCCATTAGAAGATGTTGCTCTCAGAAGAATGAAAAAACTTGAAAAATGTATTTATTGTTTTTTAGAGAGAAGACAGAGCCAAAAGACGTCTTTGTATTTCAGAGATGAGAAGAAATTCAGAAAGGCGATTCATTTTCATAGGTTAAATTTATACACTAATGAAAAGGAGAGAAAAATAGGAAAAGGGTTACTTTTATTTTTCATCTTCTGTGGACAGTGGACTGAGCAGCAGAAATAACCTATCTTGTTAGTATAGGTCAAATTCATTAAAACAAACGTACATGAATTTTCTTGATTATATGTTCAACTGTTGTACTGAGATTTGATTTAAATAAGAGTGCTGCTACTTGTTGCTTAGAAAGTTTCAGGGTAATTATATTGATTACAAAATTGGAACTATGGGCCTGGTTTTCCTGATCTTGTCATTGTCAAGTCCTTCCTAGTTTCCAGTCTCTGCAGACCTCTGCTTACCATGACTTCAGCCTGTTCACTCAGCCTTCTAAGCTCCCTGTGGCCAGGCTTTACCTGGGAGAGGAGGCATTTAAGGAGTTCCAATCTAACACTTGTTCCTTAGCATCAAGTTAGTTTGGCTTCTGGTCTGCCGTTGGCTTTTGCTGTAATTTCTAGAGTCATGTATGTCTCTCATTCCTTGGATTCAGTGTCTACCTTATGCTGAAGTTCTCATACCTGCATTCTTCTCCCATTACCCAGAATTGAGTTCCTGTTTTAAGAGTTTGCCAGGTCCGCCCAGGTCCTCTGAGAACACCTAAGACCCAACATTACATTTGCTGTTCTTTCTCTCAGCCACCGGGGTCCAGCTCCTGCTCCACAGTCTGACTGTGGCTCTACTATTGTAGATAAGGCTTTCTGATGCTGCCTGCCTAAATTTTGGGACACGTTTAGCTGCTTCTTGGCACCAAGCCGTGCTTTCGTATTGAGTGAACTTCTGCTCTTTCATGTTTGCCTCCTGTTACCAATTTCCTGGCTGCATTATCAATCCTTGTGTTCTGCCATATTCTTCAGATACTTTGTTCTGCTTGCCAGACTGGACATCCTCCCAGCACCTGCAACTGAGCCATCCCCTCTGATGGGTAGGTCTAGTTTCAGGTCCCAGTTTCTTCCCTCGTGACCTGACCCGGCAGGTGTCTGGTTTACCAAATTCAACAAATGTAAAACATGCCCTTCTAAATGTTTGTTTTAAATACAATCATTTAATCATTTGTGTTTCAATTAGGTTTACATTTAAAGAATTACTCCCATACTTTTTATTACTCTATGTAGATTGTGGAAATTGTTGCCTTTCCCTATCTGCAGTTCTTTTAAGTAGTAACATGCAAATGAACCTCACTTTTAATTGAAATTCTGAGAAAAGTTCTTAGGGTAACTTTACATTTAAGGGTGCTTTAATTTGAGTGAATTGTGCCTATTTATGGCCTGATGTCCAAGGCAGAAACCCTGGGCCTAATTATTGTACTTATTTACCACTCTCAATTATATTCTAGATATGAGGAGTTGAAGAGCAAGAAAAGAAAAAGCAAAGCAAATATATGTGTGCATGAGTGAGGGTGTGTGTGTGTGTGTGTGTGTGTGTGTGTGTGTGTGTCTTATGTTGAGACTGAAGGGAAGGTAAGGGCAGGGGAAAGCACCTCTGTTCACTTGACAAATGTAAAAGGGATCCCTGTTAATATAACCCTATCACTGATGTGAGCACTTATTATAGTGTTTCAGGCAGTGCGCTAATAAGAACTGGGGTTACTTCATTTAAGTCCAATTAAATAGTTACTAATTTTATTCCTACTTCACATGTGGGAAAGCTGAGGTTCGGAGAGGTTAATTTACCTGAGTTCACACAGAAAATAATTGCTGAATCAGGAATTTGGACCCCTTTGGTGTGACTCTAAATTTGAGTCATTCAGATTATACTGCTTTCCTCTTCTTTAGTATGATGTTTCCAGATTATTCTTGTGTAACCTGAGAAGTGATCGGGAACATGGAGGAAAATAAGTGACACTAACTAGTTATAGTAACATTTACTAGTTAAATTCTCTAAGGGTTTTTGCATACAGTATCTGCTTTATTTTCAGAAAATAATAAAGTGAATGATATTGTCTTCATTTAGGAGGTCAAAACAGAGACTCAGAAACATTAAATAGCTCCATATTGTTGTGTGTAGCTGTAGTTTCTTCATTTGACTCTTGTTTACTATTCCTCTGTGAAAGTTTGCTACAGTATCCTGACAATGGACATCTGATTTTTCTCCAGGTTTTTGCTATTGTAATAATACCACTATGAACATTGATATGAATACTTCTAGTGCATATTTTGCAAAATTTTTTCTCACCTACACACCTTAGAGTATGTGTGTTTAAAATGCTAATTTAAAGCAATAAATTAAAAAAGAGGGCCATGCATGGACCAGTGGCCAGAGGGTGTCATAAACCAGTGATTTTGATTAAACAAATTCTATGAACTAAGGTAAAAAATAAATATCTGTAAACCTGAGACCTCATTTTTCTCCCCAAAGAGCAATCACCTGACTTGGTGACTTATCTAGGGCAACAAAATGGTAGAGCTGGTTCTAACCCCCAGTTCTGTAATTACAGACAATTCTTAGGCCTGTCTCACTTTAACACATGAACATTATTCTCTCTATTCTACCTGGGTGCCCTGAGAACTATAAACTTCACAGGTTCAGAGGAGAGATTACACACCACTGAGTTGCCAGTCTGTTTTTGAGAAGAGATTTGGTTTTGAGAAATTACTCCAGAGTGTTTATGTTGCTTCACCTGTGGGCCTGTGTGCTGTTAAGCTTGAAATGAAAAGAATGACTCTGTGGTTTAGTTTTATGAAGGAACCAAAGCCATAGAGTTATGATCCAGTGCATATAACATTGAAGGATCACAATTTAAAGTCCAATAATTCTTGCCATTTGTCTTCACAAGAGGATCTCAAAGAGTTTTATGAGAAATTATAGACTAAGAATTTGGGAGAGTTATGTTCAATTTATGGTTAAAAAAGGAAGTGCTAAAGTTTTCTGGAATGCTTCAAGGCTGTCATTAGAAAAGGCATGAAGAGAGCCTAGGATCATTGACTCCTGGCAGGATTAAATGCAACCAAACAATTCAGTGATTCTGAATGACTTCAGCTTTCTTTGAGTGGCAATTTTGCTTTTCTTGGGGCCCTACTAATTGAAGGAAAGCATAGAGGAGCCAGAGTAAATTGGTTCTTCAGAACCTTGAAGAAATATTGTGGTGGTCATATTAATACAGCTTTTGTAATGTATTCTCTTTCTAATTGTTTTTTTTTCTCTCTCTTTATTGGGAATTTTAAGGACTGCAATGGCATGAGCCAACAGAGATTTTTAAATAGCACAAAAACAAATGGTTATTCTAAATTATATTTGGAAGAAACTCTACTTGAGGTATTTAAGTTAGTAAATAAAGAAACCAAATTAATATAGGCTATTTTAAGAATAAATATGGAATGCTATAAAACTTTGGTGATCTGTATACTTTCTGGTGGCTGGCCAATAGAATTTTTAATTGAATTACCACAGAAAATTCAGCGCAAAATATTATCAGATTTAACCACTCACTCAGTACATTATTTGTTACTGTTTTATTAGGCTAAATCAAAGGTTATAGCATCTCATCTTCTGCATTGATTTTCAGTTCAGAGGGATAAAGTTTTAAGCAAGGACTTAATAAAAGGATAATACTCAATTATTTTATTTAGAAAAGTAAAACTATTTTATGACTATTTTATATGTGCATTCCTAGCCTTTAAATAGTTAGACAACTTCATTGACATTCATATTCTGGAGCTTTGTAACTAGTCTGAGGTTGAACCTGGGAGGGGAGGTGCTGGGTGCAGAGGTCCTCATGGAGAAAAGACCTGCTGGCAAATCCAATGTCAAACATACCCACATTTCAGGCATATAGCCTTTGGCTATATTCTCTGAAAAGCCCCAAGATGGTGGACAGCTTGGCTGGAGTTTACAAAATTCCCCAGATAATCATTTCAGAATCCATGCATCTTACATTGTACTTACATTGGTCATTGTAAGTGGTTAGAAATTCCTCTTTTTTTACTTATTTTGTGTCAGTGTGCCTCATCTTGCAGCTGTTCTCAGAGTGCAGTCTCTAGACCAGTAGCATTACCCAGGAACTTGTTAGAAATTCAAATTCTCAGATTTTTGTTGGCTGCATACATGTCTTCTTTGGCGAAGTGTCTGTTCATATCCTTCACCCACTTTTCGATGGGGTCATTTGTTTTTTTCTTGTAAATTTGTTTAAGTTCCCTGCAAATTCTGGATATTAGACCTTTATCAGATAGGTAGATTGCAAAAATTTTCTTCCCTTCTGTAGGTTGCCATTTCACTCTGATGATAGTTTCTTTTGCTGTGCAGAAGCTCTTTAGTTTAATTAGATCTCATTTGTCAATGTTGGTTATTGTCGCAATTGCTTTTGGTGTTTTAGTCATGAAGTCTTTGGTCATGCCTATGTCCTGAATAGTATTGTCTAGGTTTTCTTCCAGGGTTTCTATGGTTTTGAGTTTTACATTTAAGTCTTCAATCCATCTTGAGTTAATTTTTGTATAAGGAGTAAGAAAGGGGTCCAGTTTCTGTTTTCTGCATATGGCTCGTCATCACTGGTCATTAGAGAAAGCAAATCAAAACCACAATGAGATATCATCTCATGCCAGTCAGAATGATGATTATTAAAAGTAAGGAAACAATAGATGATGGCGAGGCTGTGGAGAAATAGAAACACTTTACACTGTTGGTGGGAGTGTAAATTAGTTCAACCATTATGGAAGACAGTGTGGCAATTCTTCAAGGACCTAGAACCAGAAATACCATTTGACCTAGCAATCCCATTACTAGGTATATGTGCAAAGGATTATAAATCATTCTACTATAAAGACACATGTACACATATGTTTATTGCAGCACTATTTACAATAGCAAAGACTTGGAACCATCCCAAATGCCCATCAATGATGGACTGGATAAATAAAATATGGCACATATAAACCATGGAATACTATGCAGCCATAAAAAAAAGAATGTGATCATGTCCTTTGCAGGGACATGGATGAAGTTGGAAGTCATCATTCTCAGCAAACTAACACAAGAACAGAAAACCAAACACCACATGTTCTCACTCATAAGTGGGAGTTGAACAATGAAAACACATGGACACAGGGAGGGGAACATCACACACCGGGGCCTCTCGGAGGGTGGAGGGCAAGGTGTGGGAGAGCATTAGGGCAAATACCTAATGCATGCAGGGCTTAAAACCTAGATGATGGGTTTATAGGTGCAGCAACCACCATGGCACATGTATACTTATATAACAAACCTGCACATTCTGCACATGTATCCCAGAACTTAAAGTAAAAGAAAAAATCAAAACAAACAATCAAAAAGAAATGCAAATTTTATTGGATCAGGACCTACAGAATCAGAAACACTAGGGATGGAGCCCAATGATGTGTTTTAAAAGCCCTCCATGTGATTCTGATGTCTGCTACATTATAAAACAACTATTTAAATTATGCTGATGAGTGTAAGTTTTTTGATAACCATCTTGAAGAGCTCCTATTCCAGTGTCTGATTCATGGTAGACTCTCAGTGTTACCCTGAAAATGGAAGATGCACTTAATTTGTAATGCAACAGTCTGTGATGTTTACTATTATATTTTAGTGTCTCTCTCTCTCTCTCTCTCTCTCTATATATATATATATATATATTTTTTTTTTTTTTTAACTGTCTACTCAGGAATGAATAGTTGTCCTCACAGATTATTCATTTTCTTTTCCTTTGAGACTAGCTTTTCAGCTTTTCATTTAATATGAAAAAGGTCATCTTCAAAGAAAATGGTTGTTTGATGCTTCAGTTATTTAATTCTCTAACGAGTCACTGAGTAGCAGAGTTGGTTCATGCCAATCATTTCTTTCCCATTAAAGAAGGAAAATCACTTCATTGTCAATAATGATTAGTGAATTTTTCCTCTAGTCTCTACTTCAGTACCATTCAAAACTTCAGTGGCCAAAAATTTGTTGTTTCAGACTTCTAAGTCGGCTTTGAGTCTGCTTAAGCAGCAAATTCATCCAAGGGCTGTGAACCTCTCAGCTTTGCCTAAGGTAATAGATGAAAATGGGGGAAAAAAAATTCACAAAGAAAGTTGAAGTGCAACAGGTTTGGGGAGACAAATGGACTCAGATTATGATGTGAATTCATATGTTTTATACACCCAATTATTTCTAATGTGTGAAATCCAGGGAAATTATGTGCTCCAGACTCAGCGAGATTCATGTAGTACAAACCTCTTTTGCATCTTGTCAGGTAAAAGATCCATGTGGTTTGAATAGCATCCTTGCATGTCAGTACATCTAGTCCTTGGGGAAGAGGTTCCTCAGGATAGGGACACCAAACAATGGGTGTGTGTTCTCTGGGGATGAGATAGCTGATTCTGGGTTAAAAACTGAAAACCCAGGGATCATTGAGATTTCAGGGAGGCTCCACATGGACCAGCATAGGGAGGTAGGGATGGCCATAGCATGCTGAGAGTCTACCAGGAATACAGAGAAATCTGGTAAGGCAGGAAGGAAGTGGACCTGCAGGGGAGCCAGGGGTCTGAATGACCAAAGACCTCCTTAGGCAGCATTCCTTATTCATCTGATTCTAATAGGTAGGTGGGTAGAATAATGCTTCTAGGATAGAATTGGACTGAGTGGTGTTAGCCACTACCTGAGCAGCTCTTTTCTGAGTACCTAACCAGACCTATTCAGCTTTGTCCTCAGAAAGAGGCCCAGATAAAGGGGAGAATTCGTCCCTAGAGCCCAGGTTCTGGGAGGCAGTCTATAAAAATTTGCATTTTGAAGTCCACAAACATTGACTGAATGCCCTCCTGGTGCCAAGCACCATGGAGATGCTAGGGATCAAGTAATTAGAGAGTTCCTGCCCTCAGGGAACTCCAGGCCTTATGAAGGTGATAGATATTTAAACACCTTATTATAATTCAGTCGAATGGTATCTTTAGGGACAGAATGTTATGCAAGAATATAAATCAATTTTTTTCTGCCTGAAGAAGTCAGCTAAGTTTTCTTAGAAATGATAATATAGGTAGGCCAGGTAGTGAAGCGGGGCAAGGACATGGCAGGTAAAAGGATGAATGTTTAAAGAAGTATGGTGCTCTCAGGAAATGGCAAGCTGTCTGTTTCTGCAGCAGCATAAGATACCTGAGGGTGAGTGGTAGAGTTGAAGTTGGACAGATGGCATGGAATCAGATCATCAAGGACCTGCAGGGAGCAGAGCTTTAGTCAGAGGAGTCACATGATCAGATTTCTTTTAGAAAGATACATTCTAGCTCTTTTATGGAGGGTGGATTCCAGAGAACAGAGGCCAGACTCAGAGTAGAACCTTGTAAAAGTACGCTTGAAGCATGATGCAGGCCTAACTCAGGGCTATTGCTAAGCTGATGGAGAAGCCAGGTTGACTTTTTGAAGCTTGAATTTGTTATGTTGACTCCCTTTTTAGTCCTATCTCCACCTCTTTGGGGGCTTCTGTGGTTGACGCTCTTATAGTTGCTCTTTATAGAGGGAACAGAGAGAAGGTGGGCCAGCATTCTCTCATATTACATGGGCCTTTTTCCCTCTCAGAGATTTTACCAAACTTTCCTCACAGTGTTAAACTAAACCCAATTACTAATATAAAGAATTTCATGTTAATATATTAGTAAATAAATTCGGTCTTTTGATACCATGTTTTGTGGCAGGTAATTATAACTGAAGTGGCCTACATCAAATGTATTAATTCATTCATGAAACTTTCATTGATATTTGCGATATGAAGGCACTGTTGGCTTCACTGAAGGGTAACAAAAAAGCACTGAATATCATCCTCTGGCAGAAATTGCCAGGCCTGCTTTATTCTCTATAGCCACAAGCCAAGGAACTTTCTCAAAGCATTTGGTTCATTTATTCACTAATCCTTCAATTTATAAGTCAACAAATATTTGTTCAGCATTTACTATGTGAAGGCAAATTAATGGCATGAGGTGAGGAACACATTAGAGGTGGAGTAAAAATAGAACAGAAAGTTCAAGGTGGACTTCAAAGTTCTCAGAAATTCCCAAATTTAAAAATACTCTCAAGACTTTGGGCAACTTAATCTTTAATACTCTGACGACTTTTGTTATTAAAGAGCATCTTGGTTTAGGAAGTAAAGTTTTAGCTTCTTTGATAACCTAGGAATCATATCTCTGTTTTCATGTTTCTCTGATAGTTACTTGAAACTTTGATCCCTGGACTCTGCAATGTGGAGCCATATTCACAGGTCACAGTAATTTTGAAAGATGAGCAAAGAAAGTATTTTCCATTATCTATCTGTAGGTTTTTCTATTGCTTAAAAAGAAACTAAATAGCATGGTTTTCTAGGCAAGTGTGATAGAAAATGTGGAGCCTAACTCCCCTCCCTCATCTTTTTAAAGGCCAATCTATGAATTTGTTTGAAAATTGTCCAATTTCAGAATTTAGCTAACTAGTTGTTTAAATGACTAAGGGTCATCAGAGAGCATAGAAGTATTATTTGCCCAGGCATATTTTGACCTCTTCTTTGACAGCCCTTCTTTTCATTGAAGAAACATTCTTTCTCATTCTAGTCTCCTGCTCTTTTGTAGAAAGAGAACTTGCTGGGAGTTAGGTGACTTGACTTCTGATCTCAATTTTGTGGCTAACTAGTTGTAGGACTTTAGGCCAGAGGTTGTCAAACTATAGCCTGCAGGCCAAATCTTGACCACCATCTGTTTGGGAAAATAAAGTTTTATTGGTGCACAGCTATGACTATTTGTTTACTCATTGTTTACGAATGCTTTCTTGCTATAATACTGAGATGAATACTTCTGATAATACCATATGGCCCACAGAACCTCCAATATTTACTGTCTGGCCCTTTACAGAAAAGGTTTACCAACCTCATCTTTAGGCAAGTCACTCTATCACTTGAGCCTCATCTTTCCCATTTGTAAAATTTGGGAGTTGGACTAGGTTGTTCCCAGGGCTCATGTCCTCTTTACATTGTTACTCTAGAACTCTTCTTACAGAGCAGTGTCATCTCACGTCAGTCATTTTATACTGGGACATAAACCTATTCATATTTTTATTCATTCAATTTACTAAGCTCCTAATACCAGAGTGGAACACAAAGTCTAAGAGCATCCCTGCCTTTGAGAAACTTATAATCTGGTTAGAAGATATAACTACAAGGTTTCAAACTTAAATTAAAATAGAAGGTAATAAGGGATAACATACCAAATTAAGTGATAATGTTTAAAAGATTTTAGAGGAGAAATATCTTTATGGACTGACATGATTAGGGAAATATCTGTAGGGGAGAGTGAGATTTTGTATTTTTTTACAGTCATCTTCATAGCCCTGTAAAATACTGGATTCAGTGTCCCTGTAAAGCAGTAGTTTTCAAATTTTGGGATGCATAAAAATCACCTGAATTAGTAGGAAAAAAAATGCAAATTCCTTACATCCAGCTTTCAAGATTCCAAGTAGGTCTGGGGTACTGCTTATAAATGAGTATTTTCACAAACACCCTGGATAATTCTGATACACATTCTGATAAGTTGTTAAATATATTACTATCCAGGAATTTATGATGTTTGGTAGAGTTTTAGTGAACTGTGGTTATGTGTGACTAGAAGGAACTCCATTGTCCATGGAGTAAGTACTTCAATGACTTTCTCTTTTTAGGAAATGTGAGATCTCTTCGGCCAAGAAGAACAACCTGAGGACTCTATTTCTGGAGGTAATTGAACTCCTTTAATAAGTTTAGAGGAAAAATCTGAGATCAGTACATCTTTTGTATCTATGATAGCTAAGGATACATCACTTGAAAGATTCACTGTACTTCCTACTTCCTTCAGCATTTGACTCTTGGTCCTTGTGAGCTCCTTGTTCCTGCAAAGTTGGCTGGGGTCACCATAGTCAGTCAAAAAAATCCATCAATGACAGAGATAGGGAATCTCCAATCTCTATCCCAAGATGTGTTCTCGATGACTTAAGCACATCAACAGAAGCTCCGGATGCAGAAGAGAGATTTTATCTATGGGAAAATGACCCTCTGAAAAGAAGTGTGAAATCATCAAAAAAGCCATTGGAGGGGACACCTGAGAGTCATGTGGCTGAAGTTTCACAAGATCCCACCATGCTTCTAGTCCAGAGGAGAAATCTAGACCCACTCCCCGAAAAGTATAGGCATCATAAGAAGGCCACAAGGACAAAAAGAAGGAGGAAGGAGAAAATGGAGGCCCAGTGCCCACCTGTTCCTCCAACACCTTCAACACCACCACAAAGTGAGGAAGATGAGGCTGTAGACAAAAAGCCAACTCTACTCAGTGCCCAGGAAGATAATCCTGACCTTCTCCATGAAGTAGGGGTGGCAAAATCCTGGGATTGTCACTCTTCCATAGGAAAAATAATGACAGCTCTTCACCTGGAGTAGGAAGAATTGGGGGTAAGGTGCTTGAGAAACAAACTGGGATCATTGGTCCCAGATAGAACATACAAGAATTGGTGGCCTGGCACCGTGGCTTATGCCTATAATGCCAGCACTTTGGGAGGCCGAGGCGGGTAGATCACGAGATCAGGAGATTGAGACCATCCTGGCTAACACGGTGAAACTCTGTCTCTACTAAAAATACAAAAAATTAACCGGGCAAGGTGGCGGGCACCTGTAGTCCCAGCTACTCAGGAGGCTGAGGCAGGAGAATTGCTTGAACCCGGGAGGCAGAGCTTGCAGTGAGCTGAGACTGCGCCACTGCACTCCAGCCTGGATGACAGAGCAAGACTCCATCTCAAAAAAAAAAAAAAGGCTTGGCTCAGAGAGTCATGTCCTTTTTCCCTTTTGCACATGGTTGTTGTCTTTGAGGGCTTTGAACTTATTTATTTTACTTACAGGACAGATTACAGTGTCTGCAGGAAGAGGGTTCCAGTGTGATGCATCAGGAATGTCAGATGGAGTCCTGAGAGCTCTCAGTGGCTCAGAAGCCCAGGCCCTCTTCTCCTGCAGTGACATCCTCGGCATAACCACCACTCTGCTTTGGCAGTTTCCTAAGCTGTGTCTGCCAGACCTTCTCAAGGTCTAGAAGCAGAAGGCACCCAGCAGAAAGGGTAACAACCAGGCTGAGGCAGGAGGTGATGCTGAGGTCCTGAGACCTGGCCAGGCAAAATCAGAGCTGAGCCTCAGCAAAACGTGTAGCCACTTGAAATTGATACAGCTTTCCTTTGTGTTTAGTTTTATGGTTCTCTCTGTATGTCATTGTTCCTCTTAATTGAGTTTTTGCCTGTCAAAGAGATAGAGAACTGCTTTTATGCTGAGATCCTCAAGCCAAAACCCACAGTAAAAGCAAAGTAAAACTTTGAGGCTTTCAACTTTTACTCCGTGGTGGAATTACTTCCTACTTCCTTCCCATTAGGTTAAAGGTGTGATTCTCTCTGGAGAAAGTTGTTCCCAAAATTCATGTGTATTTCACTCAGGATTGAAGTGATACAATTTCATCATTTTCGGTAGTGTTTCCTGATACCAGCAACCAAATGGAGACCTTTCATGTCCAACTCCTTTCATTTTCTCTTACCTTCGACTACAGATTCATTTTGTATCCTTCTTCACTATTTTGTTGAAATTCTGCCACTTTTTTTTTTTTTTTGAGACAGAGTCTCGCTCTGTTGCCCAGGCTGGAGTACAGTGTATGATCTTGGCTGACTGCAAGCTCCGCCTCGCAGGTTCAAGCAATTCTCCTGCCTCAGCTTCCCGAGTAGCTGGGACTACAGGTGAGTGCCACCACACCCAGCTAATTTTTGTACTTTTAGTAGAGAGGGGGTTTCACCATGTTGGCCAGAATGGTCTCTATCTCTTGACCTCAGGATCTGCCCGCCTCGGCCTCCCAAAGTGCTGGGATTACAGGCGTGAGCCACCGCGCCTGACCAATTCTGCCACTTTCTAACTTGAATAAGCCTCAGGATGTCCTGGTTGCTACACAGCTATCACTTCCTCCATCTCTAACCAATGTTTGGTTTCTTTTTTGTCACTTGGTAGTAAGGTACCTAGCTCTCCCTTCTGAAATGTACCTTTGGTGTTCTGTAGCCATCTGTATTGAAAGCATAGTCACACAAGGTAATGTTTCTTCCTTGTCATTCTGTAGTCAGACTTTCACAGAATCCTGAGTTCTTCTGAGAATCCTAAAGAAGATAAGTTCTTTAAGAAAAGTTCAAGATCATTTCATTTCCCTCTTGTTCTGGTATGCTACGTTAATCCTTTTCCCAGGATGTAAGAGTTTAAATTAATCTTACACTTTCTTTTGAGGGAGTATGTTTAAGAAGAGTTGAGGAGTTTCCCTGTAGCTTTATTACTTGTTGTTATTTCCTAATTGTCCCAGTTTCCCAATTCATGTAAGAATAATAAATAAAAATGCAAATATAAATAAATGTGCAAAGTATCTGCATAAGAAAGAAATAATATAACTTATTTTCTTTTTTCCTTAGCACTGACTCTGATGATTACTATATGAAAATTGGAAATGTGACCAGTATGTTGGTTCTTTTCATGCCTGGAACAAGGCTTTGTACTGTTGGAAGAATACAGGTTTCAGATAAGGAAAGATCTACACAAGCACTTAGTTTTGAAACTTTTCTGCTCCCATGTGTCTTGACTCCTTACTCACAACCAAGAGAAGGGGAGTTTACATCTCCTCTGATGCATTTGTGAAGGAGAAAGTATATGTTTCCAGGTTTCAAAGGTTGTGTTACTGTAGTTGGGAAGGGAATAGAATGAGTTGCAAGAGTGGTGGCAAATATCCTCAAGGATGCTTTGGAGGTAACAGGTTACAACCACATTTGAAGAAATTTCATGGTTTGGTGAGGATTTCAAATTAGAATTAGAGAAATTTTGCAAAATGTCATAGTACTTAGAGTAAAATAGGACACCTTTCTAAAGTCAGTCATACTTTGATACTTTTAGTTGTCTAAAAAGTGGTTGGTTTCTCATTTTAAACAGTATTGAGTTTTCTTGAGTTAATTGACCATGATAAATGGGTTTTATTACATAAAATTTCAAATTATCCAAACTCTCTATATTTACATACATATTTTCTCCATTTAATACAAGAAGCACACTCCCAGGTGAGGCATAATGTACGAAAGTCCTGAGTCATAGAGCCTGTTATTAAAAGCTCACCAGAATGCAGATATTAGTGCTGCTATTATATTTTATTATTGTTATTATTTATCATAATAAGTGTTTCAAGTTAGTTGTTCTATCATAGAAAAACTATTAGTGGGAACCTAGTTAGCCATATCTTCAGCCCCATCTACAATACTGATTTTCACATAAAAGTTATTTGCTACAAATTTGGTACATAGGTTTAAAATAAGGAAAGATCTATATAAGCGCTTAGTTTTGAAATTTTTCTGCTCTGTGTCTTGACCTTTTACTCAAACAAGAGAAAGCGTGTTTATATCTCCTCTGATGTAGTTTGTAAATGGGAAAGTGTATGTTTCTGTTTCAAATTTTGTGTTGCTGTCTTTATGGTTTGAATTACTAAACGTGATTTATGACTTAATAAAGCTGCTTTTGAAAAATATACTTAGAAAAATAGTGTAGCTGTTTCAAAGTAAAAACAAATTTAAAAATAAAACTTACTACTATTGATGATAGAGCTTATGAGTCATTTAAAAAAATTGTTTCCCCTGCAAAGCAGATAAACAGTTTTGCACATGTATTATAAACAGATATAATTGACAAGTATAGAAGTGATCATATTTAATGTATTTAGTTCTCTTTTTTATCCCCAGGGGAACTTAGAGAACTAGGTAGATATCAGATGTTGCTGTACTCATTGCTACAGGCTGATTAAGCTGAGATTAAACAGGTCAATAAAACTTTTCCAGCAATTTTTCTAGATCACTTGTTTCGTCTGAAAAAGAATTATAATGCAAGTTTTTAAACCAAATTATCGAACTACTAGTTTTGTGCTTTTGTCTTGTAAATGTGATTTTTTTGCTCTGGGTTCTTGTCCTAACGTTCAGTATCAAAACATTTCCTACTGACCATTTTGTTTTTGTCAACTTATTCTCATATTAGTGTCCAAATTCCAACTAATGCCTTTATTACTCACTGGGAAAATTTTAACATGAAAAAACCCTGACTAATGTAAAATTATACCCCCCAAATAAACCAATAAAAAGGGTTTACTTATTACCTGAATTTTGACAAAAATAGTAGAAAGTATCTCGTCCTTTCCTCTTATTTATCAGAGGAACCTGAAGCAGAGAAATTGAATAGCTCTCTCAAAGTGACATAGTTGGTTCGTGACAAAGCTAAAACAAATAATAGCTACCATTAGATTAAATCTTGTGCTTATTCACACATCAGTCATCTTCAGGCAATCTGCATAGGGTTGGAATGATAGTTTAAGTTCAGAAAGGTCCCAGGACTGGCAAGTCTTGATGCAGAATCCAAACCTAGGTCTGTTAGTCTCTGAAGCCAATACTTGTTACATTGTACCTCTCAGTATTATAATATAAAATGCCTGTTGCAAGTCTAACTGTAATATTAAGAATAAATAATTTATCTTATTTGCCAAAATTTAGATTTTAGCTTTAGCACATATACAATAAAAAGAGTCTAATTTTTAAAAAGTCCAATTAAAAAGACTATTTCTTTGGGTAGCATTTCTGTATTGAGCTGTAAATAATAAAATAGAACCTAAGGGATTGAAAAAAGAAAACTTCAGTGTAATATAAATAAACTTTTAATCATTACAACCAATTAAATTGAGACAATTACTTAACTGAAAAGTGATTAAGGAAAAAGGAATAGCACATAATCAAAGCAGGGTCTTTGACTTGACACGGTCACAAGACAAGGCACAACAAAGTCGAATTAGGCTCCATGGAAAGCTAATGGATTTAAAGGCATTTCTAAACTGTTTTCAGGTGAAGAGTTTGAGACTTGGGTAGCAGAAAGACAGGCTCTTCACCATAACCCAGTGACCCTTGAAATGAGTAAGTATACTCCTGCTAATGAACTCCAGGCTTTACATAGGAAATTTGAATTTTCTCACGCTTCAAAACATTCTTTTCATTCTGATTTGACAAGGCCTTTTTCAAGACAGAAGAAAAGAACAACAGAACTGGAAGATTCAAACCACTTGGCTGTGTGATCAAGGGATTTGGTTCTTCATTTTTGCAGATTCAAGACATGAGGACAAGTGCTGTTGTATGTGGGAGAGCAGATTGGTGCAGATTTCTTGAACTATTTTCTGACAGCTATAAAGAATTATAGCACTGCCCCCAGCCTGGAACCTTTGTGATGGACTGTCTCAGACACAGATATAGTTATCACCCTCCCGGGTCACAGTGCTCATCTAGAGAAGGGCTTTGACTATGATCCTTGGTTCTCCCATCCCACAACACCTTGTGCCTTAGAGTTAGTCCCGCAGTTGGTGACAGGGCCATGATGGCTGTTTTAATAGGAGTTTCAATACTCTACATAAAAAGATAAACTTCAAAACAAATGACAACATTCTTTACACAAATTGCATAATTTTAAATGAATTCAACATTCTGCGATTCTATTACAAATGACTTCTAACGTGAACTTCACTTGTTTTCTAGTTGTAATCACTATTCTGATTTTAGAATGCCTGTGAAACTACTCAGTACTGGATGCTTATGATGGTAACTCTTCTGGTGGCTGACACAAAAGATCCATTCACAGAAGAGTGATGAAACAGCAATTGAGATTTTTAATAACTACTGTGAGAAATATTCCTTTATACTTCTCCTTTTATTTGGAAGAAATAATTAAAATGCCTTGAAAAGTTTTTAAAAACACACACACATTTCAACCAGTATGTAGTACCAAAACTTCTTGGCCAGCGATGCTCAAAAATAATTTCTGGCTAAAATTTATATACAAACAATAATAGATTAAAAAATAGAATAGTAATCATGTAACCTCTTCTCTAACAGCTACCATTCACCTTAATTTAAAATGTAGTCTCATTTTAAAGTTAAAATTATGGAGTAAAGGTCTAAATCCAATTATATAAATTATCTAACCCTAAATATTTTGCAATTACATAATAAGTACTTGTGAAATATCTGCCTAAGTCTGGACTTAAAAAACAGATATTAGCTCCTAGTTTTGCCATTTACTACTCTGTAACTTTGGCTATTTATTTAAACTCATTTATCTCTAGTTTCCTCCTCTAAAAAAAGGAGGGTATTAACATATCAGGTAGTTTTTCTGAGAATTGGATGAGATAATATCTCTGAAAGAACCTAGTGACTGTTTTATAGTAGAAAGCTTTTGCCATTATAATGTCTATTGAATTCCTATAAAGCAAAACGTTAACTCTACTAAGTGCTACAGAAGGGTAAGCTACTCATGTAAATTCTTATTTGAAAGGAAAGGAAATTTGTATCTCGGGAAATAATGTGCAGGCAAATAGATTTAATATGTGTTTATTCCCAATTTGTGTGTATCTAGAAAAATATTTTACCCCAGAATTAGACAAGCCAAAAACCCTTTATTGTTGCAACCTGTGAAATCCATATTATTTGGGCCTTTGTTTTCATTTTTTTTGAGGCGCAGTCTTGCTCTATCACCCAGGCTGGAGTGCAGTGGCGTGATCTCTACTCACTGCAAGCTCCGCCTTCCGGGTTCATGCCATTCTCCTGCCTCAGCCTCCGGAGTAGCTGGGACTACAGGTGCCTGCCACCATGCCCAGCTAATTTTTTGTACTTCAGTAGAGACAGGGTTTCACCGTGTTAGCCAGGATGGTCTTGATCTCCTGACCTCATGATCCACCCACCTCAGCCTCGCAAAGTGCTGGGATTACAGGCGTGAGCCACCACACCTGGCTGTCATTATTATTTTCTAAAAAGACTTAATTGTAAAGATAGTTTATTCAATGGTTGTCATAATCTAATGGTTATTTGTTCTGCTTCAACCCTCTTGAATGATAGGAGCTATTCTATTAATAGCAATACTTTCAGTATGGCAATGATTATTAATGAAATAAGGATAGAAGGACCTCTAAGATATATTAGAATTTTGAAGAAATTTTCATTGGAAAAGCTCCCCTATATTCTAATATTCCCCTTTTTCATTTCTTCTGTCCACCTGTTGAATTTTACACCAAGATTGACTATGTAAGGGACCGTTAAAGTTTTATGATCTGGAATTTTATTCTGTTCCACTCAAGAGGCAGTTATGGAACATCTGTGCCTAAACTGAAGCTATTTTATCTCAAAGTCAAGGAACGTAAGCATAAATAAAAAGTAGAAGAACATGTCTGTGCTGTTAAATAATATACAATGTGTTCAGAGAAAATAAGACAAGCACTTACATAATGCCCACTGAACAACCACAAAGGTATCCAAAGGAGCTCAAGAGAATGTTATACAATGTGAGTTAGTAAGAACTGATGGAATGTCTTGAAAAGGAAGGATTATTGCAAGGTAGAATATATAGGATGGTTTCTCTGAATAGGTAACTTTCGAGCTGGACCTTGAGGGAAAAGAATATGGTATAGATTTATCCAATCCCACATGCAAAGAGGATAAAACCACTTTACTGGGTAGAGTTGTTTTGGAGGCTGGTCAAACCAAAGCACAACTGTAAACCAGATCCAGGACATAAAGCTGATAGAAATTGTGAAACCATTATGGACAGGTCATTATGCCTAAGTGTAGGCAGTCCAAAAGATGGGTCAGGAGCAGAAGAGAGAGCTAGAAAGTTAGGGTCTGAATACAGGCAGAAATGGTTTAAAGGCATTCACAAAGGCTGGAATAAAGAGAGGGCCCAGGACTTTTATCTGAAAAAGAGAAAGGTCTATGGGGTGCTGGCCATGAAATGGTTTTGGTGGAGAGGTCCCTTCCAAATGAAAATAGGGTGGACAATATTAAAAGACATGAAAGCAAATAATGTAGATGAAGAGCATTATGTACAGATGTTGCAATTTCCGTCATATATTGAAGGCATGCAATAGCATAGAAATGTGTAGTGAGAGTAATAAGGAATAAGTTAGGGGCCAGTTGAATCGGATACTTGAATTCCCTACTTGGCTTTGATTTTATAGGTGAAAAGGAGCCACTGTAGATTCTCAATCTTCTCTAAAAAGATAACATTGCCCAAGGTAGTAAGCTCAAGAAGGAACGAGTGTAAGAGATGTGCAAGGGCATAGACCTAGATTCAATACTGACCTCTAGGAATATGTCATTTGGTTAGCTGCCTTTCACTGCATGTGACCTAGATGATTGCCTCTTTTTCACCACTTGCTTGTAACTAATATATTTTTGTAAGAATAGTGGATAAAACTAAAGGAAAAATTACAAAAAAAAAAAAAAACCTTATGTGTAAGCACACAGTATTTTGTATTTTTAAGACTGGAAAATTATGATCTCTTGACTTATGGTTTTACATTTTACATTAGTCAAATGAAACATAAAAATTAAATGTGATACATTTGTTGGAAAGTTCCAAATATTTATTCTTCCATAAGACAACAGAGCAGTATAGCTTAGTATTTGAGAATGCATCTGCAGATAGTTTCTGGGTCCAATTCCTGGCTTTATCACTTAATATCTACCTTAAACAGAATTACCTTTTCCATGCTTTAGTTTGCTCGTCTGAAAAATAGGAATAGTTATACCTATTTTACAGGGCTTTGGTGAGAATTAAATGAGATAATAACACATTTTTAAAACTTAGAATGGAGATTAGCATAAAGAGTGTAAGCTCAACAAATATTCATCTGTTATCATCATACGGGCAAGATTTTTTTTTAAAAAATACTTATTTGTGTGAGGAGAGGTTGTAAGTTCTCCAAGGGGAAGGTTGCATGAAGTACATGAGAAGACTGACCCTAAATGTAGGGGCTCCCAGAGTCACTAAATATTCTGAGCATGGCTCAGAGATGGGAGAATCAACAAACCTAAAGGGATTCTATGTGGTAAAACATAAGTTATCTCAGTAAGCAGAACCCCAGTTATTTTATGGCCATAGGGCATGTTTTTGTGTTGTGGTGGTTGTTGTTTTTTTGAGATGGCCTGTAGTGTGCAATTTTGGCTCACTGCAACCTCGACCTCCCCAGGCTCAGGTGATCTTCCCACCTCGACCTCTTGTGTAGCTGGGACTAATTTTTCTATTTTTTGTAGAGACCATGTCTCACCGTGTTGCCCAGGCTGGTCTCAAACTCCTGGGCTCAAGTGATCTGCCTACTTTGGCCTCCCAAAGTGCTAAGATTATAGGCACGAGCCACCACACTGGGCCTTATGGAGCATGTTCTTAATACCTAATTGTGAAGGAGTCCAGCTCACCTATTCATACCCAGTGCTTAGCATAGTGTCAACCACAATAAGTACATAACAACGTTTCAGCAAATGTCTGTTAAGTGAATGAGTAAATGATTCAGTGAAGAAAAGAATTCCAGTATGTATACAATTAGATATATTACTCATAGAAACAACAATTTATTTCATCCAAAGACAGCTTTTGCAGTCTTTGGCATTGAAGACAACTCTGATTGTGACACATTGGGGGAGATCCCCCAAAGAGATTGAGTATGAATTACTCATCAGTTAAAGGATTGAATGAGATCAGCATTGGGCTGATTTTAGAAAATAAATTCAGAACTACTATATTCAGTGATTAAGAAGAAGTAATGCAGTCCTCTTTTTAGTCCTCTCAGTACTTTGCTTTAAAATGCACACAGGTGCAAAGACAGACAGACAAACATACATGCACAGGCACAAATATGAAAATATATCACAGTTAAAATATCCATTTATTAATTTTTGTTTAAGTACTACACAGAAATCCACCTTAAAAATTAGTAGCTTAAAACTATGACAATCATTTATTTAACATATGACTCTTCAATTTGTTTGAAAAGACTTATCTGTGCTCCATGTTGCATCAGCTAAGGTGGTTAGAATTTTGACTGCAGGTTTCACTTTCAAGATCACACAGTCACATAATTGGCAAGTTAATGCATGCTGTTGGCTGGGAGCAAAGCTGGGCTGTAGGCCAGGGGCCTCAGTTCCTGTCTACATGGGCCTCTACGGACTGCTTGGCTTCCTCTCACAGCATGGTGGCAGTGTTCCAAGGATGAGCTTCCCAAGAGAAACAGGTGTAAGCTAGATTTTATGATCTAGTCTTAGAAAGCACCTAGACTCAATTCTGCTATAGTCACAGGCCACCTAGCTTGAAGGGGAACCTCTCCTCTATTACTCCAGCCCTTATCTCTATGGGATGACTGTCGGTGTCACTGTATTAGTCTGTTTTCATGCTGCTGAAAAAGACATACCCAAGACTCGGAAGGAAGAGAAGTTTAATTGGACTTACAGTTCCACATAGCTGGGGAGGCCTCAGAATTATGGCAAGAGGCAAAAGGCACTTCTAACATGGTGGCAGCAAGAGAAAAAATGAGAGGGATGCAAAAGCGGAAACCCCTGATACAACCATCAGACCTCATGAGACTTATTCACTACCAGGAGAACAGTATGGGGGAAACTGCCCCCATGATTCAAATTATCTCCCACCGGGCCCCTCTCACAACATGTAGGAATTATGGGAGTACAGTTCAAGATGAGATTTGGGTCAGGACACAGAGTCAAACCATATCTGTCACATTGTTAGAAGAGCGTGTGGGATGGGAGATCTTGTGGCTGTCTTGGATAATACAGTCTGCCACAGTGAGCTCTACATTTTTGGACACTATTTAAAGGAATTTTTAATTCAGTCACCTCTGAGTTCCCAAAAGTGACCAGACTATTGTGGTATGTAGGAAATCTTTTCAGAAAGAAGCACATTATAAGGGAGGAAATATTTCTGTGGAGATTTCAACTAGATATAAAAGGCGCCATGAATAGAATAAAGGGATGGGGCATTCGCTGACAGATAATTTAACAAGAAGAACTGAGGGTAAACAATTTAAAAACTGAAGTTAGGAAACCCCCTCGCCCTGCTGATGTCAATGAAAGGGAATATTATAAGCAGCCAAGGACCTGCCGCCATGGGTCTTTTGAGACATCATAGAGTGGACATTGCTAAATCTAGCTTTTCCCTTTCTGTGACTAAACATTTTCCATGAAGACTGGAGGCTCAGAAAAATCTTATGACAGAAATCTGACCCACCAAATTGAAAGCAGACAAGAAAATAATAGGTAAATGTATATCTAAAGTATGTATCGACATTCTTAGTTAGTAAATGTTTATTTAGCTCTTGCAGGTGAAATATAAATAATCACTGGAGTATTCCTTCAAGGCCTGTTAGAGCTCAGCCAAAAACAGTGATCAGCAAATCAAATGCCAGAAGCTTTGACCCTTCTGCCAGAGGAGAGCCATTTAAATGGGCTTTTAAAGGATCTATTTTAGGACTTTGTGTGGAAACCCAGCAAAATCAGTTTGCTGAAATCTATACCAGTTGGCCCAGGTGGCTTTTCCTAGTCTCTGCCTGCATCTGTTTTATTCACAAGTGCACTGCTATTGATTTGTATAATGAGGCAATAGCATACAAGTGATAGCTTCCCCAAAAGCCATATCCTTTCTCTGTCTAGGATTTGGAGCAGGAAAGAGACCATAAACAATACATTTTCTTCCTCAAAATATATTTGTCACTTTCAGCTTGCTTTCTTCCATGCCAAGAAGACTATCAAAGGCAAGTTATAATTGAACATGACAATGTTTGTCTCTTTCTTATGGAATGTTAACTTGGCAGACACTGCCTGGCAGAAGAAAAAATTAATCGTGTTTGATCTCTCACTTTACTGACCTCTGAGAAGTTTTCTTGTCATTTGTTTTCCACCATTGTATTAACTGATCTAATAGGCTTCAGTAATTTTCTTTTGTTTAATCATTTAGATTCCTGATGAAGAACCAGGGTAGTTAAATGATGATGCATTTGTAAAAGTCATGTGCACTCTGTATCTGACCACTGTCGTCAGGATGGGGAATCTCTGGTACCTCAAGGGAAAATGCTAGACCTGAAGAATTAGAAACACACATAAAAGAAGCATTTTTATCTCTTTATGTGAGCACTTCTTAGAATGGAGCTGTGGATGCATTTACCTAGGAGAGCTGAGGCAGAAACAGGATCATATGACTGTCAATGTCATTTAAGCCTTCTTGCCATTTACTGATTTGTATCTGATAATTTATTGAGTCTCGACAACTTCATGTACAGGATTAAAGGCATTGCCTTGATCACAGAACCTAAATTTCAACACCTTCTGAGGCTGCCAGGGCATAGAAATTGTGCGACTGCATTAACTGCTAAGGTTACTCCCTGACACTAGGCAGGGATTGAAAACAAACTTGGAGTTTTTATTTCATCTCCTTTGGTGATGACAGTCCATAAGGTTGAAAATTGTACATTTTTTGTGAGTAACACAAGTTCTTTAACCTATGACCTGTAACTGATTGCATGCACTTAACATTGTGTTTGGAAGCGTGTTCCAAAAGGAGTTATTTTGAAGCTCGGTGTTCTCTCTTCTTCAAGTTTAATTCTTTTTCTATTCCAAGTTCCATTTGTGTTTTTGAATGACTACCTTTGCTTTCAGAGAAGTCATTCTAAGATGTCTTGAAACACTAATATGACATAGACCACATAAACAGTTTAGTATTGCAGTGTATATGCTTCTCTTCTTTCAGAAGAAACGTTAAATGAACCTGTTACATTTTGCTTTAAGGACTTAGACTTAGAAAACCCTTCAAACAGCATGACTTCTTTAGACAGGTAGTAATTTATTGTTAGGCATTCTGAAATGGTTTGCCTGGCAGAAATAAACATACAATAAAATTACTCAAAAAGCATTCAGGTGAGTGTTTTGATTCAACGATTGACAGGAAAATTTAGAATTTGAATATTTTGTGAATTGTAGTAGCATCTTTAGCATTTGAAGGGATATGATGACAAATCAAATGGAAAGGAATTTTGATATTAGTATGGAAAATGTGCAGTTAGGTAGAAGATACTGAAGGTATTGAAAAAAGACTTCAACAAGGAACTGAAAATTATATTTAAAATCCATGAAGATCAAGGACACTTGGTGACTGACAAGTATTAATAGAACTATTAAAGATGTTTTGTAGCAATTGCACATGACATTTTTCAGCATTTCTCCAATGATTTTAATACAATTTTTTGTCCGTTTGCTGATTGAGGTTTAGAAGATGATATGTAAAAAGCCAAAGGCTATATGATATGAAAAATGTTTTAATTGTCTAGCTGCCAATATTTTAAAATATATATACATGTGTATATACACACATACGTGTTTTATATATATACACATATATATGTATATAATATAAAACATTTTAAAACTTTGTGCATGCACACACACATACACACACAGAGAAAGAAAGAGAGAGAGACACCCACGTTCCACAAAATAAATCAGCAAGATAGGTTGTGATTTTGTAACTGGTAGGAAAGACAAAGGCATATCTGATTGGAATATCACACACTAAAAAAAATAGTACATTTATCTATATCAGACAGAACTAGACTCTTTGAATCATAATTTTATATGCTGTTTTTTTCTAGGAAGGAATGTGAGAAAACACATTTTTATTTTAGGGGACCAACACTATACTTTTCTTCAAATGAATATTTTAATAGTAGAAAATCAACACAATGTTAATATGAATAAGAGTCCAGTGTTAGAGTAGAGATGTTATAAAGATTAATTAATTGAAATTTCTTTAACATTTGTCTATTCCAGAATTTCTCAACCCTGAAAGTCAAGTATACAGTCAATGTTTCTCAAACTTTGTGAGCATTGGAATCACCAGAGAAGCTTCTTAAAAATATTTTTGCTTGAGCTCCACCCTCAAAGAATCTTATTGAGTACATCTGGGCTAGGCTTCAAGAACCAGTGTTTTTAACAACATTCTTTGCCCTCCTCCCTAAATGTGTTATAATGTACAACAAAGTCTGAGAACTACTAGAACAGACAACATACACACACTATGATAGGATACTGTGGGACTTGAATGATAGGACATTAATTTCTTTAAAATGTCAGCACTTATCTAAGTCTATGGTCCACAGGAAGTATTTTTTCTAGATTTTGCTTCCAGATTATTTTGTTTTTTACTTTTTCCATAATTCCTCTAAGAAATATTCAAAATGTATTTAGATCTCACATATTTAATTTATGAAAGGACCAGATCATTAAGACTGGGTTACTTCTATTAATGGCTTTGTTTTAACCTGTTACACCTTTCTTTTGGCTTTGGTGGCAGGTGAAAAAAAATCACAACTGTCTGTATTGTACCTGGACAGGTATTTTAGTCAAGAGAAACAGTATTGAAAGATGCAAGGTGTTTGCATGTTCTTACTCATAAGTGGAAGTTAAACAATGAGAACATATGGGCACAGGGAGGGGAACATCACACACTGGGGCCTATCGGGGGTAGGGGGGGCAAGGGGAGGGATAGCATTAGGAGAAATACCTAATGTAGATGACGGGTTGATGGATGCAGCAAACCACCACAGCACATGTATAACTATGTGACAAACCTGCATGTTCTGCACATGTATCCCAGAACCTAAAGTATAATTTTAAAAAAAAAGAAAGATGCAAGATATTTCATGTAAAGTGCCATAACTTCTCTACCACTGCATTAAACACACACATTAATATTCCTTTCCAACTGGCTATTTGCCCTCAAATCACTATCCTATTAATTGGCAAGAACTGAAGACAAAGGATTTTTAATAGGCTTGCAACAAGGCTGATGATGGTGTGAAATAGCTAGGCAATCCTTTGGGTGGAGACTAACAGTTTGTGAAGAGAGTGCTAGCTTTGGTTGGATAGCTCTGATTGTTTGAAGCATGAAAAAAGATGGTATAATTGATGTGGTCAGGCCACATTTTAAGGTATGCATGATTGGAAGACAAAGAGGTGGGGTTGCTGACCATAATGAACAAGTTATTGGGAAGGCTTTTGAGAGGTGACATGGTGTGTTCAATATAGCCACAGACTCCAGAGCTAAGTTCAGGAGTTTCGATCACAGATCTGTCACTAGCTCTCTGACTGTTGACAAGTCACTTATTCTCTCTGGTCATCATTTTCCTTTTTTGTAAAATGTAGATAATAATAATACTTACCTGTATTAGTCTGTTTTCATGCTGCTGATAAAGACATACCTGAGACTGGTCAATTTACAAAAGAAAGAGGTTTAATGGACTCACAGTTCCATGCGGCTGGGGAGGCCTCACAATCATGGCAGAAGGTAAAAAGTAGGTCTTACATGGTGGCAGACAGGAGAAGAGAGCTTATTCAGGAAAACTCCCCTTTATAAAACCATCAGATCTCATGAGACTTATTCACTGTTACGAGAACAGCACAGGGAAGACCCGCTCCCATGATTCAATTACTTCCTACTGGATCCCTCCCACAACACATGGGAATTGTGGGAGCTACAATTCAAGTTGAGATTTGCGGGGGGCCACAGCCAAACCATATCACTACCTCAGAGGAATTTTATAGGGGTAAAATAAGTTGATACTTCTTTTAATTGAGGTAAATAATAAATATTCTCAAATATCTTACACATATTGAGAGGAGGAACTATTTGAGAAGGAAACATTACCATTAAAATAAGAATGGTTTCTCTGAATGCTACATCTAACATGATGTATATCAGAATTCTTTTATTTATTGAACCATTTATTCATTGTACGGACATTTATGATTATTTATTATGTGCTTATTGTACTTGGTAATGTGTTAAGCACCGGGGAGAAAAAGGTGGATTAGACACCTTCACAATAAGGTGTTAGGAAACATGACTTATAGTCATAATAACTATGTTACCTTGTTATTAAAAGGGAGTTACTTCAATGAATTAATTAACTTTTAAAATTAGTGAATATTGGAGGCTTAAGGAAGTCCCAGCAATTTACTGCTCCCAACTTCCCACCTTTTTCTCACTGGAGTATCTAACTAATAAATAAGATGAAGGAGTAAATTATATGGAGATCAAGATATTCAATATAATTTACTGAAATTGAACAATGTGGCTTCTATCTATAAGGAAGCTTCCTAGTACTGAACTCCAGAATGAGTGAGAATGAGTGAGACTTACCTAAGTCACAGTAAGTGCTGCACCACACATGCCTCTCCTGTAAGGAAGGACTGTTGTCTCTAAATTTATCATATGACTTAGAGAAATTGAGAATACAGTTTCTTTATGGGGAAAAGAAGAGAGGAGAAGTAGCTGAGCAGCATATTCCCTTCTTTTTCTTCCAAACTCACCGATTATTTTAAGTCACTCCTAATTCCTTAGGGAACAGTAGGTTAGAGTGAAGAGAGAAGTGGAAGGATATCTAAAGACTGGCATGGAAGGATATCTAAAGACTGGCAAAAAGTTCCCCTCTCTGTTCTCTAACACTTTTCTCTATTTTTAGTGCTTTAGTTTGCCAAACGTATTCTATCATTTATTCTTCTTGATACACATATTCCTATTTTATAGGTTTCTTTTCTTTTCTCTTTGTTATCCACTGTTTAGGAATTTTATAAAAAGGGACTTTTGATTCTAGACACAATGGAGTAAAGCCTTAGGAAAAAAAAATACATTAAGCAATTAACATAAGAATTAAAGGTAGATAAAAGCAAGTGGACTAGGTACAGATCTTAGAACTGGAGGAATGATCTTGTGGTGAGTTTCCTGTTTATTTTTTATTTGTTTTATTTTTTAACACCCTTCCTTCCCCCCAGCATACTGCGGCAAATCCTGAGGAGAGGAGCCCCGTGAACTCTCCTCGCCTTACACCAAGAAAGTGGCAACAAAGAGGTAGGACCTCCTTACTTCCTGCTATCATCGCAGCAGCAAACACCACAGGGTTGAGCCCTGTAAAACTGCCCTGCCCTGTTGCCCTTCAGAATGCCAGTAAAAAGATGGACCTGCTACCACTCCTCATTGGTGTTGAAGAAGCAGAACTCATAAGGGCCAGAACACTGGCATCAGTGTGGGGAGGCTAACTTTCCATATTTCTAACAAGAACACCTAGAAGGGGAAACCCTGGGAACCAAAGTCAGAGAAATGATAATGGAAAACAAGTAGCCAAAGAAAGTGACCATTTAAATCTGCATTTAAGTCTTGGACAACTCCCAAGTTGTTCAGGCATGAAACTAAATGGAATCAGCTCAACAAAAACTTTGAAAACTGAACTTCAGTGAAGACCAGTGTCTAGGTTTCAGTTTGAACTCTGAGTGGCTCACACACTGGGCAAACCAGATATGATTGTACATTCTTTGAAAATTAAATTGATATGGGAAAGATAAACCACAGAATATGGGCCAGGATATGTATTTACTGCCAGTTAAACAAAACAAAAAAATAATGTTCTACAGAAGATTTAAATAGGATCCAGTACCTCAGGATATAATATTTGAAATGTCCCAGATACAACCCCCAACTATGCAATATACAAAGAATAAGAAAAATCTGAGCAACTAACAGGCGAAAGAAAGTTAACAAGCACCAACTACAAGAGGACTCAAAGGTTGGAATTATCAGGAAAGAAACCTCTGAAGTAGTTATTTAACTGTGCTCCAACAAGTAAGGGCAAACATTCTTAAAAACAATGGAAAGATATAATTTTCAGCAAAGAAATAGAAGCTATACCAAAAAAATACAAAATAAAACAAAAAACCCAAACAAAATTTTAGAACAGAAAACTAGAATAATAAAAATTTAAAACATCACTGGAAGGGCTCAATAGCAGAAAATAGATGTGAGAGGAAGGGGTTAGTGAACTTGAAGATATAGCAATAGAAAATATTCAGTTTAAACAATGAGAGGAACCGAAGAAGGAAGGCAAAGAGCCAGAGGGTTGGAGAGAGAGAGAGAAACAGAGCCTCAGGTATCTGTGGGACAATATCAACGGGTCTAAAATTCAGGACATAAAAGGAGAAGAGAAAGTTGAAAAAAACACAAACAAAAAACTCAAAGTGTATATGGAAGACTTAAATGACATCACCAGCCAGCTTTACCTAATTAACATTTATGGGACGCTCCACCTCACAATAGCAGAATAAATTCTGTTCAAACACAGATGGAACATTCACCACTAAGATAGTCCGTATTATGAGTTATAAAGCAAGCCTCATTATATTTAAAATAATTGAAATTATTGAAAATATGCTTTCTGATTATAACAAATTAAACTAGAAACAGTAACAGAATCATATCTGGCAAACCCCCCACATACTAGAAAATTAAATAAAACATTACTACCTACCAGTGGGTCAAAGTGGAAATCTCAAGGGAAAGTAGAAATAATTTTGAACAGAATAAAACTGAAAATATAACCAATCAAAATTTACGTAAATCAGGTAAAGCAGTGCATAGAGTGAAATTTATAGCATTAAAAATTCATATGAGAAAAGAAATGTCTCAAATCAACAATTTAAGCTTCCTCCTAGCAAAATGCAGAAAAGAGCAAATAGAAAAGTAGAAATCAATAAAATTGAAAACATGAAATCTATATAACCAAAAGCTGGTTCTTTTTTAAAAAATTCATAAAATTGACAAACCTCTGGTGAGACTGACCAAGAAAATATGAGAAAACACAAATGATCAACATGAAGAATGAAAGAGGGAATATTATCATGGATCCAATAGGTTAGAAAAAGATAGAGGAAATTATGAGCAGCTTTATGCACATAAATCTACAGCTTAGATGAAAAAGACCAATTTCTTTGAAGATGCAGATATCAAAACTGAATTAAAAAGATAGATAATATGTCTTCCTATAGCTATTGTAAAACATATGTAAAAGCCTTCAAAAAATTATTTCCAAGCTAAATGGTTGCACTGGTCAGCTCTACTAAATAAGGAAAAAATAATATCAATTCTTCACAATCTGTCTTAGAGTTAGAAAAGGAGAAAACATATTTAGCTTACTTTGTGACACCAGCATTACTCTAATATCAAACATAGCATAAGAAATGAAAACTACAGATCAATATTCCTCTTGAACACTGATAGAAAAGTCTTCAACAAAGTATTAGTGAGTCAAATCTAGCAATATATAAAAAGAATAATAATTATGAGCATGTGAACTTTATCCTGGGAAAATCTTAAGATACTAGGAACACCAGATTTATTTAATACACTAAAATTAATCAATGCGTGTAATCACATTAACAACAGAATTAACACATGATCATATCAATAGTTGCAGATAAAGCATTTGACAAAATTAAACATCCAATTGGTGACAAAACTCTCAGCCCACTTGAAATAGAAGGCAACATCTGCAATCTATTAATGGACATCTATGAGAATCTTACAGCTAACATTGTACTTAATGGTCAAAGACTGTTTTCTCCCTAAAATCAGAAACTAGGCAAAAATGTCTGTTCTTACCAATCCTACTCAATATTTTATTAGAAATCTAGCAAATGCAGTTATGTCTAGAAAATGAAATAAAAGATATTTTCCTTTTATTTTCTTTCTAAATGATTAGAAAGAAAAAAATACAACCATTCTATCTTGCAATGACACGATTGTCTGTATAGAAAAATCTCAAGAAATCTATTTAAAAACTACAAGAATTAATAATTGGGTTTAGTGAGGTTGCTGTATACAAGAGCAATAGACAAAATTCAATTTTATTTTTATACACTAGCAATGAACAGTTAGAAATTGAGATTTTTTTAAAAAGCAGTAATATTTATGATGGTTTGAAAATGTAATACTTTGAGATAAATATAACAAAAGATATACAGAATCTGTATGCTGAACGTTAGAATACTTATATTAATAACCAAACAATTTGTATCAGAATAGGTAAAGAACTCTCAGAACTCAAAAAACAGAAAATAAACAACTCAATTTGAAAAAATGGGGAATAGATTGAAGCAGCCACTTCACTAAAAATTATACACAAATGAGAAATAAGCACATGAAAGGATATTTTTCATCATTAGTCGTTAGGGAACTGAAAATTAAAACGACCAGGAGATAGCATTTCACAGCTATTTACTGGGCTAAGATTAAAAAATACCCATAATATCCAGTGTGGATGAGGATGCAGAGCAAAGGGAACTCTCATACATTGCTGATAGGAATGCAAAATGGTACAGCCATTCTGGAAAATATTTTGGCATTTTTTTCAAAAGCTGAATATATACTTACGCTTAGCTTTTTTAAAAAATGCCAAAATATTTTATGACATAATCATATAACTCAGCAACCTCACTTTAGGTATGCATATTAGAGAAATCCAAGTTCATGTTCACACAAAAACCTACACATAAATGTTTATAGCAGCATTATTAAGGATGTAAAACCAGAAGTATCACAGATGTCCTTCAGTGGGTGAATGGATAAACAAGCTGTGGTACATCTACATAATAAAATACTAGTACCAGTGACAAGGATGAACTATTGATACACTCCAGAACTTGGGTGAATCTTCAAAGAATTATGCTAAGGTCAAAACTTAAACTCACAAGATTATATACTGTATGATTTTATTCATATAAAATTCTGGAAATGTTCCCCCTCTGCCTTCCAGAAAAAAAAAAAAAGAATAGAGAACAGAACTATGTTTACCAGGGCTTAGGAGTGAGGAGGTTGTGAAAAAAAAAAAAGTGGCAGTAGCAGAGATCTTTCTTGAATGCTGCAACTGTTTTGCATCCTCTCTATGGTGATGGTTGAAGAATCAATATATGTAAAAAACTCACAGAACTGTACATCAAAATTGTGAATTTTACTGTTTGTAAATAGAGTTTCATCTGAGTCATCATCACTGTCTCATGCAGAATTTAAAATAAGTCAATGTACTTGCAACTCTATAATATAATCTGTAGTTATATGCTAAATGAAGTGTTTCAATATTTTACTTTTATTAATATATTTTAATATTTAGCTGAGAACTTAATAGATGGCCCAAAGGATAATATGACAACTCATAGCTTTAAATTCTGGTGTTTTCAAGGATTTTAAGCCCCCAGTATCCCTTTTTCATATACTAAATTATCCAGTATGCATTTTAATTAAAATGATAATTTATATAAAGTTATTAATAATTTATCTTCAGTATTGCTTTCTTTAAACTAGAATAATATGAAAATTCTTTCATATTCTTAGTATCTATTTCTCCACCTTTCTAAATTTGTTCTGACATATAAACTTTTATTACTACCAGAGAAGACTTAGATGAGAGCTTTACTTAAATTGAGTGACTGTGCTAATGTTTCTTTGAAATAAAAAAGGTGTACTGGAATGTTCCACCTAAAAAAGCAATACTTTTTCAAAACTAGAAATCAGTATAGTTATATTTTCACAAACATTTTTATTGAGAGGTTTCAAGACCAATTAGATGTCATAAACTAAGAACCTGAAATTTTGCAAGCAAAGATAGTCTGCCACAGTTTAGATGCCTTTTGCCAGAGTCTCCAATCAGCAAGGTCATTAGTCACAGAGAATTGTAGCTCAAGGAACACATAGTTTTGGGGCTCCGAAAGTAGATAGTGTGTTTCAACTTGATGTACAGCCTCCAATTCAACCTATTGGTTGGTTCCCATTCACAGGATACTTATTTGCAGATTAGCAGATAAGAATGACAACACGAGGCACATGCTGTCTTCAATATCCGGGAGTATAATAAAGTGCTGTTTTGTTTTTGGTGGGAGAAGGGGAGAGGTAAAGAGACAATAGTTTTTCCTTTACTGCTAGAGACATCAAGAGTTATAAACCTGCCCACATGTCTCTAAGAGTTTCCTTGGTGAAGTTTCCTCCTCTGAATTTCACTGGAGTTTATCTACAACCGCTACTGATAGAGGTTTGTTAACATGACAATCAGGGCTATACAGACTGAGGGTTATGATTTGCCAACCTACAGGACATCAACTACAGGGTGAAAACTTTTGACAACATGGGGTAGAGGCTCTTGGGCTAAACCCTAACCCCTCATTGGTGGCAAATAACAGTGGCGTTTAAGTGCCTTAGCAAAATATTGGAAGCCTGGCCACATAAATGCAAACTAGCCTTAGTAATCAGGTGCCAGTGGCTAGGAAATAAGGCATTTGTCGATGCCCAAGGCAGCATACCAAGTGCTATCAATCTGTGCAATGGATTAGGTTCAGTTACAATGTCTGGAACAGGTGGGGCTATGGGAGTAAATACTGATTTAATTGGTGATAATGGCGCTCTAACATTCAGCTGGCACTTTCACTTGCCATATAGGCAGTTGCATTTTTTACCACCCTTGATGCTTTTAAGTCTTTAATCACAGAGTGGCAATTTCTCTTTTTTTTCTCCTGGGATTCTATACTGTTTCTGTTGGAATACCTTGGAGGGAACTGGGGGATGGATTGGAGAGCCACTTAGGTGTTTCCCTAGCATGTCTCTAGGAAGACACAGTACCGATAAATATTTAGAGTCCAAGCATGTGAAACATCAATACCAATTACACACTCAGCAGTGAAAGCCACAACACTGAATTGACAACACAGTCTGCTCCTTGAGGACAGGGACATCTTGGCCCTACCTCTAGTTGGCTTTCTCTTTAACGTGGTTAAGTTTGGATTAGAGGAGACAATGACTTGGCTCCAGTAAGCAAGTCATATTTACTTTCCATTTTGAGTGGTGCAGCAGCTTTGTGTGGCTAAACGAAATGAACCTCCACTGTCTTTGATCCCATCAAAAACCAGTATGAAGCATGAAGGTCATCACAACCAACACCATCAATTACTGCTTTGGAGGGCCTTGAGCCACATTGGTTTCTAGTTGGGGTCTCCAGGTTTATGTCCTTTGCCTGACTTGGTCTTGATTCTCATCAAGGCAATTTTTATAAAGGAGTCCACCTTAATCTGGGGTATCTGCTGCCATCTCATCAAGGTAACTTCTCTTAAATTCTTACTTTGTTTCAACATAAGGAATAGGGGAATTTTTCAAAGCAGCAGGGCTGACAAAGAATTTCTCCAGATTTTCTTAAAACAGTTTCTCATTCTCTAGTGAGTTACTTTCATCAACATTGCAAACCCAATCCAGGGTACTAAGAGTCTGAATAGTAGTCAATGCCTCCTCCATGACTTCTCACACATGTTTGCCTGTCTCAGAGAAATCTCCCCAGACAGGCACAGTCTCTTAAAGAAGCCAGGATCAAGTGAAGACATCTCTGGGACTTCTTACTGTTGCCTTTGAATGTATTTAAGATTGCCGTGATAGACTGTGGGAAGGGCTGGGTCATACACAGCCCAGCTGTTGCCATCTTTTCTTAACAAGCATTGTACATACCCACCCACCCACCTCAACCCTCATCTCCTGATTGAATCAATCAGAGTTCCAATGATTTGCCTGCATTTCTCTCCATAATGCTCACAAATTTTCCTCCTTGAACACTTAGTGGGTGTGCCCCTCAGTAACTTGCCTAAAAGGAAACAAAATATTATGCTCATTCAGGATCAATCTTATATTACAATAAGGTGGACCTGAAACTGACTGTGAGACTGACAAAGAAGTCTCCTTGCTCTCCCATAGGCAGCTGTCTTTGAACTAACTTCATGCTGTCCAATGGGCAATCATCTCCCCAATTTCTCCTCGTTAACAGGCAATAAAGTGGAGGACCACTTTCTGCACAGTTAACCATACAATTTGATTAAATGTTTGATATTGATCAGTTTGGTGGGGGCAAGGGAAACACAAAGAGACAGCAGTTTTTCCTTTCCTTTTCCATCTCTGCTATCTTCCCCTCCGGCTTAATATGGAGATAATTGATTCTGCTTTCCTTTTAAATCACACAGACTTCTGTTTAAAAGGAATCTGGGAAAAGAAGGAAATCATAAATTTCAATTTCCAGAAGGAAGAATTCACTTTTACCTAAAATAATTTAATCAAAAGAAGAATGAGACAGTAAACTCATGTATTTTTGAAAAAGAAATGTGAGGGAGTTGTTGGATATTGAAGTCTGAGAGGAGCTTAATAGTTTCTAATTGTTACTGAAATATCTGGGTGAATTCTGATTAAATTTGCCACAGGCATAGGCATCAATGGAAGAAAGCAAGATATAAGACACTGGACAACTTACAAAGAAAGGTCAGTCTTTCATTTCTCTGCATTTTCTCAGTACGCACATTTGAAATACTTGTCGAGTTAGTTTTGGCATGCTAATGTGGAATAGAACCTCCAGGTTGAAAGCCCAGGCTTGGAAATTTGATAGACCTAGTGATAAGTTCCAGTCACATCACTTGCTCCTATGGTTTTATAAAAATTTCTCAATCTTTTTACACCAAAATTTCTTTAGCTCTGTGACAACATGTAATTTATATGATCGTTGTGAATATTACAGGATGAGATAATATATGTGTGTAATTAGTACAGTGTTTAGCACATGAAATTTAAATTAGTGACACTATTATTATTAAAAGATGAAGATCATAACAAAATCTTTCTTTGATCTTACAAGGGTAGATAAATATAGCACAGAATTAACAAGTTTGAAGAATGGTAGCTTCCTACATGGCATAAATTCAGAAGTCAAGAATTCTCTTCCAAATAACTGTTTATAAGACTGATTTCTGGAATTCCATTATTAGAATTTATTACACTGGGATTAAGGTTCAAAAATGCTTTTTAAATATAAAATCATTGGTAGGTGGTAGCATATTACCCTTTTTGGTCAGTTTAATAGTAGGAAACCAGATTTGATTCTACCCTTTCCTGAAAGTAAACAGTCAGGAAAGAGGAGAGGCAATAAGCATTAGGAAGTTATACATAAGAAAGAGTTGCCTCAAGGAGGAGAAATCGGAGAGTGAGGAAGTGAAGTTTATTTAAAGCTAAATTTTACCACCTTCATAATTTAGCCAAAGTTCAACTCTATTTCAGAAGAATTAATATTATAAAGAAATATGCTAGTTAGCCAAAGGATCGAAGAGTTAATAAAATTTCATCATTTTTCAATTAGTGTTTAAATCTTTTAATTCCACATAAGTAACCATCAATTTTGAATGAAATTTTGAATTTTCAAATTGCTGAAGTAATACAAGTTAATTATGTCCTTGTTAATGATCTAGTGCTATGATTTTCCTTCATGCATGCAAATCAGGCATGGAGTTTTATTATCTTCCATGGCCTGTTGGGATGACCCATCTCACTCAGGAAAATTTCTAATTTTTCTTTCCTGCATTAGATTTTCCCTGTCTGCCTTGGTTTAAACATAGTCTATGTACTAACGCATGAGATTCTTGGTATTACAAAACCAACAAGTTATCATATATTTTCATGATAATAGCTATTTGTTATGATCTTCAAAGAGTCTTAGGAACTATGTATACAATTCCTCAGTTACTGCAGAAAACATCTCACTATACCCATGAAAGGTATCTACTCTTCCTCAGCTGGAATGCATTCAAAGTATGAGGAGAGCACTCTGGCAAGGCAACTTCTTCTCTTGTTGGGCAGTTCTGAAAAAAAACTCTTTCTTACATGGAGCCTGAATGTGCTTCCTGATTACAATTCTGATTTTTGGCACAGGAGGGAAGAAACCTTTTCACTTTGCCAAATGATTGCCCTTTGAGTAAGCTGCCCTTTTTTGGTCTCCAATGCGCACGCGCGCACACACACACACATCCTCAGTCAGACTTATCTTCATGCTGAATATCTTTATGTACTCATATTATATGATTTCCAGGATTCCAGGCATTTCACTGCTTGATTTTTCTCCTCTGAAAGGCAAGGTATCTAGGGTGACCATATGTCCTGGATTTCCAGGGACAATCTCCTTGTTCAGATGTAAATAGTAATAATGTTCTCTTTCACCTTTAATAATGTTCTTGTTTTAACAATAAATTGTAATGTGCCTGTTGTGCAAGAAAAGATGAATTGCAAAATAGCACTCACACAAGGCCTACTGGTGTAGTGTTCTGGAACATGCATTGGTACTGGATCAGTAATAGATTTGCGGGCACATCTTCCACACCTTCCACAACTGTTCTTTCTAGGGCAGTGCACAGTGATCTATCAGATTTGTTCATCAGAC
Organism: Theropithecus gelada; assembly: GCF_003255815.1. Lineage (NCBI taxonomy): Eukaryota > Metazoa > Chordata > Mammalia > Primates > Cercopithecidae > Theropithecus > Theropithecus gelada. The sequence goes on along the minus strand of NC_037669.1, from coordinate 30,902,793 downwards.
TCCAAGAGAGGGATTCTTGTCTCCTAGGTGATGGACTTTTAAACTGAATAATTTAAAAGTGGACAAGCACTTCTTTAGTGTGTTCGAATCTGGGATACAAAACTATATGACCTGGCAGGACATTGGCTACAGCCTTACTGTCACCTGCCTGTGTTTCAGGTTGGGCCTCTTGCCTGACTTTTTCAAGGACCTGGGGGCCAAGCATTGCAGTTGACTGTGATTGATTGCCTTAATCACTGGGCTGTAGGCAATTCCCATGGAGTTTTGCAAAAGATCACCTCCTTTTATGTGAGATTAGCTTTCAGAAGGTCAGTCAAGATAACCTTTCCTCTCAATTCTTCCTCTTCTCCCCAAACTAAGAAGCAGTGTCTAGGCATTATGAGCTGTCATTTTAATCGATAAGAGTTGTGTGGCTAGTCACAGCGTCACTGTGGTTGACCAGTTAGAAATGGCTGAGTAAGTACTGCCAGAGGAATTCGGGTTTACTTAAAGTAGAGTAGGGAGGGCCATTAATTTGAATAGCCCTGGAGATATCTAGTTGCAAAGTATAACAGGGTCATTATTTGAACCTCAACATGGAGAATGAGAAAAGACCATCACAGGCATCATTGCTTCCTGGTTTCTTCCAATGACCTGGGACTCTCTGTTATTACAGTGCTATTGTATCCTGGCCCTGATTATACCAGGGATGGGCTTACACGTCCATAATCATGCATTTAAATTCCACAGTCAAGGGTTCCATAAACAATCCCAGAAAAAAAAAAAATGGGCAAGAGGAGACCTGGATACCTACTGTTCATGATGTCTTCATGGAATTTTCTCCAAGGGATGCCATCCCAGCAATCTTGTGCCAATATTGCCTTGGCCACTTACCCTTGCATTGCAGACAGTCACTCTAAATAACACCTCATTTCAAAGATATGAAGGAGAAAAGCAAGTTAGATGGAGGAGACCATTTCTGGTTAGTTATTACCCTTTAAAGTACTTCTTTTTTAAAAAAAATTTATTTATTATTATTATATTTTAAGTTCTAGGGTACATGTGCATAAAGTGCAAGTTTGTTACATATGTATACTTCTACCATGTTGGTGTGCTGCACCCATCAACTCGTCAGCACCCATCAACTCCTCATTTACATCAGGTATAACTCCCAGTGCAATCCCTCCCCCCTCCCCCCTCCCCATGATAGGCCCCGGTGTGTGATGTTCCCCTTCCCGAGTCCAACTGATCTCATTGTTCAGTTCCCACCTATGAGTGAGAACATGCGGTGTTTGGTTTTCTGTTCTTGTGATAGTTTCCTGAGAATGATGGTTTCCAGCTGCATCCATGTCCCTACAAAGGACACAAACTCATCCTTTTTTATGGCTGCATAGTATTCCATGGTGTATATGTGCCACATTTTCTTAATCCAGTCTGTCACTGATGGACATTTGGGTTGATTCCAAGTCTTTGCTATTGTGAATAGTGCCGCAATAAACATACGTGTGCATGTGTCTTTATAGCAGCATGATTTATAATCCTTTGGGTATATACCCAATAATGGGATGGCTGGGTCATATGGTACATCTAGTTCTAGGTCCTTGAGGAATCGCCATACTGTTTTCCATAATGGTTGAACTAGTTTACAATCCCACCAACAGTGTAAAAGTGTTCCTATTTCTCTGCATCCTCTCCAGCACCTGTTGTTTCCTGACTTTTAAATGATTGCCATTCTAACTGGTGTGAGATGGTATCTCATTGTGGTTTTGATTTGCATTTCTCTGATGGCCAGTGATGATGAGCATTTTTTCATGTGTCTGTTGGCTGTATGAATGTCTTCTTTTGAGAAATGTCTGTTCATATCCTTTGCCCACTTTTTGATGGGGTTGTTTGTTTTTTTCTTGTAAATTTGTTTGAATTCTTTGTAGGTTCTGGATATTAGCCCTTTGTCAGATGAGTAGATTGCAAAAATTTTCTCCCATTCTGTAGCTGGCCTGTCCACCCTGATGGTAGTTTCTTTTGCTGTGCAGAAGCTCTTTAGTTTAATGAGATCCCATTTGTCAATTTTGGCTTTTGCTGCCGTTGCTTTGGTGTTTTAGACATGAAGTCTTTGCCCATGCCTATGTCCTGAATGGTACTACCTAGGTTTTCCTCTAGGATTTTCATGGTATTAGGTCTAACATTTAAGTCTCTAATCCATCTTGAATTAATTTTCATATGAGGAGTAAGGAAAGGATCCAGTTTCAGCTTTCTACTTACAGCTGCCAATTTTCCCAGCACTATTTATTAAATAGGGAATCCTTTCCCCATTTCTTGTTTCTCTCAGGTTTGTCAAAGTTCAGATGGCTGTAGATGTGTGGTATTATTTCTGAGGACTCTGTTCTGTTCCATTGGTCTATATCTCTGTTTTGGTACCAGTACCGTGCTGTTTTGGTTACTGTAGCCTTGTAGTATAGTTTGAAGTCAGGTAGCATGATGCCTCCAGCTTTGTTCTTTTGACTTAGGATTGTCTTGGAGATGCGGGGTCTCTTTTGGTTCCATATGAACTTTAAAGCAGTTTTTTCCAATTCTGTGATGAAACTCATTGGCAGCTTGATGGGGATGGCATTGAATCTATAAATAACCTTGGGCAGTATGGCCATTTTCACGATATTGATTCTTCCTATCCATGAGCATGGTATGTTCTTCCATTTGTTTGTGTCCTCTTTTATTTCACTGAGCAGTGGTTTGTAGTTCTCCTTGAAGAGGTCCTTTACATCCCTTGTCAGTTGGATTCCTAGGTATTTTATTCTCTTTGAAGCAATTGTGAATGGAAGTTCATTCATGATTTGGCTCTCTGTGTGTTACTGGTGTATAAGAATGCTTGTGATTTTTGCACATTAATTTTGTATCCTGAGACTTTGCTGAAGTTGCTTATCAGCTTAAGGAGATTTTGGGCTGAGACAATGGGGTTTTCTAAATATACAATCATGTCATCTGCAAAGAGGGACAATTTGACTTCTTCTTTTCCTAACTGAATACCCTTGATTTCTTTCTCTTGCCTGATTGCCCTAGCCAGAACTTCCAACACTATGTTGAATAGGAGTGGTAAGAGTGGGCATCCCTGTCTTGTGCGTTTTCAAAGGGAATTTTTCCATTTTTGCCCATTCAGTATGATATTGGCTGTGGGTTTGTCATAAATAGCTCTTATTATTTTGAGGTACGTTCCATCAATACCGAATTTATTGAGCATTTTTAGCATAAAGGGCTGTTGAATTTTGTCAAAAGCCTTTTCTGCATCTATTCAGATAATCATGTGGTTCTTGTCTTTGGTTCTGTTTATATGCTGGATTATGTTTATTGATTTGCAAATATTGAACCAGGTTGCATCCCCAGGGATGAAGCCCACTTGATCATGGTGGATAAGCTTTTTGATATGCTGCTGAATCCGGTTTGCTAGTATTTTATTGAGGATTTTTGCATCGATGTTCATCAGGGATATTGGTCTAAAATTCTCTTTTTTTGTTGTGTCTCTGCCAGGCTTTGGTATCAGGATGATGTTGGCCTCATAAAATGAGTTAGGGAGGATTCCCTCTTTTTCTATTGATTGGAATAGTTTCAGAAGGAATGGTACCAGCTCCTCCTTGTACCTCTGGTAGAATTCAGCTGTGAATCCATCTGGTCCTGGACTTTTTTTGGTTGGTAGGCTATTAATTATTGCCTCAATTTCAGAGCCTGCTATTGGTCTATTCAGGGATTCAACTTCTTCCTGGTTTAGTCTTGGAAGAGTGTACGTGTCCAGGAAATTATCCATTTCTTCTAGATTTTCCAGTTTATTTGCATAGAGGTGTTTATAGTATTCTCTGATGGTAGTTTGTATTTCTGTGGGGTCGGTGGTGATATCCCCTTTATCATTTTTTATTGCGTCTATTTGATTCTTCTCTCTTTTCTTCTTTATTAGTCTTGCTAGCGGTCTATCAATTTTGTTGATCTTTTCAAAAAACCAACTCCTGGATTCATTGATTTTTT